>NC_069376.1:48705000-49330000 GCF_021730395.1 Mercenaria mercenaria
AAATCATTAAACTTTGTCACCACAGACAAAAGCTTGGGCCATTCATGATTGCCGGGCTGTTGCGGGTATTGTGTTCAATTATTGTATTTCATACATAGCGACTTTGTTTCCAATCTAGATACATGTACCATTATTTAGAACAATGCTGTAATTTGATCTGATACCCTGATTATTTTCCGTGCTGCAAACTTCAAAACAATAAAGTGTTCTTATCTGTTATCGGATTATGTTTGTGCTGCAAACTTGGACAATGCAGTGTTTTATCTGTAACTTGAACTTACTGTCTTGCAATTTACATAACGTGTAACAGATGATATATCAGCTATATTCCCTTATAAGCTTCCCCAGGAGCATTACATTTTTCAAAAGGGTGAGGATGGGGACATTTTATAAAGACCCCTTTTTTTTGTCCTCGCCTTTTTCAAAGAAAAAATGGGGGGCATAGAAATAGGCTTCTTCATGTCTGACCCATAACTGTGCCATCCATGAAGGGATTTTGAAATAACTTTGCGTAAATATTCCCCATAATGAGACGATGTGTCATGCGCAAGATCAGACCCTAGCTCCAAGGTCAAGGTCAAACTTAGAGGTCAAATGTTAACAGGGTCTGTTTTTCGTGTCCGGTCCGTAAATCTGCCATTCATCAAGTGATTTTGAAGTCACTTTGCACAAATATCCACATAATGAGATGATGTGTCATGCCCAAGACACAGACCTCTAGCTCTAAGGTCAAGGTCACCTTTGGAGATAGAACATTTTTGGTTTGTTTTTAATTTGTCTGGTCAGTAACTTTATATTCAGATAACTTGGCATAAATATTCACCATTTACAACAAGACATTGTGTCAAGGTCACAAGCACCCAGGGAAATTTTCTTTTTTTGTTGTTGTTTGTTTATGAGATTACCTCCCTTTTATATGATAAAGTACAAATTTAAAGTATGTTTACAATTGTAGACTTGTAGAATGCAGACCCTTGGGCACAAGTTATAACTTAATGCTAATGTAGGTAAATGCAGCATTACTATGATTGCAACACATTAGGTTGATCTGTAGTGCAGCTCTGCATTAACCAACAGTAGAATTAACTTTTTCTGGTGTGTAGCATCTCATTTGTTTATTAATTACTTCCCTTTAGTATGATAAAATATTTCATTTTTTCCTTAACAATCTAAAAATAAAATCACATTAAATCTTTAAAATACAGAATCTGATATTATAAAAAGCATTTGAAAGCAATCACCAATTCACCAAGATTTCCAGACATTTTCAAACTTCATTATGTCTTCATCAGTTATACGATATGTAATTATGATTTAAGTACATTATAAGTATGTTCCCTTTTACTTAGAAGATGTATTGGCCTGCAAAATGTTTTGTGAATAATGTCCCTAGTCGGGGGACGTTGATAACTCTGATACAAATTCTTGTTTACATTTTGAGTAAATATAAAGTATAAAACCAACTTATAATCAATAAATTGAACAATTATAGCACAACCATAGTGCTGGTATTCACTTACGACCTACATCTACTTGAGTGAGGGAGCATTTATTAGAGCGAGGGCGGTAGCTAGGGAATATACAGTAAATCATTTTTATATGGATCTGGATCTTAGTAGAATATGCTCCCACAACTACTAATTTTAGTGCCCCCCAAAGGGAGGCATATTAGTTTTCAACTGTCCGTCCGTTCGTTCATCACAATGTTAACTTTGTGCATGGAGGCACTTTACTCGCGAACCACTGCACCCAGGACCTTCAAACTTCACATGCTGATAGTACTTATTGAGTACACGACCCCCTACTGACTTTAGGGTCACCAGGTCAAAGTTCAAGGTGCTGCGGGGGGGGGGGGGGGGGGGGGTGGCATTTGTCACCATTAATGACAGCTCTTGTTATATTTAGATTGTATATAAATCTGATATAATATATAAGTCTGGTACAATATATATAATTTATATTGTTACTATATTAGTCATAATGTGCTATCACTTTGCTGTGCAATTAAAAAAACCTAATAACATTTTTGTCTTAATGCTACCCACATTTCTGTTGAGGTATAGGTCCATGTTTCAGAGAAAAATGTTCGAGCATCATCAAATCATTGAAAGAAAGTATTGTTTTACTTGAAAATTTAATAGCCTATAAAACATTTATATTATTCTACAAAACCATTTTCAATTTACTGATATATATATTGAATTCCGGAAAGGGGCTGCATGAAGGGGCCACACTTCTGGACAGTTCAGCACCTTTAAAAACTCACCATTTTTATACGCCTGTTTGAAAAACAGGACGTATTATGGGAACGCCCCTGGCGGGCGGGCAGGTGGGCGGCGTCCACAGACCTTGTCAATAGCATATCTTCTACATGCATGGAGGGATTTTGATGAAACTTGGCACAGTTGTTCACCATCATGAGACGGAGTGTCATGCGCAAGAACCAGGTCCCTAGGTCTAAGGTCAAGGTCACACTTAGAGGTCAAAGGTCAAATTCAAGTATGACTTTGTCCGGAGCATATCTTCTTCATGCATAGAGGGATTTTGATGAAAGTTGGCACAATTGTTTATCATCATGAGACGGAGTGTCATGCGCAAGAACCAGGTCCCTAGGTCTAAGGTCAAGGTCACACTTAGAGGTCAAAGGATACAAGAATGAAAACTTTGTCCGGAGCATATCTTCTTCATGCATAGAGGGATTTTGATGAAAGTTGGCACAATTGTTCATCATCATGAGACAGAGTGTCCTGCGCAAGAACCAGGTCCCTAGGTCTAAGGTCAAGGTCAGACTTAGAGGTCAAAGGATACAAGAATGAAAACTTTGTCCGGAGCATTTCTTCTTCATGCATGGAGGGATTTTGATATAACTTGGCACAAATGTTCACCACCACAAGACGGAGTGTCATGCACAAGAACCAGGTCCCTAGGTCTAAGGTCAAGGTCACACTTAGAGGCCAAAGGTCAGATACAAGAATGTAAGGGATTTTGATGTAACTTGGCACAATTATACACCATCATGAGACAAAGTGTCATGCGCAGTTCCCTTCTTTAGAATTACTTCCCTTTGTTGTTACTATAAATAGCTTATATTGTAACTTTTTCATTACTAGACGTAGGAAAAAATCGAGACCACTTTTCTGTAGTACAACATGCATGTTACATCCAATTTTGAGGTGTATTTTGACCAATCTCTACCTGGTAAGGATTCTTGTGTGGACTTACAATTTTTTTTTTTTGGATTTTTTTTTTTTTTTTTTTTTTAAGATTAACTTCCCTTAGTTGTTACTATAAATAACTTATATTGAAACTTTTTTATAATTGACAGTAGGGAAAAACCAAGACCACTTTTCTGTGGTACAACATAGTTGTTACTTTCTAATTTTAGGTGTATTTTAAGGTATCTCTACCTGGTAAGGAGTTTTTTTGTGGACTTAGAAAAACAAAAGAATTACAATGATTACTAAACAACCACAAAATTAAAATTACATCTGCAAATGAAGGTGCTAGAGTAAAGAAATTTGCTGTGACGGGCGTATATTGTGACATTCTGGCACTCTTGTTTAAAAGCTGTTACACGTCTTCGTTTTGATGCATTTGCAACATCATGCGAGTGTTTAAACTTTACATAAATAGGTTAAACACCGTTTTTGACAATTGTTTACATTTATTTCTTTACAAATGGCATTCTTATTTAAAGGGGGACAACTCATTAAGAATATTTTAAGTATCCAACTCTGTGGGACAGAACAGTAAAGCATGTATTGGACAGATAAGTTGTGTGTCAAGATGCTGTTCATTCGTTAAAAAAATATGTTGTTTTGTGATATACTGGTTGGAACAGTTGCAATTCATTCTTCAACATTTGTATGATGACAATGTGATCAGTAAAAGAGAAATTTTATACCTTCCATTTTGATCTTGGGCAGGGAGCAAGTAATTTTATTGAAATCTTTAACAGTCACTTAAATACTGTTTAGGTAATAATTGTGGCATAATTGAAGACAGTACAAAATGACAGTGTTCTTTTTACCAGCAGTGTGCTTGGACTGTTAATTTATTTCTCGTTTACTCAACTTGGGTTAGAAGTAATGGCACAGTATCTCCATAAATTAGCATACTGCACGCTTGGTTGTGCTATCAGGTAGAATTTGAAAGCCTATTAATGTTCCATTATTGTGCACCTTAATTTTTATGTGACCTTTTATAGTAGAGGGTATAATTACCAGCGGGAATTTGATGGGCGTGCAACAGTTAGGTTCACAGGTGCTCACCTT
Source organism: Mercenaria mercenaria (assembly GCF_021730395.1). Lineage (NCBI taxonomy): Eukaryota > Metazoa > Mollusca > Bivalvia > Venerida > Veneridae > Mercenaria > Mercenaria mercenaria. The sequence continues at coordinate 48,709,275 of NC_069376.1, forward strand.
TAGTATCTAACATCTAACGTCTGATTTTAACAGTTCTTTGTTATTATTTTGCTCCACACATTGTTGCATTCCTTGGGATCTTTATCAGAATTTACTTCAGTGACAGCTTTACTTGTTGCAATGTTTTGTTGCTGATTTGAACATTTATTTTGTTGAGTTAAATACTATTTATGTCTCCCACCACACAGTGGTGTCGGAGACATACTGATTTACTCCTGTCTGTCTGTCACAAAGCTTGTCTGCACTCTAATTCGAACATTTCTCATCCGATCTTCACCAAACTTATACAAAATTGGTTTGCTAATAAGTCCTCGGCCAAGTTCGATAACTAGCCAAATCGGCCCAGACACTTCGGAATTATGACCCTTGAACATAATTACCGACACTACCGATACAGTGTTGTAGACCGGTTACTCCAACATGTGAATACCAATAGGCCACAAACAGTACACAAAGACAGACATACTATTCAGATGATTAGGCAGTTGTGGGAGACATGTGCTTTTCTCAAAAGCACCTCTAGTTTAATACTAACTTGGCTATTTGGTGCTGAGTGGTTACTGATGTTAACTGCAAATTAAGTACCAACCACACTGCTAAGGTTTGAAACCTTTGAGTTGTAAAATTCTTTTACCTAAAGAAGCAGTCCATTTGACTCACAGACAGTCAGTTGTTCTGCCAAGATGCCCAGTCAAGCAAGAAAAAATACTAGAAGGGGTATAGTAGTCGCAACTTGACCGCGATGGTTGACCTTAGGCCGATTATTCATATCGATTATTTCATTGTAGAAATATGGGGTGCTTAGGGTGGCCGCGTAAATTTATATGGAATGAGTTTGTATACAGCGTTTTACGTACGCACCTTTTCAATAATAGGTTGTGCCTCGTTATATATTATAATACAAAGGTCAACCATCGGGGTCAAGTTGCGTCCACTATATGTGTGACTTCGAACCCAGGAAACAAATCTGAAGGATTTAAACTGTATACTTGAAGTTGTCAGTGTTGGAAGCTTTTACATAGTATTTTGTACATAGTTGACTAACTAATGAACGTGACAAAGTTCTGATTAAAAGTCAGTATAAAATGTTTTGAAACTGAATAGTGTAACATATTCAGTTGGGAATTTGAGGAAAGTTTGTAAATAAATTATGGTCTTGATTAAGTTCTGTCAGCTGTTACTGTGTAGGTCATAAATCATTGCATTGTAGATACAGGTTGATAAAACAGCTAAACCCCTGAACTAGAGGACTGTCATTCGCACAGCAAGTATCAAGGTAAAAGACTTGAACTATTTAACAGCTTCCATGGTCTCTTTCTTCAAATCATCTGTCCCTCACCTCCACCTCTGGGTTGGTGCCTCATTCAGATCTTCATGTGAGGGAGAGCAGGCTTTCAGAAGATCCTGTTTCTACCTACCCATACCTGCCAGCAGGGGCTTGGGGTGGGGGAGGGTTATACCTACAACTTCTGCCCACCTTTAGAAGCTTGAAGTTTGCTATATGAACAAACTGTCCATTAATATCCAACCGCCTCGGATTCATGTGAGGAAATTGTTGATATTATCATATGAGGCATAAGGTTTCTGTAAAAACAACTAATAAGCAAGGGAAAAGGTTGCTTAACACAACAAAAATCCCTTTGATATCTTGTCTTGCAGCTTTCAGATTTTGAAGTCTTGAAAAACAGTTCAAATGAGTTCGAAAATTTCATTGAACTATACACTCAAATTTATGTCTTAAATCTATAATTAAAATTGTATGTTGTTTTCTAATTAAAACACTAGCTGTAATTTAGTAAACATGTAATATTGCATAATAAAGTTTATGAATAAACCACTACTAGTACAGAATTAATACAGCTTCACAATCTGCAGGAATTGCATTGAACTTCTGCCAAACATCTCATTGGCATTTTGTTCTGTTTACCACACACATAAGAAAAAGTGCATTTGTGACGTCACAATCTATTTGCACTGCAGAGAGAGAGAAAAAAAAACAGTTAATAGTGTTGTTCTCAACTTGTATCATTTTATTGATTATGGCCAAGATCAGCAAGCCATATTTACTGCTGGTGATTTGAGTGCATTGCTTGCAAAAGCAGTAGCAGTAGGCATTCAGCTACATCATATGTATACATCAGTATCAATAAAGGCTTGCATATCTGACTTGTCAATATCAGAAAAAAGCTTTCTGCTAATATCTGGGTCATGAAAAGGCTTGGTAGTACAATCTCAAGCTTTTTTGTACTTCAATAAAATGAGGAAACTTTGTACACGCATTCCTTACTAATGCAACTTGTATACACTTTTCATACTTTTAGCCAAAAAAACTTGGTGATTATGAGGTGAAGGATTATTAATAGCAGATGTAAATGCCCGATAAAACTCATCAAATACAACATTATAGTAGCAATTTTTTTCTTAATGTTAAAAGAAAAACTCATCCAGGTTTAAGAATGACAGTTATTTATGGGTGAAATATAGGGTTTGATGCAAGTTTTGCAAAAAGTACATATTTTTTTGCACAGTGAAGCAGGAATTAGTTTAGGAAATAACTGATTTTATGAACTAGTAGTCTTTGAATTTTTATAATATGGCCACTACCATGATCGATCAATCCATATTTGATTCCCAGTTGTGGTTTATTTGTTTGTTTTGGGTTTAACACGGTTTTTCAACAGTATTTCAGTAATGTAACGGCAGGCAGTTAACCTAACCATTGTTCCTAGATTCTGTACCAGTACAGACCTGTTTTCCACAAATAACTGCCAACTTCCTCACATGAATCAGCCTGCCCGCTTAGCTCAGTAGGTAAGAGCTTTGGTCTATGGATTGCGGGGTCACGAGTTCGATCCTCGGGCGGGGCGTATGTTCTCTGTGACTATTTGATAAACGACATTGTGTCTGAAATCATTAGTCCTCCACCTCTGATAATTCATGTGGGGAAGTTGGCAGTTACTTGCGGAGAACAGGTTTGTACTGGTACAGAATCCAGGAACACTGGTTAGGTTAACTGCCCGCCGTTACATGACTGAAATACTGTTGAAAAACGGCGTTAAAACCAAAACAAAACAAAAAAAAACAAAAACACACATGAATCAGAGGCATAGGACAAATGATTTTGGACACAATGTATCTTATCAAATGGTCATGGAGAACATACGCCCCGAATGGGGATCAAACTCATGTCCCCGCAATCTACACTGTAGATCTGCACTCTTATTGAGCCAAGTAGGCCTGCTGATATTCTGGCCGGTGTTCAGTGCTTGGTGACTTTAAGTAAACTGGTACTGTTTCCAGCTGCATTGGCCTAGACCCAATGCTGAGAAGGTAACATCAGTCATAGTCTAAACTAAAAATAAGTTCAGTGGATTCCAGGTTGAGACTTTCATTGATTTACTTTTCTTCAAACAACCTTGATAAAATGTCAAATGACTTCCTTCCTCTAGTTGAATACAAATACACTTGGTTCATGACCCAAAATTGTCATACACTGATTAGAATGGATTGAAGACTAATTTTATGGTAACCCATTTGAAAGTTACCAACCACAAACAGAAATTGAATCAGGATCAAATCAGCAAGCACTGTACACATAGCCAGAGTGTTAACAACTTCGCCACTGGCTCACTGTGTGTTTTTTACAATAAGAGATCAAAGTTTGGTTAACACTGAGATTGATAATTCTTCTTAAATATAGAACTTCCAAAAAACTATCACAGCCTGTTGGTCCAACTTTCCTATAGACAGCTAGTAGCTGATTCCTTTGATGTAAAGTTTAACAATTATCACCAAAATAATGCTAAAACTCATTTATGTTTTGTCAACTTTGCGATTTCGATTTTGGTAAGTGGGTAGGGACAGTAAAAGCAGGGAACAGTGATTCAGGATCAGTAAATTTCATGGATTTTATGGTTTTGTTAATCCATTATATAGTTAATCCATGATATAGTTAATCCATGATAAATAATATCAGTGCGCATATAAAATTGCCATTTAATCTGTTTAGAAAAGTTGAAATCCATGAAACTGCTTTCTTAGGCTGCAATCACTATATTTTAATTAAGAAATAATTTATAGCAAAAGAGTGTTTTAACACTATTTATACACGATAAGCAGTTATACGTTGGGCGTAATAAATTCACGAGTGCGCAGCCTGAGTGAAATTATTTGTAGGACGTATTACCACCCGAGTGTATAAATAGCGTTAAAACATGGTTTTGCTGTTAATTATTTCGATTCTAATATGCCCTTAATCTAAAACAGTAGATAAAATATAGTAGCGCTCTTTCTTGGTCGCAACAAAAACATTGACGTCATTGTAGCGTAAGTGCGTGTTTTAACAGAGATAGCATATTAGAATGTCCTTGAAAATAAATGATTTCACAGTGTTAGAAATGTTTCTGTGATAAAATAGCAATTATATCATCAATTTAAATGTAAAATAATTCATTCCATAATACTGGTACATTTATTTGGGCACTGCTAAGAAGAAACCAACCATTAGGCTTTTTGTTAACCTCTAATTTGAATGACATTACCATGAACATACTGGAAAAACATTTATATTTTATTAAGGAATGACAAATTTCTACGATGCATGTCCCATTATTGGCTCCACATATACCGCTAGGAAGTTGATGTTGAATAAAACATGATGGAGATTTTGCAATTCAAATATTTGATAGCGCAGATTTTACACTTAGTAAATTGTTCGTTCAAGCCTGTTATTGTATAATATCACATTGGATAGGTGAAGCTACATGCGACAGTTTGTCTAAGTGTATTTTTTTTTCTTTCATCTATTTTAAGCTCATATTCATGTGACTAAAAACACCAGTTTTTTTACTATATAAAGAATATATATTTTTTATTATCCTGTAGAAGCCTCTGAAGAAGCCGAAACGTTGGTCTTTAATAATAATAGGCAATTTTCTAAAAATGCATAAAAATGTGTTATCGTTTGACAATCTGCTGAATATATAATATTGTGACCTATAAAAAAGACATTAAATGTTCATCACCAGCGTGGAATTAATGAAATCAAAACAGCTTTAAGCACATTTACCTTTAGCCTGCTGGCGGCGAGTGATTCTGCCTTTGGGAACAGTGCAGACCAAGATCAGCCTGCACATCCGTGCAGTCTGATCATGGTCTGCACTGTTCGCTATTCAGTCAGTAAATTTTCAGTGAACACCCCTTCGAATAATAAATGGTATTGAATGATGGACCAGTCCATTTTAGAAATTTCGCAGGCTAAGGGTTAAAATTCCAAATATGTTTTTGTCATAGTATATCTATTTCATCATCTTTCTCTTGCATATTTCTGAGAAGGGGTTATGACAAATGAATTGAGTTTTTTATGTTAAAAAGAGTATTTTTTTCTATAGTCTGTTGACTCATTTCTATCCATAAGGATATAGGTATTTTATATGCCCGAAGGGACGTATTATGTTATGATGCTGGTGTCCATCTGTCAGTTAGCAATTTCACGTCCTCTCTGTAACTCTTGAACCCCATGAAGGATTTCAAGGAAAGTTGACACAAATGTTCACCACAATGAGACGACGTGCAGAGCGCATGTTTTTGATGTCTCGTTTCAAGGTCAAGGTCACACATAGGAGTCAAAGGTTATATCAGTTTGTTTCGTGTCCGCTCTGTAACTCTAGAACTGCTTGAAGGATTTCAAAGAAACTTGACACAGATGTCCACCACACTGAGACGACGTGTAGAGCGCATGTTTTGGAATACTTGCTTCAAGGTCAAGGTCACACTTAGGGGTCAAAGGTCATATATGACTTTGCTTTGTTTTTATTGCTCTGCATTGCAGTGCTCTTGTTTTTATTTGGCAGATCCCTCTTTTGTTCACACACAATAAATTTTGTTTTTGAATAACTTCCCTTTTATGTTACTATAAATAGCTTATTTTGAAACTTTTTTATTATTGGCCATAGAGAAAAAACGGGACCACTTTTCTGTGGTACAACATGGATGGTACCTCCAATTTTTAGGTGTATTTTGACATACCTTTACATTGTAAGGATTTTTTTTGTGGACTTAGAATTATTTTGGAATTTCTTCATTCATGCAGAGTTCATGTAGTGTAGAAGCCAGAACATCCTTAGATGTTAAGCGTTGTCGTTTCTTAGGCCCATTTGAATTTGTTTTCCCAATTTGGTACTAATTAGTTATTATCATTATTATGGTTATCATGAGTTCTTCCCTTTGTTGTTCCTGTCCTTTAAATTTTGCTCCCATCCTCTGATGTAGCCCTTCGGGCATATGTTGCCCCGCTTGGCGGAGCTCTTGTTTTATTTTTGACAGCATTCAGATGTTGCGTATGTATGCATGATTTTATTAGCTCGACTATTCATAGAATAGTAGAGCTATTGGACTCGCCCATGCGTCGGCGTCCGCGTCGGCGTCCGCGTCCGCGTCCGCGTCCCGATTTGGTTAAGTTTTTGTATGTAAGCTGGTATCTCAGCAACCACTTGTGGGAATGGATTGAAACTTCACACACTTATTCACTGTGATAAACTGACTTACATTGCACAGGTTCCATAACTCTGTTTTGCTTTTTTACAAAATTATGCCCCTTTTTTGACTTAGAAATTTTTGGTTAAGGTTTTGTATGTAAGCTTGTATCTCAGTAACCACTTGTGGGAATGGATTGAAACTTCACACACTTATTTACTGTGATAAACTGACTTACATTGCACAGGTTCCATAACTCTATTTTGCTTTTTTACAAAATTATGCCCCTTTTTCGACTTAGAATTTTTTGGTTAAGGTTTTGTATGTAAGCTGGTATCTCAGTACTCACTAATGGGAATGGATTGAAACTTCACACACTTGTTCACTGTCATGATCTGACATGCACAAAGCAGGTCCCATAACTTTATTTTGATTTTTTACAAAATTATGCCCCTTTTTCAACATAGAAATTTTTGGTTAAGTTTTTGTATGTAAGCTGGTATCTCAGTATCCACTAATGGGAAAGGATTGAAACTTCACACACTAGTTCACTTTCATGATATGACGTGCAGTGCAAAGGGTCAGTAACTCAACTTTGCATTTTACAAAATTATGCCCCTTTTTCAACTTAGGAGTTTTTGGGTTAAATTCTTATATGTAAGCTGGTATCTCAGTACCCACTAATGGGAATGGATTGAAACTTCATACACTTGTCCACTGTCATGAGCTGATAAGCACTATGCAGGTTCCATAACCCTATTTTACTTTTTTACTAAATTATGCCCCTTTTTCGACTTTCTTATTCATTCAAGCGACAAGGCTGTTAAATAGTCGAGCGTTGCTGTCCTCCGACAGCTCTTGTTATTTTTAGCAGTATTATGGTCACCTATAAAATCTAAAGAAAGGGAAATTACAAACTTAAGTTTTTAACTCTGCAAGCTGCTTCATTAAACTTTATAGGTTTTAACATCAGAAAGTTTGTAAAGAAATTAAGCATGTGGTTTATGCACATCTGTTCAGTGAGTAAAATTGGAATTTTGTTCACAAGCACACAAGATACTTTGTATTATACATTTATCTAACTAATGGCAGAGTTTAATAGCTTCTAGCTAATAACTGAAAAGCAAATGCTAAATGTATTTGGGATGGTTATTTTTGATACTAACAAGGTAGGATGGGTCTTGGTGTTCCGTACTGACTTCGAACTTCCTTTGGATTATAGGAATTCAGTCAGGTGAGCATGAAGTCATCCAACTATTTTATGACATTTGCTCTGTTAAAGATTTATTTCGGGAACAGAAAAGACACATTCAATACAGTTAGGTCCCTTAATAAAAGGGGAGTGGTGGTCTAGTGGATAAGGTATCGGCTGCTCAGTCCAGGTGTTTCAAGCCCAACTGGGGTCACAACCATGACTTCTTATATGACACCAGTTTTTCTAGAAGTGTACTCGAGAGTTGGTTACAATAAGCTTGAAGCTTTCATCACAATCGAGCTAAAACAGATTAGTATAAACTAAACTAAACTAATAAATTCATATTTATTTTATTTATAAAATTTATTTTGGTAGTGCTACCTGATGGGCAGGAGGTTATCATTAATTTGCGTTTCTTAAAATGTGAATTTCTGCTAAATATGTAATTATCGGATGGAATTCTTGACTAATATAATACAATAATTATGTTCTTGTTTAGGTAAAGTATGTTTTTCATACTTTCACTAAAATAACTCTAACCTTGGTTCAGTATTGATTGCCTGTTCAAAATATGTTTGTGAAACAAAATGTAACATCATGCAAAAATATCTTATCATAATGGGAGTGTGTGGATTTTAAATGATTTGTTATTAGTTTATTAAAACAGAATGATGAAAAGCGTGTCTGAAAAGCATGTCAGTGCACTAGAATTTAATGATGTTGCCAGTTAAAATGACACATCATTTTGTCATGTAAAATATCAAAAACACGTAGGACACCCTTACTAAGTATAGTTCTTTATCTGATTAAAAAATGTCCATCATTGTGATCAAAATTTTGAAAATTTCATGATAAATGAAAAAAGAATGATTTTCCCCATTCATTGCCTCTTTCAGCCATTAACCTTGCTATAAATACCTGAGGTGAAGGTCAAGCACCTTTGTGATGTATACTTACATCAGAGGTTTGCAGATGCTTGCAGCTACAAGTCTGTGAACAGTCTATCACTGCACTGACCAACAGATAGCCACTGACCAGATATTGGATTTTTCATTACCTTACATTCCCACACTTAATTACTGACCCAGTCTAGATAGAATGACTGGTCAGTATATACTAACACAGAAGAAAATATATTTAAATCCTGCACAATAACTCAAATGATAACATATTAATTCTTCATTAAAAGGTTTCAAAACAGAAAATATTTTTGTATAACATTACAGTATGCACTTAACTTCTATCATTGGCAACTGATGTATGAGAACCATAACAATCAAAGGATGATATAAACATGTTGTCATTTAAATTATCATGCGGGGTGGGGGGGGGGGGGGGGGGGGGGTAGTACATGTGATTTTTGGTATACACCAATTACTGGTTTTTGTCTATTTGAAAATACAATATATTGGGTTAAATATTTTCAATTACTGTAAAATCAAAACTTTTCATTAGAGTTTTATTTTTGTTATATAATAGATATATATATAAGCTACCAAAGTGCTATTAATTAAAATATGATGGTCAAATATTTTGAATGAATATTTAGTTTCAATGACTAATATCAAAAAAGCGAACTTTAAGCGCCATGAAAATATCTGATGTGAATGTATACAGGAAATGATTATTATACAGATCTGTAAGTTTGTTCTGAAACAGAATCCAAAGAACCTCGAGGGACGTCGAAAACTTACTCGATATATGAGCTGAGTCATGAGAAAATCAACATAGTGGGAGTGCGACCAGCATGGATCCAGACCAGCCTGCGCATGCGCGCAGTCTGGTCAGGATCCATGCTGTTCGCTAACAGTTTCTCTAATTGCAGTAGACTGTGAAAGTGAACAGCATGGGTCCTGACCAGACTGCGCAGGCTGGTCTGGATTCATGCTGGTCGCAAACCCACTATGTTGGTTTTCTCATGGCATGGCTCATATATAAAACACAATTTTTATGTGGCCAGCCAGTGATGTAAATATGGATAAAGTCTATCATGCTGTTTGATTTAAGATGATTCTTTGCTCCTGTTCAGAGTTTCCAGATCATTTCATACAGATATATACCAATGAAAATAACTTACTGTACAAGTCACTAGGTGATATAATATTATAACCTATTCACATCAAATGACTGTAAAACCCCAAAAAGGCAACTATAATTTTTTGCATCACAATAGACTATCGCAGGATATTTTACACGTTTGTATTTCTAAAAATAAATGCGAAACATGATAATTACATAAAATAAAAGTTAATAATTGCTATAAATCGATCTTTTTAAAATTTTTCACATGTTTTGTTTTCGCAGTATGAGAATGTGATTGCCATGTTTTATTTTTGCAAATATTTTCCATTTGCAGAAAGTGCAATATTTCCTGGCCATCGTAAAATTTATCACTAACACGGTTAGTGCTATATTATGCACTAAGATGCAGCAAAAGTACATCTGACATGAAAACCTAATTGATTTCTCCAGAGAAAAGTGAGATATTCTGCACGTAGTGCATTTCCTGGACATGAATTCAAAATAACCTTGAGCGGCACCATCTTCTGTGAAGTTGATATTGTACAAAATTGGCTAATTTTCTGGAGATAGGGTTTGGGGATAACTTTGGTTAGCATAATGTTTATTGAAATCTTGATCTGATATGTTTTATTTGCATTAAAGAGCTCCAGAAATGTTACAATTTCTGTTTTGGTTACCATGGTAACTATATTTGCTTTCTAAAAGCATTGGATCTTCTGGTACTGGTATTGATTTTAATTGAAACCAAGACTTGCTAGAATCTACATCTCTTTGACATGCTTGTTTAGTTTTTTTGGTAGTTACTTGTTATATGTAGGTTGTAAAATTGTTATTGAATAGAGATTTTTTTAGGAGCGATAAGTGATGCATGATCATGTGACTGACCATGTTGTATTTATATGTAAGATAAGTGATCAACATTGGGCAAAAGAGAGCACATAGCAGGAGTTGGTAATGTGCGAATGAGAGCTAAGTTAGAAAAAAAATATGCCTTAATGGTGCAACTTGCGAGTGCATCAGTTAATTTCTATACACATGATTTAAGGTTAATTAAGCTAAGAATTGATAAATACTAAAAAATGTTTATATTAAGAAATGATATATAGAAATGAGATGTGTGTTTAAAATAATTAAAACTTGACAAAGAAGTTAAACATCCCATTGAATACCTTTACAAGGGAGTAGCCGAAGAAAATAATTCTTATTGAATGAAAACTGCTTCTGCCTCTTGGTTGGCATGGCATCACTGCTTGCATGTTTTAATATTAAATATAAACAAGATTTTTCATATTTAAGACAGTATAGGAAATGGTTGAATGTATTTTGTATTTATGAAGGTGGTTCAGAAACATTTATATAGTTTTAGAGCCTGAAAATTCATGTAACTACTATGTGAGTGAGCAAAAATTCTTATTCGTCTTCTTTTTATTTAAAACGTGGCACATTTGTGCAAAAAACCACATTTTCAAATTATTTATCAACATTTTCTTAAAGAATATTGTCTAAGAAAAGAAAAACTGGAAAAGCAATATGCCACTTCTTTAACTTGTTTGAAAATGAACTTGATTCAAAATACAAATCAAGCCTACAAAATTGAATACTTGACTGAGATTGAATGTTGAAGAAACTATTCCAGTAATTTCTTGGAAGAATTCTTTCATTTTCTGAATCAGCTGTAATAGAGAGAACATCAAGAGTATTGAAATTGATTGAATTTACTGCTATGTAAAGTTGTTTTTTCCTGTTATCGATTAATGGTGTGTTTGGCTGCACCAAAGATTGCATGTTAATGAACAGTAAAAATTCCAATTTTGTAATAATTCTTGTTCTTTCTTTTTCAGGAAAAAGATTTCTTATGGGTGTTGGTGAGTCAATTTTTGCTTCTCTTAGTTTAAATACAAAGTTAGTCAAACTTAATACAAGTTCAATAAAATCTCATTTTCTTTCAATAGCAAAAGTTCTTACAAAAGCTTACTGGAGTTTCTAATATTTTCCTTCCTTTTTTTCGAAGAAAAATAAAGGGGACATAGAAATAGGCTGCATCCATCTGTCTGTCAGTCTGCCAATCTGTCTCTCCGTATGTCACACTTATGTTATACGCCCGAAGAGACGTATTATGTTATGACACCGATGTCCGTCTGTCTGTCCGTTTGTTAGCAATATCATATCCGCTCTGTAACTTTTGAACCTCTTGAAGGATATTTTCGAAGAAACTAGACACAAATATTCACCACATCGAGACGACATGCAGAGCGCATGTTTTGGATGGCTTACTTCAAGGTCAAGGTCACACTTAGGAGTCTAAGGTCATACAACTGTTTCATTCATGCTCTGTAACTCGCACAGATGTTCACCACATCGAGACGACATGCAGAGCGCATGTTTTGGATGGCTCACTTCAAGGTCAAGGTCACACTTAGGAGTCAAAGGTCATACGACTTTGTTTCATTCATGCTCTGTAACTCGCACAGATGTTCACCACATCGAGACGACAGGCTGTCTAGCGTCCCTAAAATTCCTACTTTTTCCTATTTTTTTTCAATTTGGCTAAAATTCCTATTTTTTTTAAAAAATCAAAGGAAATTCCTAAAAAGGCCCTATTTTTTCACAAAGATTCCTAATTTTTTAACTTTTTTGCAATGATCAAAAAGAGAAAATGTTGTAAATGTTGTTTAAAAGTTCTTCTAATTCAGAAAAAAAACAATTTAGCACAGTTCAAAACAGTGGAAAGCTAGGAGACGTCTTTTCTGTAAATAAAGCACTATTTTTGAGTTACTTTTATGTCAATCACATAAGGTAAGCACATTACATGGTCTTTAAAGTCCATATTTTGATTTGAAAATTCCTAAATTAAGCCCTAAAATTTCCTTAAAATTGTACCAAATTCCTAATTTTAGCCCTATTTTTTTGTACAAATTGCCCTAAAATTAGCCCTAATTTTTTGTCGGGGTATGCTAGACAGCCTGAGACGACATGCAGAGGGCATGTTTTGGATGGCTCACTTCGAGGCCAAGGTCACACTTAAGGGTTAAATGTTAGCTCTGTAACTCTTGAACCCCTCAAAGGATTTCGAAGAAACTTGACACGAATGTTCACCACATTGAGACAATGTGCAGAGCGCATGTTTCGGATGGCTCGCTTCAAGGTCAAGGTCACACTTAGGGGTCAAAGGTCATACCTTCGGGCATATATTGCTCCGCATTGCGATGCTCTTGTTAGCTTTGTTATACATGGCGGGGTTCTGAAACAACTTTGTATAAATGATCAGTGTCAAAGGAAAATGTGAAAGAGACATTTGTTAGGTTTGTTAAACTTTAGCCTGCTAAATTTCTAAAATGGATTGGTCCTTTATTCAGTTTGGGCAGTATCATTTATTATTCAAAGGAGTGTTCACTGAAAATTTACTGACTGAATAGCAAACAGTGCAGACCATGATCAGCCTGATCTTGGTCTGCCCTAAGGCAGAATCACTTGCCACCAGCAGGCTAAGGTTAGGTAAAGATCTATTTCTTTTACAAAACTGATTTCATGATAGTTATAGATGTCGGTCACAGAACTTTGCAGGGCATAATAGAATTTCGAAATAGCTCTGCACAAATAGCAGTGTGTCCTGAGCAAGAACTGTGTTGCGAGGTCAAGGTCACTGTGCAAAACTAAATTATTTGTAGAGATAAAAGTTACATGTGTCTGACCTTCAACTTGGTAATGCACAATGGGAATTCAGATATAGTGTTAAACCTGTACCAAAGAAAAAACAAATCCATGATGGGGTTACAAAAAACAAAATTAATGCATGATTGGATTTCAGATATAGTGTTAAAACCAGGTATACCAAACAAAAATCAATTTCCTGATGGAATTTAGCACTGACCCTATATCAAACAAAAACAAAAAAGAAATGCCAGATGGAACTTCAAGCATAGCATTAAACCCATAATTATCAAACTAAAATTTAAATTCAAGGTTAAATCCATACCAAACAAAAAATTGCATGATGAGATTTCAAATTCAAGGTGAAACCCATACCAAACAAAAAACAATCCAGAAGCTTTTTATACGCCCGAAGAGACGTATTATGTTATGATGCTAGTGTCCGTCCATCTGTCCTTCCGTCCATTAGCAATTTCATGTCCGCTCTGTAACTCTTGAACCCCTTGAAGGATTTCAAATAAACTTGACACAAATGTTCACCACACTGAGACGATGTGCAGAGCGCATGTTTTGAATGTCTTGCTTCAAGGTTCAGGTCACACTTGGGAGTCAAAGGTCATATCAGTTTGTTTTGTGTCAGCTCTGTAACTCTTGAACTGCTTGAAGGATTTCAAAGAAACTTGACACAAATGATCACCACTTGCAGAGTGCGTGTTCCGGATGACTTGCCTCAAGGTCAAGGTCACACTTAGGGGTCAAAGGTCATATATGACTTTGCTTTGTGTTTATTGCTCTGCATTGCAGTGCTCTTGTTTTTATTTGGCAGATCCCTCTTTTGTTCACTTAGAATAAAAAAAATTTTGAATTACTTCTCTTTAATATACTATTAATAGCTTGTTTTGAATTTTTTTTATTATTGGCCGTAGGGAAAAACAGACCACTTTTCTGTGGTACAACATGGATGTTATCTCCAATTTTTAGGTGTTTTTTTGACATACCTTAACCTGGTAAGGATTTTTTTGTGGATTTAGAATTGTTTTGGAATTTCTTCCCTTTGTTGTTCCTGTCCTTTGGGCTTCACACGCAGAGCTCTTGTTCATCAGTGGAATACAGTAAATGTTAATTTTGCATCAATGTGCAGATGGTATATACAGGAATTCAGAAAAATCAATTTAATAATGAACATGATGTATAAGCTTTTTTATTGGACATCGACATGAAAATTAGCATCCACATGAATAACACTGATGGAATGGCGCTTGATTTCATTAGGCTTTGATAAATAACAAAGATGCCATAAAGATAATGATGGAGACTTAACCAAGTATCATCCGTTCAATAATGTCTGTTTCAGATATGCAGAACCATATTTATTATATATAGCTACATACATTTTGACAAAAATAAGGCTTGTATTTCAAGATAATATGAACAAGCAAAAAAAATTCCATATTGTACCTTTTGTATTGTATGTTGCCGGACTACTTTCATTTATCATGCATGACCTGGTACATTTCTATGAAACATCACTCATTTCTATTTTAGTATCAACATACCTTTAAGTTTTCGTTAGATAACAAAACAACAAACAAAAAGGTGGAGGTATAAGGTATAGCTAGATCTGGGATTTTGTATTTGGCTGTCATGGATTTTGCAAGGACAGATCACACTTGCGTACCTTGTGAGATCTGATCTGGCAAAATCCACTTGAGCAGAATAAAGCATCCCAGATCGAGCTACTGTTATATATAATAACCCTATTTTATCTATCTTTTGCTTTTATGCCAACACAACCATATACAGAAAAAACATTGTTTGAGCTGAAGCATCCCTTTTTCTATTGCCTGACACCGATTTCAGTTTCTCATACCATTTTTATTTACAACTGATGTACTGTTGGAATGTGCAAGCACCTGTCTGTCCATCAGTCCATCATTATTTCTTGTTCAGTGGATAATTTAATAACCATTCAAGGTGTAGACTTTAAAATTGTATACAGGTAGGTGGTAATGAGATGAAGGCCTTCTAAAAGCAGTTTCACAGATTGTAAGGCCCTCTATAAGAGCAGTGCCTTGGACTGTTCAACCCTCTGAAATTATTATGAATCATGTAGCCATGTACTCCAAAATATACAAAAGCGCAGGGGCTTTTATTAAACATTTTGGGGAGAAATGACATATACCTATATTTGCTATTTTCCCAAAAATGAGTCTTGAAACAGTTCCTGTGCAGAGCAGTGTCTGAGATTCTGAACTTGAATGCTGCACACACCCTACCTCCACCCCTTATACAACATAATTATGTTTGAAATACTGTTGAAAAAGCGGCGTTAAAAACAACAAACAAACAAACAAACAACATTATGTTTTTTGCTTCATTTTTTTTCCTAGAAACAAATATTGGAAAATATCAAAAGTTAAAAATGCATCGCCGAACCAGTCTAGTTGAAAGACTGGTTTTACGTCATGAATGATAGGACTAGAATCCCTCGAGATGATCAAATATTTTCCAATTAAGTCTTGCATTATTCTTTCAGCTGCCAATTAAGGAAGCTACTGTACAAAATACAAACACTGATCAATACCAATTAAGTCCCTGATTGCCGCTAAACATGGAAACTTGCAGCACCATTAATGTTGCTGTTAGACCAGATGCAGTTAGGCCACTTAAGATAAATGCACTAGATTTTTTACTAAGTGAATAAGCATTTTACTCTCCAGTTTTCCCAGTATAGAGGCTGATAAAAATGTGGAAGGCATTTGAGCCGTGCCATGAGAAAACCAACATAGTGCATTTGCAACCAGCATGGGTCCAGACCAGTCTGCGCATTCGCGCAGTCCGGTCAGGATCCATGCTGTTTGCTTTCAAAGCCTATTGCAATTAGAGAAACTGTTAGCGAACAGCATGGATCCTGATCAGACTGAGTCAGCACAAGCTGGTCTGGATCCATGCTGGTCGCAAACCCACTATGTTGGTTTTCTCATGGCGTGGCTCATTTGTTTTAGTATTTTGCTGTAAAACAGTTGGAGAAAGAAAAGTTTGCTCAAGAGCTGCCCCATTGATTGCTCCATGTGGGGGTTACAATTTAGGGCCATTGTAACTTAAAGGCATATGCTAGAATTCGGCAAAAATTTTTCCCAGTAATAGAATTTCTTCAAACTTAGTATCATCATAAAAACAAAAATATGCAATAAAAGTCGTAGGTCATTGATATTGAAAGAGTTATCTGCCCTGAAAACGGTATTTAATTTCCCCAAGAAAGCTGTCTCAATTTGGATTTTACATAGTCAGTGTAGCATCATGGCATGAGCCCTTAAAGAGTTTTCTAATGGTTCTACCCTTATCTATAAAAGTCAAGTTCAGCTTGATTTTAAGTTATTAATAATTTTGAGACTAGTCTCTAAATGGACCTTTCCATTGGTCAATTTAAGATCTGTACACAGAGTCAGCCAATCAGAGGCAAGAGTTCTGAGACTGACCTGAATGTGCTACTTTCAAACCTTAGACAATTTTAAGTTGAGACAGATGTTTATAAGCAGTTAGGAAACAGTAAAAGTAGGTGGATGAGTAAAACAGTTGAGTTACTCAGGCTTTCTTGCACTCTGAACATAGAAAATATAAGACAAATGTCCAGGGACCACACAGATTGCATGAGCTTGCCCAAATGCCCTAGTGAGGAGTGTTTTCATTGGACTTGATCCCTAATTTTAGATTTTCTAGTTGCAGGTTAGCAAAGAAAAGCAGGGAGAAAAGGTCCCAGGAAGAAGTTGTTATAATTTCTCTGAGATCTATTCTTATCATAAGCAGGGAGAATTGATTCTTACTGCAGGTCTACAAATGTAAGCAGGGAGAAGTTGTTATGATTTTGTCTTCATACCGCAGGTCTGCAAACGTAAGGAAGGAGAAGTTGTTGTGATTTTGTCTTCTTACTGCAGATCTGCGAACGTAAACAGGGAGAAGTTGTTATGAGTTTGTCTTCAAACTGCAGGTCTGCAAACCTAAGCAAGGAGAAGTTGTTATGATTTTGTCTTCATACTGCAGGTCCGTAAACGTAAGCAGGGAGAAGTTGTCATGATTTTGTCTTCATACTGCAGATCTGCAAACGTAAGCAGGGAGAAGTTGTCATGATTTTGTCTTCTTACTGCAGGTCTGCAAACGTAAGCAGGGAGAAGTTGTCATGATTTTGTCTTCTTACTGCAGGTCTGCAAACATAAGCAGGGAGAAGTTGTCATGATTTTGTCTTCTTACTGCAGGTCTGCGAACGTAAGCAGGGAGAAGTTATGATTTTGTCTTCTTACTGCAGATCTGCGAACGTAAGAAGGGAGAAGTTGTTACGATTTTGTCTTCTTACTGCAGGTCTGCAAACATAAGCAGGGAGAAGTTGTTACGATCTTGTCTTCTTACTGCAGGTCTGTGAACATAAGCAGGGAGAAGTTGTTATGATCTTGTCTTCTTACTGCAGGCCTGCAAACATAAGCAGGGAGAAGTTGTTATGGTCTTGTTTTCTTACTGCAGGTCTGCAAACATAAGCAGGGAGAAGTTGTTATGATTTTGTCATTTGTCTTTTTACTGCAGGTCTGTGAATGTAAGCAGGGAGAAGTTGTTATGAGTTTGTCTCCAATGTGATGCAGGGACAAAATGTTGTCCAAACCTGCAGTGTTATCAGGCCCTAAACAGGGGTCTGATGCAAGGTGTAGCCACCTCAAGGTAAGTGCAAGGGTATGTCATTGTACAAAAAACCTTCAACGCTGTGTCAAGGCCTGCCATTTAGGTCATTTATAAAAAAAAATAGAAGTTATTTTATATGAATTGTGATGGACAGTGAAACAGTGCTTGAATGTATGGAAGGTATTTTGTGCCAGTCTATGTAAGTATTGCAGTAATAGCCGTTAATTCATAATGAAAGAATATTGCTGCCAATTTCATTCTGTGGCAGACTTCCTTATAACTTTCGATACATTTGTAAGAGTTATAGCCTTGTAAAGTTTTCTGTTGAAATATTTATGGGAAGAGTCACAAACTTTTGAACGTACAATTTTAAGTGCTGATGAAGAATGAAAGTAAGAGAGCTGTAGAAAGAGTTACAGCCCTTGGTCTATTCGGCAGACATTTGAGCCACGTCATGAGAAAACCAACATGGTGCTTTGCAACCAGCATGGATTCAGACCAGTCTGCACAGTCTGGTCAGGATCCATGCTGTTCACTAACAGTTTCTCTAATTGCAATAGGCTTTGAATGCACAGGCTGGTCTGGATCCATGCTGGTCGCAAAGTCGCTATGTTGGTTTTCTCACGGCATGGCTCATTTGCATATTTGAGCAAAATTATAGAATAGGTAAGAGTTACAGCAATGTGCACTTGTTCTCTGTAGTTACCCTGGTAAGAATCAGGTTTTTTTCTATGCATATTGACTGCAGATTTTATTCCACTGCAACATCTGGCTATTCTCTTTTCATAAAACTATAATAAGACACTGAATTGTAATGCAACCACACAACCAAAGCAGGTTTAGTTTAACAATTTTGTTATTATTGTTTTGGCTTTTACAGAGCCTTCATTATAAAACTGTTCATGAAAAGAGTACCTTTAGTGATGTAGTGAAATTATATAACAGTATGCATTAGAAATGTGCAACATGTTTTCCATCCAATACATTAATTAGCCTTTGCAACATGTTGCAACTATGAAAAGAAAATCTCCAGATTGTAAAATGCTACTGTAAATGTTATTGATTACAAACATTTAGTGGTTGGTTTCTTAAGAGAGAAGGATTAAGTTTGCTTTACATAATAACTGGTACCAAATACTTTAAGTGGATTCATTTTTATCTCGCAAGAGCAAGAAGTGCTCATTGTGAGTTATTGTGATCACTCTGTGTCCGTCGTCAGTCGTATGCATTGTCAACAATTTCGTTTAAATGATATCTTCTCCAAAACTGCTGAATAAATTTTAATGGAACTTGGCCAGGATGTTTCTTAGGAGGTCCCACTACCAAAGTTATTCAAACTGTTCCGCTTGGTTACATTTAGGGGGCAGCAGAGCTAAAAATAGAACAAGAGCTGTCTGATGACAGCGCACTCGACTTTTCTCAGTGCTCGACTCTGAATTAGAGCTTTGCCAGTAAAAACTTTATAAAACATTAACCAAAAATTCTAAGTTAAGGTAGTTCTGCACGTTTGAATCGAAAAATTTTCTACAATGTAGAATTTGATTAAACTTTGATTTTTCTAAACTTCAGAATATATCTAGAAAATTCAGCAAATAAAAAGGATAGGGTCGTGTGCTTGAGTTTTTGCTAGACTAATTTAAAGAATTTGGACATCATGTAATTTTTCATAATGGGAGTCTATGGGAAAATAGCAATTTTCATAACATTTTCCCGAATAGAAAATTTTCTACAATGTAGATTTTAATGAAAGTTCTCACAGTCGTAGATAAACATATGGCCTAAAATACAGTGAAATAAAATGTATAGGTCCGTGTGCTTATTTCTGAGATACTTGGCTATGATTAAAGTGAGCCGCCTATTTGAAGCTAATTTAAAGACATTATTTTGAATTATTTAACGTGTCAGATGTTTTAATATCATATTTTAACTTTAGAAAGATAGAGACTGTTACAATTCAATAAATTTATTGACAGGTTGCCTTTAATTCATAAACTGATTTTCATTTCCGTACGCCGAATCCAGGCTTTATTCTACGTTTTCCGGATAAATGACATTACGCCATCACTTCCGGTATATCAAACCTGCAGAACTACCTTAAAAAGGGGCCTAACTTTTTCAAAATTCAAATCAGACTTATAGGGATTGTTTCTCCTGGTGTTTGATAGTAAATAACTGTTTTAAGTTCAAAGTCAAAAGCTTTGATAGTAACAGAGATAGTAACAGAGATATTAGACTTTATCAAAAACTTTAACAAAAGAAATTCTAAGTTAAAAAGGGGCATAACTCTGTCAAAAATCATATCAGAGGGCCGCCAGAGATTGTCACCTCCATCTATATGTATACAGTAAAAACTTTAATAATCTTATTGTATGAACCTGCTTGCTGGATTTTTAAATAAGTGACCTTCTTTAAAGAGTGTTTAAATTATTCTGATTTGTAAAAAAGCATGGCTGCCCGAGGTTTGGTCACTTTTCTCTGTGTGTATATAGTTGAAACTTAAGAAATTTTCTCTAGAGGCTATATTTTTCATGGGATCTGTATGAAAGTTGGTCTAAATGTTTATCTTGATGATATCTAGGCCAACTTTGAAACTGGGTCAACTGTGATCAAAAACTAGGTCAGTAGGTCTTGAAATAGAAAAACCTTGTGACCTCTCTAGAGGCCATACCCTTGAATGGATCTTCATGAAAATTGGTCAGAATGTTCACCTTGATGATATCTAGGTCAAGTTTGAAACTGGGTCACGTGCCTTAAAAAACTAGGTCAATAGGTCAAATTATAGAAAAACCTTGTGACCTCTCTAGAGACCATAGTTTTCAATGGATCTTCTTGAATATTGGTCAGAATTTTTATCTTGATAATATCTAGGTCAAGTTCAAAACTGGGTCACATGAGCTCAAAAACTAGGTCACTATGTCAAATAATAGAAAAAACGACGTCATACTCAAAACTGGATCATGTTGGAAGAGGTGAGCGATTCACGACCATCATGGTCCTCTTGTCAATATTTACTCTTACTAAATTCATCCTTATCGTTTTCAGAATTTTCTCCTACTGGAATCATTCTTATGGTTTGGCAGATTTTCTCGTACTATTGTTTTCCAATTTACTCTTACTGGATTCATTGTAATGGTTTGCCAAAGTTACTCTTACACTGGATTCATTATTTTGGTAACAGGTTTACCAATGTTACTCTTACACTGGATTCATAATTATGGTTTGTCAAAGTTACTCTTACACTGGATTCATTGTTATGGTTTACCAAAATTACTTTTACACTGGATTCATTCTAATGGTTTTCCAAAGTTACTCTTACACTGGATTCATAATTATGGTTTGTCAAAGTTACTTTTACACTGGATTCATGGTTTTCCAAAGTTACTCTTAACTGGATTCATTATTATGGTTTGCCAAAGTTATTCTTACACTAGATTCATTTGTATGGTTTGCCAAAGTTACTCTTACACTGGATTCACAAATATAATTTGCCATAGTTACTCTTAACTGGATTCATAATTATGGTTTGCCAAAGTTACTCTTACACTAGATTCATTTGTATGGTTTGCCAAAGTTACTCTTACACTGGATTCACAAATGTAATTTGCCATAGTTACTCTTAACTGGATTCATAATTATGGTTTGCCAAAGTTACTCTTACACTGGATTCTAAATTATGATTTGCTAAAGTTACTCTTAACTGGATTCATTATTATGGTTTGCCAAAGTTACTCTTACACTGGATTCACAATTATGGTTTGCCAAAGTTACTCTTAACTGGATTCATAATTATGGTTTGCCAAAGTTACTCTTACACTGGATTCTAAATTATGGTTTGCCAAAGTTACTTTTAACTGGATTCATTATTATGGTTTGCCAGAGTTACTCTTACACTGGATTCACAATTATGGTTTGCCAGAGTTACTCTTACACTGGATTCACAATTATGGTTTACCAAAGTTACTCTTACACTGGATTCATAATTATGGTTTGCCAAAGTTACTCTTAACTGGATTCACAATTATGGTTTGCCAAAATTACTCTTACACTGGATTCATAATTATGGTTTGCCAAAGTTACTCTTACACTGGATTCACAATTATGGTTTGCCAAAATTACTCTTACACTGGATTCATAATTATGGTTTGCCAAAGTTACTCTTACACTGGATTCACAATTATAGTTTGCCAAAGTTACTCTTAACTGGATTCATTATTATGGTTTGCCAAAGATACTCTTACACTGGATTCACAATTATGGTTTGCCAAAATTACTCTTACACTGGATTCATAATTATGGTTTGCCAAAGTTACTCTTACCCTGGATTCATTATTATGGTTTGCCAAAGTAACCCTGACACTGGATTCATTGTTATTGTTTGCCAAAGTTACTCTTACACTGGATTCACAATTATGGTTTGCCAAAGTTACTCTTACACTGGATTCACAATTATGGTTTGCCAAAATTACTCTTACACTGGATTCATAATTATGGTTTGCCAAAGTTACTCTTACACTGGATTCACAATTATAGTTTGCCAAAGTTACTCTTAACTGGATTCATTATTATGGTTTGCCAAAGTTACTCTTACACTGGATTCACAATTATGGTTTGCAAAAATTACTCTTACACTGGATTCATAATTATGGTTTGCCAAAGTTACTCTTACACTGGATTCATTATTATGGTTTGCCAAAGTTACTCTTACACTTGATTCACAATTATGGTTTGCCAAAGTTACTCTTAACTGGATTCATAATTATGGTTTGCCAAAGTTACCCTTACACTGGATTCATTGTTATTGTTTGCCAAAGTTACTTTTACACTGGATTCATTTTTGATAGTTTGCCAAAGTTACTCTTACACTGGATTCACAATTATGGTTTGCCAAAGTTACTCTTACACTGGATTCAAAATTATGGTTTGCCAAAGTTACTCTTACACTGGATTCATAATTATGGTTTGCCAAAGTTACTCTTAACTGGATTCACAATTATGGTTTGCCAAAATTACTCTTACACTGGATTCATAATTAAGGTTTGCCAAAGTTACTCTTACACTGGATTCACAATTATAGTTTGCCAAAGTTACTCTTAACTGGATTCATTATTATGGTTTGCCAAAGTTACTCTTACACTGGATTCACTATTATGGTTTGCCAAAATTACTCTTACACTGGATTCATAATTATGGTTTGCCAAAGTTACTCTTACACTGGATTCATTATTATGGTTTGCCAAAGTTACCCTTACACTGGATTCACAATTATGGTTTGCCAAAATTACTCTTACACTGGATTCATAATTATGGTTTGCCAAAGTTTCTCTTACACTGGATTCATTATTATCGTTTGCCAAAGTTACCCTTACACTGGATTCATTGTTATTGTTTGCCAAAGTTACTCTTACACTGGATTCATTTTTATGGTTTGCCAAATTCACTCTATCTGGATTTATGTGTTATGGTTTTCTGAATTAACATCTATTGCATCCATTCTTTTGGTTTGCTAAATGTACATTTACTGGATAAGTTCTTATGGTTTGCCAAATTTACAATAATTGGATTCATTCTTGATTGTATACCAAATTTACATATATTGGATTCCATCTTCAGTTATTGCATTCAGTTTTTTTGGTTGGCTAAATTAACATTTACTGGACTAATTTTTGGTTTTTTTATATAACCAAATTTTTTGTTTATAGTTTGCTGAATATACATTAAGTTGATTTATTAATGTTACTTTCTAAGTGAAAGTTATTGATTTATCCATTTGGTTTTAAAAGTTCTCTTCAATTCATAATGACATTTAGCTCATTTCCAATTTTACATTTTTTGATATTTTTTTCTACAGGAGTGTATTGAGGTGAGCAACCCGCTGCAGTGCCCCACCCTGTTGTCCCTGCGACACACTATGGTGGGGCGTAAAGGACACAGAAGCTATGAAATATTAAATTATTTTAACACAGAGCATTTATTATTAAACTCAGGTCTCAGGTAAGAAACATATTTTTTCAACATTTTTCTTCTGCTGATGTCTTACTAAACTGTGTTGTGAAGATACAGCACTGAAGATGTTTTAGCCAGGTTCCAAACTTATAAAACTTAGATTGGAAACCAGTCTCAAAACTGATTTAGCATCTGATTGGTTGATTTTGAACTCAGTTTTGGAATTAACCAATGACAGGCTTCATACTGAGACTGGTCTCCAAATTCAAGTTCTGTAGCCTTGGAAACAGGTGCCAATTCATCAAAAAATATTTCACCTGGATTGTCCTTGATAACTGAATGAGGAGGCAGCAACATTTATCAGGCTGAAACATTGTGATGTTATAAATAGTGAAATATAAAAATCAAACTGTCATTCACTTGAGAATAACAGCTTTTAAATTTTAACTGGTGACTATGCTTCAAATGAAAGTATTGCATTTGATGTCACACCATAAATATTTCAATCTTTCATGGAAACAATTAAGAATACATCCTCGTAGGCATTTTAAGTTGTAGCAATTAGTTAATGAACAGCATTTTAAAAATGTATATATAAGTAATGTACAGCAGAGGATTGAAATTGACAGCAAAAACATTTAATCCTTTAGATGAATTTAGAAGGAAGTTCACTTATCTGAAGTGATTGTCTTATAATATAAAAAAAATTAATGCTGGTTTTTCAATATAGCTTAGATTATCAGTAAACAAATACAAAACGGGGAAATTAAAACTGTTTAAATCTTCAAATTTGAAAATTTGTTTCCCTTTCTTGAGAACATGTTACAAAACATTAAAAAAAAAAAGTAATGTTCCCTTGTTTATTCTATTCTCATTTTTTTACCTGAACAACGAGAATAGCAATATAAGATGAAACACAACATGAGAGAAGGCCATGCTAATGACAGGAAGCAAACCTGTTTCCATTCTTTCAATTATTAATATACATGAAAATAGGCATACGGAAACTTTCAAGGTAAAAATTTTACTTGCGTTAAAACTATTTCTTCCTCGCTGCCCACAACACACCAAACACACACTCAGAAAGTGATAAGATATTTTTAAAAATCACTAGCAGTATTAAGATAAGGTGATCTGAAACAAATAGTACATACTTTATTTACAATTATACCCTGTAAGGTTTTATGTAATGTATACATGACAACTTACTTCTTTATAGCCCTTGATAAAAAGGCAAAACGACTATAAATGGAAGAATTAATTTACATCAATCTATATAGCAAATACGGAATAAAAGCTAAAGAAAGGTCATATACCCTATGGCAGATTCTGTTGGGTGCCAATTATCAGCCTAGATGAACAAAATTATCTGTCCACAAAGTTGTGCAGAAGTAACATAATTTATTTAAGTTTGTATTCATATAGATTTCAACTAATTAAATTAGTCAAACGAGTATTTTTTAAACTATTTGTTCCACAGCAGACCTTCATAATATAATATGAAAGCAATTTGGTACTATAAGATAAGTTACAATATAGAAAAAACACTGGATAGTTGAATTTTACACTTTGGTAATATTAAGGCTATTATATATGACAGAAAATCTATACTTTGTGGAATAATTGTTTGTGGAAAACAAATGAAAACACAGGAAGTTGATTTTGTCATGCATCCATTTATTTGTTGTTTTTTCTTCATGCAAATGGTGTATTGAATGATTTAAATGGAGGTAATTTATCATCAAGCAGGTTCCATTTTGAGTGCAAATTCTGGACCCATTTGCAGAGCTCTTGATTTACATTCAAGCATCTTTCTTTCTTACACAACATCACTTCGTGGGTTTTTAAAAGCTTTAAAGTATATAGAATTGTTTTATAGCAGTCAATTCAATTCAGTTCAAATTTATTCAGGCATAAGATCATATATCAAAATAAATACATACAAGTTTAAAACCTATTACCTACCACATCAGTTATTTAACCCTTAGCCTGCTGGCGGCAAGTGATTCTGCCTTTGCGACCAGTGCAGACCAAGATCAGCCTGCACATCCGCTATTCAGTCAGTAAGTTTTTAGTAAACACCCCTTCAAATGATAAATGGTACTGCCCTAATTGGAAGATGGACCAGTCCATTATAGAAATATAGCAGGGTAAGGGTTAGATATTTAGGTAATATATTGCACATGATCTTATGACTAAAGCAATACAAGTCACTTATTTCCAATGGTGTCCCTAAATTTATTTCCAGGAAGTCATCCTGTTGGCTTTTGCTAGATTCTTGGTTTAATGTAGATATCTTTCCATGCCTGAAATAATGTCGGGAGAAGTTGGTTTCTTCATCTACATTTAAAAGCTTGAAACTCAAAATAGAGCCTAAAGTTGTGTAAATGTGAATTTAACCAGAACAAAAACATACATACATCATTTGTAAATAAGATATCAATACTTTTGAATCGTGAGATGATTTTGAAATTCGCTTTCAAATTGAATTCCTCCCTATCATCTCATCCATATATACTGATTGTATTTCAGTTTTTTCATCCAACTAAAAAAATCAATTGTATAATGAAGCTTTTCACTAAGTCATGAAGTGTCACTAGCCATGCATAAGTAATGTATAACTGCACCACACATGCCCGGACATGAAATGAAAGCTATACAAATGCTATGCAAGAGAACTTTGGTACATGATGCCTGAAAAGCAGACACGTACATCCATACAAAGGCAGATATTTTCATTTTCAATTGTATACAATCTTAGTAACCTACCACACAGGAATAACCTCACAACAGCTATCAAACTTGAGATTGCAATTGGTGTAAATTAACTTTCCCTAAAAATATAACCTCACTACAACAAACACAGCCTCACTACAACAAACACAACCTCACTACAACAAAACCAACCTCACTACAACAAACACAACCTCACAAGAAATACAACCTCACTATGACAAACACAACCTCACTACGACAAACATAACCTCACTACAACAAACACAACCTCACTACAACAAATACAACCTCACTATGACAAACACAACCTCACTACAAGAAATACAACCTCACTAAGACAAGCACAACCTCACTACAACAAACATAACATCACTACAACAAACACAATCCTTACTACAACTAACAATCCTTACTGCAACAAACACAACTTCACTGCAACAAACGCACCATTACTGCAACAAACACAACCTTACTACAACAGACACAACATCACTGCAACAGACACAACCTCACTACAACAAACACACCTTCACTACAACAAACACAATCCTCACTACATCAAACATAACCTCACCACAACAAACACAACCTCACTACAACAAACACAACCTGACTACAACAAACACAACCTCACTATTATTATTATTATTATTATACCAGATTTATATAGCGCCCTTTTCATGATCAATTTCACGTTCAAAGGCGCTTTACTTAGTTCAAATGCAGCCACACAGGGTGCATAATTCATCCTCTACTAGTACAGACACCAGAGGGACAGAGTGAGACAAAGCACCAACGACTGAGAGATCAGAAATCAGATACAGGCTTGTCCGGCTAACTTAGCCTAGCTCGTTTCGAATAGACAGCCTGGTTCTTTAACGTGCCCAGTGTATAGCACTGATGCACGCAAGGATTGCCTGGGTTCCTGACCAGTACACCTCTGGTTGGGTGGGAAACACTGAAAAGCGTTTCTGAAAATTCCCGAGTAGATGCCGGGGATCAAACCCCTTGACAAACATAACCTCACTACAACAAACACAACCTCACTACAAGAAATACAACCTCACTATGACAAACACAACCTCACTTCAAGAAATACAACCTCACTATGACAAACACAACCTCACTACAACAAACAACTCCACTACAACAAACACAACCTCACTACGACAAACACAACCTCGCTACAACACACACAACCTCACTACAACAAACATAACATCACTACAACAAACATAACATCACTACAACAAACACAATTCTTACTACAACAAACACAACCTTACTGCAACAAACACAACTTCACTGCAACAAACACAACCTTACTACAACAAACACAACACACTGCAACAAAACACAACCTCACTACAACAAACAACCCCACACAACTCACATACCAACAAACACAACCTCACGCACACATACAATAAACAACCTCGCTGCAAAAACACCTTTAACTGCAACCAACACAACCGTTACATCACGTGCAGTGTTTTTCTTATTGGGGCTGAATGACCAATAAGACGAAATTGGTTTATTAGTTAATTAATATAAATTCAGCTACTTCAGATAAATTTTGATACAGTTTATAGATTTTCACCCTGTCATAGACCTATTTTCCACAAGATTCCATACATTTGCTTCAAGAAAAGGAAAAGGGGTATTGAATAAGTATGCAGTGAACTGAAATTCAGCTGAAGTCAGGTACCCTCATATTGCTGTATTTCAGAAAGCTGTCCGCAGAATAAACACCCTACTTTCGTTTTCAAGTAAACAACTCGAAAACATGTGAATATAAGCATGAAAAGTGTCTTATTTTATGTAAAATACATTCCACGAGTGAAATAATGCCCACTTGACCCTTGGTTAACATGTAAATGCGCTAAAAATAGAAAAATTACTGTCTGTTTATTAGGGATTTTTTTTTTCAACTACACCACGGAAGCACATTTTAGACCGAATTACTGCTATATAACCAGGAATATGTAAAACAGCAACAAGATTGAAATTGTGATTTCTAGGAATTGGAAGCCTTTGCCCTACTAACAGATTTTAATGAAAAGTGCAATGATGCTCTTTGGGTCCATACATAATTGAATGTGTTTAATGGCCCTGCAATTTGTTAGATATGTTTCCATTGTACTTTTCAAGACTCGAATATACCCTACACTATTTGTAAGTACTGCATATTACTTATTAATGTGGAGTTCAGAAAAAATACTTACTAATGTATGCAAAAAGGAAACGCTAGATTAGACTGTAAAGTTTGGGGCAGTCAAGTCAAGGAAGATGATAGGAAATTATAATTTATTCATGTCTTCCTGTGATTTGAAATTTTAAACCTTTCCAAAGGTACATGGCTACTTCTGGTTTAATGTTATGGCATCAAGCACAGCTTGATGGTTTTTCATTCAACAGTTACCTTTTCTAAATGAGATATAATTAATGTTGTGATCTTAACGGGGCCTGGTCATCATCGGTGAGTAAACATAAAATAATTTTACCTGTCACTATATCAAGATCAAGGCTTTTTAAAAATGAAAAGTATTATGTTTGTTTTGTATTTAAAGAAGGAATATTTGTAATGATAATTTAATGATTTATGAAATTTATGATCTTTAAAGGAAAGAATGATCATGAAAAAATAATGAATAAATAAAAACTTAAAAAAAAACAAAAAAGTAAAAAACAACATGACTTAGTTATAACAGACAGTTATCATAGCTACATTAACAATTTGACTGCTGTGCTTTGCTTTAAATTCAGATTTTGGTGATTAAGTGTACTGCAAATAGAACTCCCTTGATAATTTTTTTTTGCAATATTTTTCATAGTACAAACAAAAATATGTTGTCAATTAAACCTTTTAATTTTCAACATGTCGCTTCTACCAAGTTTGGCATAGAATGTGTAAGACATTGAAAAGTAGTAGAGTTTAAAATATTGGTAAAAATGCGAGAAGACCATTATTTCAAAATACTTACATTTGCCGTATTCTTTTCCATTGAAAATTATGATGCTCATTTTGTATAAACAGCAAAAGGAAAGGCGCCAAAGTTAAGACAATGCTGTATAGTGATAATGGACTGCTGTTTTATAGTCAGAAAGTTCCTTAGATGACATCGCAGTTGTTCCGTCTGGTAAACAAAATGGCTGGGAAGCTGATTTTAATGTTAATGCAACAAAATTTATAATACGTATAACCTTGTTTACAGATGGAAAGGAAAATATAATGTAAATATAAGAAATGAATCAATTTTTTTTTGAGTTCATGCGAAATAAAGAACAGAAAGAATCGGCAAATTAAACATGAATGGCTATGGCAGATTTGCTGATCCTATTCTGTCGTTCATTTTGCATGAACAGTTCGAACACTGAAAAAATTATTTCAGTTTTTAGCTCGACTATTCATAGAATAGTGAGCTATTGCACTCGCCCATGCGTCGGCGTCCGCGTCCGCGTCCGCGTCCGCGTCCCGATTTTGGTTAAGGTTTTGTATGTAAGCTGGTATCTCAGTAACCACTTGTGGGAATGGATTGAAACTTCACACACTTATTCACTGTGACAAACTGACTTACATTGCACAGGTTCCATAACTCTATTTTGCTTTTTTACAAAATTATGCCCCTTTTTCGACTTAGAAATTTTTGGTTAAGGTTTTGTATGTAAGCTGGTAACTCAGTAACCACTTGTGGGAATGGATTGAAACTTCACACACTTATTCACTGTGATGAACTGATCTACATTGCACAGGTTCCATAACTCTATTTTGCTTTTTTACAAAATTATGCCCCTTTTTCGACTTAGAAATTTTTGGTTAAGGTTTTGTATGTAAGCTGGTATCTCAGTACTTACTAATGGGAATGGATTGAAACTTCACATACTTGTTCACTATCATGATCTGACATGCACTAAGCAAGTCCCATAACTCTACTCTCTTTTTTTTCAAAATTATGCCCCTTTTTCGACTTAGCAGTTTTTGGTTAAATTTTTGTATGTAATCTGATATCTCAGTATCTACTAATTGGAATGGATTGAAACTTCACACACTTGTTCACTGTCATGATCTAACATGCACTGTGAAGGTCCCATAACTCTACTTGGCATTTTTACAAAATTATGCCCCTTTGACTTAGCAGTTTTTTGTTAAGTTTTTATATGTAAGCTGGTATCTCAGTATCCACAAATTGGAAAGGATTGAAACTTCACACACTTGTTCACTGTCATGATATGACATGCAGTACAGAGGTTCAATACCTCTACTTTGCATTTTACAAAATTATGCCCCTTTTTCAACTTTTGTATTCATTCAGTTGACAAGGCTGTTGAATAGTCAAGCGTTGCTGTCCTCCGACAGCTCTTGTTAGCTCACCTGTCACAAAGTGACAAGGTGAGCTTTTGTGATCGCGCGTTGTCCGTCGTCCGTCCGTGCGTCCGTAAACTTTTGCTTGTGACCACTCTAGAGGTCACATTTTTCATGGGATCTTTATGAAAGTTGGTCAGAATGTTCATCTTGATGATATCTAGGTCAAGTTCGAAACTGGGTCACGTGCCATCAAAAACTAGGTCAGTAGGTCTAAAAATAGAAAAACCTTGTGACCTCTCTAGAGGCCATATATTTCACAAGATCTTCATGAAAATTGGTCAGAATGTTCAACTTGATGATTTCTAGGTCAAGTTCGAAACTGGGTCTCAAGGGGTCAAAAACTAGGTCAGTAGGTCTAAAAATAGAAAAACCTTGTGACCTCTCTAGAGGCCATATTTTTCATGAGATCTTCATGAATATTGGTCAGAATGTTTATCTTGATGATATCTAGGTCAAGTTCGAAACTGGGTCACGTAGGGTCAAAAACTAGGTCATTAGGTCTAAAAATAGAAAAACCTTGTGACCTCTCTAGAGGCCATATTTCTCAATGCATCTTCATGAAAATTGGTCAGAATGTTCATCTTGATGATATCTAGGTCAAGTTCGAAACTGGGTCACGTGGGGTTAAAAACTAGGTCAGTAGATCTAAAAATAGAAAAACCTTGTGACCTCTCTAGAGGCCATATTTTTCATGAGATCTTCATGAATGTTGGTCAGAATGTTCACCTTGATGATATCTAGGTCAAGTTCGAAACTGGGTCATGTTGGGTCAAAAACTAGGTCAGTAGATCTAAAAATAGAAAAACCTTGTGACCTCTCTAGTGGCCATATTTCTCAATGGATCTTCATGAAAATTGGTCAGAATGTTCACCTGGATGATATCTAGGTCGAGTTCGAAACTGGGTCATGTGCGGTCAAAAACTAGGTCAGTAGGTCTAAAAATAGGAAAACCTTGTGACCTCTCTAAGGCGATATTTTTCAATGGATCTTCATGAAAATTGGTCAGAATGTTTACCTTGAAGATATCTAGGTCAGTTCGAAACTGGGTCACGTGGGTTAAAAACTAGGTCAGTAGATCTAAAAATAGAAAAACCTTGTGACCTCTAGAGGCCATATTTTTCATGAGATCTTCATGTATATTGGTCAGAATGTTCATCTTGATGATATCTAAGTCAGATTCAAAACTGGATCACGTGGGGTCAAAAACTAGGTCAGTAGGTCTAAAAATAGAAAAAACCTTGTGACCTCTCTAGAGGCCATATTTCTCAATGGATCTTCATGAAAATTGGTGAGAATGTTCAGCTTGATGATATCTAGGTCAGGTTTGTAACTGGGTCATGTGCGGTCAAAAACTAGGTCAGTAGGTCGAAAAATAGAAAAACCTTGTGACCTCTCTAGAGGCCATATTTTTCACGAGATCTTCATGAAAATTGGTGAGAATGTTCACCTTGATGATATCTAGGTCAAGTTTAAAAGTGGGTCACGTGCCTTCAAAAACTAGGTCATTAGGTCAAATAATAGAAAAACCTTGTGACCTCTCTAGAGGCCATGTTTTTCAATGGATCTTCATGAAAATTGGTCAGAATTTTTTATCTTGATGATATCTAGGTCACATGTGCTCAAAAACTAGGTCACTATGTCAAATAATAGAAATAACGATGTCATACTCAGTTGAACACTGGGTCATGTGGAGATAGGTGAGCGATTCAGGACCATCATGGTCCTCTTGTTAAAGTGTTGCAAGGGACTCCCTTCTGCACAGTACTTTTGGTTATCTATTAGATATATATTGCAAAAAGTTGTGTAAAAAAGTAAATGTCAGTGTTAAAGTTTGTACCACTGGTTTTTTTCACAGTACCCACGTTTTATGATTTTTGACAGAAAAAAAATCACTTTTAATGTGTGAATAATCAAGTCACTTAACTTTGAGAGGGTTTCATTTCTGCATCCACTGACTGCAGTAATGTTGTAAGACCTTAGTATGTTAGACAGAAAAAAGTAATTTCTCTCAATTTGCATTCCAACGTTTGTTAATGGTCTGAAAAACTAAACATTTATTCGAATTAGCTTACATTTCTCTGACCGATTATTTCGTTACACAAAGGCTAAGTAGGCGGGTTGCTTTACAAATTCAAAAAGTGAAAGTTATTTGCATTTGCATAACCTATAAGATGAACTTAACATAATTTGTAAAGGGGCTGTTCAGTTGCTCCCGCTCCTTCAATAGGGGTGTGCATTCAGCATTTGTCAATGATAATTTGAAGGACGCTGCTCTTTTGACCTCTGTCATATGATCTGCACTATAAAACATATAAGCGTGTAACGAGAGCTCATTGAAACAGCTACCTGAAACCTGTTTCTAGATGTCGTACAATACACATCCATTCAAAAATAAATCATTGATTCTTCCTTAATGTGGCAGTATTAGGCTACCACCCCCATCGCATAATCATTGATCCGTTAATTCTGAAAGCCTCAATTTAGTGTGATTTCATTAGGATTTGACTCCCCCTTCCCCTAATATTTTTCCTCACAAGGAATAGAACAGTTGTAACCCGCATTGTTCAAATTATTCAGTACAACACTGGCTATGCAATAAGGAAATTAAAACATATTAAATGGCTGTAAACACACGCTTGAGCTAGCATAAGGAGTACATTGTGGTTGTATGTTCCAAAACTTACAGCTATATACATACAGCTGTCACCGAGATGACTATTCTGTCATCATTTTAATGGAGAGATCTATTTTTGCATAAAATTCATTTTAGCATTTGTCATTCAGCTTACTCTGACAACCAAAAATTAAGATAACCGTTTTTTCTTTCTGTTAGCGGTTTTATTGGAAGGGTCATTTACAAGAGAATGTATTTTAAGAGGGAAATTTCCTATCTTTTCAAATAATGGAGAACCATACAGCCTAATTCACCTTTCAGTTGCAATTTTCTTACAAGGATGAGAGGTGGAGGACGAATTTATCTTTTTGGACATATATAATGTCAGATTATACTGGAAATAGGAATTCATAATTTTCTGCTCTTTTGCATTTGATGCATTTGTTTGGTCAATAATGATGCCACATACCATAAAAAAAACAGTAACTCCAGCACAAAAACTAATTCCAGCACAAAAACTAATTCTAGTACATATTTACTACATATATTTTGACTCAACATTGTGATGTTTTCTTACAGCCTGACTGGTTGCTCTGTCATTTTTCATCCAAAACAGATATTGGCAAATATCTTGCATTTCCCATGTAAATCATTGACAAAATTTGACAGTCACTCTGTTTGGTTATTACTATAATTATAGATTTGACTCAAACTTTAACTATTGTCCAACATCCTCATCCTCATTTGGGGGTATTAATCATGTCAGTGATAGCTCTAGTTTACCTCAGATATACCCTATTTCACTACCGTCAGGCTTGCTTTCTCTTCTGACAGCTGTTGCTGCTCTGCAAGTCGCCATTGCAATCAAGTTACTGACTCTTAAGGCTTTAGAACCCAAATAACAGAACTTCCTGTTTGTCGCAGATTGAAGCAAAATGAAAAGGATAATGACATTTGTTAGAGACATGATAGTTAATAAAAGCCTTCATAATTTATATAGAGGATATTACATGAGTGTCTTTTCATACTGAATTTATTAAATGAGTTGAATAAAATGATAAAATGCGAAGCTCTGCCGAGCATTTTATCAATTTTATTCAACGAGTTTAATAAATTCAGTGTGGAAAGTCACAAATGTAATATTCTTTTTATCATATGTTAGCCTTAAATCCTGTCGAACATCAAAAATTCTACTGTCTTTTACTATATAAACAAGTCAATTTGACCAACGTCACCTACACTATAAATGACGTCGACGTCAAAGCTTTATTGCACTATAGTGTATTATCATTTTTATGTAATGGCTTTATTACACTCCCGCGACGTCAAATATGTGATTATAATATTTATATGTTGTGGCATTTTATTTGGAGAAACTTAAAACTGAATGGCATGCATAATGACATAGTCACGGTGTTTCGTCAAATTTTGTTTATGTTAAGTAGTTATTTCTCAAAAGTGAACTTTATCAGCTTATTATGATCAACTCAGGAATTGAAAGATATATTCAGTGAGTGTTGTTGGCATATAAATATTTGTTCATGTTGAAAAATGACAGAGCATCCAAGTGTAGACCAGTCATGATTATACTGCATTGTCAAGTAAAAAAAAATAGTTTAATAGATACAGTACAACCTCTCCAGAGCAGCCTTGTCTTAAGCAAAAACCTCTCCATGACAGCATCATCAAAATTTCCCTAAGATGAAATATACTATCAAATTTGCCTCTCCAGAACAACAGACATTACATAACAGTCAATATTTGTATCCCCCAAAAGGTGTTGCTCTACAGAGGTTGCACTGTATATAGAACATGAGTGCTGCATTTATTTTTTGTCCGGGAATGTCTTTGAGTTTTTTCATTCCTCCACTGTGAACAAAGAAACCAATTTGCCCTACACGTTCTCAACCCCTGTTTCAAGTTGAGAAGTTGCAATATTACAAGCTGAAACTGGAAAGAATCTGGTAGAAACGAACATTTATGTGACGTCTATGCAAAGAACCATTTTTATCCCTACGCCTGCTAAATTACTATAATGAACTTGTCCATCTTTCAATTTGGACAGTACCATTAACTGTAAAAAGGGGTGTTTACCAAAACTTTACTGACTGAATGGGGAACAGATCTGCACTGGTCGCAAGGGGAGAATCAGTCATGTCCAGCATGATAAGGGTTAATTGAGGGGATGAATTTTTAGGAAAAAAACTGGCTAAACTTAAACAAATTATTTGTATATATGCCTTTATTCTCCAACAAAAACACTAAACATCAAGTATGAGGGAAAATTGAGACCAGCTGCATTTATATTGTCGAGTTCACTGCCCTGCAGTGTACATTTTCCCCAGAGGTAATAGTTCACTAACCTGGCTTGGTAACTGCTGTGTTATGCACTGAAAAATTTTTTTCATTTGAAATTGAGTGGTCTCATATTTTAAGATACCTATCTGTATGTAGTATGATATATGTAAATATAAATCGCCATCCTGTAGGAATGGTTATTTTATCTGTGTAAAGAACATCTGGAACACATTTAATGATATTTTGGAGCAAAGTATAAAATTGAAAATTTACATATAAAATTAATACTTAATGGCATTAAAAAATGTAGATTTTACATATTAAGATGTGTTGTATGGATGATACTTTAAGGTAGAACTGTAAAATCATTTAATTTTGTTAGTACGAAAGTTCGAGGTTTTGGCCAGAAATGTGTATTTTTTGTACAGATTTGACATTGTGGACTGCAGATTTGGAAGATAAATAGAATGAGAATTTGTTAGTACGTTGAGATTTACTATCTTGGATTGACTCAACAATTAAAACTATGTAAATTATTCCCTCATGAATATTAATGACTTTACATCAACTGTTGATTTCTGTTTTTACACTATTCATTGTAAATAGAACAACAAAAGTGAGTCAGAAATTTTGCATCATATAACATAGATTTTTTCTGTGTTATACAAAATGGCATTGATTTTATAATTTTGTTGTAATGCAGCTTGAGACATGAATAATTAAGATTTGCATAATTAAGAATTTGTGCCAAGCATCTTTGTGTTTTTTATGCTGCTTAGTATGTAAAATGGTTTTCAGTTTTCAAAACTAATGAAAATTAATGCATGTGAATCTCACAAATATTACAAATTGAAAGCTCAGAAACACAAATTTCATGAATATTAATGAAACCAGAGCTCATGAATATGTTACCAGATGTGAAACAAGTTAGGAATATTAATGAATAGGAGACTTACAAATAATTAAAATTTATAAATGTTCTTGTCTAAAACCTTAACAGCCCGCTAGCTTAGCTCAGTAGGGAGAGCTATGGTCTGTGGATCATGGGGGCGCGAGTTCGATCCCTGGGCGGGGCATATGTTCTCTGTGACGATTTGATTAAAGACATTGTGTCTGAAATCATTCGTCCTCCACCTCTGATAATTCATGTAGGGAAGTTGGCAGTTACTTGCAGAGAACAGGTTTGTACTGGTACAGAATCCAGGAACACTGGTTAGGTTAACTGCCCATCGTTACATGACTGAAATACTTTTGGAAAATGGCGTTGAACCCAAAACAAACAAAAATCTTAACAATAAAAAAATGCAATAATCAAAAAACTGTAACCTGTCAGATTTCATTTTTCTTTTTTATGCCCCCGGCATCTACTGATGCGGGAGGCATATAGTGATCGTCCTGTCCGTCCATTCATCCGTCCGTCCGTACGAGGTTAACCAAATGGAACCGTTTCGTCTAGCGTCAGTACCCCTTACTAGAATGACTCGATACTAATGCAGATGTAACCTGTGAACATTCATCATTTTCAGACATCACCTGACCTCAGTTTGACCTTGACCTCATTTTGGACTTAGGTTGCTTGATATGGGCCATCTCTTGGTTAACCAAATGGGACCGTTTCCTCTAGCATTAATACCGCTTACAAGAATGAATTGTTACTAATACAGATGAAACCTGTGACCATTCCTCATCTTCAAACATCACCGTGTGCAATTATTAATATGAGCATACAAACTGGAAAGTTTCCATCCTCACTGAAACAGTCTAAAGTAACACCAATATTCAAAAAAGGCCAAAAATCTGACAAAAACAATTATAGACCTATATCAATATTGCCTGTCCTCTCTAAGATATTTGAAAAACATGTATCAGATCACTTGAAACTATTTTTAGAAACTCATAAATTGATCTTTAACAGGCAATCTGGCTTTAGAACTAAACACTCATGTGAAACAGCTTTGATTAATATAACTGCCAACTGGATCAATGCAATAAATGATGGTAAACTTGTTGGGACAATATTTCTTGACCTCTCAAAGGCATTCGACCTAGTAAATCACAGAGTTCTTCTTGAAAAACTCCACTTTTATCATCTGTCTCAAAAGTCAATCAACTGGATTACATCATACCTCTCCAATAGAACACAGAGAGTCAGTGTTTCAGGTACCCTTTCAGAACCTGAAGAGGTTCTGTCCGGGGTACCGCAGGGATCAGTTTTAGGGCCTTTACTGTTCATCATTTACATAAATGACCTGCCATTTCATGTAGACAATTCTACCACAGATATGTTTGCAGATGACACTACAATAACAGCCTCAGGATACTGTGTTCCTGAATTATGCCAAAACCTTCAAGCTGACCTTGACAATGTAAACAGATGGTGCAAACAAAACGCGATGATTTTAAATGCGCAAAAAACTAAAGCAATGTATATATCCTCAAGAAGCACAGACTCAACTAGCAATTCAGATCTATATTTAGAAAATCAAGCCATTGAATTTTCTAAAACTGAAAAATTGTTAGGTGTTTACGTGGATGATAATCTAAACTGGAAGACTCAAGTTGAAAAAGTACTTAAAACATGTAACTCTCAATTATATTTACTGCTGAGAATCAAACAGTATCTTGAAATTCACACAAGGAAGTTATTCTATAATGCCTAATATTTACCACATTTGGACTATTGTTGTACAATTTGGGGTAACTGCAACAATGAGTTGACCACAAATCTAATCAAATTTCAAAAAAGAGCAGCAAGAATAATTCTAGATAAAAGCTATGATACTCCATCTGATGCTTTATTTAGCGAATTAAAATGGATGAAATTTGACGAGAGACTTCAATACAAAAAGGCAATAATGATGTTCAAATCCATCAATGCTGACTCCTTTCCTGAGTATATGAAAGATAAATTTCAAAATATTAATCAAAGGCATCATCATAACTTGAGATCTGTAAATAACTCTGAAATAGTCATTCCAAAACCGAAGAAAGAACTCTTTCGTAAATCATTGGTGTACTCAGGTCCCAAACTATGGAATGATATTCCACTTAATATACGAAAGTCTGAAACACTTAAGGAATTCCAAGCTTCATACGTTAAGTGGAAATTCTCTTCTCATATGTGAATAATGCAATTATAATCTACATGTTCCAACAAAAATATATTTTGCTTTGTGTTAAACTTGATATTAATTATTTGAGTATGACAATCTTTAAATTATGTTAACAATGCCACATTTCTTATTCAGTTTGTACAAAACTTTTATTTATGTACCATTCTTATTTGTTTTGTATTGTAACTTTGTGTAATGCTCTGTTGTTTATATGTATATATGTTGAGGCCCACATGGAAGATTGGGAAACCAAATGTGTAGCCTCATTAAATAAAGTCTTTACTTACTTACTTACCTGACCTCAGTTTGACCTTGACCTCGTTTTGGACTTAGGTTGCTTTGTATTGACAAGGATGCCACCGGGGGCATCAAGCGTTTATTGAACGCAGCTCCTTGTTGTTTTTAGCTCACCTGAGCAATGCTCAGGTGAGTTTTTCTGATCGCTCGATGTCCGGCGTCCGTCGTCCGTCGTCTGTCGTCTGTCGTCTGTCGTCCGTCGTCTGTCAACATTTAGCTTGTGTATGCGATAGAGGCTGTATTTTTCAATTAATCTTCATGAATATTGGTCAGAATGATAACCTTGATGAAATCTAGGCCGAGTTCGAAAATGGGTCATCTTGGGTCAAAAACTAGGTCACTAGGTCAAATCAAAGAAAAACCTTGTGTATGCGATAGAGGCTGTATTTTTCATTTAATCTTCATGAATATTGGTCAGAATGATAACTTTGATGAAATCTAGGCCGAGTTCGAAAATGGGTCATCTCGGGTCAAAAACTAGGTCACTAGGTCAAATCAAAGAAAAACCTTGTGTATGCGATAGAGGCGGTATTTTTCAATTAATCTTCATGAATATTGGTCAGAATGATAACCTTGATGAAATCTAAGCCGAGTTCGAAAATGGGTCAACTCGGGTCAAAAACTAGGTCACTAGGTCAAATCAAAGAAAAACCTTGTGTATGCGATAGAGGCTGTATTTTTCAATTGATCTTCATGAATTTTGGTCAGAATGATTGCCTTGATGAAATAAAGGCCGAGTTCGAAAATGGGTCATCTCGGGTCAAAAACTAGGTCACTAGGTCAAATCAAAGAAAAACCTTGTGTATGCGATAGAGGCTGTATTTTTCAATTGATCTTCATGAATTTTGGTCAGAATGATTACCTTGATGACATCTAGGCCGAGTTCGAAAATGGGTCATCTGGGGTCAAAAACTAGGTCACTAGGTCATATCACGTAAAACCCTTGTGTATGCGATAGAGGCTGTATTTTTCAATTGATCTTCATGAATTTTGGTCAGAATGATTACCTTGATGAAATTAAGACCAAGTTCGAAAATGGGTCATCTGGGGTCAAAAACTAGGTCACTAGGTCAAATCAAAGAAAAACCTGTGTATGCAATAGAGGCTGTATTTATCAACTGATCTTCATGAATTTTAGCCAGAATGATTACCTTGATAAAATCTAGGCCGAGTTCGAAAATGGTCATCTGGGGTCAAAAACTAGGTCACTAGGTCAAATCAAAGAAAAACATTGTGTATGCAATAGAGGATGTTTTTTCAATTGATCTTCATGAAATTTGGTCAGAGTGATTGCCTTGATGAAATCTAGGTCGATTTTGAATATGGGTTATCTGAGGTCAAAAACCAGGTCACTAGGTCAAATTAAAGAAAAATCTTGTGTATGCGATAGAGACTGTTTTTTTCAATTGATTTTTATGAAAATTTGATCAGGTTGATTGCCTTAATGAAATCTAGGTCAAATTTGAATATGGTCATCTGAGGTCAAAAACTAGGTCACTTGGTCAAATCAAAGAAAAAACTTCTGTATGTGATAGAGGCTGTATTTTTCAGTTGATCTTCATGAATTTTGGTCAGAATGATTGCCTTGATAAAATCTAGGTCGAGTTTGAACATGGGTCATCTAGGGTCAAAAACTAGGTCATATCTAAGAAAATGCTTGTTTTATCGCAATAGACCAATTTTTTGGTCCAATCTTAATGAAAATTGGTCAGAATATTTGTTTCCATGAAATCACTAGGTCAAACATGTTTTACACTGTTATGGAGTGTTTTTTCGTAGGTGAGCGACCTAGGGCCATCTTGGCCCTCTTGTTTTTCATTTTGATGGAAATTAGGGTCGGCCAGTCTGAGAATTGAAAAGTCAGCAAATAATGGTCCTTACTAAATACCATGCTTTTCCAGGATAGATCATGAGTCAGTACTTAATTTTGTTGTAATAGAACTCTTTGACTTAGTACAGTACATTTTGTTTTAAGAGACCAGCTAAGGGAAGAACAAAAAGGGATCACTTAACACAACTGCTCTCTTCGTACAACAAACAATGAAACTGAAAAAGAGGTATCTGATTGCAAGTGGTCTCTTAAAAGACATGGTCTCTCAAGCAAGTTAATATTGA
Source organism: Mercenaria mercenaria (assembly GCF_021730395.1). Taxonomy (NCBI): domain Eukaryota; kingdom Metazoa; phylum Mollusca; class Bivalvia; order Venerida; family Veneridae; genus Mercenaria; species Mercenaria mercenaria. The sequence continues at coordinate 48,750,767 of NC_069376.1, forward strand.
AGAAGCAAGCATAGTTCATTTAAATGCCATTTTCATTCATACCCTCTGTAAAGTTGTTTAGTGTATCAACAAAGTAAAGTTTTCCTATTGATCTCTTTTATCAGCTGATTGCAGGAGAATGCAGTTGAGTTCATTGGCCATGTGACCTGAAATATTGATCTCTCATAAACAGTGACAGTGCACTTTACCATATTTGGTCTAGAAGTCCTACAAGGGGAGTTTAATAGGAAGAACCTTGTATAGAACATAATATCGATAAATAACAGGGAAAGTACTTGCCTCCTTCACATACCATCAAATTGAAATGTAGATAAGGGAATTTTTAGTTTATATATCAAATACTAATTTCTTTACAGACAAGACACCATGACTGCGTCACGTCACCATGACAGGGTCATGTGACTCTTGCCACTTTTCCTATTTTGCATTTGCTAAAACAGTAGCCATTAACTCAATTTATATGCTATCTACTCAGATAGATATTTACCTGAAATGTTATTAGTTTTACACAATTATGTCAAATTATTAATTAATGTGATATCATTAAAGTGGTCAGTAGGCATATTGTGTTGGTCATTTTTCAGCCTTTGAGACCAGTGCAGACCAAGATCAGCCTGCACATCCGTGCAGTCTGATCATGGTCTGCACTGTTCGCTATTCAGTCAGTAAATTTTTAGTGAACACCCCTTCAAATAATAAATGGTAATGCCCAAATTGAATGATGGACCAGTCCATTTAGGAAATTTAGCAGGCTAAGGCTTAATAAACTTAACTAAATAATGGGAATTACCATACTAAATAAACATTAGAAAAGGTTTCTGCAGAATAAAGAATACAGCAATGTGTAAATGATGGCATGCACACACTAAAATGGTTGCCTCTGGGACCATAACCGTCCATCTTCATAAAATTCAAACTGTCATATCTTTTTCAGTGCATATGTACTTTATTCTTTTAGTGTTATGAAAGATGAGTGAAAATCACCAATTCACAATTGCAACCTCTAGGACTTCCAATAACTTCCAGAACTCTGAGAATCTTTTCTTGTATTATTACAGGGATCATCCTACAAGGCGATTTGAGCGATATCGTCGCTTTAAAGTCGGCCACTTCGCCTAATTATCGCCTCCGGGCGAAATCCGAATCGCCGAGTTTTTCAGAAAGTGATTACCTTTTTACTTAAAGTTGTAAAACTTTATGCATATTCTAGATTAAATTATTGATAAATCCATAATCAACCCCGCCTGCTCGCCTGTCAAACTTCAGCCAATCGTAGTGTTAATATCCCACAGTGTCAATCAATATTAATATTGTAAGCTGCCGCCATTTTGAAAATTTTAAATTGGCGTGTAAAAAGCCGATAAACTTAACGAGAGCATGATCTTATGCAACAACTGTATATTTTTTTTTTTTTTTTTTTATTTTATTCTTTTATTTACCGGTATTTTTATTTTTTTTTTAAATCTTTCATTTTATTAAAGATTACTTCAAAATTTATTTCAATTACCATGGTAACGATCAATTTCTGTAAATGAATTGCTCGGGTACTGCGGATAAAAAATGATTTCGCCGACGTCAGAACTGCCGTACAAAATATTGTAAAAAGATCGCCATTACCTACGAGTTTGGTGCTATTTTCGAAAAAATAAATAAATAAATGAATTATATGTATAAATCTGAACAAATTGATGCAAAAATCAGGCATTATAAAAGCACGAGAATCGAAATATGAATGAAAAATTTCATGGCGTTTTGATCGTGCACCTGTTAAATTACGAGTTTCGGACATGTAAATTTCGGATAAAAATTTAAAGGCGACTTTTTCATAGCTAAGTTTATACTTTATTTAGAAATTCATGAAAATGATAATGCAAAAATCAATTTCCTTAAATAATTACTTTTTGTAAGTTACAGCTAGACCCACAGAAAGTGATATATATAGGCAGGAAACTGAATGCTATGCTGATTCTTCTCCTTAAATTCCTCAACTTCTCCCTAAATTCTGCGGAGGGAGAAGTCTCCCTCCCTAAAATTTTGACCTAGGATGATCCCTGATTATTATTATTTTCTTTCCAAAGTAATCTAGGAAATTTCTAAACACCTGATGCTATCTATAAAATTCATTTACCAGAGAGTCTAGGAAAGTCATGTACAATCTGTCACATAAAAACAATTTTAAAACCATGGTCGAATTTAACATGATTAGATGAAGACCATTTGATACAATTACAGTTTCTTGGGACACAAGCAATGTACAAATGGGAAATATCTTCAGCTTTTTGTAATGTCCAAAAGGCATTTTTGTCAGATAACATTGATATATGTAGATAATAAATTTTTAGGCTTTTTTTAAGAATAATCTTGACCTTGAAAGAAAGTTACAAATTTCTCTGGGTTCCGCAGAATAAAAAGATACTTGTGATTTAGTTTGACGAAGAAAAATAGCCGCACAAGAGTACCTACCCCTTCAATGCGCATATGCACAACTGCACATCTGCACAAGTTTCCAAATGCGGCCCTCACAAATGTACAAAAAAAATGTCTGCCCTGCAATTTACATGTCTATGTAAGACTATGTCATATTTACACAAGGGGAGTAAGCCTTGCTTAGTGACAGCCTCACCAACAGTCATATTGCCCTTCAATCCTTAAATCACTACTTAAATAATTCAAATAGGCTTTATAGAAATGAAATAAAAAGTTATACACAGGTTAGGTCAGCTAATAACATTTACCTAATTATATATTGCAAAGTGAGAAATAGCACAAAAGAATCACAAATGACCAACACACTGTACAGCCGATAACCTGCTACACAAGGACATTTATTATAAAGTATGCCATCAACATGCCAAAATGATGCACTGAAGTGGTATAAATATGTAGTTTTCTGTCATATATGTTGCTATTTAAGGAATATCGCAGGTCCATAAACAGTGACATCAATCTACACATAATGTGCACCTTGACCAATGTCCTGCAAATTATGTTGGATGTCTGGGACAAATATATACTGACCTTAGTTTGTATGTCAAGGCCTCCTGACACATACTTAAGAATGTTTAATGGTTATTTATTTTGTAGAATAATATTTGTGAATTTAATTTAGTGTTTAATTTTCTTTAGCATATTACGAAAAAAAAAAAAAATATATATATATATATATATATATATTTATATCATAAAATGATAAAATGACTTCACATGCTCACTTAGATTTTCTTAAATTTGGTTAAAAAGTCACAAACTAGTTTCGCCGTGAATGGCTCATCAGTGTGTCTAAATATATATTTTAAAAAATCTTTTAGTTTATAGACTATGTGACATTATTACATGGCTCCTTATGTAAATTGCTGGTTCTTAGTTTGACACTATTTTTTTTTTTTTTTTTGCTGGACTTGTGTTAAAACTATGAAAATTTATTTATGATGTCATGAAATAAAACAATTATTGAAGGGTTTCTGGTCAGTAATAATTTGTATATTTCACAGAAATTCTTTGTCTGATTTGTTAAAGGCCATACTTTCTTTTAAAATCAATAAAATCTACAAACTTGTGTACAAGATGAGACTTTTTTTTTTTCTTTTTTTTTTCACCAATAGATGATTATACTGATAGAAACCTCGTTATTGCTTCAGTTTTTTATTTCTTAGAATTTTAAAACAATTAAATTAATGACACTTTAAGAAACCTCTCAAATGCATCCTAAATGTCGGAAAAATAATTTTTTTATCAGTGTGAAATGTATGTCTGATAAAATTCACCTATAAATTCAGTCTCAATAAAAGGACTGTCTAACAAATTCTAAATTGAAGAAACATTTCTTAGGGACAGATGACTTAAAATCAATATTAATTATAAGAAATGGGAATTTTTGACAGATTTCATTAGATTTCTTGGAGAGAAAACAGAAAACGATTTTATTTTTGCCTTCTTTTTGTAACACGTAATTGGTCTCAAGAATCAATTTGCAATTCACAAGCTGACTAGTTCTGTTTTAACTTGATTTAAAACGTTTTTTATAATAGTCTTGTTTTAAAAAAAAAAAAATTTATAAATGTTTTTCTCCCCCTGATATTTTATCGCACTTACTTAAAATTTCATCAGTTTTTAGGTCAACAGAAGGCAAGCTACTTATTTGATTTTGTGAGAGCCAGCTAAAACTTTCTACATCATTCTGTCTGTATCTGGAGGTGGTTAGAGGAACTTCTGATATAAAATTTTGAATTATTTTCTTTTTAAAGAACTTTCTTTTTGCATTGCTGTTATGGTAACTAAGATATTTTGAAATGGATCCTGTGACAAATGGAAGCAAAATTGCATATATTTTTTCTTCAGATTTCATGGCTAAAACTTCCTGAAATCAAAATGTTTTTTGATGATAAATTCACAACTGGTGAACATTATATTTTTTAAAATGATTGGGTCTTTCAGAGAGAGGTAACTCTTATTGACTTATATAATATTTTTTATGAGTTAGTTCCCTTTAATTATTCTTCTAACTCTTTGTTTTCTTTTATCTTTTCAGGAACAATTTCACGGGTGTTTAGTGCGCAAGTTGGCGTGCAGACTGTACAATATTTTATATATACCTCATTCATCATGGATTTATCGGGGAAAGGGTTTTCCCCAGCTCATAGTTTTCTTCAGAATGCCAGTAGTCTTGTATCCGCCTATGGTCTTGGATCCTCAATGGTTGCCGGACAGACGCCACTGACTACTTCTATGTTTGCCGGAACAAGTCATGGGCTCACTAGCCCAGTATACTCAGGGAGCTTGTCTACTTCACTATCCCCATCTCATACGTCATTCAGTAATGGTCACCATATTTCTCTCCATCGACATTCAGAAAAACAAGACGGGTCAGCAAAATCACAAATTTACGCAAGTCCAGCTCCTGTCTTTAACAGACACAAAGATTCATTTCCGTATGGCATAAGTGGTGTCCCGATGCCGAATTACAATTACCATGGGGATGTGTATCAGTTCACTTCAAATGGGTACCCTCGTAAATCTCGAACCTGCAGCTATTGTGGAAAAGTGTTCACTCGATCAACAACACGGCGTTATCACGAGAAACGATGCCCACTGCTAAGAGCTGCAGTTTCAAGTTATATGGGGGACGAAAACTCAGGTACGTCAACGGCTGCGGCATCAACACAATCTCGGGGAAGGTCAGCGGAATTAACTACACATTCTTTTAAAGGTCCGGGACAGTCACTCGGATCATCTATGTCAGGGATTAATCGATCTAGTGAGCCTCAGGAATTAGCTACCTCAATGTTGGCGAAGTCTCCAGCTGGCGAGCGACGTGCCAGTGGTGATTCATATTTAAGCGGGTATCAGACTAGTGTCATTGTTAAACAGGAACCTCATGAACTTGAAGCTTTGGCTAATATGGCCTCAGGGGCTTCGGCCTCCTCATTAAATAAGAAACATATAGTGCAGTCTCAGGAGTTGTCAGATAGTATGCTTCGTTTCTCACCTGGTTCTGAAGACTCAGACTATAGAATTGACACAAGTGCTAATGTTTCACCAGGATATGAACCTGGTTTAGATTTAACTGTATCAAAATCACCATCCCATACCTCAGGTGGTGGTGAAAATGTTCATAAATCAAGTGATGATTATATTCGTGGACAATACGGGAATAATAAAACAGAAGACAGAACAGAGATGAGGCAAGATCGTGGTGTAATACCGCCACATCTTGCACCATTGCGATTTAATTCTGATAGTAGAAAAGATAGCCAAGAAGAGAATGAAATGGATGTAGTTGATGACAATGCGGGTGGTAATAATGAAATGTTTGATAGTAACGGAGAACTGCTGAAAAGACGGAGGAGCATCATAGATGCAGAAGGTGGAGAAACTGAATCGGTCACTTCAGACAAAAGAGATGGAAAATCGTACAGTAGTCATAAATGTGGAATCTGTGGGAAGACGTTTGAGAATGCTGGTAAACTGCACCTACATGAGCAACTTCATACAAAATTCAAGCCATACGCGTGTAAATTTTGTGGACAGAAATTTGCCAAGGCTGCACAGAGAATTGAGCATGAGAAGACGCATAATGGTATGGAAGTTACCCACATTTGCGCTGTTTGTGGGTCATCATTTACCCGGAAGTACAGTCTCAAACTCCACATGAGACGTTGGCATCAGGAAGGCCCATGGCTGTGCCGCCATTGTGGAAAGGCATCTTTGACACAAATGGAACTGAAGACACACCTCTACTCGCATAATCTACCCAAACTGGAGAGGGAGTCCCTGCTATATATGCCAGATATACCTCACAATTATTCTGCCACATCTACCAACGTAGAAGAAGCAGATGGGAAGGATTACAGTATGAAACAGGTATCAGAAAATGACGGTGCATCTGGTCCGGAGGTTGGTCTCCAGAGCATGCAAGAAATGGAAATGTGCCAAGAATGTGGTCGCGATTTTCCAAAAGGATACCTTAGGTACCATTTGAAGTCACATGAAGCCCAGAAACCTTATTCTTGTCCCATCTGCGCAAAACGTTTCGGCTACAAGAACAATATGAAGTCACATATAAAACTTCATACTGGTATCAAACCGTTTCAGTGTAAGATATGTGGAGCAAAATTTACACGTGGCTCAACACTTCGTAGGCATGCTCGTCGTCATGGAATCATTGCAGATTCAGTATGGGATTTATTCGTAAAACCGAATTATAGTAAAAGTGGCGAGAATCAATCTCGCAACAATAAACTTGATACACTACCTACCTCAAGAATGGATTTGAATGTTAGTACAGGCAATCAATCTTCCACGGGTTCCGGAGCAGGGGACAGTGGAGAACCAAACTACCTCGTTACCACTTTGTCATCAACGCCCACACATGGGAGTCTGTACCCATTGTACGCTAGCCTTGGGCAGATGCCACCTCATTTGAGTCTATACTCGGGCCTGTCAGTTTCTACCTCTTACTTAGCGCCACAATTACCTCATTCTTCCATATACGCAGCCTCTAGTCAGCGGCATCCTCAGCAGCTGGATGCACTAAACCTCAGCTTGAACAAAGCTTCCAATGACCTCCAAAGTGACCAGTCAAGCTTCTCAAATGTATCAGCAGAAAGGTCCCGTTCTAGGTCAAGGTCATTAAGTGGATCGGAATCACATCGTTACATACAGGGAGATAATGTTAAAATGGAGGTCAAGGATGTAGCGATACAAGTGAACACCTGCTGTGTGCCAGTCCCAAACCATAAACAGGTGAAGTCTGATGAATCTATCGGGACGCCAGCAAAAACTGAGAACCTTGCTACTGGGTCGAGTACATCTCCAACACCTCAGTTGCCCAACACACCCTCGCCATTGGCTGTTGTTCCATACATTGTTACCTCCCCTTCTCAGAGACCATCAAACATTGATTCTACCTCACCCGCATTGTCTGTTTCATCTGCCAAGGACTACTCTATGGAGACGATCTCTTCACTAATTGGTTCGGGGCGGATGTTTAAATGTTTCCATTGCGAATGTTACTTTGCAGAGTATGCAATGTATAGGATTCACTCGAAAATGCATATTAGCGACACAACTCATCCGTTTGTTTGCATGGTCTGCGGTGAGGATTGTCATGATAGAGTGTATTTTGCGCTTCATCTAGCGGAACATTTACGTTAACGAATATATTGTTGAAAGTGCAGCACCTACTTTGGTCAGATAACATGATACGGGTTTATGGAACATTTTTTATGACTACAAATTTTATTGTGTATATATATATATATTATTCTATCCTGATATGTGCTTAGTAAAGTGCTACAATACAAAGGAGAAGTGTTTTACTGGAAAAACTCTGCGGACTATGCCTGGAACAGGCTTGGGCATAGATAGTTTAGCTCAGTTTAGACATTTTACACAATATCATCTCTAGAGGCGTTTGAGACATATAACTTTGTGTTGTATTGTATGTATCTAATCAGGGTTTTTAACACTTGTATGATGTAGGACTGTATTTTTTTCTTGATGTGTACTTGTACATTTTATTGACAAAAACAGTTGCCATATTAGTTTTTAGATTTTTTGCTTGTAAATTTGATATAGAGGTGTCATAATAACATTTTTCTCATGTTTTATTGTATGTTTGTGTAAGCTAATATAATTGTTCTTGGTAAGACAATTTTAGACTATTTTTGTTCAATCTTCCATTTAAATTTGTTTTTACTTTGTCTTTTTTCACTTCTGGGCCCCATTTAACCAGGTTTTATAATTTTAAACTGTACTGATATTGATTGTTCCACACTTCCTATTTATTTTTTAATAATGTCATTTTTTGCAAAGGAAACAAACACTCAAAGGAAACAAATTAATCAATATTATATTTTCCTGAAACACAAACAAAATCAGGAACAATTTTTTTATCTTTTCACTTCAAAAACAATCTTAAGGTAATTAAACACTTTAGATTTATAATTTAAGACCTTGCCTGCTTTACTCCGATTTGCTATTTAAATTCAGTCAATTAAAAACCTTTCCTGACTTGTTAGTTAAATTAGGGCAGTTTAAATCTTTGCCTGCTTTGCTTCTTAAATCCATGCAATTTAACATGTTATCTGGTATTTTTGCTATGTAAATGCAGGCAATTTAAAACCTTTTCTGATTCGTTGGCTGAATTAGGGCAATTTAAATCTTTGTCTAGTTTGCTATTCAAATCTATGCAATTTAGACCCTTGTCTGATTTGCAGTTAAAATCAAGGCAGTTTAAATCTTTGACTGATTTGCTATTTAAATCAAGGCAATTTAAATCTTTGACATTTGCTATTACAGGCCTATTAAGCAAATTTTGTTATATTGAGAAAATGTTTCCTTCACAATATATAATTTTACAGTAATTTGGGAAAAGATAGAAGTATAATTCAAAAATGAATAAAATAAATATCATTTATTTAATATGTATGATTTGACATAGATATATGTATGATTGATGTATACATGTTTGAACAATTTGTTGTCATCATGCATAATATGTTTTTAGCTCACCTGAGCATGAAGTGCTTATGATGAGCTATTGTGATCCCTCGTCATCTGTCGTCCATCCACATTTTTCTTCAAATGACATCTTCTCTGAAGCTGCAGGTCAGAATTGCACCGAACTTTGTCTGTAGCATTCTGGCATGGTCCTCTGATGGATCTACATAAAACTTGGTTACCTCTAAAGTTTGTTCAAGTTGGGGGCGTGGGGAGGGAGGGATGGGGGCATGGCCCTTTGTACTGGCCACTAGAGCTAAAAATAGAAAAAACTTTTAAACAACCTTCTCATGAAGGTTTTGATGAATCTCCATCAAACTTGATCTGTAGCATCAATTTAAACTTTATCAAGTAGGGACACTAGAGGTAAAAGTAGAATAACCTTTAAAAGACTTCTTTTCATGAACTGCTTGATTGATTTTCATCAGATTTGGTTTATACCATCTTTGTAACATCCTTTCTGCTTTTGGGGGCCACTAGAGCAAAAATTAGAAATACATTTATGCAACTTGTTCTCCTGAATCACATGATAGACCTTCATCAAGCTCTGTCTGTAGCATCATTATAAGGTCCTCCCCCTTTTTTGTTCAAATGAGTGTGCTTGGTCACTTTTAGGGGCCACTAGAGCAAAAAATAGGCATACCTTTAAACAAGTTCTTCTTGTAAACTGCTTGATAGATCTTCGTTAAACTTGGTCTGTATCATCATTGTAAGGTCTGCTTCCAAATGTATTCAAATGTGGATGCTTGGACCCTTTTAGGGGCAGCTAGAGCTAAAAATAGAAATACCTTTAAGCGACATCTTATCATGAACTGCTTGATGGATCTTTATCAAACTTGTCTGTAGCAACATTTTAAGGCCCCTTTCCAGATTTGTTCAAATGTTGGGGTGGGCACTACAGTGAATATAGAAATACCTTCAGACAACTTCTTATAAACCGTTGGATGCAGATTACTATTATAAAGTGACCTTCCAAAACCCAGTTCTGTGTGTATTTTTTCCACCAAATTTTAAGAGGTATTTAGTATTTGAACTGTCAGAATCTGTCACACTTTATGTTATCAGCTTCTACTTCCTCTGGAACATTCATCTCCTAGAGTTTTTATAATCCTTATCCAAAGTTGCACACTGTCTAGCCTGTTTAAGCTCGAAAACTCAGGTGTGTGATGTAGGGCCATCATGGCCTTCTTGTTTATATGACTGATGTGACATGAAAACTGAAAATAATTCAACCCCTGATTTTTAAAGAAACCTAATGTTTATATTACTGTACAGGTGGTATGTTACCAATGACTTTTTAAAAATCTTTCTGCAATCATTTTGAAAGTAATTTTCAGTAACATTTTATTGCACTTGTTTTAAATTTCATATTTAATTGGATTATGGATACAAGTAATGTTATATTGTTAAAGATAGAGGTTGCGATATCTTTCTTGTATAGGTACCCATATGTGTAGGACTTTGTTTCTTATTTCAGTAAACACCTGAAGTGTCACTGTCCAAAAAATCACAATTTTCACAGAAATAAGTCATACATACACATTCAAAATGTACTTATAAAACCACTATCTGAAGTTTAAATATGTAGATTTACATGCAATTTGAATAAATTTATCGAAAAAGTTTTAATTGTGTAAAGAGATTTATAAACTACATAATCAGCGTACATGTACAAGAAGAAACTGAACCTCTCTGTAATATCTTCAGTTTTGGTACATTTTTACCTAAAACTGGTTGAATTTCTGAAAGTTTTCATTTTTTTCAGAGGTACCAGTTTCTTTTTATTCTTTGAGGTCAAAGGGATTGACCACCAGCCTAAAGTCAGAATTTTCTAATTTTGAAAACATTTGAATATGTCTAAGAGAGCATTTAAACTCATAAATTGTGAAAGACAGTTCTATTCTTGCTTTATTACAGCAGGCTAAAAAAAAATTTTTAAATGCTTAGAATTTGTTAATTCAATATTTTGGGGTTTTTTGTTTTTGTTTTTTGTTTACATTTTCTATAAATGAAAATGTAATCAAAATTTTTGGGGTAAAAATACTGCAATTTGGAGGCTTCCCCAAGAAAGGACTTTATTATAAGATATAAAACACATGCAAAGTACATATTCTTTATCTTAAAGGAAATTAAATGGCATGTAAAGGAGAAGAAATAAGTTTTCATTTTTTTAACAAAACCTGATTTTTAAATGCATTGTAAAAGATTTTGAATGTTAAAGACTGTTATAGCAAAAGAAGCAGCCCCTTTTTTCTCCACAGTTTGAAGCAAACCATTTTCATTTATCCAATGTCAAGATATTCAAGTTGTCATGTGAAAAAGGATCACCTGGCCGCAGCTTTTAAGTTTCTTATTTAAAGCAGATATTATCTTATTGGTTAGGAATGGTATTTTTGCATCTGTCTATTGGCATTATTGATCAATTTCAACATTTGCTTTTACTTCTACATACTTTTATCTAGAAAATATCTTATGTTAGGATATATTGATAATTGGTAGAAATTTAGAGCAAGTGCTCCCATTTTGGCAGCAGTATAACAAATTTATAATATAGTGATTCAAGAATAAAATCGAGTACTTTTAGAAAACTGTTGCCATTACTAAGGAATAGCAACATTTATGTTCTCCAAAAGTAAAAGCCGGTCCTCTTTTACATGACCGACATCGCAGTTCTTCAGTTCACATACAGATCTTTTCTCATTGCCATCTTGTTTCCTAACGATAATTGTACATGTATGTCCCCTTCATATTTTAATTTGAATCATCCTTTCTTACTAAACATTTCAGAATTTAGAATCAACTATTCTTGAAAAAAGGAAAGTGAAAAGTAATGCTTAGGAACATATCATAATGGACCCAACTGAAGTTTGATAAACAAAAAGAAAAAGATAATTTTATAATTGCAATTGCAAGATATTGTATTTTCTCCTTTTTACTATGATATTGTTAAATGAAAAATGAACCTATCACATCCACACCCCTACAGATGGTCTGACTTTTTTTCCACAGCCAATATTACAATTATTTGACAGAAGAAAATAGAAACAGTGGATAGAAAGTAAATATCTCCCTATTTGACTAAAACCAATGGCTACAGTTGGGCCCATGTTGAAAATCGCATCTTTGGCAGCTATTTCCCACAAAATCAGGTTTAAATACATTCATTACCAGTATCACTCAGTATTTTTAGGCGAACCTCATTCATATGATATTACAGATCTTGTTCCATTACACGTCTATAAATAGCGTTGTACTGTGTAAAGTTCTATTGCAATTGCGACAGGACTATTTATATTTGAATATTAATTGATAATGAAAATGTTTCATCATCTCTCTACCTCAAACAATAAATATTGTCATGTTGAAAGTCGTATATTATACATATATATATATATAAATATATGTTATCTATTTTGTCATTTATAATAACCTTTGCGGATGTTAATCGTTTGTTTTGTCCCTTTAAAACTTTTCAGTGTTGGGTTTTATTAATACTGACAGTTTAAGCGTTATGTAAATTGTTTTTTTCCCTTATATCTTTTTTGTTTCATGAGTTTCATTTCTTTTCATTGGCACCAGATTATATAGGAAGTGTAACAGTTGAATTTACATCATATTAAGGAGCTATTTCAAAAGAAACAGCAGTGTTATTTTTTTAAATAAAGGAAATACTGCAAGGCCAAAACCAAAAGTGTGGTTCCTTCTTTTCTTCATTGTTTTCACTTACCATCCTTAAAAAAAAAAAGATAAAAAGTCTTTTAAAAGTATAATGAGGAAGAAAACCAATGACAAACAGAAGTAGAAGAGAAGAAATTTTTTAACTCTTAGCCTGCTGCAGGCGAATTTAACAGCCTTTGCAAACAGCTTGGAACCAAATCAGACGCCGATTAAATCGGCGTCTGATCAGGTTCCAAGCTGTTTGCTACTCTGACAATATTTCTTCCAATTTTGGAGCAAATTGAATGAACTTTACAATTTTAGCAGACGACATTTCCAGCAGACGACAATTTATCTAGCATGCTAAAGGTTAATAGACAGAACCTTAAGATTAACAAGAACACGCAAACTGAATGAACAATGGCATTGCCAAATACATGTAATACAAAAAATCGCTGAAGGAATTCCAATCTACTAACCTTATTTTCCATCAGTCTCTGTGTACCACACTTTTTCTTTTGGCCTCATAAAACATCGATGAATTTTTATTCGGTTTCATCATACAAAACCAGAATGTTTTGAAAAAAGAATTTAACTTTTATATATAAGACACAGGAGAAGTTTTACAGCAGGTATTATCTTATGAAGTAAATAATTTGAGCCTCACCATGAGAAAACCAACATAGTGCATATTATGTTGGTTTTCTCATGGTGCGGCTCATTTTAATTTTCATTCAGGAACAGGTGCAAGAAAGATACAGATTATCCATTTCAAAAGATTTTATCTTTAGTTTCTCAGGGATTTTTGAAGACTAGGCTCAATTTCTTTTGACATTTTTTACGCAACCAGAAAACCAAAAATATGTAATCGACATTCATGTTTTTGGGGGTTTGTTTTCATTATCTATTTGACTGGACAACATAATGTTCTCAACAACTTTGACAGTGTTTGAAAAGGTTTGAAAATATGTAAAACTAATTAGCTTAATGTTTAGAAAAAATACTTTTCATCCAAACAAGTTTTTGTGTGGTAGTGGTATTGGCATGTATGTCCAGTTTCAGTTAGGATGGCATACATACCCCAGTAATTATTTGGAATGAAAAAAAAAGTCAACATTAAAAACAAGATCTTTATAATGTATATAGAGTAGGATTTTGTTTACTACCTCAAACTTGATATTCTTAACAATGTATTGCCTCTTGTGTTCTACTGTATTTTTTAGGTTATCCATTTTACTGCAAAGTACCACATTTACCTGACTATTGAACGATCCTTAATTAAGGCGAGTGCTTTAAACAAGCAGTATTTTAGGCTCTTTTATCAATACTTTGACTTACTTATAAAATGGGACAACACAGCTCTGACTTTTAAGGGGGGAAAAAAACCTTGTCTTATAGTTGAGTAAGCACTGTGGTGATCCTAATTAACTTTATCATCAACACTGTTGAAAAATGGTGTTAAACCGAAAAGAAACAAATTATCATCAGCAGATAGTTATACAAAAGTTTCATACAAACCTTGTTTTGGTTACCTTTCTGGTAGGAAATGCCAGAAGTTCTCACCATTTTTTCCTTTAGTATTTTATCATAAAACTTTTTAACAGGTGTGATTTTTGTTTTTCTTGGATAAATACAGAAAGTTTTATGTTTGTTTTACTGCATTGTTACTTATCATGATGAAATTTACCTGAATTACGAAGTTTGAAAAAAACATTCTTAAAGGTGATTATAACTTGTAATGTTTTTGAATGAAAGCACTTTTCTGTAATTGAGCATTTTTTATGGTTTGTTTATTTAGTGATATCTTGGCGATACTATTTCTTTTGTTTTTGTTTGTAAGTGCTGTCAGACATGTGTGAAGCTGTTGATACAAGTGGCAGTTTGGAAAAAAGCTAACCTATAATGGTTCTTAAAGTTTAAAATAGTTGGATTATGACACTTCCCCTGTTAGAACACTTACTGCATTGTGAATCTTACATTGGAACAGGTTACAACATTTAGAGGGACTGGTTACTGCCCTTTTAAATATCACTGCCTATCATCTTTAGAGGGGCTACCGGTATTGTTTTTGTGGCCAGTTGTCCTGTACAAGGATTACTTAACTACATCTTTTATGACAAGTATCTACTTTATCAAAAGTAAACTGGCAAAGGCATCTTATTACCTCAGTGGAACAGTTGATTAACTCTTTTCAGGGATATCTTCATACCTCTGTTTAGACAACTTGTTACCTCAAAATAAACAGCTGATTACCTCTGTTTAAACAGCTAGTTACCTCAATTTAGACAACTGGTTAAGTCTGTTTAGACAGCTGGTGACCTCATTTTAGACAGCTGGTTACCTCTCGAGCAGTTGTTTACCTTTTCAGGGGTTGGAAGGGTCACATACTAAGTTACTGCTTTGCTGGAGTAACTGACTACTTGTATTGACAGCTACATATAGGTGTGGCTGTTTTCTAGTGCTGTGGAGAGGTACTGCCTAAACACTATACCTTTGTTACAAACATGGCAATCCTAGATTGTCAAGGATTGTTCATATTTTCTTTCTTTTTATCCTTAATGCCTTTAGAAGGCATCATTCAAAATGCCATTTTATAGAACTGGGCAGATCTTTACTTGAGGTACATAAATTGATAAACATTTTAGTGCGATTTCACTGATAGAATTATCATTATCATTTAAGAAGAGCAAAAATGACTATGTAAAGTTGGTTTATAGGGCTTTTCAAACTGTTAAAGGAATTTATTCTGGAGTATGGCAACAGATTCAAAGTTTGGATCATAATACATGTATATGTATGCTGAATTGCATTAATGCAGTTCAGAATTTAAAGCTTAACCTGTTTTCAGTGTTATAAGCAACATAATGCGTTATCTGATTTCACTGTGAACCTTTTAAGAAATTTGAAACGGAAATATGTTCATTTTAGTACAAATTAATAGGAAAAGAAAGTTATTATATTGTATTTGAATGACAATTGCATTTCATAACAAGCAAACAGTTCATGTAAAATAAATACAGTCTATGCCATATTAAACAAACACTTAAGTTATGTTGGCATATATGTCAGCTACACATCTTCATAATGGTGAGCATGTGAGGAAGCCATCCAGCTGGCTTACAGAAGGTCGGTGGTTCTACCAAGGTACTCACTTGTGATGAAATAATGCACGGAGGGGAACCTGGGGTATTCCTCCACCATTGAAGCTGAGAAGTTGCCATATGACCTATAAACCTATAATTGTGCCGGTGCGACATTAAACCATCATAATGGTTGGCTGTTTATTGTGAAAAATATCAAAAGAATATTATATGCATTATTGAACATGTGTGTCATGCTCATGAAATGATATTGTGAATGTATTCATAGACAGTCAGCTTTGTAAAACATTTGTATTGATCAGAAAGCTAAACAATAGAGGTAACATGTGTTAGAAATCACTGACCGTAAATATCTACAAGGCAAAGAGAAATGTACATTAGGAAAATAAAAATGATGACTGCTTTAAGCTGAAGCTAGTCTTTCATATTTTGAGTGAAAAAGTCAAAAAAAATTACATTTGCAAAGATGCTGTGAATCTGATATTGAGAAATAAAATTATAAGTAAAATCAGTTAAAAATTTGAAAACAGCATGGAAGTGCAGGCTGATCTTGGTTAGCTCTGGTAGCAAAGGCAGAATCAGTTGCCGCCAGCAGGCTTAAGGTCAAGCAAGTACAACATGTGGAGTTCGACTTTCTTTACACCTTTCATTTATTTCAACATGTTTTCATTCCTAACAAATGTTATGTAAAGCCTTGTAGGTCAGTTAGGTAAATAAAGTTTAGAAACAAATATTTAGTGACTGAATCACACATTTAATAGGTTAAAATTCGAACAATGTTTATGATTTCGGCTGTTAAGCACAGGACTTTGCAGAAATAACAAGAATTAAAAAAGAAAAAAAAACTAGGAAAACTGTCCTTTTATCAGTTCTGATCGAAATTACAGAAGTATTGAAAATGTATATAACATAACACCTTGAATAACTGCACAGATCTGTGAAATGGCATTTTAGTTCACATTCAGTAGAAAATGGCATAAAATGTACAAAAGTGGTGTAAAATTATAAGTGTGAACTTTAAAGGGTGTTTTTTTATAACAAGGTTGAGTTTATTCTAGCTAAAAGCTTATGTAAATGCTCTTTATTTAAAAAAAAAAAAGACAAAAAGGCGAACAATTTATTTATTGCTACCGTTTTAAATATATCTCAGAGTTGCACTACAAATTGTTTAATGAAAATGTCTTGGGACATTTGGTGGAAAATATTACATGATACTAAGCTAGCTGTTTTAGGTGACTTTGAAGGCGCTATGCATAATATCATTTGACGAATTACATTTTATTTTAACCTGTTTGTCTTAGTTTTGTTATATTATGGGGTATTTTTAGACCTGCAAGTTTCATATTACTGATGAACTGTTAAGGAAAAAGCACTGGGTCGTTTTTTTTAATACCATTTTTTGATATCATTTGTTGCCATTTAACAACAACATCATTATATATTCCAGAAACATTGAGAACTTTTTTTAGCTCACATGTCACAAAGTGACAGTGTGAGCTTTTGTGATCGCGCAGCGTCCGTCGTCCGTCGTCCGTCCGTGCGTCCGTGCGTCCGTGCGTAAACTTTTGCTTGTGACCTCTCTAGAGGTCACATTTTTCATGGGATCTTTATGAAAGTTGGTCAGAATGTTCATCTTGATGATATCTAGGTCAAGTTCGAAACTGGGTCACGTGCGGTCAAAAACTAGGTCAGTAGGTCTAAAAATAGAAAAACCTTGTGACCTCTCTAGAGGCCATATTTTTCAAAAGATCTTCAAGAAAATTGGTCAGAATGTTCATCTTGATGATATCTAGGTCAAGTTCGAAACTGGGTCACGTGCCTTCAAAAACTAGGTCAGTAGGTCAAATAATAGAAAAACCTTGTGACCTCTCTAGAGGCCATATTTTTCATGGGATCTGTATGAAAGTTGGTCTGAATGTTCATCTTGATGATATCTAGGTCAAGTTCGAAACTGGGTCAGCTGCGGTCCAAAACTAGGTCAGTAGGTCTAAAAATAGAAAAACCTTGTGACCTCTCTAGAGGCCATATTTTTCAAAAGATCTTCATGAAAATTGGTCAGAATGTTCATCTTGATGATATCTAGGTCAAGTTTGAAACTGGGTCACGTGCCATCAATAACTAGGTCAGTAGGTCAAATAATAAAAAAACCTTGTGACCTCTCTAGAAGCCATATTTTTCATGGGAACTATATGAAGGTTGGTCTGAATGTTCATCTTGATGATATCTAGGTCAAGTTCGAAACTGGGTCACATGCGGTCAAAAACTAGGTCAGTAGGTCTAAAAATAGAAAAACCTTGTAACCTCTCTAGAGGCCATATTTTTCAAAAGATCTTCATGAATATTGGTCAGAATGTTCATCTTGATGATATCTAGGTCAAGTTCGAAACTGGGTCACGTGCCTTCAAAAACTAGGTCAGTAGGTCAAATAATAGAAAAACCTTGTGCCCTCTCTAGGGGCCATATTTTTCATGGGATCTGTATGAAATTGGTCGAATTTTCATTTGAGATATCTGGTCAAGTTCAAAAACTGGGTAGCTGGGGTCAAAAAACAAGGTCTTGGGTCTAAAAATGAAAAGTTTTGTGATCTTAGAGGCCAACTTTTGAATGGATCTTCATAAAAAAATGGTCAGAATGTTCTCTTGATTATTAGGTCAGTTTGAAAGGGTCACGTGCCATCAATAATAGGTAGTAGGAAAAACTAATGAAAAACCCTTGGCCTCTCTAGGGGGCCATATTTTTCATGGGTTGTATAAAAAAAAAAAAAGTTGGTCTGAATGTTCATCTTGATGATATCAGGTAGGTTAAAAAAACTGGGTAAATGAGCTAAAAAAATAGGTCCTATGTCAAAATAAAAAAAAAAAAATGAGTCATATCATTTTCAAAAGGGTCATGTTGGGACAGGTGAGCGATTCAGGACCATCATGGTCCTCTTGTTTCATTTTAGATATTTTAACAACAATTGTAAAGTAAAGCAGCAGCTTATACAGGTATCTGTAAAAAAAAAATTGACATATTTTTTTGGAGTAGTTGTTTTAAGATGGTGGTTATAAACAAGTTATTTATTTATTTTTTCTGAAAAAAACAAACAAAAAAAAACACAAGAAACCTAGGATTATCCTATTACCATTGATAAGAAGTTGTAAGTAAACTGTTATGGCATATACTGGTGAATTTTAAAAATCTGTAATTTCTTGCTTTTCCCTTATATCTATTTGCATCTGAAAGTGCTAGTAATATTTGTGCTCATGTAACAGTATACAAACTTCGCTTTAGATCAATTTTTAATTCTTTTTATTATTTTTTTTCGTTCATTCAGTTATTTTTTCAAGAGGGAAAAGGTTTTTTTCATGTACGCGGGGCTTTAAATTTCATTTTTTAATGTTCATGTATTGAGATGGGTTCATTTTTAGTTTTGTTATTAAAATTTTATGCATATAATTGTGTCATATTTGTTTAGGTTATCCTGTTTTGATATACCCCATTTTAACCCGTTTTTATAATTCATGCAAATTAGGCAACAAATCTTGCAGATTAGCCAATCATTCATGCACATCGTGCAAAAAAGGAGAAATTCTAACTTGAATAAAATCCTCTTGAATTAAAAGAACTATTTACCTGTTTTATAGAGTTTAGTGAAAATGTTTCTTTGAAGACAATTTTGACAAGCCCTATTTCAGTCGCACTATTTTTTCTTTAGAAATAGTTCTATAAATGTGAAAGTAGTCCATTTGCATGAACTCTGGAATGTAAAAAATATGGGCGCCCTGAGAAAACCAAAAATAGTGCATTTTTTCCGCATGGATCCGCCAGCCCGGTTGCGCGTCTTTCTGCCCTGCTGTTCACTTTCAAAGCCGTAAAGCAATTAGAGAAAACCGTTTAGTGAACAGCATGGATCTGACCAGACTGCGTGGATGAGCAGGCTGGTCTGGATCCATGCCTGTCGCAAATGCACTATGTTGGTTTTCTCATGGTGCGGCTCAAATGTGTATATTTAGAAGCACATGTTTAGTTCATGTTATACATACACATCCCAGATTGGGGTTTAGGTTATCACGTTTTGTAAAAAAATCTGTATTGTGCCACACTACATGACACTATTCATTTATAATCTCACATTTTTCTCCTTTTTTGTTCTGTATAATTATTCATGTGTTGTCTTGAAGCAGATCTTGCACCTTTGTTTTTCTCTGTATCATAAAATGTTAAAATATTCCTTCAGGTAATATGACTGTCAGTTGACAGGGAAATGCTTCTTTGAATAACGTGGGCAAACAAGGCTTTCAGTTAAATAGTTTCATCTTCACTAGTTCTTCCTTGAAAAGCTTTCTAATATTTCAAATTTTTATTGAAAATATCTTTACAGGAATTCTGAACAAAACATCATGCAACAAAAAAGAAATGTCAATTTATGTAGGCATGCCTAGAAATATGACTGCAAGATAATTAAAATTTATGTTGTGATATCATGTTCTCGATTCTGCTACTGTATTTTAAGATAATTGGTCTGGTAACAAATTAGAATTAATATTTATGGTGACCTTCCTTATATTTCCAGTCTATAAAATCTCATTATTTACTGTCAGATAAAAATGTAACATATAAAAACAAAACAGATTCAAATTTTATGCAGTCTTACATTTTCAGTCTACAGTCGGATAAGAATGTAGGTGTACATGCACAAACATCCTCAAATCTTAAATAATACTTAATTTTAGTCCCAGTATGGAGAAGTATTTTGTCCTATAGAATACACATTGCAAGGACAAAAAAAGGACTATAAATGTCACGGGACTAACATTTTCAGAAAATATATTTAAAGAAAAGGGGAATTTATAGGCAGCAGTGTTTTCAGAAAGGGGAAATAACTCTGCAGTGAAATGAATAAGAGAAAAAAACATCTTAACAAAAGAAAAGATAAACATTATAGAGAAGGTACTTTTTAAGTATTTAGTTAAAAAGAGAAAACTTCATTTCGTACAACAAAAAGATGAAGATGTAAAGGGAATTTGTTTTGGAGTTATTAAGTGTTCAAACAAATTAAGATTAACCTTTAGCCTGCTGACAGCAAGTGATTCTGCCTTTGCGACCAGTACAGACCAAGATCAGTCTGCACATCTGTGCAGTCGGATCATGGTCTGCACTGCTTGCTATTCAGTCAGTAAATTTTCAATAAACACCCCTTCAAATGATAAATGGTTCTGCCCTAATTAAATAATGGACCAGTCCATTATAGAAATTTAGCAGGGTAAAGATTAAGAAAGGTACAAGATAAGCTTCTAGACTATGTCCCATCTACTGAGATGCGGGTAGCCAGTGACTGTTTACCAAAGTTTATCTGTTATGTTAACCTATTTTTAAATGCATTGAGCAGTTCGGGTCCAAAATCAGGGAGTTTACACATGTCTCATGCTCATCAGGGATTCTTGACATACTCTATACTTTTTGAACAAAGACGGAAATTCAGAAGAGGTATCAGAACTTACGTGCTTCTGACTAGCCTAAGTTTTATCAAACACTGTTTTGTTAAGGTAGCGGACACGTAAAGACAAATGTTTTGTTGAGGTGTGGATGTTTATTTTTATGTTAAGGTAGTGGGCTTGTAACAACTAATTTTATGTACAGGTAGTGGAATCGTCACGGCTAATGATGTGTAAAGGTAGCAGACTCCTAATGGTTAATATTATGTTTAGGTAGTAGACTCCTAATAATTAATGTTAAGATAGTAGATTAGTATTGGCTAAAGATATGTCGGGTATTTGACACCTTATGACTGTTGGCAATTTCTATGTGATTACATTTCTCTAATGCTTTAGTCATTATGCATACAAAGACTACGTAGATATGATTTTCACAACCGGTTCACTACCTTAATTTCAGTTCAGGAATGATTTATATATGAGCCGCGCCATGAGAAAACCAAACCGGATGCGCAAGCTGGTCTGGATCCATGCTGGTCGCAAAGCCACTCTGTTGGTTTTCTCATGGCGCGGCTCATATGTGTGTTAAAAGGTAATATTGATTCTCATAAATCATGGTAAACAGTCGCTCGCAGATAAATATAATGTTATTTTACAAATGCTCTTTGTTTCTTTAAAACTCTGTTTGAAACTTCTTTTTTTTTTCTTGGTTTAATTTTTTGTTTATTCAGAAGACTGATAAAAAAAGCAGAGAAGCCTGTTTCAGTTTTAAGAAAAATGCTGAGTTGGCTCAACCTGAGCAAGTGGTGCTCAAGGTGAGCTGTTGTGGTCACCTTGCTTCTGTTGTCACAGTTGGACTCTTGTTAAATGTCACAATTTTGGTCCAGTCTTAATGAAACTAGGTTACCATGATCTTCGACAAATTTAAAACTTGGTTGTTGATTGAAAAGATCGGGTTCACCTGGTCTGATAATTTTTAATAGAAAAAGCTTATTAATACTCTAGACAACATTCTTTCTGTCTGATCTTCATGAAACTTTGTCAAATGTTTGTCATTATGAAGTCTAGGTCAGTTTAATAACTGTGTCATCTTGGGTATAAAATAAGATCACTTGATCAAAGGTGAGGGTGTGACACAATTTATTTCCTCTCGTGAATAGACTCCATCAACTTGAGTCTGTTCTAATTGCTTGCATGGTTACAATTATTTCTATGCTTCTAAAGGAACTTCTTTTTATGAAGGAAAATGCATAAGCAGTTTTATTGCAGTATTTCCAGTCATTAATATTGAAACAGGCTTCTTTCTTATGACAATTTTAAAGATTGTAAGATTATTGTTCATATTTGGAAATTATTATTGAGTTCAAGCATTTGTTATTTAGAGTTTATTTCATATTAAAAATGTAAGCATCTGTGTTTGATTATAACAATCGGGTGTTTCATTGTTTTCTTATTTGATTGTTCAAGGTGGAAGGTTATAAAACTTGACTTTGCAGCCCTGTCATTGGTTGCTTTCAAATGTAAAGCTCAGAAACAACCAATCAGATGTTAGAGTTTAAAAAATAGTCTCAAACTCAAAGTTTTATAATCTCAAAACCTTCAAAAATGTTTAGATTCTGTTACAGTGTTTAAGTTGTATAGTATACAGTGTACACAATACCTCAGTCTCCTCATATTTAGATTTCTTCCGTTTTACAAGAAAAGAATTACCTCATACATCAAGCCTTCTGCTGTCAATTGGTATATACTATAGTAATCTATTGTCATTTCAACTTCTCATAACTATGTTTAATAAAAACTTCATATTAGAATTTGAGTGTTGTTGTTTTCTAGACACTGTTAGCTTTTAGTGTAAGTGGATGGTCATCCATCATCCTGCCTCAACATTTTTTAGTTCACCTGTCGCGTAGTAACAGGGTCAGTTTTTGTGATCGCCCTTCGTCTGTCGTCCGTCTGTCATCCACAATTTCCTTGTGAATACGATAGAGACCACATTTTATATTTGATTTTTATCAACTTGCACACAACTTGTATGGGCATAATATTTCGGTTCCTTTCGAAAACTGGCTAGATCTCATCATGGGTTCCAGAGTTATGGCCCAAATTTGCCATTTTTGGTTTTTGAACACAATAGAGACCCACATTTTGCGATCAACTTTAATAAAACTTGCACACAACCTGTATTGGCACAATATCTCGGTTCCTTTCGAAAACTAGCCAGATCTCATCATGGGTTCAAGAGTTATGGCCCCTTAAAGGAACAAAATTTGTTATTTTTGGCTTGTGAACACGGTAGAGACCACATTTTGCAATCAACTTTAATCAAACTTGCACACAACTTGTATTGGCATAATATCTCGGTTCCTTTTGAAACTGGCCAGATATCATCATGGATTCTAGAGTTATGGCCCCTTAAAGGGCCAAAATTTGCTATTTTTGGCTTGGAACACGATAAGAGACAACATTTTGCAATCGACTACAATCAAACTTGCACACAACTTGTATTGGCATAATATCTCTGTTCCTTTCGAAAACTGACCAGATCCCATCATGGGTTCCGGAGTTACGGCCCCTGATTGACCCCTGAAAGAGCTAAAATTTGGTAATTTTTACCTTGTGAACATGATAGAAGTGTTTTTTATATTTGATTTTAACCACACTTACACACAACTTAAGTCACAATAAGATATCGGTTCCTTTAGAAAACTGGCCAGATTCCATCGTGGGTTCTAGAGTTACTGTCCCTGAAAGCGGCAAAATTTTCTATTTTGGCCCTTTCAGCCATATAGAGGTTTCATTTATGCTTAGATTTGATACAAACTTGCACAGAATGATTATCTTGATGATCTCTAGGCCTGGATTGAATCCGGGTCATGTCGGATCAAAAATTAGGTCATCAGGTCAAATCAAAGGAAAAGCTTGTTAACAACCTAAAGGCCACATTTATGACCCTATCTTCATGAAGCTTGGTCAGAATGTTTATCTTGATTTCTGGGCCAAGTTTGAAACTGGTCATATGGGTCAGAAACTAGGTCACCAAGTCAAATCAAAAGAAAAGCTTGTTAACACTTTTCAGGCCACATTTATGACCCTATCTACATGAAACTTGGTCAGAATGTTTATCTTGATGATTCCTAGGCCAAGTTTGAAATTAGATCATATGGGATCAAAGACTAGGTTACCCAGTCAAATCAAAGGAAAAGCTTGATATGTTAACACTCTTGTTCATTTGATGTGCATGAAACTTGATCAGAATGTTTGTCTGTATGAAATATCAAATGAACTTTTTATCTGGGTCATGTTTGGTCAAAAACTAGGTCACCAGGTCAAATCAAAGAATAAGCTTGTTTACACCCTAGGTGGCACATTTATTTTATTCTATCTTCATAAAATTTGGTCAGAATGTTTTCATGAAGTCTTCAAAACTAAGTCGTGTCATAGGAAAAGCTTGTATACACTCTAGAGGCCACTTTTTTGCTCCAATCTTCCCAAAACTTTGTCAGAATGTTTTGTTTTCATGAAATTTTGGACAAGTTCGACTCTGGGTCATGTAAGGTAAAAAACTTGGTAACTAGGTCAAATCAAAGAAAATGCTTGTTTTCACTCAAGACGTTTTTTCGTCCAATCTTAATGAAAATTGGTCAGAATATTTGTCTCCATGAAATCACTAGGTAAAACATATTTACACTGTTATGGTGTGTTACACAGGTGAGCGATCTAGGGCCATCTTGGTCCTCTTGTACTTAAGCATCTCATCCTTTGAAACTACTGGATAGAATTATACCAAACTTGGTCAGTAGCATCCAAGCAGTTCTCTATCAAGTTTGTTCAAATGGTTCACCTTGGGCTCTTTTAGCTGCTGCAAGAGTTAAAAATAGAAGAAAAAAAAACAACTAGATGGATCCTCATCAAACTTGGTCTGTAGCATAATGAAAAGGTCTTCCCCTAATTTTAATTAGATTAGGGCACTTGGTCCCTTTCAGGCACCTCAGTTAACATCAGAATTTAAACGACATTTTCTCATGAAACGTTATATAGAGCTTCATCAAACTTGGTATGTAGCATCATTATAAGGGTCTCTAAATATTGTTCAAATGGGTATAATCGGCCCCTTTAAGAGGCCGCTATGAATAAATATAAAAAATACCTTTTAACGACTTCTCACCAACTGCTCAACGGATCTTCATCAAACTTGGCCAATAATATCATGATAAGGTCTTTTCCCAGATTTGTTCAAATTGAAGCGATTGGCCCAAAGGGGCCACTGGAGCTATAAAATAAATACCTTAAAGTAACTCGATCAGTCTTCCCGTTAACTGCTTGAAACTTAACAAACCTTGTCTATAGCATCATTTCTCAAGTTTGTTCAAATGGGGCTGCTTGGCCCCTGAAAACTAAGGCTGAAAATAGAAATGCCTGTAAATGACTTCTTCTCACGAACCGCTTGGCTCATCATCAAACATTTTTGTAGCATTATTTTAAAGCCCTCTCCCATCATTGTTCAGTGGTGGTGTTTTGCCTTTTTAGTGTCCGGTAGAGTTAAAGATAGAAAAAATATCAAACTCATTCTGTTATCAACCGCTGGCTGGATCTTCATCAGACTTCGCCTGTAGCATGACTGTACGGTTCCTATCCCAAGTTTGCTAAAATAGGGACACTTTGCCTCGTTTTAGAGGCCGTTAGAGCTAAAAAAAAATCCCAACATTTTAATGACAGCATGTGTACTTTATTTTAGACAATGGCTATCCCTTGGGATACAGGAATGAAAAATATGCCATTTTTGAGTCGGCTAAAGGCTGAAAGCCTTTTGACGAGTCCTTGCTGTTCAGCGATTCTCTAAATGGACCGAATAACACGTGAAGGGATGTAGTTCCATTAGATTTCTCAAATTTCAAACAGTTCACTGCATGAATTAAGTTAAGTTGTGTCAATTCCCTTTGCTATGACCAATATACGATGTAATCTGTCATATTTATAACTTGTAATTGTGCAGTACTCGAATGTAACTCATTAAGCATAAATGTGCATTTTAGGACGGATTACACCAAACCGGAAGCGACTACTCAGTGTTACATGTGAAGTAGTCCAAAATGTAGTTCCATGCTATGGATGAAATCTGGTATAATTAGTGACATGAGGAGGTGACAGTTAAATTTTTGGCTTATGTTTATTGCTTATAGTATTGAGAATAGATCTAGACCATTTTCATTGTAAATTTCTTGGAATAAGTTTTATTCTTTGCGAAAAATGTCTACCTACGCGTAACTGCTAAACGGCTGTTTTCATGGGGGCATTTTTAGAGGGTGATGTTTCTCAGAACAGATTATTTTTCTTATATTCAACATATCATGTCAATATTTTTCTATTTTTGATAAGAAGACATGTTATACTAAATGACCATATATGGTTTTCATATCATTGAAATGCTCTAAAGTGCTGAAAATGAGGTCTGAATGTTTTGTTATTAATATGAAATAAAGAAGGACTTAAATTGGTAGAGAGTAACCTTTTAAGAATTGCGCAGGCTTACAAAGCTTGCGTAACATCCAGCGAAAGACAAAAAATAGTTCCACAGGGCTCCAGATAAGATGCGTATTAGCGTAAATTACGTATAGAAATAATGCAAATACGCATGTCTAATAATTTCTAAGCGTATAAAAACGTATATAAAATTACAGAAACGCACACAATGCTTTATTAAAAACAAAATCTGAATCGTCTGGATGCGTTAGGTAACATAGCAGATCAGCCTTAATTCTCCCACATTGAACGTATACACGCATCGTATGATTTCTATAAACTTTGCGTGGGTTGAATTTTGCAGTCAGCAAACAGATAAATTATCGGAAGAAGAAGCTCTTACACGGGTGGTAAACGGGCAGCCCAATTCCCGCTGGGAATACGCTTAAAATGGGTTGCGCAACGTCCGGTGCTGGTGTTGCGCGTAAAAATAGACGAAATTGAGGTATGTGAAGTTATGATTTTGCTTAGTATGAGACAAGAATAAATTTTTATGAAAAAAGCAAAATACTATTCGACACAAATATTATAATACATCATATGTGTAAAATATCTGGTTTGTAATTTATGATTCGGCTCTATTATCACAAAAACTCAGGCGACACGAAGCTTGAAAAAAGTATGAAATCAACAAAAATGGAAGTTTCTGACCTCATATGCCTAATCTGAGAACATCAGATGCTTTTTATGATAACTCAACTGTTATAAAGTAACGAATATCAAAATCATTTGCTTCAAATCCTGCTAACGGGGACATAATTGACAAAAAATCATTGGGAATGGGGTTGCGCACCGGGAATGGAATTGCTCGTATACATCATAATGTATATAATGTATACGCGCAACTCCATTCCCGGGGCGCAACCCCATTCCCGATTATTTTTTGCCAATGTTTCCCCCAAAAGCAACATTTCATTCAAGTGTATGTAATATTCATGACTGTTTTACACGTGTTTGATCATTAGAAGCGTCACATTTCCAGAAAGAAGGCACAAGAGTTAGAAAATCTGCATTTTTCATGACTCCATGCATTTTTGACAGTTCGAGCCAGCAGAGTTTTCGTGTTAACAGAGCTGATTCTTAAATTAATAAGTTGGTATTTCACGCATATGATCTTTATTCATTTTTGCGTCGAATAGCATTTTTCCTTTTTTCGAAAACACGCTTAAATGTGTCATTATTTACAAAAACAAAAACCCACCTACCTCGATTTTGTATATAGTGATGCGCAACACCAGCACCGGAAGTCGCGCAACCCATTTTTAGCGTATTCCCAGTGGGAATTGGATTGCGCGTTTACCACCCGTGTCTTACTGGTTTGTTTAGTTACTACTGATATTAAAAATGATTTTAATTCTTATTTTTCGAGAAATAAACAAATCGGCGAAACATTAAATTGTATTTTCTTGTAGTTTTTGAAATCGAAAGTAGATCGTCTATGTTTGGCTGCTTTCACGAAACGAAACAACTTTTTTATGAAAAGATTTAAATAAGCGGTAATTTAACCGTAAACTTCAATGTCAGATACTGCCAATTGCTGCTAAATGTCTCCGTATCATCACAATTTGTAAAATATATTGTTGAAACTGGAGAAAAGTGTAATCGTATCCGGATATAATATTTTGGGTAAATATCGAGCTGTGTTATGAAATTTTAAGAAAAAAACTAAAAACAAACTGAAACTGGTAGACTATACTGTCAGTACATCAATCATTAGCCGACTCAGGCCCTTCAGGCCTTTGATTTCGACTTGGTAAGTTTTTGTGTGGGCTTGTATCTCAGTACCCACTGATCTGAATAAATTTAAACTTCACACGCTTGTTCTCTGTGGTGATCTGACATTCTGTGCTCAGGTTCCATAACTCTACTTTGCAGTTTTATTAACTAATGCCCTTTTTTCCGACGTAAATTGTTTTGGTTAAGTGTTTCAACAGTTTGTATGTAAGCTGGAATCTCAGTACCCATTTATGGATTGAATCTTCACACACTTGTTCACTGCGATGATCTGACATCCACTGCACAGGTTTCATAACTCTGTTTTGCATTTTAACAAAATGGTGCCTCTTTTTCGACTTTTATATTCATTCAACTGACAAAGCTGTTGAATATTCGAGCGTTGCTGTCCTCCGTCAGCTCTTGTTTATTCCACACTGTCCCTTGGATAGGAAAAACCCTGTCTTACACAGGCAGACATGTAAGACCCTTATCATACATATCAGACTGCAGAATGTATATCGAATTACGTTGTCTCGAAATGTTAAGCTCCTGACAAGATTTAAATTAAAACAAAAGATCACAGAGTGATCTTGGCGCCCACCAATGTGCCATTTTTGAGAATTCCAAAATTTTAAGACTTACTGACTAGCTCAAGGTCAAATTTCATTTCCGTACAAAACACTGTGCATGCGGTCAAAATTCGAAACCTGTAGCTTGAGAAATGTGAAAGTAGGTCACTATATCAATTTCAAGGACAAAGTTCTTTGTACACAAAACTATGCATGTGCATCAAGTTTGAAGGCTGTAATTTGATAAATTTGAAAGTAGGTCACTAGGTCAATCTTAAGGTCAAAGTTTATTTTGGTACACAAAACTATGCAAGTGGTCCAAATTTGAAGGCTGTAGATTTAGAAATGTGAAAGTAGGTCACTAGGTCAAAATCAAGGTCAAATTACACTTCAGAATACAAATCTATACATGTGGTCCAAATTTAAAGCCTGTATATTCAAATTGTGAAAGTAGGTCACTAGGTCAATGTCAAGGTCAAAGTTTGCTTCGGTACACAATCCTATGCATGTACGTCTAAATTTGAAGCCTGTACCTACAGAAATGTGAAAGTAGGTCACTAGGTCAATCTTAAGGTCAAAGTTCATTTCGGTACACAAAACTATGCAAGAGGTCCAAATTTGATGGCTGTTGCTCGAGAAATGTGAAAGTAGGTAACTAGGTCAAAATCAAGGTCAAATTTTAGTTTGGAACACAGAACTATGCATGTGGTCCAAATTTGAGGACTGTACCTTCAATAAAGTGAAAGTAGGTCACTAGGTCAATGTAAAGGTCAAAGTTTGTTTCGGTACACAAAATTATGCATGTGGTCCAAATTTGAAGGCTGTAGCTTGAGAAATGTGAAAGTAGGTCACTAGGTCAAAATGACGGTCAAATTTCATTTCGGAACACAAAACTATGCATGTGGTCCAAATTTGAAGGCTGTAGCTCGAGAAATGTGAAAGTAGGTCACTAGGTCAAAATCAAGGTCAAATTTTATTTCGGAACACAGAACTATGCATGTGGTTCAAATTTGAAGCCTGTACCTTCAAAAATGTGAAAGCAGGTCACTAGGTCAATATCAAGGTCAAAGTTTTTTTCAGTGCACAAAACTATGCATGTGGTCCAAATTTGAAGGCTGTAGCTACAGAAATGTGAAAGTAGGTCACTAGGTCAAAATCAAGGTCAACTCGTGTCAAGGTTCATCTTGCCACTCAAAACCATACAGGTGGTCCAAACTTGAATGTTGTAGGTTATTGACAAGAAGATTTTAAAAGCTTTTCCCTATATAAGTCTATGAGAACCATGTGACCCCCAGGTCGGGGCCATAATTGACCCTAGGGGATGATTTGAACAAACTTGGTAGAGAACCACTAGATGATGCTACATTACAAAGGCCAAAGCCCTAGGCTTTGTGGTTTGGACAAGAAGATTTTCAAAGTTTTTCCCTATATAAGTCTATGTAAACAATGTGACCTCCGGGGCGGGGCCATATTTGACCCTAGGGGAATAATTTGAACAATCTTAGTAGAAGACCACTAGATAATGTCGCATACAAAATATCAAAGCCCTAGGCCCTGTGTTTTTGAAAAAGAGGTTTTTCAAAGTTTTTCCCTATGTAAGTCTATATAAACCATGTGACCCCCGGGGCGGGGCCATATTAGACACCAGGGAAATAATTTGAATCATTTTGGTAGAGGACCATTAGATGATGCTTCATACCAAATATCAAAGCTCTAGGCTCTGTAGTTTTGGACAAGAAGATTTTCAAGTTTTTCCCTATATAAATCTATGTAAATTATAGAAATAAACAAAGGGCCATAACTCACTAAAGAGTTGTTGAACCAGTCTGATTTTCAGGGGGGACACAACTAGGGTACCAATACATCATTCTGACAAAGTTTGGTCAAAATCCCCCTGGTAGTTTCTGAGAAGATACGATAACGAGAAATTGTTAACGGAAGGACGGAAGGACGGACCACTGACGCAGAGTGATTTGAATAGCCCACCATCTGATGATGGTGGGCTAATAAGAGTGGACAGGGCAAGAAATTCAGACTGTCAACCGCATAATACACAAGGGCCCTAAAATCTTAGTGTTGAGGAAAATGTCGCGCTTATTTACATAAGCGATAGTTCTAAATTTAAGGATATTTTAGAATTAACTTAACGTTTCCGAGACTTTTTCGAATTCGATAACTTTTCTAGGAAACATTGATCGTTTCCGCATGATATAAAACCATTTTAGACTTTGGATAACCTTGATCTTAAACCGTCTGAACAGTAAAACAACATGTCATTTACTTCAAATAAAAAATAAAAGGTAATGGTAGACGGTATGCATTATGCATGAGTAAACCGTTTATAGTAATTCCCCACTTTTCGTGGGTGGGGGCACGTACTTTGCTCCCGTCGGCTTTTTATGGTTGTTTAATTCGTTGTCAACATTTTTTATTTCAGAAATATTTACTTCTGAAATTTCATTATTTCCAGTAAAGTCTGCAGCTATATTCGAATCGAATCGAGTGATGTATTATTTTTCAAAAGCAATTTTCTCAGTATCTTGTAGTTGATTGATCTGTCTTTTCTTGACTTGTTTATCTTGCAAGAATTGGTTCCCTGTTTTGTGTGTCTGTAAGACGTGAGACAAGACAGCAGCCTTTCGTAGTTTTCGTCTTAAGACTTGTGCTAAGAGAATTGCAATAAACACACCACAGGGAAATATTTATTTCTTAGAATTTTACTATTTTATATTGAACTACAATTTAAGATATGGTGACACTAAAATGTAAATGTATAGCGGTGTTCTATTTTCCGCCACTTTTTTCTTCAGTTTTGCTCAACGTATCGTCATTAGTAAATGGGGTAACCAGAGAAACCTCACGATACTAAAACATTATTCTAACACGACCCGATTTTTATTGATGTAGTGCTGTCTGCCTGTCTATCTGTCTGTCTGTCACTAAGTTTGTCCACACAACTCCTCTGACACCACTGGACGGATTTTCACCAAAATTCACAATAGTGATCATCAAGTCCAGTTGTGCATATTGTCAGCATTTCCCGGTTCATTGATTTTCAGCGGAGTTATGGCACTTGATTCGTAAAGTTTTATTATGTTTTGGCTACTTCTCTTGGATTATTGGGAAGATTTCCACCAAACTTTACAGGAGTGATCAGTGCCAAGCTTCACTGTGCATTTTGTCGGCATGTTTCGGTTCAGTCATTTTTAGTAGGGTTCTTGCCCTTCATAAGTTGTATTTTACCTTTTCCGGGAAACTGCCCCGATACCACCTGGAGGAATTACACCAACCTTCACAAAAGTGGTCATTGCCAAGCCTTGTTGTGTCTATTCTGGGCATGTTCCGATTCAGTGTTTTTCAGCAGAGTTATGACCCTTGATTCATCAAATTTTATGCTGTTACAGGAGTGATCAGTGCCAAGTCTTATTATGCATATTATCGACACGTTCCATTTAAGTAATTTTCCAGGGATTTTTTGGCCCTTTTTGTCCAATTATATGATATTTTGGTAACTTTTCTTACACCACTGGGCAGATTTTCACCAAGCCTTACAGGACTTATTAGTACCAAACCTAGTTGTACATATCATTGGCATGTTCAGTTTCAGTGATTTTCGGCAGAGTATTGGTCCATGATTTGTCATATTTTACAGTTTTTACACTTCTTGCTGTGTACAATTAGGCTGAATTTCACCAAATCTCGTGTTAAGTGTACTGTTGTGGATATCAGTGACATGTTTAGATTAAATTATTTTCAGCGTATCATGACCTTTGATTTGTCAAATTCTTTGATATGTGTGCTTCTTCTCTGACACGACTGGTCGGAATTCCGTCGACAGAAGTTACCACTGTCAAGCTTATTAGCTATAGTTAGAATGTTATGTTACACTGATTTTCCCGGGAGTTATGGCCCTTAATTTGTGGCATTTTATAATTTCTTCGTGGTAAGAGGTTGGAGACATGTGGTTTTCATAAAAAAAACAATCTCTAGTTTCCTGTTACCACTAACACGATGCAATTTATTTTCCTGTTAATTCTAACACAGCCCGATTTATTTATTTCACTAGGAAGACCGAAACTGCGTGTTTTAACTTTTAGCCTGCTGGCTGCAAGTGAATCTGCCTTTGCGACCAGTGTAGACCAAGATCTGCGCAGGCTGATCATGGTCTGCGCTGTTCGCTATTCTGTCAGTAAATTTACAATGAACACCCCTTTGAATAATAAGTGGTACTGCCCAAATTAAAGGATGGACCAGTCCATTTTAGAAATTTAGCAGGATGAATGTTAAGCAACAGACGCACTGCCTGTAACTTCGCAACAATGGTTTTATTCAACGACGAATCATTGTTTGGTATATGAGCCGTGCCATGAGAAAATCAACATAGTGGGTTTGCGACCAGCATGGATCCAGACCAGCCTGCGCATCCGCGCAGTCTGGTCAGAATCCATGCTGTTCACTAATGGCTTCTCTAGTTGCAGTAGGCTTTAAAAGCGAACAACATGGATACTGACCAGACTGCGCGGATGCGCAGGCTGGTCTGGATCCAGGCTGGTCGCACACCCACTATGTTGGTTTTCTCATGGCGCGGCTCATATATTATTTCTTAAACAAAGAAGTAATTATGCAACAGAAACATTTGCCGATAAATTCTATATAGTTTATAGGGTTGCCTCTCGTAATGAGGACTGCTTTCCTGTTGCTTTAAATCATTATTCATTATCACTTTTTTCTTCAGTTTTTTTCGCCTGAGAAACCTTACGGTTTAGCGAACATTTATCATTATCATCTTCATTTTTTTCTGCAGATAAACGGATTCAGTTTTAAAAAATGGATCTTAAGTTGTTTCATTCTTTTTTATATTTCTGAAGTAGAAATTTGAACTCTATGGTCATGCTGGTCCTACTTACAGGTGTTGCTCTATTTGAATCGAAAGAAAATATTTTATTTTTCAATATCTTGCACATTCTCTATATGAGCTGCGCCATGAGAAAACCAACATAGTGGGTTTGCGACCAGCATGGATCCAGACCAGCCTGAGCATCCGCGCAGTCTGGTCAGGATCCATGCTGTTCGCTATTAGTCTCTCTAATTCCATTAGGCTTTAAAAGCGAACAGCATGGATCCTGACCAGACTGCGCGGATGCGCAGTCTGGTCTGGATCCATGCTGGTCGCAAACCCACTACGTTGGTTTTCTCATGGCACGGCTCAATATTATATAAAGTCTGCATTTTCGTGACGTATTTCTCTTGTTTAGATAATTTCTTGTTTGTTTTTTAATGGATGTCTGACTTTCTTCGTATTTGTTTAGAGACAGAATAACAACCTCTGGTGTGTTTTTGTTTCAGCCTGAAACTGGTACTTAGATGTCGCGATTTATATCATAGACTCGATATTTACCATTTATAGAATGTCAAGGGCGCATTAAGTGTTTTTAAAATCTGGAAATAAATTGAATAAAATTATCGTTGACATCTGAGTGGTTTTCTGCTGGCAGTTAAAATATTTCTTCCTTTTATCAAAACCTTAAAGCATTTCATGTCAATAATTAAGATATAATACATGTGTGCGTGTGAGCTCACTTATAGTAACCATTGGTAACCCATATTTGCGGCTTCTGCAGAAAAATGTCAGTAATTTTAATAGGAGGATAGTGCAAGATACAGAAGACACACCAAGTATCCTCAGAGAAAGATAAAATGTATTTGAGACGTGTTCACATTAATGTCATGACAACATCTGGAAAAGGGCCACAGGTAACCCCAATGGCTAGCTAAATGTATCAAGTTTTGAGGTCCTGCTTGACTTACTTGTCCCTATATTGTCAGCAGATGGCTATTTTAGGTTAAAGTGATGCCTATATCTGTTCAAATGAATTGTATGGATATGCAGACGACCATAAATTAACGTTCAGAATTCAAGCTGAAATTGTGCAGAATGAGACAAAGGTTCTTCAACATCTAAATGAATGTCTTAATGATGTGATCTTGTGAGTGACAAAAATTCAAGTTGAAAATGAACATTTCAAAAACTGAGATCATCATAATATGGAACTAAGCATCAACTAGCAAAACTGAACATCTCAATTGTAAATGTTGGTGGATGTACAGTGAAGTGTGTTGATCATGTAAGAAACCTAGGTGTATATATGGACTGTTCTCTTAATTTCGATATGCATATAAGAAAGAAATGTCAAACTGCGCACAAAAGTCCAATGGTGCATGGACTTATAAATTATCATCTTGACTTTTGCAATGACCTTTTCACTAATTATCCTTGCCTATCAGATAAACAGACTTCAGAGAGTGCAAAACCAGGCAGTCAGATGTGTTACTAATGCTCGAGATGGTCATCCTACAACAGAAATTCTAAAATCTCTTCTTTGGCTGCCTGTAAGGGCTAGAATTATGTTCAAAACTCTTGTTCTTGTATTTCGTACTGTACAAGGAAACGCTCCATCTTATTTGAGTGTTTTGTTAAAGTGTGCTCAAGGAAAATACAGATTAAGATCTTCAAATGACATTCAGTTTACTGTCTCAAGAACAAGAACGAAACTCACTGATAGATCCTTTGCTGATGTTGGACCAAACGAATGGATCAATCTTCATACTGACCTTAAATATATGAAAAATGAATAATCTTTCAGAAAAGGACTGAAAACTTACCTCTTTAGAATGTTTTTTGGTTGAACCGCTTAAATGTCTTTATGTCATAGAATGGAATTTGTAATTAATCTGTAACTGTATGAAGTGCAATAGAATGTTTTTGAAATACTTTTTGCGCTATACAAACGTATTTGTATTTGTATTCTACAATCAATAATGTGTAAGGTTACCATGGAAACCCTATTGATTCACAATCAAAGATATTTTACAAATTACTTTGATATCGATATCAGTTTTGACTCAAATATTCCGAAGAGCCTCTACTGTTTTCTGTCTGGGATTATATTGTTAAAAACGTCTTGTATACGAATCGAGACACACATAATAGTTTTCAAAAGCAATTTTCTCAGTAAATTGTACTTTCTTCAAAATGTTAAATGACTCTTACTGTTCTTGATTTGTTCTCTTAATAAACAGATTTCTTTTTGGTCTGTTGTTACGCATATATTTAATATTTTATGTGCTTTTGAGCTTGGTGCAGACCTCGTTAATATATATTTAAGAATATTTTCAGCATCGTTAATCTTCAGGAGAGCTAAAAAAGCATTAAATGATCTTTAACATTTGAGTGCCGCTGGGCGAAAACCAACATTAGGGCTTTGTGACTAGCAAAGATTCAGATTAGTGCACACCCATTCTATTCGTATAACCCCACACCAGTACTGTTCCTATAACCCTGAACCCGTACTGTTCATACAACCCCGCACCTGTTCTGTTCGTATAACCCCACACCCGTACTGTTCATGTAACGCCACCCCCGTACTGTTCGTATAACACCACACCCATTCTGTTTGTTAACCCCACACCCGTACTGTTCGTATAACCCCACACCCGTACTATTCGTATAACGCCACACCCGTACTGTTCGTATAACGCAACTACCGTACTGTTCGTATAACCCCAAACCCGTACTGTTCGTATAACGCCGCACCCGTACTGTT
The DNA here is from genome assembly GCF_021730395.1 of Mercenaria mercenaria. Lineage (NCBI taxonomy): Eukaryota > Metazoa > Mollusca > Bivalvia > Venerida > Veneridae > Mercenaria > Mercenaria mercenaria. Next base: position 48,787,351 of record NC_069376.1, read on the forward strand.
CATATAACCCCGCACCCGTACTGTTCGTATAACCCCGCACCCATTCTGTTCGTATAAAGCCGCACCCGTACTGTTCGTATAACGCCGCAACCGTACTGTTCGTATAACGCCGCACCCGTACTGTTCGTATAACCCTGCACCCGTACTGTTCGTATAACCCCGCATCCGTACTGTTCGTATAACCCCGCACCCGTACTGTTCTTATAACCCCCCTCCCGTACTGTTCGTATAACCCCACACCTGTACTTTTTGTATAACCCCACACCTGTACTGTTCGTATAACCCCACACCCGTACTGTTCGTATAACCTCGCACCCGTACTGTTTTTATAACCCCCCTCCCGTACTGTTCGTATAACCCCACACTCGTATATTTTGTATAACCCCACACCCGTACTGTAGGTATAACCCCGCACCCGTTCTGTTCGTATAACCCAACTCCCGTACTGTTCGTATAACGCCACAACCATACTGTTCGTATAACCCCACACCCGTACTGTTCGTATAACCCCACTCCCGTACTGTTCGTATAACCCCGCACCTGTACTGTTCGTATAACCCAACTCCCGTACTGTTCGTATAACGCCACAACCATAATGTTCGTATAACGCCACACCCGTACTGTTCGTATAATGACACACCCGTACTGTTCGTATAATGCCACACACGTACTGTTCGTATAACCCCACACCCGTACTGTTCGTATAATCCCACACCCATACTGTTCGTTTATCAATATATAGGCTATCAGCATTTGTATACAGCTGATAAGCACGGCTGTGCAGGTTGATCTGGATCCATACCTTTCATGTTTGTTCTAATCCATTCAAAAGTTGCTGAGGAGAGGTAGGCTTTTGAAACATCAAAACAGTAAATTTTGAAATGCCTTCTTCTCTGAATTGTCCGACTTCATAAAAGATTAAAAGATTTTGCTTTTAATTTCAATTTTGTTTAAATAAACCATTGAAGGTAGGACTGTTTCCCTAGGTTGGATATGCATCCGGATCGAGATAATTAGTAGTTGTGATTTTTGTTAAGGCCAACAAATTTTGAACAAATATTGGGAACTGTTATAACTTAAAAATTCACCGAGAGAAAAATAATCATCTCTTTAACTATACATATATATATATATAACATGACCGTCTGTACCTCGGCAAAAATTAAATACATGCTTCTGTCAGAAAATTGTATGTTTTGTAAGTAAAATCCCCTAAAAACACATAGATACATTAACATTTATTGAATGAAACACCAAGAACATGTCGACAGGTAGTTTTGCATCATTAAAATCAAATGTCACACATTTTCGCGACCCGATTTTCCCCCCTCGAACACAGACACTACTGTTTGGAAAATGCAGTTGCTGTTGGGGTAAAAACTTACAGAGTGTAAAAATAGTTTGAACATGACAAAGTAGTAGTTATTTTTTTGCAAGGTCTGTCTAGAATCAGCACTGAAAAAATCCTTAAAACGGTAAATTCTCTAAATTTCACGAGGGGATTCTTAAGATTTGTAATTCATTTGAATGCTTACCATAAAACTTGAAAATAAAGTTTTAAACTTATACGATTAATTTTGGCAATTTACCACGTAAAAATTCCCAATTTGACCAGGGGCCCTTTTTCCAAAAACCTAGACTAATATCATAGGATAGGAATATGTCTGCGAAACTGGAAACAAACACAGGTTTATTTTGATGTTTTTGAATTTATTAACCGAACATTGTTACAGACCCCATTGATTCTCACATCTCAGTAAGTCGGGTTCGAATAGAGCACTTTTGTAGTTTTATAGTTTAAATTTCTGTGCAACTACAAAAAATGCTGGGTTAGCCTACCAGCAAGATTATAAATTTGTCGGACACTGCCGTCGTAATGAAATGCGCAACACCCCTCGCGTCCCCTAGTACCGGCTTGTTACAATAAAATTGAATGTTATCATTGGAATAATTCGAAAAGCCCTTGTTGGCTTTTTAAATTGCTTCCTAATTAATAACAAACACTCTATCGGTCTCTCTCATAAAATTCCATATTTCCAGTAAAACCTGGGATTATTTAGCCCCATTGCCTTTGTGTCTTTTTGCAACTATTGCCATTAATCTCGACAGTTGATTCGAGACAAAATGTCATTCTCTAAAAGTAATTTCTTTGGTTTCATGTACTTCCTTTATAAGGCTGCCCTTTCCTGGCGTGCTACATTTATTTTCTAATAAATTTCTTGTTCAGTTTGCATAACATGTCTAGGTGTCCGCTTACGTATTGTGAGACAGAAAAAAAACTCATTGTATACTGATACAAATAGCAATATTTATCACAGACACCTATTTACATTTTAAACCACGTCTGATTGTATATTTTGAATATTTCGGTGAATAAACTATTTCTCCAAATGATCACTGGCATCTATTTTCTGTTTAACTGCAATGAAATGTGTATGAAGGCGTTATATGCGGATAAATAAATCTTGTCTCGAATACATACTTATTTTTGTTGCTATTATAAACATGTACAAGCACACACGCACGTACGCATGCACACATGCAAGCTGGAAAACGGATTGAAGGAAACACGCCTTTTTGTTATGTAATTGCTAGACAACGGCGTTATTATAATTATCCTTTTCCTTATGCTCCATGTTCATTGTGAATCTGGTTGGAATATTTCAAGCTGTATTTTTTTCTAATATTAACTAGAAAATGCTTTTGTAAAAAAGCGCATGTCTCCCCCAATGCAAAGTCCTATAGGCAAGAAGTCAATAGGGGTCAGGAGCGAAAGTCAAAGAGACACTGATGGTTGGCTGCAATAGGGATCATCTACTTGGCATGTCCAGTCATCCCGCTAAATTTCAACACTCTTGGCCTAGTGGTTCTCAAGTCACTGTTCAGGCTCCTGTGACCTTGACCTTTGATCAAGTGACCTCAAAATATATAGGGGTCATCTACTCTGCATGTCCAATCATCCTATTAAGTTTCAACATTGTAGGTCAAGTGGTTCTCAAGTTATTTCCAAAAAATGATTTTACATGAACAGGCCACTGTGACCTTGACCTTTAATAGACTGACCCCAAAATCAATAGGGGTCATCTACTCTGCATGTTCAATCATCCTATGAAGTTTCAACATTCTGGGTCAAGTGGTTCTCAAGTTATTGATCGGAACTGGTTATCAATGTTCAGGCCCCTGTGACCTTGACCTTTAACGGAGTGACCCCAAAAACAATAGGGGACATTTACTCTGTATGAACAATCATCCTACCTATGAAGTTTCAACATTCTGGGTCGAGAGGTTCTAAAGTTATTGATTGGAAATGGTTTTCCATGTGCAGGCCCCTGTGGCCTTGACCTTTAACAGAGTGACCCTAAAATCGTTAGGGGTCATCTACTCTGCATGACCAATCATCCTATGAAGTTTCATCATTCTGGGTGAAGTGGTTCTCAAGTTAGTGACCGGAAATGGTTTTCAATGTTCAGGCCCCTGTGACCTTGACCTTTCACAAAGTGACCCCAAAATCATTAGGGGTCATCTACTCTGCATGTCCAATCATCCTATTAAGTTTCAACATTCTGGGTCAAGTGGTTCTCAAGTTACTGACCGGAAATGGTTTTCAATGTTCAGGCCCCTGTGACCTTGACCTTTAATGGAGTGACCCCAAAATTGATAGGGGTCATCTACTCTTCATGACCAATCATCCTATGAAGTTTCAATATTCTGGGTCAAGTGGTACTCTAGTTATTGATCGGAAATGGTTTTCAATGTTCAGGCCCCTGTGATCTTCACCTTTGACGGAGTGACCCCAAAATCAATAGGGGTCATCTACTCTTCATGACCAATCATCCTATGAAGATTTAACATTCTGGGTCAAGTGGTTCTCTAGTTATTGATCGGAAATGGTTTTCAATGTTCAGGCCCCTGTGACCTTGACCTTTGACGAAGTGACCCCAAAATCGTTAGGGGTCATCTACTCTTCATGACCAATCATCCTATGAAGTTTCAACATTCTGGGTCAAGTGGTTCTCTAGTTATTGATCGGAAATGGTTTTCAATGTTCAGGCCCCTGTGACCTTGACCTTTGACGGAGTGACCCCAATATCAATAGGGGTCATCTACTCTTCATGACCAATCATCCTATGAAGTTTCAACATTCTGGGTCAAGTGGTTCTCTAGTTATTGATCGGAAATGGTTTTCAATGTTCAGGCCCCTGTGACCTTGACCTTTGACGGAGTGACCCCAAAAACAATAGGGGTTGTCTACTCCAGCAGCCCTACAACCCTATGAAGTTTGAAGGTTATAGGTCAAATGGTTCTCCAGTTATTGATCGGAAATGGTTTTCAATGTTCAGGCCCCTGTGACCTTGACCTTTGACAGAGTGACCCCAGAAACAATAGAGGTCGTGTACTCCAGCAGCCCTACAACCCTATGAAGTTTGAAGGTTCCAGGTCAAATGGTTTTCCAGTTATTGCTCGGAAATGAAGTGTGACGTACGGACGGACGGAAGGACGGACAGGGCAAAAACAATATGTCTCCTTGGGGAGACATAATTTATGTAATTTCCTCTAATCTTTTTCCCATCACATAATCCGTATTGTTCCGATCAACAATAGTTTTTGAATTGTCCGAACGTGGTTTATACCCGTATTTATAAACGCACAAGAAATAACATTCAATCCTTCTATTTACATTTTACAGAAACTTGAAATAAAAAATATGTGATCTGTTTGCCATGAGTATCAGAAAAATCAAAACAAAAGTCAGGAATTTGATCTTTACAATATCTAAATAAAACAGCCAGAGGCCCGGCCATGTTAAATTGTGATTCGCCATTTGATCAAGTTCAAGTTTGATCTTTACCGCCGGAAAAAAAATAGTTTTTCAGTAATAATTTAACGTTATTTTTGAAGTTTGGTTTCCAAAACAGATTTAGTGTTGTTTATACGAAAATATACGCTTGTTCCTTCTACACAGATATGATTAATATGAATACACGAAAATGAACGTTACTTTCTTTCTATATACGTGTATATGTAATGTAAATATACATTCTTGCATAAAAACTACTTTTTTCACTGGATCCGCCCATGTATAAACGGGAGAAAAATCGTGTGCAAACAAGGCAATTCACGTGCTGTTAATGTTAATACATGATTTTTATTTTTGAAATGCTTTGCCAGGGATATATGTATGTATTTTTACGCACACTGATATTTGGCATCTGCGTCTTGTTTCTTCCTTAACAACCTCATCTTGTAGCATTATAGATACAATGTAATCCATAGTATGTTTAGCTGTATCTGTTTCCAACCCCAAACGTACTGCCCCCATCAATGTACGCACTAGCTTCCCTTAGAGTTCACTCCCTTTACAAAGCGTCTGTTCAGTTATTGTAAATAACTGTGAATAAATAAGTATCGCGCCTAACTTGTGCTATTGTTCGTTTTTAGGTATTATGTTTATGATTTTGGTAAGTATCAGTCGGTATGTTTTTATCAGGCTGGTAACATTGCCCGATCGGGCTTACGACATAAAAAGTAATATTTCTTGAAAACTAATGAAGTTATATTTTTCAAACTTGGTCCATTTATTAAGCATAACAAATTATACAAATTAGAATAAAAATAACTTGGTTGCCTTCAGTTTTGGTAGAATTATTTCCCCTTTTCAGATTTTTATGACGCATAATCTTTGAAGTCCAAAAAAATATGTTCTAATGCTAAGTTTAAAACAAAAAAAAGGGTTCAATGGCTTTCTAATGCTCTAAATTATTGCGCTAGTACATGAATGTTTACATTTTACTCTGCTTTCACTTATAACATCATAGAGAAATGTTAGTTTTAAAAAAAATGCTCATACATCTGCACTAGAAACGAAGTATTAACCCTAAATATATAGAATAAAGGTATTGGAGCACAAGTTTGGAGCAATAGAAAGCCATTGAACCTTTTCTGTTTTAAACATTGCATTAACATGGGTACTAAACAGTGCCTGCGGCACTGCCTGTGCCGACGAGGATTGAAGGCACTTCGCTTCCTGTACCGCAGATACTTCGTCAATGTTTACAAAACGAGCGAGATCGGTGAGTGATTTTTGTCATTTTTATCATTTTGTAACTGCATGAAGCATTTTTTTCAAAAATCGGGGAATGTAGCGGGGTGTAAATGTATCTTATCTACATAGCCATGCTTAAATTTGTGGCAAAAGATCAATTTCCTAGAAACGTAAGGACAAATAAGTTTGGAATGAAACGTGATTTTTTTTCACATCAGTGACTGTTTAGACTCATTTCTTTTCGCTGACCAAAACGTTGCCGTCTTTGCCGTCGTAAATCATATTTATAAATGACATGTGATCTGCTAAAACATAAAATTTGTCCAGAAAATTCCGAATTTGAACGTTATGCCAATTTCTAAAAGTTTCATAAATTTGGCCCATAACTAACCAAATCTCAAATAACTCGCATTCGTACGATTATATTTTATATTCACAAATATAAAAAAGTATAGCAATCGGTTTATCTTCGCGGGTAATCTTAAACTCTAGTATGCGATTGTTCCGGTCAGTTGATTTCCCAAACATTATGCCTTTTGAAAATTGCCTTCTCTGTCCGTCCTAATGCTGCCCGATATGTTGTTCTTTTTTTCAAAGTTTTGTTTGCAGGAAACGAATTGGTTTTTACGTACATGTAAAAATTCTCCCGTTTGATCGTTTATCAGCTATACTTATTAAGTTCTCCATTTTTCTGAAAACATTTTTACAATATATATATATATTTTTTTGTAGATATACTTAATATTTCCAGGAAACGTTAGGCTATTAAAATAACTACAGAAAATTTCAACATCAATATAGTTTCTGATTTTATACCGAAATAACTGTCTAGCTAGTAAATGTTAGCTGTCCACAATGGGCTCTTACACAAATGGTATCGAGATTATAATGTGAATCATCGCAATAATATTTACAGGAAACTTCTGACTATTGAGACTCTTATTAGAAAACTTCGCTTTATCACGATATTTTCTTAAAGTATCGCGAGAGCTACCTGCCTATCTCATGGCAGAGGTTATAATGCAGTAATTCGGTCAAAAATGTGCTTCCGTGGTGTAGTCGAAAGAAGTCTCTAGTAAATAGATCCTAATTTTTCCATTTTTCGCGCATTTGCGCGTAAATTGGGAGCCAGATGAGCATTATTTCACTCGTGGAATGAATTTCAAATAAAATAGGACACTTTTCATGCTAATACTCGCATGTTTTCGAGTTGTTTTACGTGAAAACAAAGTAGGGTTTTTATTCTGCTGACCGCTTTCTGAAATGCGGCAATATGAGGGTACCTGACTTCAGTTGACTTGCATTTCACTGCATACTATTAAACATCCCTTTTTCTTTTCGTTTACTTGAAGGAAATGTACGGGTATCTTGTGGAAAATAGGTCTACGACGGAGTGAAAATCTAGAAACTGTAACAAAATTGTTTTGAAGTAGCTGAATTTTATCTGAAAATTTTTATTGGTATATAGCCTATACCACCATAATGGATTGATATTTAAAGTCTTACAAAGGTTTGGTCCCTTTTATTTTACAACTATAAAGTCAATTTACTACAGTATCATGGGGGCATTTAGTTTCTGCCCTTCTATTTCTTACATTTAAATTCAAACAAGCCAAATTGTCTAGACATTTGCAAAACAACAGTGACGATCGGCCATTTTGTTTCAAAACGAAAGTAAAAAACCTTTTCCGTTGTTTGCGTCTTAGAATTTAAATGTAAATTATTTAAGGCTGTTTACTTGGTAGAATAGGATTGTTTACTATGTTATAAATGCATGATGTGTAAATTGCAGCAGGGTAGCTTGCATTGGTACTGAACTGGACATTTTGGTTGTTCCACAGCGTGTCCTAGTAAACCTTCATAGCGTTACGGCAACACATGCACCTTTCCATATAAGAGTATATATAGGACGAAAAAATTTTTCAAAAAAATTTTTTTTTTTCGGCGATGCCGTCTAAATTCGTTTTCGTTACCTATGCCACGTGACTTCAGTTAGCAAATCAAACTACTTGAAAACGCATTATAGATAATTTATCAAAATGGAAGATTTATGCAACACTCTGCCTGATTGGACGAGAGTGTCAATTTCTTTCACTCTGTTGATTGTGCTACGCTGAGTGAAATGTAGACAAAGCGTTTATCCTAAACGACGCTGTTCACAGTTTTAAAGCTAACTTTGGCTCAGTATATTTAGCAAGAATATTGATATATCTCAAAATGATATGTAAGTTTAATAAATATGATAAAAACCTGTTCAAATACCAACATATATCAAATTAAAGAAAGAGCTGAATACGGTCTGCGTATCACATGAATAAGGGTGTGATAAGAGTCTTTTATGTAGAGAAGTGCTTTTTAAAAGATTTTCCTTGTTACAATTGTCGTCTGTATATGAAAAAGTTTCTTGCTTTTGTGACTTATTTAATTTGCATATTAAAATGAGTACTTGTTTGCTTTGATATATTTGTTATAAATTATTTAACTGATTTATTATATATGAATATCTTTCTTTAGTATGGTATGTTAATATTGAACTCAGCTGAAATCTGTTTTATTATATATATGCTATATAATGACTGCATCTCATTACACTGAAATGAAGGTACGCTGCATACAGTTTATCTATGTGATATGACTACGGTCAAACTTTGCTTATGAAACAGAAGTATTGAAATAATTACAATTGTATGTTTTGCTTGACCTTCACTTTTTATAGGTGTGACGTCATTGTCCAAAGATTCATGAATAGCGAATATGCATTTGTTAAAGCGGGATCAGTTGGCCTATTTTAGAAATAAATAAAAAAAAAATAAATAAAAAAATCCTTTAATTGATTTTTTCTCATGTATTCTAATCAAACTTGATTTGTAGCATCTTTATTAGGCCCGCAGCCAACTTTGTTCAGCTGGGAAATTTAACCCCTTTTAGGGGCTGCTAGAGCTAAAACTAGAAATGCCTTAATACAGCGTCTCATGAACAGCTTGGTGGATCTTTGTCATACTTGGTCTGGAGCATCATTATAAGGTCCTCTTCCAAATTAATTTATATAGGAATTTGGGCCCTGTTAGGGACCACTATAGCTAAAAGTAGATATGCCTTTCTTCGCATTAACCACTAAAATGTAATGGATTTTTATCAAACTCGATGTGTAACAATATCGTAAGGTCTCTTGCTATTTTGTTACAAATGGGGGTAGGGACCAATTTAGCTAAAAATGTAAACACGTTTAATGACCTATTCTCATGAACCGCTTCATGAATCTTCATCAAACTACTGCTGTAATTATTCGTCTAAGGATAAACGAAACAAAATTGCAACCCTACGAAACCTTTGCGAAAAATTAAAAGAGAACCATTTAAATTGTTAAAGTGCGGTGTTTAGTTTTGCAAAATGTTAGATGAAAGATGAATGTTAGATGAAAAATTCATAAACTTCTTTCCTTATTACAATTCGCCGACCATCATTTTTAAAGATATTTCTTGTTTCGTTTTAGGCTTAAAACAGTGTTTTTATTTTATTTTTTTTTTTTGGAGGGGGCGGCACCCATATGGGCACCAAGACTGGACGGGCACCTGTGCTCCAACTGCGTGTCCGTACTCAATATAACTCGAATGCAAAGTTATTATTCTTGAAATTGTGATCGAGTCCACCAAATTGTGAAATGATATGAATAGTTATTGGTAATTTTATGTTTGTAATAATGAGAGATAAAAAAAATCACTTAAAAACCTTCAGGATGTGCTTTTGATAGTGTTGTTTATTTCCGGGCCCTGGATACGGATATTTAAAACATGTTTACCGTTTCCAAGAACAACAGGAATGGTAAATAAAAATGTACCGGAATCGTCAAGTCATCACATATGAAAACAATACATAAATCGTCGTAAAATATTTTTTTTATGCAAGAATAGCGACAATACACGTTTGTTTTGTGTATTAACGTCTGCAGAAGCCCTTGGGATATGTTTGTGACCGAGACCTTCGGTCTCGGTCACAAACAATCCCGTGGGCTTCTGCAGACGTTTATACACAAAAAAACGTGTATTATCCCTACATAAATGCGGTGTCCATTGAAATATAAAATGAAGAAATATTTTCCAGTTTAAAGGGAAAGGTAATGTTGTTCTTATGTTAATTATGTCTGCTAGGATTTCTTAAATCATTTTAAGAAGTAAAAGAATTTTCAAAATCTGCTCAAAAATGAGAAAGTTACGAGCATTTAAATATTTGATTAAAATGGCGGCCATTTTGTTTCCATGGCAACAAAAACCAAGATGGCGGATTTATTGAATTTCTAGATACATGTACATATTTGTACTGTATTTACCTATTTCTTTGAAATGATTTCTCTGCTTTTTCCAGTTATAATAAAAGAACTTACTATGTTTTACATCTTGTAATGAAGTAGTCGACGACATGCAACAGTTTTAAACAGCAAGCTGCAGAAGCAGTTCATATATGGCCCATTTTCTGTCCAGTTTGCCAGGAACCTAGGTATTGTAAGAATTACTTACAATCTCTTTCAGTATGTGCACGAGTTGTAAGATCTTTTTAAGTATGCATGAACATCCATCATTTTTACAACAAACATCTCCTGCGAAGAGTGGGGACTAAAGCCCTTCCAGCTTCAACTTCCCTTATATTCCCCTTATGCTACTGACAATGATTACACATTTCTCAGATGTCACCACTGACAATTCTTACTGTTAAAACGCCCGGGACTAACCCCCTTTACCTCAACTTCTCACTATCTTCCCCGTATATACCCCTTGTTTAATAATCTACGATAAAATTTCATATTTTTTTAATTTCGCCACTTACAAAATTACATTCTTACAAAATAACTCTTACTATGAAAATGCCTGGGACTTAGCTCCTTTCATCTCCTACTATCTCCTATCTCCCCCGTATGTTCCCCTTCTTATATGATCTATGATAAAATTTCATATTTTTCAATTTTCACCACTCACAAAATTACATTCTTACAAATTAAATTTAACTGCGAAAAGGCCGGGGAATTAGTTCCTTTCACCTCTAACTTCTCGCTATCTTCCCCGTATATACCCCTTGTTTTATGATCTATGATAAAATTTCATAATTTTCAAATTTCGCCACTTACAAAATTACATTCTTACAAATTCATTTTAACTGCGAAAAGGCCAGGACTTAGCTCCTTTCACCTCTAACTTCTCGCTGTCTTCCCCGTATATACCCCTTGCTTTATGATCTATGATAAAACTTCATATTTTTTTTAATTTCGCCACTTACAAAATTACATTCTTACAAAATAATTCTAAGTACGAAAATGCCTGGGACTTGGCTCCTTCCATCGCTTACAATCTCCTATCTTCCCGCATATGTTTCCTTTCTTTTATGATCTATGATAAAATTTCATCTTTTTCAATTTTCGCCACTTACAAAATTACATTCTTACAAATCCTACGAAAAGGCCGGGGACTTAGCTCCTTTCACCTCTAACTTCTCGCTATCTTCCCCGTATATACCCATGCCATATGACCTATCATGTGTTGGTGCAACGTTAAATCCAAAAAAAAAAAAAAAAGATCTATGATAAAATTTCGTATTTTTCAAATTTTTCAAAGCAGTTGACGACGTAAAATGATGAGGAAGTAGTCGACGACATGCAACAGTTTTTAACAGCATGCAGACGCAGTTGATGACATGCAACAGTATTCGACGGCATGATGCGGAAGTAGTCGACGACATGCAACAATTTTAAACAGCAAGCTGTAGAAGCAGTTAACGACATGCAGCAGTTTTCGACGGCATGCTGCGGGAGTAGTCGACGACATGCTGCGGTTTTAATCAGCATGCTGCAGAAGCAGTTGACGACATGCAACAGTTTTTAGCTCACCTGAGCACAAAGTGCTCGGGATGAGCTTTTGTGATCGCTCACCGTCAGGCGACCGTCGTCCGTCCGTCGTCCGGCGTCCGTCCGTCCGTCCACACTTTCCTTTAAACAATATCTCCTCCTAAACCACAAGGCCAATTTTGATGAAACTTCACAGGAATGGACTTCTTTGAAATTGTTCAAAGAATTGAATTCCATACTGAACTCTGGTTGCCATGGCAACCAAAAGGAAAAAATTTAAAAATCTTCTTGTTCAAAACCACAGATCATAGGGCTTTTATATTTGGTATGTAGCATCATCTAGTGGTCCTCTACCAAAATTGTTCAAATTATCCACCTAGGGTCAAATATGGCCCCACCCTGGGGTCACATGATTTACATTGACTCATAGGGACAACTTTGAAAATATTCTCGTCCAAAACAACATGGCATAGAGCCTCGATATTTTGCATGTGACATCATCTAATGGTCCTCTGTAAAGATTGTTTAAATTATGCCCCTGGGATGAAAAGAGGCCCCGCCCCGGGTGGTCCAAAGTTTTACATAGACTTATATAGAAAAAAAACATTTAAAATCTTCTTGTCTGAAACCACAAGACTTAGGCCTTTGATATTTGGTGTGTAGCATTGCCTTGTAGTTTTCTGGCAAAACTGTTCAAATTATTACCCTGGGGTAAAAAGAGGCCCCGCCCTTGGGGTCCCAAGTTTTACATAGACTTATATAGGAAAAAAATATGAAAATAACTGCAAGGCCTAGGCTTTTGATATTTGGTATGTAGCATTGCCTAGTGGCCCTCTAACGCGATTATTTAAATTATGCCCCATGGGGTGAAAAGAGGCCCCACCCAGAGGGTCACTTAGTTTTCATATGAGTTATATAGGAAAAAATACTTAAAAAATTATCTGATCACATTTCTAGACTGTTTGATTTTAATTACCTGATGACCCTGAGTAATTAGGTGTCATTTGACTGTGACCTTGACCTACTTTCTTGTTTTTAGGTTATAGCCTTGAGATTTGAATCACTTAATATATACAGTTTTGCACACTGATCTTAAAACTGACTTTCAGTGACCATGAATGTGACCTATTAACCTACTTTCTTAATATTTTAGCATCAGTTTAACATTTGAAACATGTAGCTCATATTATTCAGGTGAGCGATCCAGGATCATCATGACACTCTTGTCGACGGCATTCTGCTGGAGCAGTCGACGACATGTTGCAGTTTTTAAAAGCATGCTGCAGAAGCAGTTGACGACATGCAAAAGTTTTCGACGGCGTGCTGCGGGAGCAGTCGATGACATTTTGCAGTTGCAGAAGCAGTTTACGATGGCATGCTCGACATATTGCAGTTTTTAACAGCATGCTGTAGTTTGCGACGGCATGCTGCGGGAGCAGCCCACGATATGTTGCAGTATTCGATGGCAACCTGCGGAAACAGTCGACGACATGTTGTAGTTTTCGACGGCATACTGCTGGAGCAGTCGACATGTTGCAGTTTTTGACGGCAAGCTGCAGAAGCAGTCGACGATATGCTGCAGTTTGCGACGGCATGCTACGGGAGAAGTCGACGACATGTTGCAGTTTTCGATGGCAAGCTGCGGAAGCAGTCGACGACATGCTGTAGTTTTCGACGGCATGCTGCGGGAGCAGCGACGACATGTTGCAGTTTTCGATGGCAAGCTTCAGAAGCATTCGACGACATGCTGTAGTTTTTGACATGATGCAGGAGTTAGACAACGTTTAGAATGCAGATGTTCTACTAGCTTTAGCCCGCTGGTGGCACGTTATTTTGCCTTTTTGACCAGTGCAGACCAAGATCAGCCCGCACATCCGTGCAGTCTGCTCATGGTGAGACTGTTCGCTATTCAGTCAGTAAAGTTTCAGTGAACACCCCTTCGAATAATAAATGGTACTGCCCATATTGAATGACGGACCAGTCCATTTTAGAAATGTTAAAGTACTCTATGTTTCTAAAGGCTCGTCTACACTATTCAAAAAAACTTGCACAAGATATAAATCACAGCAACTTGTATAATGTAGACAGTACATTGTGTCCCCCATTAGTGTCTTTTTGAGTGGCAGTTTCCAGATAATTTTTGGCTACAAGATCTTGTAGAGTTTAGAACTTATCCTATTTTTCTTGGATGGTAGTGCTGTCAAATGCTCTGATAAAGGGTTTTTGATGAGGAGCACCTGCCCAGTATGGTATTTTGTTTACATTTTTTCATTAAATGTGTAGTGAGATCTAATAAAACTATCATTGAATGTTTGGCTTTGATAATTTAACAATAAACATGGCAGTGTGGACAGCAGAAAAAAAGAAGATGTTTTAACTGAATGACATGCTCAAAAGCCAAGTTTATATACTTCAGTAATAAAATTATTCTAAAATAAATGTGTCTTCCAAGTTCAAGAAATATTGCAAAGTACTAATTGCTTGTACAAGATATAAATTAACTAGTGATTTATGGGCCCTACAAGATTTTCTTTTATAGTGTAGATGAGCCTTTATAAATATATGAATCGCTTAACACTGTGTATCGGGATATTTCATCAGCATAAGCGATGTTTCAAACTTATATGTAGTCCTTTTTGGTGTATATGCAAATTTTTTAGCTGACTGTGCAGTGAATTTTCATTATTTTCTTTAAAGAAGTCAAGGAAATATGGGTTCTTTAAAGAAAATAATGAAAAAGGTAGAGCTGCAAGAATTATTTTGAATAAAACGTTCCAAACAAAAACAAAAGATATGCTAAAAGAACTTGGGTGGATGTCATTTAATGAAAGATGTAAATTTCACATACAAAGGTTGCAACAATTTAGCAGCTTCATATATCTCTGAAATTTTAACCTTTTCCGACAATGAAACATACAATCGAAGATCTGCTGCACATAATGACATAGCATATCGTACAAATTAGGTAAAAAAAACCTTTTGTTACAATGATGCAAATGTTTGGAATTCAATACCAAAAGAAAAATTCGCTCCACATCAGCTTGTCCACATGTTCTCTGACATCTTTTAAAAAATTAGAAATAAGTATCAAAAGTACAATTGACTGCTTAAAGAATCTCTTTGTTTATATCAGCTGAATTATAACTATGCCACTAAGATATAATTATGCATGTATATATTATGTCACTAATTGATTGCCTAAATGGAAATTGTATAAATGGATACTTAAAGGCAATATCTATTTTAAGGGGTATTTGTCCAAGACTGAATGTGATATTAATCAGTAAGTTATGTGAAAGTGTAAATTCTATTTGGTTGTTGTTGTGGTTGTTGTTCAGAAGGCCACATTTAAAATTAAGATGTATTATTTGTACTTTGTACTGACCTATATCTTCATGTGCTACCTTTTATAAATAAAGTTGTTGTTGTTTTTATTATTATTATTATTATTATTATTATTAACTTTAGGCGTTGTTATTTCAACTGTTTATGTGGTTCTTTCAACTTTACACGTCGCCCTCACTGTACATGCTGCGCTTTTAACTTTGTATGCGGATTTTGACTGTTATCTGTATAAACGACGATCCGAAATTTATTAATATTGTACTCTATATTTCACTTGCAAGTTCGTATATATTAGTTTTACACTTTCATGCAGTTGTTAAAGCCGCGTATGTTATGACTTCAGTTTTATTTTGTGGTGCTTTTTCGGCTATTGTAAATGTGGTGTTTTAACGGTATATGCAGCTAAATAGGTGTGAACCGGTCATTTTCTCGAAATTTCCCAATCACTAGGCTCACTTTTGCCTAAAATGGCCTAAAAACTGAAAGTCTCTAAATGGAGTAAATGTCGAGCCTTCTTTCATCAAGATGTATTGTTTTAGCAAACTGTATGCAATATTTTACATTGTTTTCTCAATCAATGACCACTGGCAATGAAAATGCAACCAAAACCTCATTGATTCATGAACAAAGACAAGAGGGCCATGATGACCCTATATCGCTCACCTTAGTTTAGTTGCTTGCTTGAACAAATTTCTTTGATAAGGCTTCAAAACAAAAATCTAGTTGAGTAGGCTAAGTCATGGTAAAGATAATTCAAGATAATTACTGAAATCTGTTAAAAATTGTATAGGTGATCCAAATCTCTTTGCTGTAGCTTCTAAAATCAGGGATATTCACGAGGAATATTGAAATCTGTATCAAAAGTTATACATGTGGTCCAAATTTCTATGCTGAACCTTCAAAAACAAGAAGGTAGGTCAGTAGGTCAAGATTAAAAATATTCAATATAAACATTGAAATCTATATAAAAAATCATACAGGTAGTTCAAATTTCTATGCTGTAACTTCAAAAACAAGAAAGTAGGTCAGTAGGTCATGGTTATGATTATTCAAGATGAGTTTTGAAATCTGTATCAAACATTATATATTTGGTCCGAATTTCTTAGCTATAACTTCAAAAACAAGGATGTAGGTCAGTAGGTCATGATTAAGACTATCCAAGATGAGTGTTGAAATCTTTATCAAACATTATACAGGTGATCCAAATCTCTTTGCTGTAACTTCAAAAACAAGAAAGTAGGTAAGTAGGTCAGGGTTGAGAATATCAAATAGTGATGGCATCTGTATCAAAAGTTATAAACGTGGTCTAAATTTCTATGCTGTACATTCAAAAACAAGAAAGAAGGTCAGTAGGTCATGATCAAGACTATTCAAGATGAGTATTGAGATCTATATAAAAAATATACATGTGGTCTAAATGATAAATGATATTGATAGTTGACCACTAAACAATACGTACTATCAAATATCTAAGAGCTGTGCGTTATGGTTCTGTACAAGAATATTTTTAAAGATTTTTCCTACATAAGGCAATGTAAAACAAGGGACCCTGGCCCTGGGCGTGGCATATATTGAACCCAGGGTCATGATTTGAAAATCTTTGTAGAAAACAACTAGAACATGCCACATACTAAATATCTAAGCTCTGTGCCTTATGGTTTAAGACAAGAATTTTTTAGTTGTTTTCCTATACAAGTCTATCTAAACCACGACTACACTGCTTTGTCTATATAAGTGTCTGTCTGATAGAGTTTTAATCTAATATATAGTATGATAACAACCTCATATTTTCTGTTGTGCCTAGTGCAGAGTGTAAGAGAGATGTGGTATTGTTCTTAGGGGAAATTTAAAGGCATTCACTTACGTTTTATTGAACGATCAGTCTGGAACAAGACGCACTTGTTATCTTCGAATGCAAATTTGGAGCATTTTAAAGAATACAAATATTGCGCCAAATTATGTTCGCCATTTCAAACTTGTTCCTGCTGATTACGGTGTAAAATGTTTAGCGGAGATGTTATTGGCCTTTGAAATATTAAGTTCGTTTTCTGGACTACTTCTTTCAACCGCAACCAAAGTTTTTCTTTTCAGTTTTGCTTGCAAAAACGTTTTTAAATATTTGCTTTTTGATACACGGGAAGCCAGGACACAAGATTCCGTTCTGCAGCAACCTGCATGATCTCCTCGGCCTTTATACAACGCAGTAGAGGATACGGAAATTTTAACTGATGTTGTAGTATAGACTGTGTACTTGACAGCAGTATCAAATATAATAATGTAATACAAATATGGTTGAAACTGAATATCAACCAGAAATATAAAGATTTACGTATGAAATTTCTGCCAAAACTCTCATAGCCAAATTTGATAATTTGTTATCGACAGGAAATAGGAAACTATTAAATAATATTTGTAGATTTATAAAGGGAACATACAATTTAACAACATAATTGTATTTAGTGTATATTGTACTTAAAGATCTTGCCATATTCACTCATAGTTTATGTTTATATGTGTACATTCAGTGTTATTAAGCCAAAAAGCATAGGCTATGTCGAGTTTTGCTAAATAAATGTTTTTGTCGTTGTTTATATCAGGATCAAATCTGTTAACAGTGTATCGGAGAGGTGTGGTGGTGGGGGTGGTGTTTACTCCTTCCGAAAATACCACAACTCCAGGAAATACATCCATTTCCATTTTAATGCATTTCCTTCGCAATGATTGATGACTTTTCCCGTTTATTTTTGTATTCTTCTTAAAATAGAACAATACTAAATTGATATGTTATGTTTGTCTGCATGATTTATGGTACTGTCACAAAATGGGTCTAATGCAAAAAGAGACGCGATACTTTTGCTTTCAAACGACCCTAAAATTTCTTAAAATGCTGTATATGTTTTAATACCTAACTAAAATCACATTAAACCGATCAAACATCTGTATAACGCCTTAACCCTGCATTGAAACAAAACATTTTTTCGAAAATATTTAACATGTTTCATTCAAAGAAGGTAATACGGTATAAAATGCAAGTAAAACGTTTGAAATAAGATGTTTTACGAACAGTAGCTTACAATAAGTGTTTGATTAAAAACAGGGTCAAATATGGGATCACAACAGGGTGACTTTGTTGTACACGCAGATACATAACAAAAAGCTTAGGAGATGCCATGGCCTTGCCTGTACCATTGGTTATGGTTCTGCTAATTTTGAGACCAAATTTGATTGCACGACAAGGGTCGTTGTTTTACTGACATCGTTATAGGTAGGATGCAACAGTATCTTTTCATGAAGCACAAACATTTTACATGTATTGCTAATTAAATGTGTCCATATCAGGTCACTTGTGTTAAATTTTATTTTATTTGATAATGCCACAGATATTCCAGGAATTCTTTTAAAAGTATTTGAAGATGTTCAACGAATCCGTTTCTCAAGTAATGTTACATTGTGAATTCCTTCGCAACCGTTTTTATTAGACATAGCGCACGGTAAGCAGCACAAAAATCTCTTTCCGACGGTATATCACCCTTAATTGTAGCTTTGCTAGTTTCTTAGATTACCTCGAGGTTTTGACCGAGTCGAGAACCTTTTCCAAATAAAATCGTACGATGCCTTACATATACAACGTATAGTTGATAATTTATCAAAAATAAAGATTTCTAGGTGATTTTGACCAGGTTGATGCTGATGCATGTTTATTTTATGCAAAAATGCACACCGTCAAAATTTTGATACTACCTCACAAAATAGAAATATTAATGAAAATGAGAAAATGATGCGTTGCACGTAAATGTTTTTGTTGAAAGATGATGATGCTGAACACGAACGTTTTTTCTATTAGTTTGATACAACATTTTTGTTGCTTTTAACTACAGTTATCATTTCGAAAAAGTTTGATGGTAAATTCGCAGTCTTCAATGAAATGTTTACACAAACGTGAAACAAGAGCGCCGTATTTGGGAACATCATTTCCTTGTTAGAAGTGATAATTTGATACTTAGAGTCAGTGTACCCGGTTTCGCACACATTTTTTTTCTTAAGAATACATTCATATTTAGCTAAAAACAATTAAAATTTGAATTTACTTATACATGTTTTAATTAACACACTTATTTCTTTTTAAAACACGCTACTTTGACTTCCCACAGAATGACGTCAAACCTCTTGGCCTGCTTGATTCGGA
Source organism: Mercenaria mercenaria (assembly GCF_021730395.1). NCBI lineage: Eukaryota > Metazoa > Mollusca > Bivalvia > Venerida > Veneridae > Mercenaria > Mercenaria mercenaria. The sequence continues at coordinate 48,806,758 of NC_069376.1, forward strand.
TAACATAATTTGACCAGTTGTTGCACTTAAGTATACCCGGTTTCGCACATCTTGTATTTCTTTTTAGAATTCAAAGATGATAATGCAGTTACCCAGAAGAAAAGAAATGATTTGTTATCCTTCATGTAAAATTGCACGAAGTGCCAATTACCAGATTGCTTGATTATTGGATAATAACACTAGATAACTACCAAATTGTTGACACTTTCTGGATCTATCCAAAGCATTTGACCTAGTAAATTATTCCATACTCTTGCATAAGTTGGAATGATTCTTGCTTACTTTGATTTACATCTTATCTTGACAAAAGGTCACACAATCTTTATGCGGATGATTTGTCCTTATTTATAGAAAATACAACTACAAGGATGCTAACTAAAACATGTAATGCTCCCGCACTATATTGTTGCAATATTTTACACATTACAAGTAATACATTTATTAAATATCTCGTAAGTTTACAAAAATGTATCGTTAATATCACAATAAAATTTCAACCATAAACGACCGATGCCCTTTTTTGAAAATCCACAGAATTATATCTCAGAACGAGCAATTATCAGTTATAAGGATACTGAGCGGTAGATATTGAATTATTTCTGACATCTGACCATATTTATTTCTCTAAAATATGACAGGAAAAAGAAGTTTTTTGGCTTTTGTCATCATTTTCCAGCTAGATATAGACATTATCATGTATTGTTGTGAATTTACAAAATAGGATTAGCTAACAAAATATAATTCTCAAATTTGCTGAAGGTCGAATAAAATGTCATGTACAACATCGTTTAACATGTGATATTTCATAAAATGTTCTATTTGTAATATAAAATATGTTGCAAAAACACTGAGGGTGTGTTAGATGTCCTTAGGTGTACCATATATGCATACGACATTAAATTATTTGATGGCACACAGCGTTCACTTGACATTTTAAAACATTTTTCTACTTTTTCTGTTTGTTTTCAATTGAAACAGTAAAATACAGAGAAAACAAACATAATGGTGTTCAGAAGAGGTGACAGACTTCTCCGAAATTTATATTTCCATTACAATAATAACTAGTAAGAAATTGTGAGTACTGGTTGGGAACCAGTTTCCGGATAGGAACAGTTTCCGGACACATGTAATATCCGCTTTATTTCATTAGTATTCACGTGATTGTTTCATCTAGATCATTTAGATGTTTGTTCTATATGTCTACAACAAACCGCTGTATTACAAGGCTGTATAATGTTAAGTTTTATGATGATACCTCACCTGTCTTTACAAAACAACTTTCTGTCTTAACGGGGCATGAAAATAGCATTGCGCATGCGCAGTAGTTTACACTTGCCGAGGTACCAAGTGGGGAATAAATATTTAAAGTACATATTGATTGTCTGCTAATAACATGTGCTACTTTTAATTTCACGGTAATAGTTACATGAAATACAGGGCTGTCGATTTTTGCACTAATTTTATTCTATATCTGTTGGAATTATCAAGAATTTGTGTTAGACGAAATTCGAGATTTTTTATAGTCAAACTTGGTTTGCTTTTGTAGCTGGTATTGAATGTCGGGTAATGTTTCATGTGTATTTTTGAAGAGATTAATGATTAAAAAATGTGTAAAAATAGTTAAATTACTTAATTCGATATCAAAATAACAGCAAAACATCGTCAAAATAATTGTCCGGCTACTGGTTTACTTCACAAAATAACTTCTTTTAGCGATCCCATTTGAGACCCCATGGAACCCATATTTTACGTCACAACGCGATGCTGATTAGAACATCGTACGCGGAAGGAGCTGAAGTTTGTACAGTGTGGGCATCAATTATGTCAAATATTATTTTAGGGAATGATGGAGCCGAAATAGCTAAAGGTGTCCGGAAACTGGTTCCCAACCAGTATGGTGTAATATTATAAAGTGGAGGGCATGTAATGAAACATATAAAAATCTTTCCGGACACGCACACACTGCTTTTTTATCCACCTGCCGACAAGCGAAGGTGAAATGGCTATGCATACTGAAGAATTGTGCAAAAATCGATTCTATTATCTTTCCTTGCTTATTGAGATCTACGCTATACCTTGTTGTCTCCCTTCGACCGTCTAGCTAAATATCGACAACTATCGGATATTTTTAGCGAGTGTTGCAGAGATCGTTATGGTTCGGCTATCTCCGCTTATCGTACCACGGGAGGTGCCGATCACAAAAAACAAGGATTATAGATTAGAGATCTACTGTAAAAACGTAGTTGGAAGGGTGATTTATTTTACACCAATTTTAAGTACTGGTAAAACAACAACAGCAAATATAGTCATCAACTTGGTTTAATTCTGTTTTTCACTAGAACGGAAAAAAAGAAGACACTACGTTATTTAGTAATAGGCGAGCATAATATACATGTAGATGAAACTACTATTATCTTAAAAAATAGAAAGCAGGAAAAAGTTATAATTTTTAAAAGTACTTACAAACTTGACAATTTCATTTTCAGTTATTATAAATAGATGTGAAATGCGTTTTTTTATTATTACATTCAATGGAGTGAAAAGTTAAGTAATTAATCAATTTATTGCGGAGTGAAAATTTAAGTCATAATTCAATTGATTGCATTTAATCATATTTAACTTGTCAAAATTATTTTTGCTATGTAATGAACATTTGAAAAACATATTGTCACACACTAATGAAAAATGAACAGAAAAACAAGCTAGCCAACATAATTGACAACGGTATCCGTCCGTGCGCGCGCCAGTGTCTGGAACTAAAACTCAAAAACCTTTAAAGCATTTTGTTAAAACTTCCAAACAATAAAAGAAGTGATTAATTAAGAGAAAGTGCAGTATACAAGAACAATTACTCTTTTAATAATTGACTCATAACCATTTTGTCAGGAATATAAGTGTAAAGCTATTGAAGGGATATTGTTAACACCTGACACAACTACAGAGACCTTTGAACAAAAACGCAGAAACTCATAACTCCTCTTTGCATACTCTTTGAATTATCTCCCTTCTTTTGCTTCAGTCGTAATTAAGACTTCTGTCTGTCCAGAACATAACTCCAAAATGTCTGGAGCATAACTCAAATCCTAGCGAAGAGATAGAAGATCTAAGATGAAGGTCGCAGCATTGGTTATGGCCTCTTGTGTTTCGTTTCAAGTTGTTAAAAGGTAGTGTTACATACAAGAGTAAAAGTATGCTTTTCAATTAAGTAACATGATTGTGGCGTAAAATATTCAGATAAAGAAACAATATTTTTCTGTATATGTGTGTCTTATTAGCTTTATTTATAAGCATAAACAATGGAGTTACAACGAGAATTGTACAATAGTAAACATAAAAATGGCATAAGTGAAGTGCGGAGCAATTACAGCTGTGCATGCATTTTTGGATGTATTCTGTAGGCTATGAACTTAGCTTTATTGTCATACTCGCATGTGCACATCTGCGTGCTGTGAGCCTCGTATTTGGGAGGCTGCGTTTTTGGAACATAGCATTCCCTGTTTGATAATTATCTTTTTTTGTATATTGTATATATGCTTGAACAACAAGATTTTGCTTAAAAGCGTTGATTTCGGTTTAACTGTTATGATTCGAACGTTATCATAACACATCTATTTGTCTGTTAATATGCAATGTAATACGATTTAGAACTTAACTGTTTATGTATGGATGTTTGAAATTAGAAATCATTATGTTACAAATGCTCTTTTTTAGTATACATGTATGCAAAACTTGATATATGCATTGTTCTAACTGATTAGATCTCAGTTCTTTTTAAAGTTTGCATCTGAGTTTGACTTGAAATGTTTAGGTTTATGTAAGTATAAGTCTTTTTTATTTGCTGATTTGTGATCGTTTTATGTTACGTGTGATTATATATGTACATTTGTTTACTAACTGAGCGTTTAATAATGCATTTGATTTTTATGTATTGATATGACTAGAAGTTTGTCTATAAAATCTGTAAAAAGATACTTTGGAAGCAAAGAATGCAACCAAGAAGAATAATAGCAGACTCGGTTTGATTGAGTCTGTTCATGAGCGGTAATGAAATGTACAACACCTTGTTTGTATACTAATTACTGTATGCCATCTTCACATTATGGAGGATATTAAATAAGTACAATAATACCGTATAATATAACATTATGAGGAAGTGCAATTGCAATGTATAAGACCTATAACTTTTCCTTGCTTATTTTTCAAATTAGCTCTTATTTAGTTATTTATAAATCCTTTTTAACCGAAGCATAACTCTAAAAGTTTTAACGGAATATTAAAGATATCTAATCTTTATATATGTATTTGAAATGTATGAGGCTAAGGTAATTTTGAGTCACTTGCCTTTCAACAAATATGGGTTTTAGTCTCACACGGGGCTTTGAATTCTTCATGTGGGGACGCCATCTAGCTGGCTTACGGAAGGATGGCGGTTGTTCAGTGTTGTTGTATTTTCTGGTCCTTTGGAGTCCATTCAACATGTGTTAAATAGAGTTCCGCTTAAGCCGGTGCTAGGGGGCATGAGAGGTGTTGCACACTTCATTACTTCTCATGAACAGACTCAATCAAACCGAGTCTGCTATTATTCTATTCGGTTGCATTCTTTGCTTCTAAAGGATTCTTTTTACAGATTTTGTCTATCCAGGTGCCCTTCCGTGATGAAATAATGCACAGAGGGGCACTTGAGGTCTTCCTCCACCATCAAAGGTAGAAAGCCGTAGAAATTGTTCATATTTTCAAATATGAAATTTGAGTCTAGTATACCTTAAACGGAAATTATAGTGTACAATAACCATATCGTTACTTCTCTAAGTATATATACAAGTTTAAACCCCTTTGTTAGAATCGTTCGATAACTTAATTACACCAGTCTTGGAGAACTTCTATAAAGTATGAGTCTTTATTAAAAGAACGAAAAATGTAACAGTGCATGTGATATGATTTGTTTTCGTTTATTGCCCCTGTCTTGTAACCCATTTATTATTTATTTACACACTGACAGTAAATAATATAAAACAATAACATAAACAAGGTATGTACAAATGTTGAAAAAAATAGATACGTGTCATGACTGAGTAGAATCATTGCAGTGTATACAACATAATAAAAACCACTCCTTCAAAAGTGTACTAGCATTTCATACAATCTAGACCTTAGCTATATGACCTCATATTCTAACACTTTGCTATAGGAGCGGCAAAGAGCAGTTAAATGGGTATGGAATGTTCTCTGCTAGTAATAATTGTTTTAGAAGAAGATTATGGATGTTTATATAACACAAAAAGTGGCATAATTTTAACATAAATCCTCGCCGAAAAAAAGCAGATTCGAGTGCAGCAAAGTACATTTATACACCGTATTTGCTAAAGGGAAGAGGGACAACTCTGTCAATCATGCTTTCTTTTGTATTGATGTAGTTACATTTCTAAATGCATGGGGTAAACTCCCCTCTCCCACCCTCATCCGTCCTTGCCAACTGATAGCCAGTATTGTCCAGCATTACAACACGTACTGAGCGTAGGTGACGACCATAAAACGGGTTTTGTTAGTTTCAGCATGTTTAAAAACATCAATGCTCTTAAAAATTCGAGAGTCTTTGATTGTTTGGTGGAAGTAAGTGATATGTATATTACGACATCATTTGCAAAAAGAGGAACTTTAGACTAGAAATTTTGTGGCAGGTCATTTATGTATGTTTGCTGGAAAGAGCTGGGGACACAGCACGGAACCTTCAGAAATGATAGGTGTGACCTCTGAGCTTATACCGTTTAGGACTTTGACTTGATCCATTTTAAAAGAGTTTTGTCACGTGTAGTTGGTCAATATAAACAGGACTTTCTCGTGGCACTGTTCGTCAAACGCTTTACTTAATAGAATCAGGTCAACCTGTTTTTGATAGGATTTTGTTTCTATGCCATTTGTATTTACACGAATATCTGGCATTCTTGACCAGTTTTTATCATTTTCAGGTGTTGAGTACTGTTTTCGATCAGATATGTCTTCGAGTGTCAGCTTGCAGTATGATACTAAATCAAAAGCTGATTTTAGACTAAACGCATGCTGAAATTTCTTATGAATAGTTTACAAAGCTGAATAAACCAAGCATGACTTCATCCAGTCCTTTCTCCTTCATCATTCTGAGGACATTAGGCTAAATAAATTAACTAGTCACACTAATTTAATTTAATCGTACTTTATTGCATATATGCATACAGCGAGCATACACAAAAACACCAATGCAAATATACAACCTGTACACTTTGCGAACATTGGATCAGAGACACATTTCTTATTAATGTGTTGTTTATATAATCCTACACGATATACTTCATTTGAAAATTTGTTTACAGACAATTCACTTGCCAAATTAACAGCTGAGCAAAAACTCGAACTCTTATCTACGAAAGGTGTCCAAACATATTCTAAGGCGTATCTATGCAGACGGAGCCATATAAGTTCTTAATCTATTTTTCAAGGGGTAAACCAAGAGCAATATTAATCATGTATATGCTATAAAATCGCTGAATCTATTGGTCTAATCTATGTATTCTGCTGAAAGTTGGTTTGGCCACTTGGTTTTCAATTGAATCCGAGTCCTTTCATAATGCACTTAATAATACCACTGTTATTATGTTCTACGTATTTTAAGGCTTCTTGTACATAATGAATATTAGACTTGGTGACTTATTGGCCCGATGTGCCGGATGCTATCATGATATATATATACAATGTATGTATCTAATTTTGTATTATGATGAAATTAATCATGCACACATACTCACTCACTCACTCACTTACTTACTTACTTACTTACTTACTATACAAAAGAGTTGTGCCCAAAGTTATAACAATATTATCGGGAGCCCTCCTCGGGTCAGATTGATGCAAATTGTCAATAACAATATATTCTCTTTCGGTATCACTGCTATTTTTGTTACTTGATTTGCTAATGAGCAACGAATTTCGCATTTAATTTCCACAAAGATTCTTTGATGGAGTTCTTGTTAGATAAGGATACCTTGTACCTGTTCGTTTTGTAGACAAATTGTTGTAATTGTCTAGTAGATTTCTAGACATTTGCGTGCCTAGGATCTCAGCCATAGGTTTTTGTCCAAATCTTAAACGTTGGGTGTCACCCCGGTATTGAAGTACTTCCGGGTCATTGTATCCTAGGAAGTAGTTCTTTGAAATTTTGAACTTCCCAATTTGAAGCCATCCCTACTTTGAGTTGTTAAATTCCAAATATATTTATTGATATTGTGTTGTGGTCTGATGTCTTTAACTGTTGTTTTGTCTGTGTTTTTTGTTTAGGACTACAGTTAATAGGAAGGATTAAAAAACTACTCCAGACTAGCGGTACCAAAAAAGTTCATTGTTAATGATAGTGTTTTTTATGCTATATTAACTGGAACAATGTTAATCTTTAAAAATACAGAGCTGTCAATGCTGAGAGATTGTTGTGAAATTCACAATCCATGTCCAAAAGTGCTTGATTTACTATACAGCAAAGACGGAGAAATTGTACCGGGCCGACTCCTTTATGCAAAATAGTTAGAGTTTAATTTCTCTGCAACCAAAGGTTTTACAGCAACGAGACTTAACACAATAGTAGCTGATAACAATTAAAATCAGTGGATAAAATGATTTTATCAAGGTTTGTGAAATTTTAATTTTATTGAATATTTAAAAATCTAATGGTTAATTTTTCCTTTAAATTAAGTAAGAGTCGTCTCACCTTGATTTTTCAGTTGTTTGCAATAGCGCAAAGACTCTGAACAAGGACTATTAACCGGGCTATATAAGAGAAAATCATACAGGTTATTATTAATATTTTTTCAAAAAACATTTTTTAAATTTGTTCATTATCTTTTTTAGAAATCACCATTTTTTTGTGTTTAGCTTTTTCAAACAGTTTTTTTAGGATGGATGAACTTTTAGACCAATGTCGCAACAAACTGCAGATCAACAGTGTCTTGCATGAAAATGGGAAATGTTTTTTTGGAACGGTTGTATTAAAAAATTTGGCTATGGTCAATTTCGTTACAGAGATCCAAGAGACCCACCGTCTGCCGGTTATAGAACACGAACCAGTCACCGTGTTGCATTAGTGGTTCATTTTAGAGATTTTGATATTCCAAATCTGTGGCAACAGGCATAACATTTATGCAATAATAAACTGTGTATAAATGTTCAACACCTTGTTTTGGATGATAACAGTACAAGTAATTTTACGAAAACTTTGTTTGTGCTATGGGTATTTTGACGTTAAAGGGCATCGCTTAGCAGACTGTCTAGTGCATTTATCAACACATTGAATATAGGTCTATTTTTCTGTTTATAACTTACAAGGCAATGTCTGTATTACAATGAATAAGATGGAGATTAGCTTCAGCTGGGGCAAAATGTTTGTTGTTGTTGTAGTTGTTGTTGTTATTAATGTATTGTTTTGGATTCAGTTCATATTTCAAGCTTTCCGTTTCGGCCGGCATCAGGCCATCATCAGACATTCTACCATGAATGTGAAGGTGCTCCTTCCTTTATTTTTTGCTTTCAGATGAACGACCGCCGTGTTTCTAAGACATTAAATTTTAGAAACACTGTTTTGTTGGCTGGGCCTCGTCAAGTTGTCCTTTTATGTACTCATTCACATACTTGAATTTTGCTTTTGTTTGATATTTATGTCTCTGTGACCTCTTTGAAGATGATTTGAGATACTTTGTTGCCCGTGGTTGAAGAGCCAGTCCGGTAATGCTTTAACTTTCTTCTCCACAGATGCTTGCAGTGAATTGTTCAGCTGAAGTGTTTTTGTGATGCAAGACTTCCGGCAAAGTTTCTAGACAGGTTAATGTCTTTCAGCATAGTAGATAGTACTGCCCAGTTGAAGCCCTCACATTTCTGTGTGGAAGTGTTGCTTGTCACACTCAAACTGGCACTCTCGTTGAGTCTTACTTAAAGAATGACTGACAACAGCTCACGGTCATTTTTGTTCATTTGCAGGTGATGAATTCCATGCATTGGTAGAAACTTAGAATGAAACCGCTAATCACCAACACCAGACCAGAGCAAACTATTAAGTCTGCAGTTCCAAGCGTAACACTGCAGGGTAGCTGCTCTTATTGCCGGTAAGCGATTTACTTCTTCTGTCAGTTGGGAGTTTTTCTATGATAGCAATACATCTAGCCTTGATGTCTTTACCCAGAGCTAAAATGGCTTGTTGTCTGGCACTGCCTGACAGTTTCTTCCCTTGGAACAGTGTCTCGCTCCAGTTGGAACTCCGGGTTTTTTAATTTGCCTGCTTCCAAGGTGATGTGGATCTGTCTGGCGGTTGACACTCTAGGCGTAGCCTAGCTTATCATAAAAATCGTTCATACCAAAATTTGCTGCCGTGCCTCCATCAGTTGTCAATGAACGGATAAGTAGATCTTCATTTGACAGCTGTTCAACAATGTCGTAAGCCATCTTTCTTTCGGAATGAGGCTGTATGTGTATGGCATTGTTGATGTGCATTCAGCATGGCCACCGGGACAAGTTATTTCGAACCCCTTGTTCCGATCCAACAGAGCTTATTTTGGACCGCTAATGCATTGTAACTTGTGTGTTCTCAAAGCAGCTCAATAGGCTTGTGAAGCCGCCAGGTTTATAGGAGGACACCATTCTGGTTGCATTGTACTGGCTTTCAAAGGACAGGTCTAGAAGATGTGCGTTCTGCTGTCCTTGTTCCCGGTCATGCTGAATGACTAGCTGCCTTTGCTCTACTATGTCCTCCCCATTTAGCTTCACAGTGTTTATGCTAGCAGCATTCATCAAATCTTGCATATTTCTTCTTGCTGGTGGTGGTAGGTCCATTGAAGTGAAGAGCAATTTCACTTTCTCTATTCCAATGGCCGTATCCTGAAGGGCAGATGCATGCAGCATATTGATTGCTGCTCCTTTGCCGTTCCAGCGTCTTTTGTAGTTTTCCATTTTATTTGAAAGAAATATACAGGATGTGCGCTTAAACTGAAGTTTGGAGCCTAGTCCATATTTGTGTATTTGCAACTTTCAGATCCGGTTGTCGTGGCCGAAGCTCAAGTTTCTTGGAGCAGCCTTTATCCTCCGGGTCATCATTTACATTTGAACTACATCAAGGATTGTCACAGCCCTAGAAGGAAGAAGGTAAGCTTGTGATTTATTATGTCCTGGCTTGAAATTGTGTACACTTTCTGTCATTTCTGATGTCTTTAACAGTTGTTTTTCAGGACTACATTTCTGTGCGGAAGGATGCTGTATTAACTGGAACAATGTTAATCTTTAAAAATACAGAGCTGTCAATGTTAAAAATTTGTTGTAAAATTCACAATCCATGTCTAAAAGTGTTTGATTTATTATACAGCAAAGAAGAAATTGTAACGGACCGATTTTCCGTGAATGCCGCCCAATAATGATTTAGAAGATCTTTGCTCCTCTTGTTTTATCTGGACAGGATATACAAGCAACTCCAGTAATTGATTAAAGTTAATGACCCATTATGACAATCGTTAAATAACGTATTCTCCGTATCAGGGTGTGGACGTATTTTGTATTTTGCTTTTAGGCGAGAAAAATGCTGGTTGCAGTTCAAAACGGCGTCATTTGTTTACTTTTTGACCTAACAGAGGACACATTTTGCAGTGGTAAGTGTGTTTATTATATACGAATTTTCAAACGATAACGCCCAGTTGGTGGTCATATCATTTATCTTTATACAGCATCAAACAACAAAATGTTGCTTGTACCAAAATATTTTTGCAATGGGAGGTTTTAGAAGTAGCAGATAAAAATCTTAAATTAAGTATAAATTTATGTATATGTACAAATCAATAAACATTCCGTAAACAGTTCGTATTGTACAGGAATTACATTTTCATGCACGGCTACTATAAACTGGTACTGTACCTTCTACAACTTTTTAACAAACAAAGATAAACATGTAAGACCAAAAGGCGAGTGAAGATAAACTATATGGCCACAAACTGGGCGTTATCGTTTTAAAATTTGTATATAATAAACACACTTAGGCCTACCACTACAGAATGTGTCCTCTGTTATGTCAAAAAGTAAACAAATAACGCCATTTTGAACTGCAACCAGCATTTTCCTCGCCTAAAAGCATCAAAATACAAAATACGTCCACCCCCATGTATAAGGTAGTTAAATAACTGTACTCAGCATTTTAAACCAGCTTTGATCTTGTCCATTCAACTAATATATACACCAAATTACGAGGACAGGATACTGTGCAAAACGTTTAACTGTATGAGCGAGGTTCACATTCGTACACAGACAACTGTTACAAAACGGGCTTTCCTGATCACGTGATCGGTACAAAAAAAACCCGCAGTGATGTTTCGATCGGGGTACTCAATCGAGCCCACCTATAGGTATACTGCGCTTAGGGGGTTGAAGAGCTGGTAACAGTGCGAAAAAAATCATAAAAAATCCAGATTTGAGAAATTCCAGGGAAGTGTTGATTAAAGCATGTGACCAAACGAAAAAAATTGGATGGAAGAAAAGTGTTTCATCACCATTTACTTGCTGAATCTGGTAGGATGTACGACCGTTTCCTTTTCGACGGTATTCCGTTACCTCACCCGGGCGCCTACACAGAGTCAAGCATATATTTATTTACACAATAGTTACGAAGAAATCCTTAGCTCGATAAACATCATAAATAACCAGTTGAATATTTATGCCTTTGACGTACATGACTACATCTATCTATTTTATTTAAAAAATAGGTACCCGGGCCACAATACGAAACTGGCTTTAGCTATACAAGTATAAAATGAGTACTCTATGTAGCATTTGTATGAAATGTTGACCAAGTTGTATACCTTTAAATTTTGATATTGAAATTGCGTCTATATCTCTATGTTGTATGCTAAAACCCCATCATCGATTATTTATAAGAAAACATGTTTTTATTTGATATGAATCAATTATAGTGCAATTTATAGCGTATTGATCTATTTCACGCACAGATGTCAACATATACATTTATATGCCATTGCATACGGACATAAGTGTAACAACGTACATATTGGGTACACGGTAATATAGAAAAAGTAGAAATTTTCTTAATATAAACAATAACAAAAACATGAAAAATATCATTCACTTATGTTGTTCTTTGTTATTGTTAACTGTAAATTTGTCGGACTAGTCAAAGGCGTAGCAAGGATTTTCTAGCGGGCGGAGAGCGAATATGAGCATTGAACAAGAGCTGTCACTAATGGTGACAAATGCCCCCGCAGCGCCTTGACCTTTGACCTAGTGACCTTGACATTTGACCGGGTGACCCCAAAGTCAATAGGGGTCGTGTACTCAGTAAGTACTACCAGCATGTGAAGTTTGAAGGTCCTGGGTGCAGTGATTCGCGAGTAAAGTGCCTTCATGCAAAAAATTAACATTGGCCTCTGTGACCTTGACCTTTGATTTGGTGACCCCAAAGTCAGTAGGGGTCGTGTACTCAATAAGTAATATCAGCATGTGAAGTTTGAAGGTCCTGGTTGCAGTGATTCGCGAGTAAAGTGCCTTCATGCAAAAAATTAACATTGGCCTCTGTGACCTTGACCTTTGATGTGGTGACCCCAAAGTCAGTAGGGGTCGTGTTCTCAATAAGTTATATCAGCATGTGAAGTTTGAAGGTCCTGGGTGCAGTGTTCGCGAGTAAAGTGCCTTCATGCAAAAAGTTAACGTTGTAACGAACGAACGAACTAACGGATGGACAGTTTAAAACTAATATGCCTCCCTTCGGGGGCATAAAAGTGAGTGGGGGGTAGGTACGGGAGTGGGTTCCCTCTTTTGTAATGGGGGTATGGGGAGCCTCCCGCGTAAAATCTATAAAATCTAGAATGTGTTTCGTGCAATTTGGTGTATATCTGAGACGTTCACGGATGGATTAAGTTTTTTTTAAAGAAACGTTATACAGAATCACAAAAATCTCATAAAAATAGTAAAATTTAATACAAAATCCCTCTTGAATAGAACTAAGCATAATTATACGGTTACTGACATAGTAAGTACATACTCATTGGCTAGCGAAATGAGCCGATAAAATACAGAAATATATATGACATTAAAGTTATGTTGATGGATTCAAATGTGCTAACTTTGCCAAGTGGAATGCGTCCGCACCCGTCGCATCCATTCCCTGGCTACGCCATTGTTAGTAATACACCTTTTGATCTATTTTGGTCTGTAGACCTTTAAACTAGTTTAATTGGAACGGCTAGTGGTATGCTGATATGAATGTATACATGATTGAAAGCAATAAAAGTCCATGGCATTAGATACTCTACGGTACATTTATAGGCTTCATTGTGTCTGAAAGGGCGGATGGACCGTAATTAAACTTAAAAAACCGCAGGCATCAGAGCCTGCGAAATTATGTACTTTATAAATCGTGTTGAAATAAAATATTGGGAAATAGACATGAACTTATATCTTTTTTAGATAAAATACCTGCAACACTCAACCAGAAAACCTGGTGGGTAGGATCGTTAAGTTTCAAGTGCCTCCACAAGTTAGTGAGCAAGAATCACAACAGCAAGTACGGCGCATGAGGCTGACCACACAGCCATCTAATTACAGAACGCGGTCGCAAGACCAATAGAAGAAGGCGAAAATCGGGCTGTTCCAGAACCAATAGAGAATGTCTAAAGTCTGCTTGAGAGCCACAGCAACAACAGCCACAGCCGGAAGACGTACATTAAGCTATGGCAATGGTAAAGATGGACATATCAGGTCAGCGAAATGTACAAAGATATTCAAATCGTTTTGTCCAGTACATATTAGTGATTTAATGGTTGTTCAGATAGCTTTAAAGGGACTCCATCATTCTACTGGTTCGGCAATCGACACATTGCCCAAATTCGTTGGTCAACATTCGGAACGTTTTCATCGGCAAGGACAGTTGCTGCCACTACAGGGTTCAGTCTAGTATTTCAGCGGATGGGCACTGATAAAGTTACTTTTCTTAAAGCAAACAGTAGCGCTACATGTAGAATGAATAAATATTTCCAGAATAATAAGTTCTGTTCTGCAGAAACGTACGAATGCACTATGTGATACAGAAACATCTGTGAGTTGTGCTAGTAAGTCATTCTTTGATAGTATTTGTTCGCAAGGTACTGATTTATTAAAAACATTAGATATTCCATCCATTTTAGGTATAGGTGGCACTAAGCATGATATTCTAGGGAAAACCAGGCTTAATGTGTGCATTGGCAAGAAAACTTTTTATGCTGTAACAGATTTGCATCATTCCTTGATATTGGGTATCAGTTTTATAAATCAACACAGGGTTTCAATTCATTGTCAGACAATGCTGGTGTATGGAACTTAGGAACAAGAAAAAGCTATGCCAGGACAACAAAACCTGTTAAATTAAGTGCTTATCTGTATGCTGATATCAAAGTTAAAATTACTAGGTCTAAAACTCTAATCAAACCAGTTTTATTACTCCTGAGTCACATGTAAATTTAGAAAATGAAAATATAGCAAGTGCTAGGTGTCTTGTATCGGTGAAGAAAAGCAAAGCTTTGTTAAGAGTTGTAAATCCAACAGAAGATGATGTAACTTCTCAAAAACAACAAAGTATTGGCAATTGTCTCAAACGTAAATCATGATCAAATCATAGATTGGGATAATCTTGAATGTAACTGATAAATGCAAAAAGAAAATACGTCTCCATCTAAGATGAATTTTGACCTGTCAAACTCAGACTTAAATGAACGTGAAAAAGAAAGGTTATTGAAGTTTTTGCATGAAAATGAAGATATTTTTTCAGAATGATTGCATGGTTTAGGGAAGACAACTCTTGCGGAACACGTGATCCACACAAAATCTTCAGGACCTGTGAAATCACCTTATTACAAACAAAGCGCTGAAATGAGGAGATGGACAATGGAGTACACAGACAAATTACAGGAAAGCGGTATCATTAAGGAGATCGACGCAAATTGGCATTCGCCAGTACTTCTTGTAAAGCTTGAGGGTTCAAATAATTTTAGATTTGCATATGATTACCGTGAATTAAAGAAAATCACAAAACATATCATAACACATCCCTCGACTTTCTGATGTCATGGATGCTCTTGGGGAAGCTAAAGCTAAGTACTATTCAAGACTAGATCTTGGTAAAGCATTTTGGCAGGTAAAGTGAAGACAGTAAGAAAAAGGCTGCTTTTATTACTTATGATGGGATTTTTAAATGAAAAGCTATGCCTTTTGAACTTTAGGGGGCTAATGCATCTTTTCAAAAAAAAAATAATGAAGAGCATATTTAGCGGGATAAGTTGGCAGTACGTGTTATGTTACATGGATGATTGCCTGATATATAGTGCTACGTTTGAAGAACATTTGAAACATTTTGAATATATTAAGGTGTTTGCTAGGTTGCGCTTAGCAGGGTTAAAACTCACGGCACAAATGTCATTTTGCATTATTGGAATTTTTATGATATCTTTGAAGATAGGTTAAAAAGTTAAATGCAAAGACTGTTTCCTGTTTATATCAGCTGAAGACCAAGATGTGGCACAATCACCATCCACTCTAAGAGACCAAGGCGTCAACGAAACTTGAGTGGATTTGGAGTGTACACTGATCGTTCTACCCGGGTTAAACTTGACAAGCAAATAGCAAAACTATTTCATGCATGTGATGGTCCATTTGATATAGCAGAAAATGCTGTATGGAAAGAAAACCATTAAAATGTTACACCTTGGGTATCGTTCGCCAAATCGTAAAGAAATCGGAGGATATCTTCTGGATAACATACATGAACAGTTGACAACACATATGAAAAGTAAACTAGAGGACAAAGATGTTGTACTCATGCAAGATGGAGTGATGTACATAACACATCTGTTATTATTGCAACAAGCATTCACACAGCAAGTAAATCGTTCTTCTTGTCAGCTGTTGACACAGGAACAAACAATAACACATCAGCATATTTTTCGTCCAATGCTACAGACTCATTAAAGAGGCAGAAGAAAACTACAAATGTACAGTTACTGGTATTGTTACAGACAATGAAAAAAAATTGATCTGATGAAACAGAACTTGAAATCAGCAGATCCTAACTTTATTGTGTATGACTGTTCTGCTCATTGGTAAAATTTACTTGGACAAGACATCTGCCTAGTGCAAATAATAAACCAGGTTGTGGAAATAAATAAATATTTTCGCAACCATCATATACCAGGAGCTCTGCTTTCAGAATCCTCAAAGTCAGTCAAGCCACAGTTACCTGCAGAAACACGGTGGAACAGCAATTTGGCATGAATTAAGGCATACCTAAGAAACAGATGCTCATTGTTGCTCAAATGAAGATCTAATTGACATTCATATACGCAATCTCATCCACAATGTTGGGTTATCTAATGAAGCCAAACCTTTGAAAAACCAACTGCAGCCAATTACAAATGCTTTAGACAAATTCCAATCAGATACATCAACAATTGCAGATGCCTGTGATATATGGTTTGATCTGCTTGTGCATGAGGATCTGCAGCCATACGAAAAGTAGGTGAAAAAGAGGTTTGACCAGGCCATGACAGGCAATCACTTTCTGGCAAATATGTTGCACTCAGCGTACCGTGAGAAAAACTATCCAAGAAACACACTAAAATTGATTGTTAAAGAGGTACTCAGTGAGTTCAGTAAAATTAGGAAAGATACGGAGATAATGATAAATCAGACAGTTGACAACATCTAACGACTTATCCCCGAGCGTGTGAAGATTGTTCACAGCAGATCAAGAAGATCTATTCTGCCATTCATTGGTTCTCTCAGCAAGTCATTGCTTGTTACTGCTACTATGGAAGATGTTGAACTCTTAGCAAAACATATAAATGCATTAAAAAGGTGTGGTAAAGCTATGGTTTCATCAATTCAACAACATGAAGAGCATCTGTCATCTTATATTCAGTGTGCTGGTAATAGAATGACAATCTAATGACGGAAGTAAAGCATAATGAACAGGCAATATTAAATGTTCAGAATGAGGTTGTAGAATCATATAAATCTCTTCAAAATAATTTTGTTGCAACAAATATTCTTGTTACTGAGCAGCTAGAAAAGTCAAGGAATTTTGAAATTATTTTCAAAGAGCTATTAAATGGAGTTCATGAATTGTTGAAGACAAATGATCATCTGCTTTAATTTCAAATCCGGTATGTGGAAAAGTCATTGCATCAGATTCAAGCTTTGTTAAATGTAAAATAACATGGATTTCATGTAGTTTACTCGAGCTCAGCTGATATTTACAGCCATGCTAGGCAAGAAAGCAAACTGTATATTTTTGTTAAATTTCCAATTTCTCCATATCCTAAGCCACTAACATTGTACAAAGTAATATCACTTCCTGTACCCGTTAATGATAGTTCAGATCATGCAGCTCAAATTTTAGACTTAAATTGTTAGCTATTACGCATGATAATGAGTATTATGTTCCATTAGATTATGAAGCCTAAACAACTGTAAACGCTCATCAGTCGTGTATTGTGAGAGGAATCCAGTAACATATCCAAAAACACATTTTCATGTATATTTTCATTGTATATTACTGACAAAGCATTGATAAGAGAAGCCTGTAACTTTAGATTTTTGTCAAAGCATCACAAACCTCACATTTCTGAACTGATGATACATCTGTACAGGATTTCCACCAGACGTGATAATCTACCCTGACACCGTTTGTCCGCCATCTTTGAGGCCAAGGGTCAACCGGTGCAGCGGTAAACTGAGACCGAAAGAAATAATAAATGAAAAAATATCAGTAAATTTCACCTTTTAAACTTTGTACATGGATAGATTTTTGTGCAACAATGAACAGAAAAGCAGCGGACGTTCATATCGAGACGGACTTGATGCTGTATCACGGAAACGGTACGAGGAGAAACTTGCTCTCATCGATGGATATGATCCGTACGATGGGAAAACGCAATGGTCGACAGATGTTGACATCTTACTCGCAATCACTTATCCAGATATGTTTTTATTTGATATATACCCCAAGTCCATACACGAAAGAAGATTTAAAAGCGTGCCGTAAATCAGCTCTGTTTTGGGTGGGTGAAGGAGCGAGTTGCAGTACCAAAAGGGGAACATATCGGCGTCAAAGCGTAGGTAGATTACATCGAGTTAATCAGATCGATATGCTATTTTTCATATGTAAATGATAATGTTAGTCTATTACTATTATATTTCAAGGTATGAATGTTTTTAAAGTATTTGAATATCATGCAGCGAGTGTATCAGTTTTACATTCAAGAAAAATTGTCATGAGTGCATATATTTTTTATTTACATGTAAATATATTAAAAATTTGATACATACTGTACTTTTAAGTCTTCTTTTTGAATGATGACAAGTTTATTTCATTGATTTTCAGGTTCTTCATTTCCAGAGATTGAGAGAAAAAAACATTACAACCTTAGATGATAGCTAAACAAGACTGAGTAATAGTTGGTGCTTCACTGTGACTGCCTGACAGGACTTGGAGAAGTATGCACACACATTGCCGCACTTCTATTTTCTGTGTCAACCACTGTGCAGATCAGTGATTCAAAGACAGTAACAGAAAAGTAGCATACTGGATGTTATCCACAGAAATGAAATCAATACAGTACAAGGAGGTTTCAAACATAAACTTTCAGTCTGCAAAGTCAGCCAAATGAAAACTGGACGCGAGAATCGAAGAAGTTGAAGGAATTGAACATTTCTACTGCGGAAACATCAGAATGTCATGCATTCTGTGAGGAACTTAGTAATTTGAAAAGCAAATCTGCACTCCTTGCTACAGTGCAATCATACGCTGAAAATTACATTCCAAAAGTATTATCAAATGATTTTCCGTTTGAAGTGTCAGAATTGAAGGATGAGAAATGGCTCAATCAGGATTATAGAACATTACTTGATCATTGTAAAACAACTGCAATTAAATGCAGTTGTGACCAAGTTAAAAATGTTGAACTGGGAACAAGAACACATGCAAAATCACCATTATGGTTCCATTTCAGAGCGCGAAGCATCACAGCATCCAATGCAAAGGCTGTCTGTACGACTGGAATCAACCCATTACCAAGCCTCGTTAAGAAAATATGTTATCCAAACATTACATTTCAGACAAAGACGACAAATTGAGGAACAGAAAAGGAAAAAAAAGGCCAGAAGAATATTTTTGATTATATGTAATGAGCATGACAACTGCTGTGTGACTGAAAGTGGATTTGTAATTTGCTAGGAACATCCATTCTTAGGTGCCTCACCAGATGGTATATTATCATACGATTGTATTGAAATCAAAAGTCAATATAACATAAGGGATGAAGTCATTTCTGCAGACAACTGTGAATTCTTACATTTTGTTGATGGTGAAGTGAAATTAAAAACCAGTCATGCATACTTTTACCAGATACAAACGCAGCTAGGTGTCACACAAAATGATGTGTGTTACTTTGTATGCATATTGAGAAAATTGACTTTGACAAAAATGTTTGGGAAGTGATATCTGGAAAGTCAAAGGAGTTTTGCCAGAAATAGGAGGAAAGTATTATTCTCTTCTGCCCTCTGTTGCCAGTAAGAAAACGGTCAAGTCAAATGATGACAATATTCTAAAAGCAATCGAAAATACCAAGGTTTCCACAAAAGTTGGTCTTGGGAAGACTGCTTGTGATGAAGGAAACAGTAGTGACGATAATGATACCCGGGATTGTATTTGTGATCAAATAGAAAAAGTGAAAACTCCACAGGTCGCTCAACACAACAAAAACGAAAATGTTGCAGGCTCGGTTTGGTTGAGCCTGTTCACGGACGGTAGTTATAATGCATATAATGCATGCTACCGTCCACGCCCTCTAGCCCCGGGTTGAGCAGAACTCAACATTTACACATGCTAAAAGTACAAAAAACAATTTAAAGACATCCGCAGATGTGTTCATACGGCGGTGCACATGGAACCTTCAATGCTACACTAGCGTGTAATTCCATGCAAAGCGGCATATGGTCCCCAGTTAAAATAATGGGTTTGCCCTAAACGAGAAAACAATGAGCAGAACTAAACAAACTGATATTTCGAAAGGGGATCTGAGGTTATGGAGCCTGCATATCACAGGAACTGCCAAAAGACAAAATTAAAAAGCAGGCACCATATCCAAGGGGTGATTAAACAATACCCAAAGCTATGAAAGCGGAGTATTGGAACCAGCCAGGCCGAAATGTTCATGCTGACAAACTAAACAGTACCAGTAACACGACATAAAAGTCGTGCTGAACGATCTGAGAAGATCGAAATATAACAGCCCTGATTGAATGTACGGGGAGACTTTTTACGGCTGCCACACGGCACAAACAACGCTGCTGTGATAATAAAATAGAAAAAGTGGAAACTCCACAGGTCGCTCAACACAACAAAAAACGAAAATGTTGCAGGCTCGGTTTGATTGATGCATGCTACCGTCCATGCCCTCTAGCCCCGGGTTGAGCAGAACTCAACATTTACACAAAAAGTACAAAAACAATTTAAAGACATCCGCAGATGTGTTCATACGGCGGTGCACATGGAAGTTTGAGTTTGGGAAAATGATAGAGTGTGACAATCCAGAGTGCTCAATAGAGTGGTTTCACTGGGGATGTGTGAATGTTGAACACAAACTATATGGTAAATGGTACTGTCCGGAATTTATGCTGCCATATCATATGATATTGGCTGTACATTAAAAAGTCCCTTTGCCACATCGTTTGAAACTAAATTTACCATTTTCTATGTTTTGTGCATGGTAGATAAATAGGTGCATGTATATATTCTGCCTAGTTACTACCCACCAGTATTGATGTATAATGTAGAACTGCAAGTCAAAGAAACAAATGCTTAATGGATGCAAATTTTGTGTTATTAAAGTACCATGTCACTTTGCTATAACTTTAACAACAGCTTATTTGCCGCCTAGATTATCTAAATTTCAGAATGTCAGTACATCTGCACTTAATTCTTAATTCAGTGTCACTTTGATTACGCTTGTTCTGTCTGGTATAATGGTTTAACTAAAGTCTTAAAAAACAAGTTACAAACAACTCAAAATAAGGTATTGAGATTTGTGCTTAATCTTGATTCCAGAGCCCATGTAGATCTTGAACATTTAAATCTATAAATTGGTTACCATGCAGTTAGCAAGAGAGTTGAACAAATCATGCTGTGTCATATTTTTAAGGTAAAAAAACACAGTCCCAGGTTATTTGGATGAATATTTTGTTCCACAAGATTCTATACATACACATAGCACAAGACTAGTCAAAAAGGTGGCTATTGTCTTCCAAAGGTCAAAGCCCCAGGTTCAAATTTAAATTCTTTTAGTTTCATAATATTCAGTGTAATAAAATTTGTGAGTCTGACTGTGATAATTTCAACTTGATAATTTCAATTTGTGATATAGGTGTTATTTTTCATTTTAATAATTTGTTTTAATAATTGCCTCTCTATGGGTGAAGACTGTCAGGTTTGGCAAAAACAAAAACAAAAAACATTTAGGTTTGAGGCTGTCAGGATGTGGCACAGTCTGCCAAATGAGATCACTACAAGAAATTTGTCAGACTGGTCCGCACCTGGACTTGCCGCTAATGCAAATGTGCCATGTGTTTATAGCCGCTTTAGTTGCTTCCCCTGTGTTTCTTATTTTTTTCTTAGTTTTTTGTTTAGTTTCTTGTTTTGTGTTTTGCTTGCTTTGTCATCTGTTATGCATGTATTATATAATACCAGCGCTTTTAAATGTACTTTTTTTTATTCCAGTGTGTGTAATTCTTGTTTTCTTTTTAGCTTAGTTAATGTCTTCGTCAGTTATTTTTTAAGTTGTTTTTACGGTGCTTTAACATGTATGTGATTTTTTTTTATATTATGTTGCTTTAATATGTCTCACGGTTGTAAATTGTGATTTTTCTCATTTGCTTAGTGGCAGCTTTTTTATGTTGCTTTAACATGCATGTGTTTTAACATGTATGTGGTAAACTGCGATATCTTCATATTTGCTAGCTATGTTTTATGTTGCTTTAATGTGCTGTAACATGTATGTGATAATATGTGATTTATTCTTATTTGGTTATTGTCGGATATGTTGTATTTACTTTAATGTGCAATTTCTTACAGCTGTTTTACTTATGTTGAGCTTATTTACATGTGTTTGTCTGAAAATAGCTTTAAGCTTGTGTTATATGTTGTACTTATCTGACGTTAAATAAATCCTCTTGTATCTTCTATAGAAATTGCATAATATACTAGTAGTATTAAATGATGCTTATTGTTTTATTCTATACCGTGGTTGTTAATCATATTCACAAATGTTATTCTTTGCCGAAATAAATCTATCTATAAATATTTTAGCATAATCATGAATAACAGGCAAAGCTATTTAACTTAAGAATGATAAATAAATAAAAAATGCATTTCGAAATATTTCAGTATTAAAGTCTTAAACGTTTACTTTTCGCGTTAAAATGGAAACATAAACTTTAAAAGAAGAAATACGTGATTTTACTTTAAAATAGAATATAGCAAATACACTTACCTTTTCAGTATATAAAAGTAGTTTAATGTCCGGATTCCAGAATTAAGCCTACATTTATACGCCACTGGTAGGCAGTGATCACAATTTAAGACACTGCGACAAACATTCACGGATTTGTCATACAGGAGAACTTAGAGAGATTGAACAATTGAAGCCGTCAACAGTTTGTACATTTAATTTTCACTTCATTTTAGATCAGGTATCAGTGATTTTTGAAAACGAAATCTTGATTTTGGTTTAAACTTTGGCATTGGATTTTTCAGAATTATAATCAGTTTTGTAACAACTGTTGACAACTTCTATGTTGATCACTTGGCATATATGTTTAAAAAAATTACGCGGCATGTACATACAAGAAAAAAAAACGCAGAGAAGTCAACAACAATATGTCCGCTAGTTTCAGTTATTAGCTTTGAAGTTTTTTGGTAATTGCATAGTGATATCATATATAAATTACTGCAAATATGGCTAGAAAAAGCAATGAAAACGGGGCTTGGGAATGATCCTTCTTGCTACGCCCTTGTACACATTAAATCAATCGCGACGTACACTTTATACAAATACAGTGTATAACCCTATTTATACTAAAATCTATATAAATACATCGGAAAGCTGTAACATATACGGGTGACGGCACATTCTGTCTTACATTGGAAATTTAATCCGGATCATGGATTACCGGACATTGTAACAACCGAGTAAGCAGCTGAGGACACGTACGATGTAAGTATACACTTTTTTATCTAAATTATTTCTGCTAGTTATTTTGTTTTAGCATTGTTCAGATTACTCATTGAATGTAACCCTTCGTTGAATTTACCAAATATTTGAACAAATTTTATAGACCTGTGTATATGCATAAAGCGAGGCTAAATTATATACGTAGGGTCTATTTTAAACTTAGTAATGTCTCTTATTGGTAAGACAGTACGCTGAGACTGGACATAGCCGCCGTGTGTATACCTGCCATGTTTTGACCGTCATTTCTCGTATTATAAATTTAAATAGATATAGATTATTTACAATACCCCACAGCTTTCGGTTTAAATGGTTCTTTAAACCCAATGCACTTTTATAATGTATCGATTGTAAAACTCTATTGTGACTGTAGATTGATAGGACGAAAATAAAAGTCTTTTTTTCCAATACTTTTATTATAGATTATATAAATCCCATTATTGTTGTTACTTTTGTTATGTGCTGTAGGTCCGCTACAATATATATTGTACAGGTGTGTACATGTACAATGTAGGGCATACTTTTGAAATATTGTAGTTCATGTTATTACGGAATGCACTTGGAATTAATTCATGAAATCAATATTAAAGTTGATATTTTATAAGTGAGGTACGTCGAAAATATTTTTATTATTTCTATTTTTATACCATTTTGTAACATGTATGTAACAAAGGAACAGACCTGCACGAGAACTTTGTTTCAACTTTCTACATTAACGCCACCTTGACAATATCTTTAATACTGCTAAAAGTGTATTTATGAAATTTTTTAGAAATTTAGACAAATGTGTTTTTTTTTAAAACATATGAATAACTCAACAAAATCGAATAACGCAAAAACATTAAATCATTCATTTAACGACCTCAGTCCATTCAGTTTGTTTTATTGGATGAGCATATGGATGGGTTAAGAATGCATTAAAAATTTATTTTCAAGTATGCCTGGAAGCTTTAAAATACATTCATTCAAAACTATAATATCCACACTCATCTTGATTCAGATTCATGTACATTTGATTATTTCAATGTACATGTCTCACGCTTAGGTATGCCAGTCACACGAAGAGATGGTTTCGGACGAGATATGTGGGCATTGTGTCACGGATTTCAGGATTTGCCGTCGTTGAAAACGGAAATAGGTTAGAATTTCACATATGGGTACTAATGTTCACTATTTAACTAGTTTTGACAATATTGTGTTGTTTTTTTTGTTGTTTTTTTTTTGGTTTCAAGTAAACCGATTACATATACGGCCAAGTACACCTAATGCCGTTTCTTTCTTATGTCACGGGTTTCATGAAGACTCATTTTGCTGTGTAACGGATTTCTGTCGATATCTGAATTAGAAATATTGGTTATTTGGACATTTTCTGTATTGAAAATGTGTGTGTGATGTAGGGATAACGCATGTTGTTTTTTCGATATAAGAACTGGGGAATCCCGAGGGATTTTGTAGTGCTCGAGCCCCTTAGAGCGAGGGTAACAACGTACCCCGAGGGATTCTACAGATTTTACAACAAAAAATGAAAATGCGCTTACACTATTCTAGCAAAAAAATTAAGTATGAATATATTGTCCATTCTGACACGAACCAATTTGTTTTCCTTTTAAACAAAGAAGACTGAAAATCGTTTGTAATTATGCTACAATTCACGTAAAAGCGTCAAACGTCACAGCGACGCGTTGGAAAAGAAACCCACAAAAATAGGCAAATATTAGGCGGATCTTGTAAAAGGTGTAGATAAAAATCCTTGATAACGTTTTAGAATCGAAGAACAATGTAGATTAGCTCTTGCATAAAGTCATTGTCTGCCATAAAGAGTACTTGGGCTGCTGACCTTTCCACAAGATTGCACGCGTAATCTGACGTCATTTACAAAAAAACATTGACAAAATTGCGTCATTCGAAAAATTATTAATTATTATAAGTTAACTACCTGTTGGTAACCGAAATTCATTCGTTGGCTGATACATGAAATGTCTGTTACATGTATCACAGATGAATGTTCAGTACAGAAACTGTCCAAAATCAGTCATACATTTGTCAAACTGTAGATAGAAATCCGTTACAAAGAAAAAAATGGATCTTCATGAAACGCATGACATTTAAGAAAAAATGGCATAAGGTGCACTTTGCTATTTACATAATCTGTTCAATGGTAGCCGAATAACATTATATTGTCAAAAATAAGTTAAATTGTGTACATGCGTATAAATGTGTGATTTGTTTTCAGTGACGGCAAATAACAGAAATCGACCTGAAACCCATGACACTTTCCTAACAAATCTGTTACCAAGGCTATAGAGAAACTCGACAAAATCAGCTATTTCACTTATTGACACTCATCGGATGTCAGTGAAATATGTTAAATTACAGCCATACTGTACAAAATGGCTCTACACGTATGAAACTGTTATACACAGAAACTGAGCAATATCGTTTCTTTCTACCTGCAAAGTAGCCTTGTTATATGGTAATTAATTTCCCGCGCTTTTCCTGCCTTGACTTGTTGCGCTCTTGCATTTGAGTCACATGACCAAGGCAATTGTTTCTGTTCAGTTATGTTTCGTTTCGCTAAGAGTTACATTACATAGGCAATTGTTTCTGCTCAATTTTGCTTCGTTTCCTTAAGAGTAACGTCACAGAGGCAATTGTTTCTGCTCAATTTTGCTTCGTTTCCATAAGAGTTACGTTACATGGGCAATTGTTACTGCTCAATTTTGTTTCGTTTCCGTAAGAGTTACGTCACATAGGCAATTGTTTCTGCTCAATTTTGCTTCGTTTCCTTAAGAGTTACGTCACATAGACAATTGTTTCTGCTCAATTTTGCTTCGTTTCCATAAGAGTTTACGTTACATGGGCAATTGTTTCTGCTCAATTTTGCTTCGTTTCCGTAAGAGTTACGTTACATGGGCAATTTTTTCTGCTCAATTTTGCTTCGTTTCCATAAGAGTTACGTTACATAGGCAATTGTTTCTGCTCAATTTTGCTTCGTTTCCATAAGAGTTACGTTACATAGGCAATTGTTTCTGCTCAATTTTGCTTCGTCTCCATAAGAGTTACGTTACATAGATTTTGCTTCGTTTCCGTAAGAGTTACGTCACATGGGCAATTGTTTCTGCTCAATTTTGCTTCGTTTCCTTAAGAGTTACGTCACATGGGCAATTGTTTCTGCTCAATTTTGCTTCGTTTCCGTAAGAGTTACGTCACATGGGCTTTGTTACTGCTCAATTTTGCTTCGTTTCCGTAAGAGTTACGTCACATAGGCAATTGTTTCTGCTCAATTTTGCTTCGTTTCCATAAGAGTTACGTCACATAGGCAATTGTTTCTGCCCAAGTTTGCTTCGTTTCCATAAGAGTTACGTTACATAGGCAATTGTTTCTGCTCAAGTTTGCTTCGTTTCCATAAGAGTTACGTTACATAGGCAATTGTTTCTTCTCAAGTTTGCTTCGTTTCCATAAGAGTTACGTTACATAGGCAATTGTTTCTGCTTAATTGTGTGAATAATTCTATACATGTACTCTAAATATTACACAAGGTATTGCCAAACAAATGGAGGTGGCCTTATAAACTTCTTTTTCTTCCGTATACAGGACAGGAATCTAAATAGGAATGTAAATTGTCCACTTCGATTTATATATCATTATTACTAATTTTAGTTTAATCATATTTTATTGTATATACAAACATTTTCTATTCACACACATACAGCATGCATACATAAATACAGATATACAAAAGTGTTTTATTAATAAATCATTACTAACAGATCAATGTTTTGAAAAAATGACACAAACATCCTGAGACACGCACTGCTTCTTTTACAAGTCATCTTATAACAATAAAACATTGACAAGGGACGAGAGAATTAATTTCAACAACAACAACAACAACAACAACAAAAGTAATAAAAGTAATTATTATTATTAGTAGTAGTGTAAAGACTTCATTTTACAAGAGAACTCATTTGAACAACACATCAGCCTATTACGAAGCCCTCAGTAAGAACGACAAGCTAATTAAATAAATACATGTACAAAGAAATTATAACTGCAACAACGAAATGGTAATCAATTTCTTGTTTTCAGCATTTGTTAACCGAAAACATATGCTACACATAGATTTCATAAGTTGTTATCGATGCTTCAGTTGTACTGGCGTCTTCCATTTCAATGTCCTAATTCATAATAGATTTCTTTTATACATTTTAAGGACTAGCAACAGCTGGCATTCATAATACATTATAAGGTAATTATGAATATCTAACAGACCAGTCCAAAATCACTACATACCATGTAGATAGAAATCTTATCTCGGTGTTTACTGAAAAACACTGCACTTGCTATTTACGTAATCCGTTCCAGGTGCGTAACATCGGTCGAAAAATAAGTTAACATTTTTTTTAAACTTATTTGATTTCTAGTAGTCAGTGTTGAACAAACAATAACTTTCACAAAGTTGATTTATATGTAGAATAACCGAGTGTTTCGTCTTATGCGACAACAAAACATTCATTCAGCCTACGGCCTTGATAAATTCTTACGCATAAGAACTCAATATCGGTTTTTCTACGATAATACACTTGGAACTGTATTATTTCCTTTAATAGGCACTGGCGCTCATGCTGGAATCGATCCAGGACTTCATACTTTCATTCCATTACATTTGAATAGGCAACTGTTTTCAATTGCTTAAAGACGGAAGGACACATCTTTTGTAATTTGACAGTAAATGTTCACGTTCGGAATTGTCGCTATGTTTTCCGTAGAGGGAATCGATTCGTCATTATTGCTTAGTTCTTAAGAATTCGAATAACACATGCTCATCTTCGTTCCATAGTTTGTACTGCATGTCTGCAAGCGTTGCGTTTCCGCAAGGTTATTTTTGGGGACTGCTCATTAGGCTCGACATAAAGGTATTCGTTACAAAAATGTTCGTCAAGTTCGTCAAGACGCTCTGTGCACGTGCCGAATGGCCAATTTTTTTAAATTCGATAGTTATATATCATCCGTAGTGTTACGTACAGGTAGGATTGTTCCCGACTTTTGTTCGCTCGCTTCGCGATACTCACACCTCATTTGTGGAAAGACGTCAATCTTGTTTCTAATTTTATTTTTCCGTATTAGTACATAACAATTCTCTAATTTTGCTTTTCCTCGAGATTCGACGTGAAATTACAACTGTTTCTGGCCCAGTCATTCATAAAAGACTTACAATGTCAATATGATTTGAATGAGCATGAAAACATAATTTTAGTATTACACAAGTTGCCAAAAAAAGGTGGACTTGTTTCTGTTAATTTTTTCTCGTTGTATTCATGACAGAATCTAATGAATGTTTGTCACTCGTTATATCATATTATAAATCTAGTTTAAACAAGTTGTGGCATTGTATTAGATTTTGTATTACACACATGAGCAGTTAGTGTATGAAAAAATCATACAAAACGTCGGAATGTTTTTGAAATATTTAAAACTTAAATGCACTTTTCTTTTGACGAGTATTATATACAAAATGCATGAACAGTACGAGATATTTCACATACAATCGCAGCATCACGAAAATAATTTTATTTTTGTGTAGTGGACTTCTGTTAGCAAAACTATTGCAGGCCTCATGCTATAGTGGGCTATTGAGATCGTATTAAATATCTTCAAAAATATATACTTTCGCCAATCGGAAACTGAATAATTTCATGAATTTCAGCATTTGAATTGAACCGATAACCAAATTATCCATAATTATGCAAATTGATCATGCTCAGTTATGCTTTATTTAAGCCTAATACTAATAGAACTTTTTTTAATGTTTAACTGCATACAAAGCTGATTAAAATAACATTTGTATAGTATACTGAATTCCTTTGTAACAAACAATAACAGTAAAATGTAGAGATTTTTCAGTTTTGCAAAAATCCATATGCTAGGCTTATAATGATGCATTGTGACGTTGCCAGACGGAAAAATAGTTCACCTGTTTTTATCTAACCTTTTCGTTCGTGGACAGGTTAGTATCAAGCCTTCCGTTCGGGAAGTAGGGAACCCCCAGTGGTTGATATCCTGAAAGATAAATTTCCCAAACTTTTTGGTTTTTATTGGGTTTCAAGTCACATCGACACAATTAAAGGTCAAATGGTGACGTTTCTACTTTTCATGGCGTAGGAAGATCCCATGTGCCCCTCCGGAAATTATTTCATTACAGGCGGGCTCCTGGGTAAAACAATCGACAAAGGTGAGGGACATATGATTTGAAATCAGTGACTTTAACCACTTTGCCACGGAGGCCCTCTTCTTTTCTAAGGTTTTAAGCTGCAGCTTCCAAAGTTTTCAAACTGCTGAATGGCTTCCTCAAATGAAGAATTCAACGCCCCGAGTGATGATCGAAACCGCGTCGATGAGGGGCAAGTAGTTTGAAGCCAACAACCTTAACCACTCGGTCACGGAAGCCCCCTCAAACTTTTACTGCGACAAAAATCCACCTGAGTATGTCGTGTTCAACTATGTACATACACAACGCAAACGGGAACACGTGAAATACACCTCTTTACGTAATGGTAAGCATCAGTTAAAAAATCAAAGTTTTCAGAAAACTGATGGGGCGGAGAAATTGTTTTGCTGTGGTTATGCAGGGACAGTTTAGCAGGTCGCACTGTTATAACATATCGAATAAAGATTATTACACATTTGATAGGAAAACTTACGGCAGTAAATCCGAGACAAACTCCACCAGTATTAGTATATAAAGATCAAATCTACAAGTTACATTTCTTTGTGATAGGTTTGCTTTAGCTGTGTGTAAGAAAGTGATTTAGAAAAAAAAAATACGGCTCGAATGGGTGTTACGCTCGATAGAAACTTTGTGATTTATTTAGGAAATAATGTATAGAAAACCCGCGTTATTAATGAACGAAAATAGGTTATACGTCAGTATCATTTATTACATCAATCCTTATACAAATCGCATGTTCATAGTATATAACAGGTCTATACTCAATACATGTTTACCACACTAATATGTCAAATATTAAAACAGCCATGCAGTAAATGTATCTATATTACTATTAGTAAAATTATGGAGTGTCGTTTTTTTTACGTTATATTAGTGCTGTTTAGATGACGGCATTCTTTTTGTGTGGCTTTTCCAGTTGGACTTTAGCCCTTGTTGTTGTTGTTTTTTTTTAAGCACAGTAAGTTTCAGGATTGTCGCTTTATGCACAGGCAGTGTTGTACCTTTATTACCTTGAACCTGAAATGACGATTCTGCGAACCAGAATTTCCATTTTCTATGCATTTGAGCAGCTGTTTTTCTCGCACTGGATTAGATTGAGTTTGTGTACTCTTTAAAATGTTGCGTTGGTATGCATGAACTTTCGTTTTTGCTTTTCAGCAAGTTTTTTTTTGTGCTGAGCTCACTGTGGCAACTTCGGATTGTTAATTTTGTTGCGAGCATAGATATTTTTGCACCTGAGTTTTTATTGTTTTGCGCACTCGGAATACCGTTTTAAATACTCGGATTGTTTCGTGCATCTGGGTTTGTTGCAGTGTGTTTGGTTTTACTGTTTATAACTCACTTGATTGTCATATCAGTCATACATAACAGTAGACTGAGAAGTATGATATTTTGTTCTCTTTTTCGTTCAAAATTATGAAGTGTCCTTCATGATGGGCTTATTTTCACTGAGATTACTTTATTCTTTTTTTTACGGTACAAGCCGTATAGGCTGCGGGAAAACTGCGTTTAAGAGAGGTTTCCTTCAGGTGAGGTTTTTGTGGAATTTAATTCCAGGTACATGTATTCTGCAAGCCGTAAACACTATACTTTAAACTGGTTTAAGCATATTTTGGAGAAAGGCCGGGCGTGCTATTTGTATAGGATTGCAAATACCAGTTACTTATTTTGTTTTGGTACTCAGCTAGAATATCTTACATGTATAGCGTTAATTCTGCTGAGCTAAAACTATTCTGGTTTTGTCTCTAATAATGGGGGCCTAGTTTATATTGTCTGCGTTTGTTATTTCTTGCGACCTTCGAGAAAAAGCAAGAATTAATTTTTTGCGGTTTTGCAATACATACCTACCGGAAGTTAAAATCTGCGATGGGATTAATGTAAGTTACTACATTTAACGTCGTCATAATTAATGTCGACTCAAACTCGCATATTTCGATTCTCGTCAATCCCTGATTAAGTGCCTCATTCCCCATCTGGAAATAGGGTTTTGTTTAAATATAATTCGCAAATGTGCACATGATTTAGATTCCCACATGATATTAAATCTTTCGTGTACACATAAGTTTTCATAAACACTAGCAGTAGTCATTGTTGATATTTACCTTGTAAATGATTACACGCTGTAAACTATTCTATTCGTGCTGTGGTCACGATAGTATTGTATACTTACGGTGCTGAATAAACAATTGAATGCGTAGACTCAATAAATCCTTGGTGACTGAAACTAAATCATAATAGTTGGTGCTTCACTTCAAAAGTTCAAGCGAAATAGCAAAGTTTATTTCTGCGTCAAAAAATTCTGCTGATAGTTTAAATGTGCGGAATTTATTTCTGCGTAACAGCCTCGACCCGCAGAATAAAAACTCACAGAATTAACTCGCTATACGGTATATCGGATGACTGACAGTTATATACATAATTGGCAGTAAACTTGACACATTATAAACACGGACTGCTAATAATAAATACGTGTAAAGTTTAACCACAGATTTATTCTACATTTCAGAATGAACCTGGTGAATTTGTTCCGGAGATCTCCTACAGAGCTGGCATTTGATTCGCACACAGAGCCTCATTATGACGTAACAGCGGGTCAGCTCAGCTTTACCCTTATTTGGGCATGCTGCAGCATACTATGGTTATTCCGGTGTACAGGTAAAAATAACAGGGAATCAAACGGGAACCGTAGTGAAAATGGAAAAGTGTCGGGAGTAAACGGAGATGCTGTTTCCGTATCGGAAAAAGAAAAATTGTTGACATTGGAAGATAAATCAGGGCAGCAAATTACTGATAGTGTCGCGAATAAACCTAAAAATGACCAGGTGGTAGATGTAGAAAAGGGAACGAACATTGTTGCAACAAACGAAGGAAATTCTGGAAATACTGAAAAACAAAGTGACGTCAAAACTTTCTCTACGGTGAGGCCACCACCAACAACTGAACTTTTTCTCAAACACGTGTGTCTGTTCGGATTGCTCTTGTTCTTTTTCTATCTGTGCGACTACAGAAAGGTAAGCAACTCTTTGTATAGAACCAGATCAATGTTAAAGAGCTCATCAGGCTCTAAAGCTTATTATAGTCTAACATCTTTCCTTTTCGTTCTTGTACTTGAAAAACTCGTGATAAAAGCCAGTCACAAACTACACTTTTAGTCCACCAACAAGTGGTTTTTATGTACTAGAAATAGTTGTACTATATATGTTAGTAATGCATTGATTATAATTGAAACGAAAATCTGACTATCATTGTAAAACTTATTTGTCTTTAAATTGATATAGAAACCCTCAAGCTATCACTTCAATGCATTACACTATTGGGGTGGTATAGAACCACCTCCACGGTTCCACAAGGTCTGTGTTAAGTGGAAAAATGACACGAATTCCTTTGCGGTTTCGAATCCGTGATTTCTAGGTTGAGCGCAGACATACATTTTTATTATATATGAACTTTTCTTTGTCAAATCAATGTTGTTTCTGTTAAATACATTGATAGCAGCGGTTGAATGCCTTTATGGCTAAAAATTCAGAATTATGCATATTTGATACGGCGGCATATTGTGTTATGTGGCTTATATAAAGCAGTTTTAGACCCAATTAGCCACATACTTCGCCTTTAACGTTCTCGCACGAAAACTAAAGCAGAGGTTTATTATGCCTGATTAAATGTTTTCCTCTGTGTTTGCTAAACATTTACAGCTGATGTTAATCCAATTTGTCGACTTCAGATATTTCTTCGTACTCTTACCTTCGCTGAATCTTCAAGTAGATCATGTTCTTTTCTCCTGCAGGTATTTCCAAAGTTAGAGCGAATATACAACAGGGATGAATTTTTGTTCCTGGTCTTTTTGTTGTTTTTGGTAGCGTGCGCTTTTACAATCAGACCTACGACAGATAAAATACTGAACAGGTAAACTGTTTGAAAATGCATAAAAAGTTTTAAACAGCAAACTATGTCTGTAAAATATCAAAATTCTTTAACTGATATCATATTTAAGTCCATGTGTAGGGTGAAGGAGGTGGGGTGGTTGGGGCTATGATAAAAGAGCAGATATACATCAATTTCAAATTATCGTTATATTTTACACAAACGTGCTTATTTAAAACAGTATGAAGTTCATTACACACCAGTCTATAGACACCATGGGTCAGGACCCCTCCTTGCGACACCCTTTCTCCGTCACTGTCAACTGGTAGCCAATATCTTTAAGCATTTTAAAACAAATTGAGTATAGATGGGGCGTATAGACAATGTTTTGTTACAATTTTAGCATGTTTTAGCAAGATTTCAACTTAACTGAACCGGATGATTACCACACGAAGACTGTTTACTATGAAACTATATATGAGCCGCGCCATGAAAAAACCAACATAGTGCGTTTGCGACCAGCAATGATCCAGACCAGCCTGCGCATTCGAGCAGTCTGGTCAGGATCCATTAAGTTCGCTTTCAAAGCCTATTGCAATTAGAGAAACCGTTAACGAACAGCATGGATCCTGACCAGACTGGTCTGGATCCATGCTGGTCACAAATGCACTATGTTGGTTTTCTCACGGTGCGGCTCAATTATATGTTAATGCTGGCACACGGGGCATGCATGATACAGAGCGGGTGTCCAGAAAGTGTTCCCAGTGTCAACTGCACATTTCCTATCTTGTAATATAAGTAGAATTGATAGTAAAAGTGCACTTTTAAACATGGCACTCTGTTACCTACACTTTTTTCTCAGTTCGTTCCGAAAATGCTAAAAGAAACTGTCTCAAATCGACAGAGACATAGGCAAGGATTGGGGGGAGGTGTCCTGACTTTAGGTATCTCTGCACCTGTCTCGCAGTGCTGTCTTGCCCTTGGTCGCATTTAAGAGTGTGCTTGAGTTTTGAGTTGCAGCTTTTCAGCTTGTCGTTTTGAAAATAGTGAAACTTCTCATTTCTGTCACTGCAGGGACCAGACTGAAGAATGGAAGGGTTGGATGCAAGTGATGTTTGTCTGGTACCACGTGTTTGCCGCCAAGGAATGGTACAACTGGATTCGAGTCTATATTGCTGCCTACGTATGGATGACAGGCTTCGGTAAGTTTTGTTGTTTAATTACATAATCTAACTCACAGGTTTATTCTTTTTTTTTAAGTTGGTACAAAGCGACGAAGGCTTTTGATTTCAATGTCTTCATATCCATTACCAGTAAATGAGGCGTCTATATAGTACGTTGTGGTGTGTTTCAACAGTGTCCATTTTACATGTACGAGTACATGCGTCTGAAAAAACATCGCGGTACTAACTTTAAGGTGTCGAGGTGTTCTGCTTAATATTTTTTTGGCGAAAGTGGGGGTGGGGGTGGGGGGGGGGGGGGGGGGGGGGGGGCAAGTGACCTAAAGTCAAAGACTTTAGTCACTTGGCCATGGAGGCCCCTTATTTTCTACAGATTTTTTGTTTATGCATTATACATCGTGTAACATCTTTTTTCTATAGAGGATTTTTTTTAATGAGTCTTGTCCGTCCTTACGATCTCTAGACTTTTTAGAGACAGTATAACGGTACATTTAGCAATTAAACAACAAACATTATATTAAATAAATTGTTGAATAAGATGGAATTCAAATATAAAGAAAATGTAGCTGATCTAATTGCATATATATTGAAATGAAAAAGAGCTGTTCTTATCCGACGCTCGTGCAGTCGGGGAAACTGCTGAACTTATCCGACGACCGGGCTGCAGTCGGAGCAAATTGTTGAACTTTACAATTTTGCCTTCGCAATACAGCCACAAGAAAAGCAAAACACTCAAAAATACTTGATTGGCATCAATAAAACATACCAAAAAAACAACGTCTTTCTAAAGAAAATAATATTCAAGCGTCTAGAATAAAATGTACATTCGTTTGTTCGTTATATACATGTACAAGATGTGGGAGTGGGGTAGGGGTAGGGTTGATCACACCGACACTATTTTAGGTTATATAGCTTCCTCATTGTGAAAACATTCTACGCCCCAAGCGAGATTTCGAACCCACAGTCGTGAAGGGCAAGTGACCTAAAGTCAAGCTGTGTTTGCGTAGTTTTCTGTACGTACAAAAGCCATTGTTTTTCATTAATTTCAGAGTTTTGTAGGATGTTCTATGAAATAACTTAGTTGATTCATAGGAACGAGCTCGCAAACAGTGCCTTCTTTTGCAAAACAAGCTTCTTGTTCTTCATAATTTGAGCCGCGCCATGAGAAAACCAACACAGTGCGTTTGCGACCAGCATGGATCTTGACCAGCCTGCGCATCCGCGCAGTCTGGTCAGAATCCTTGCTGTTCCCTAATGGTTTCTCTCATTGCAGTAGGCTTTGAAAGCGAACAGCATGGATCCTGACCAGACTGCGCGGATGCGCAGGCTGGTCTGGATCCATGCTGGTCGCAAACATACTATATTTGTTTTCTCATGGCGCGGCTCAATTTTGATGTCCAGTGGCCATAAATGATACCTTATCTGAGACACAACCATAGGTCCGTCCTTGAGGACTAAAGTAAAAAAAACATGAGCCCCGCCATAGCCCGGTCATAGTTCATAAGTCAGAAAATATCGCTAACAATGAGCGACACATTGCTCATAAATCCTACGTGTGACCGACATCCCTAGTAAGGTGTGTGACGGTTTTTTATCATCATCATCATCATCGTCATCATCATAATGAAAAAGACCTTTTTATAAGTGAATTCAACTATAGATGCGAATGTTCCATATACTGAAAAATGAAAAGATGAAATGAGTTTTGCTTTTTTGTTTATCGTCAAGACAGATACTTTCTAAGCCATGAAATACGAATATACATTTTTCTGTATTTTCTTTTGATTTGACACGTGAAAATTTACCATTTGTTCTCGTCATTCATTTGAAATGAATATTCATTGTATATTTCAGGTAACTTTTCATTTTTCTGGGTACGGAAGGATTTCTCGCTATGGCGGTTCTTGAAGATGCAGTTCCGATTAAACTTCCTGGTCACGTGCATATGTGTTGTTACTAGCAACCAATATATGCTATACTACATATGTGCTATGCATTCCTATTGGTTCATATCCGTTTATGTATTCATGGGCGTGTTAAAGTCATGGAACACCGATTCAAAGAAAATGGCGCTCAAATTCGTAGCTTACTTCATCTTTAACAGTATAATATTTGAAATTCCAGTAGTGACAAATAATATTTTCAAGCCATTTCAATTTCTCTTAGGTTATACTGAGCCGGAGTACAAGGCTATGCACGAATGGGCTTTTAGAGCAGGGTTGGATCACTGGGCATGCTTCTTTGGAATGCTATGTGCGTATAATTACCCAACTTTTGAACGTTTCATGAACAATCTTGAAAAAAGTGATGACTGGAAGAAAATAATTTGGACCAAATGTGCAATGGTTAATGTTTGTATTATAGCTCTCTTGGTTTGGTATAAAGAAGTGATGGGACGTGAAAAATACGCGTACAACGCGCTTCATCCGTATACCACTCCCATCCCAATAGTGTGCTTCATAATTATACGCAACGCGTTTCCAGCATGGCGTACCCACTATGTAGAACTATTTGCTTGGCTTGGAAAAATCACTTTAGAAACGTATCTATCGCAACTGCACATATACTTGCAATCAAATGCAAAACATTTCATAGGATATATTCCAAACTATCATTTTCTCAACTTCGCTCTCGCCACTTTAATTTATCTACCAGTCTCTTACGCGTTGTTTAATCTCACCACAGAATTCAGTTCATATTTGTTACCAAATAATTTAAAAGTTATAGCGAAGAATGCTGTATATATAGCCTTGGCATTTCTAGTACCGTATGTGGGCTTCACCATACTACTGGCTTTTTATTGATAGTATTTTGTTATACATGTATACCTGTTTTATGTAAAATAATGGGGGTTTAATAAAATGTTTACGATTAAGTTTAGTGTATTTCTTTAACACTCGAATCTCCTTTCATTACAATGTATGTGGTATAAATGACATGTTCGTTAGTAGATCACAAAAGCGTGTTCTCCATGACGATTCAGTGACACCAGAAAACATATGTGTTTTGATTCCTCCTCCATCTCTAAATCATGTGGAAAGTTGTTAGCTACTTGTTGAGAACAAGTCAGCTTGTATTGGTTCAAACAGCAGAAGTGAAATACAGCCTTTAAACTGCATTAACTTTCAAGCATATGAAATCCCTCGTTATTTTATTATACTGGAATAACCACTTCTAACCCTTTCTCAGATTCGTGAAAATTTTAAAATAAGTCATAAATTGATACTTGTTGCTTCCCTTTGCTTTATGCGGACGCCATTAGTAACCTCAACAAGCATCGTCATAACCAGGACTGAGAACCAGTTTCGTATTGCGGCCCGGATACGTTTTCTGAATGATGTATTTCATTAGAATTTATATTCAACTTTTAATTTATGATGTTTATAGAAATAAGGATTCCCATGAATGAATACATTTGTAACTGTTTTGTAAAACAACGATTTTCCTAGCTTCTTAGAAACGGTCGGGTCTAAAATCCCACCCGAGGTATCGAAAAGTTAGTCAAAACTGAAACGGTCATCCGTCCATCCATCCGAATTTCAATGCTGGTTCGAATTTAACCTTGAAAATTTTAGTTTTTGGCTTCGAGCAAGCTCCAAATTCGATGCCAGCTCGAAACTTTGCTTTTAAAAGACTTGAGTTTTGATCCACAAGATGTTTCAGAAAGATGTGTTATGTTATCCCGCAAAAAGACCAAGTTTATTAACTTGCTTTCTGATTATTTAGCTTCCTGTTGAAGTTGTCTCCCTTCACCTAGCGGCTATAAGGTCCCGGCTATTGAAACCCGAAAGTGTTTCAGACGGACAGGCGAACTAACAAACGGACAGCGAGATTACTACTTGTAAGGACATAATATAAATACTAAACATAAAGTATATAAAATTTATTTGAAAAACTTATACACAAACTGTCAACCACAAGTAAAGAAGTAAAAGCAAAGACAAGAAAATAATTGATTCACTAATAATTGCACTTGAACACATTTTTCATGAAACTGACTGATCTTGCGACTAGAAAGGTGCCTTTTGACTATATCTTTAAAGCTGTCTTTTAACTGTAGTTTGCTGCCATCTTAAAATTTTCTGCCACCACAAAATATATTTTCGGTGCGTGATATTATAAACAGACGTCTATAAACTTTGTAAATTGGTAAAAATATATATTGGTATGTCACCATGGTTTCTACAAAAAACAAACCCTGTATTTTTTAAAATTATTAAAAAATTGATGTTAAGTTTGAGTCGAGTGAAATTGTGTGCTCAATATACAAGTCAGACCTGGGCTTCAAAACTTTTTGTAGTCTGCAGCAGAGGTAGAGAGAAAAATCTGCGCCATTTAAGTATTAAAAGTTAACACCTGAAATAAGTGAGTATATTGAACTTATCCCTGGCAGTACTTAGCACCGGTTGTACACCGTTTGCTGGTGTGCCCATATCCGCCATTGGCAAATGGGGCTGAAACAGTAACACGTTAAGCGGAACAGTTTAAAAAGAAAGAAACAACTATAAAAAAAATTATTTAAGGCATCAAACTAGCAGCATTAATAAAACTCTTGGTCATTACTTAACCTTTAGCCTGCTAAATTTCAAAAATGGACTCGTCCGTCATTCAATTTGGGTGATACCATTTCTTATTCGAAGAGGTGTTCACTGAAAATTTACTGACTGAAAAGCGAACAGTGCAGACCATGATCAGCCTGCACGGATGGGCAGGCTGATCTTGGTCTGCACAGGTCGCAGAGGCAGAATCACTTTCCACCAGCAGGCTAAAGGTTAAGCACCGTGCGGTGAAGTCCCATTAAATTTCACCCTTTAGTTGCACTGATCGGCAAGACACTATGGCAAAAAGTGATTAAACATGATATAAAAAAGTAAATATAAATTTTCAAAGGCTAAAGAACGTCCTGGTAATTTCTATAAACATTAAGTATATGGTCAGTTTCAAAGAACTGTCTACAAAATTCACTCGAGATTTATTGAAAAACGTAAGCTGCAGGGTCATCAACTCTTTTATACATGGTATAAGAATAGTTAAATGCATATCAATATTTCTACTGTGGTTATCGTTCCTTATCAAACTTAAGATTTTCGTTTAATGAATGATTGAAAATGAAAACGCTAAGTATATACGAGAAGATAATCATTTTTTGATCTAAAAACAAAATTATCGCTTACTTCCCTTTGATTGGTAGCGCAACAAGTCCAGGTGAGCCAACTGATACCTACAATCTAGTACGGACGCGATCGGGCGGATTCCTATGTACTCATTATGGTCCTATATGCTGGGACTCGGTTCTAACAATAGGCTGGTCTCCTACATTATTTCAAGAAGTCAAAAATCTATGTACTGGGACCAACAATCAATGGTCTGGTTCCATGTTCTTTGGACAACTCTATCTCTGGAGTAGTACTCTAATTGCTGTCAAAGGAATAAAATGGTACATTGCTCTGCTCTGGTTCCCAGTCCTCTTGAGACTAAGATTATCTCTTGTAGATAAGAACCAAGACCTGCTTTCCATTGTCGTAAATATTTACCACGTGACTTTTCCGTCTACTTTAGACTTTATCCATAACAGTCTGCATTCCAGAACACTATCTCTTATCACATCATTGACTTTTGCATGTGCACAATGTTCAAGGCTCCTGCTCAAGTGTGACAGAAAATGTCTGTTCCCTTCAGAGATCTGATCCAGCTGACATGATGTGACAGAAATCAATGTTGCCGTCACAGATCAGAATCCAGTTACACTGGAATCTCCTTATGGACGTCAGAAATCACAGATACACACAGACATCAAACGCCAGTAGACATGACACTTGTTTAATGGTGCCCGAAACTAAACGAATCAACCACTACATACTTTCTACGTCTACATTACCTTAATAAAGTACTGTCAACCAATTCATAACGTCATACCGCTATGTATGAGCCATTCGGCCTGACAGACGATTTTCAGTTCATTCACATATAGCTGTTAAACTAAACTGGGTCAGAACAGTAGCGTTAAAGTTAACATTTCGCGTTTGTAAGGAACGACAACCATGTAGAAATATTAAGATTAAAAATAGGGTACATAATATATAATTCTAATATGTAAAAAACACTTAACAATAAAAATGAAAAAAAGCGAATATTATATACGAGTTTATAAAAATTAAGCCTCTATGTAATAAAACAGTTATTATATATGCCTAAGATGAGTTCACTTGCTAACAAGGTTAAGACAACATTCAAATTGCTTTTTAACTTGGTTAAAACTTAGAAATAAACATTACTAGTCAAAACTATTTTCCCGTTTTTTTCACATTTCTCAGGCAATTTCCTATTACAGGCACGCAATATATGTGCATGACGTCTTAACACCTGGTAATCACGCTAGGTACCGGCATCACGTGACCCTAGCGTTTGAGCATATCAACGATTAGGAGAATTCCCGAGACACCAAAGATGATTCCAGCTATAGTACAGAGGGCGAACGACCAGGACAGATTCGTCTCCACCTTCGAACCATAGATTATTATACCAAGAATGATGCAACCAGCTGAAATATACAATCAAACATAAATAACTATAAAACATTAAGAACGTTAAAACGACCAAATGATATTTCCTCTAATATGAACTTTTGTTTAAGAGTTTAACCTTTACCCTGCTAAATTTCTAGAATGGCCTGGTCTATTATTCAGTTTGGGTAGTACCACTTATCATTCAAAGGGGTGTTCACTGAAAATTTACTGAGTGATTTGCGAACAGTACAGGCCAATCACTTGCCTCCAATAAGCTAAAGGTTAATGTTTCCGCCTCATAGACCTTTGTTTTACCAAATATTCTTTTATCATATTGATTAGAACAAGTAATGGAAAACTGATAAGCGAATTAAAAAAAATACGAAAGGGGGTGTAACAAAACACTTTACTTGAAATATTTTAGTGCCTACAACAATATATTTTATTAAACTATGTCAGTAGTTTATGCAAATAGGTCTTATTTGCTTTGTCTAGAACATTCTGTTATATTTACTGGAACTATTGCAAGTAGTCCGCAATTTATCGTCTGTATAATAGGACGCGACCTATATATAGGAAGCTTTTTTTCTGGAAAAACA
This sequence comes from Mercenaria mercenaria, assembly GCF_021730395.1. Taxonomy (NCBI): domain Eukaryota; kingdom Metazoa; phylum Mollusca; class Bivalvia; order Venerida; family Veneridae; genus Mercenaria; species Mercenaria mercenaria. The sequence continues at coordinate 48,848,455 of NC_069376.1, forward strand.
CATCACTTTACGTGCAGGGGAGACTATAATTGAGAAAATAAACCAACCAGAAACTGTGTTTAATATTGTTATAAGGTTATTTTAACGACCAAGATAAATAACATATTATTCGTCTCGGTAAAAATTACTTTTGCACCACAGAGGCACATGTGTCTTTGATCTAAATAAAGTATAATGTAACTCGGTATTGACAGTGCAGACGGTTCATTGTTAATTAATTCATATTTGCGGCCGCGCTTTATGGTCAGGTGTCATACTATATCACAAGATTGGTAACTAGTTTTATGCCTGAAATGTCCTTTTGAACAATGAAAACCCAGTAATTAGGACTAAACCTGAAAACTTTTTAATTCTTCACGCAATGCCTGAACAAGAGTTACTACCAAGTTACCTACAACATCATAATTAGTAAGACAGTTCCCTAAGGTTTCCACAAGGCCAAAATGTACAAAACTTCCGTCGAATTTATAGATAATGTGCATTTCCTACAAGCAATTCTGTTATAAAATAATGTAACTGTACACAAAAGTACATAACCGAGTCCTTAACTTATGAATCAGCTGCTTCACGAACCTTTCAACATGCTATAAGTTAGCAAACTTGCAATGACAATCGGCGAATTTCGTATTCTCCTTACGCAATTTTGGCATTCCTCGGTTTTCACGGAAAAGCCAAATAGGCGTTGAGCTATATATTTACGTCCAAAGAATGCCGAATAGCAAAATATGAGCCGAACCATGAGAAAACCAACATAGTGCGGATGCGCAGTCTGGTCAGGATCCATGCTGGTCGCAAACGCACTATGTTGGTTTTCTCATGGTGCGGCTCAATTATAACGATATTACACAAAATTGCTGAGTGTCATTTTGTGCCCACTGCTTAAAAACGAGTCTTTAAATGTAGCACCAATTTAGATGATTGTATATAAATTGCCATATATGACACTTTGTACAAATTGCTTTATATATTATGCATAATGAGCAGTAATGTTGGCATTCATTTACTATAAACTACATGTGTATTGATGTAATAAATGTTTCAGTAACGAGTTAAATTACGACCAGAATTGTTTGGATCATTTTTCTCGCTGTGGCATTTTGTTACTGCAGGTCAAATAAGTGCGACTTCGTTTATATATATGTCGATGATTATTGAAATTTCGTAGATAAACTAATGAATGATTTAATTTCAATGATTAACTGATATGGCAAACCCCGAGTGCAGAGATATTAATGCAGGAATTGCAAATATACTTACTGGACATTTTTTTGCATTTTAAGTTTTGTTCACTATTAATATCTGTACGCATACATGTATTTATTCGGTTATTCTTGAGAACTCGAGATATTTTCTATGAAAAGTATGTAAAACGAAACAAACGCGAAATTATAGCGTTAATCATCTTTAACAAATGCAGGAAAAAGTTCCCCGGACGAAATCTTCCCCCGCCCTCCCATCAATTTGATTTTGTTGAATAAAAAGTTCAAAATTAACCACTACTTGCATTCTTGTAACGTGAAAACTCCAGTTCAAAACTTACCCGCAGCAAAGCAAGCGACCATGCCAAGGATGAAGACTATCCTCTTGCCAGAAGTCTGGGGCACGAAGATGTACAGAACGATCAAGACAAGCGCCACAATGGCTGCGATGAATCCGAGTGTCTCGAACGCTTGGGTTGCTTCAAACCAGCCTGAAATATACGTAAAAGAAACATTTTAAAACGGAGACTGTTAGCAGTACCATTTAACGCTCCGAGTATTCAATGAAAATAGTCTGTCAAAAATGTGCAGCCTCGGACCATTCCTAAAGAAAATGAATAATTTCAGCATAATATGCTTGTTCTGTAGCTCGTCTAAATTAGAATGCGACATGGCCGGTAAGTCTTCCTTCCGCAGCTAAAACGAAAAACTATTTCTCAGTCTGTAATGTATTTTATAGGTACCTGTGTCCTTCATTTAAATATGTTATCTATACTACGACAATCACCAAAGAACTGAATGTACTGAACAATGTGAACGCAACGGTGACTTCTAAATAACACAAGGCTTAGCTTGCATATACATCGATACATATTAATAGGGGCATCAAAAATGTGAAACCAAATAAAATACACCGAATAATTAGCTCATCTGATTTTTTGAAAAAAAAAAGATGAGTTATTGTCATCACTTGAGCGGTTGTCGGCGTCGGCGTCGGCGTTGCCTGGTTAAGTTTTATGTTTAGGTCAGCATTTCTCCTAAACTATCAAAGCTATTGCTTTGAAACTTGGAATACTTGTCCACCATCATAAGCTGACTCTGTATAGCAAGAAACATAACTCCATCTTGCTTTTTGCAAGATTTATGGCCCCTTTTGTACTTAGAAAATATCAGATTTCTTGGTTAAGTTTTATGTTTAGGTCAACTTTTCTCCTAAACTATCAAAGCTATTGCTTTGAAACTTGGAATACTTGTTCACCATCATAAGCAGACCCTGTACATCAAGAAACATAACTCCATCTTGCTTTTTGCAAGATTTATTGCCCCTTTTGGACTTAGAAAATCAGTTTTCTTGGTTAAGTTTTATGTTTAGGTCAGCTTTTATCCTAAACTATCAAAGCTATTGCTTTAAGACTTGCAACACTTGTTCACCATCATAAGTTGAGCATGTACAGCAAGAAACATAACTCCATCCTGCTTTTTGCAAGATTTATGGCCCCTTTTGGACTTAGAAAATATCAGATTTCTTGGTTAAGTTTTATGTTTAGGTCAACTTTTCTCTTAAACTATCAAAGCTATTGCTTTGAAACTTGGCAATACTTGTTCACCATCATAAGCAGACCCTGTACATCAAGAAACATAACTCCATCCTTGCTTTTTGCAAGATTTATTGCCCCTTTTGGACTTAGAAAATCATTTTCTTGGTTAAGTATTATGTTTAAGTCAGCTTTTATCCTAAACTATCAAAGCTATTGCTTTAAAGACTTGCAACACTTTTTCACCATCATAAGTTGACACTAACACAAGAAACATAACTCCATCCTGCTTTTTGCAAGAATGATGGCCCTTTTGACTTAGAAAATATGCAGATTTCTTATTAAGTTTCATGTTTAGGTCATCTCTAACTACAAAGCTATGCTTTGAAACTTCATCATTGATTACAATAAGTTGAATGTTATAGCAAGACATAACTGCCATCCTGCTCTTTCAATAATTTTGCCAACTTTATTGACTCTAGAAAATCATTATTCACTTAGCATAATATCGTTTATATCACATTTTCTCTAAACTATCAAGCTTATTGCTAAAACTTGAAACAGTTTTTTCACATCATAATGGACACTGAAACATCAAGAACAAACAGTCAACTCTGTCCTGCTTTTTGCAAGAAAGTATGGCTTTTTACAGCTAGAAAAAGGGCATTGACAATATTCATTACACAAAAAATAACAATTACGTCACACCCTCAAGCACGTGCTTGTTTTAAATACATTCTTATATAAGATATGTAATAGATTTAAAATTGTTTTAGTACAGGTTGCCCGTGCATAGAACCCTAACCCTATTCAACATTGAAACGTCTTTCCAACTTTAGTATATACATCATAGTGAGAATGATTATGTCAAACCTTTAAAGCCATAACATCGGCTTTATACACATTCTATCTCTGAAATGTCATTTACGAGGAAAGTACGAAAAAGTATATTTTTTCAACGGAAAGACATGAACCGGACATTTCCCGTGGAAGAACCAAATGTCAGTTCTGTCAATGCATGATCGGCTGTTCCCGTAGAAAACACAGATACTTGGGGTTTGGACCAGCTACGACAAAGGGCCATTGAACAACATCATGACAGTTCCAAAAATAACAATTTTATCAAAATCAATCCACATTTTTAAAATCTTAAAAATACCCACTGATCTCTTATTTCCATAAAGATATGAAACAGAAAAAAGAAATCAGAGATCAGCTGGTCCAAACACAAAGTATCTGTGGTAGAAAAGGCATAATCTAACATTATATCATATACAGCACGTGCTGTAACATAATGTCCAGTTGAGGTCTTTGACACATTTTAAACACATTTTATACACGTTTTGGTATCATTGCATTAAATTCGAAATTTAAAATAAACAGATCACTGTGTACTCATATTCTAGCTACCTAATTTAGTTTATAATTTCAAATTAAACTTTACACGCCAATTCATTACAGGAGAAAAACATCGATGTCAGCTATATGGTAAAGGTATTTTTATTATTCAGTAAAATATGTACATGTCCTTCTTATTTCTTTACAGAAATTCGACTCCAGGAATATTCTTCGGAGTCGGAGCATTTGTCAGTTAAGACATAATTCGACTGACCCTGTATATTTTGGTTTCACTTCTTTCGAAACATGAATTTACATCAGACACACATAATGACACTTACACTTATCCCTGTTCTCCCACGGTCATAGGAATGCAAGAATTTGCTTTTTTGGCAAACAAGATTTCTATCTAACAAGAACAAAATCTCCTATCACACAGGGTTATCAAAAATTGAGAACAAGAATTAATCCTGGGGCGAGAAACAATGCAACAACAACAACAACACACAGGAGCTTGCTAATGTCATGTCTTGAAATGATATTTGAGCCGCGCCATGAGAAAACCAACATAGTGGCTTTGCGACCAGCATGGATCCAGACCAGCCTGCGCATCCGCGCAGTCTGTTCAGGATCCATGCTGTTCGCTGTCAAAGCCTATTGCAATTAGAGAAACCGTTAGCGAACAGCATGGATGCGCAGGCTGGTCTGGATCAATGCTTTTCGCAAAGCCACTATGTTGGTTTTCACATGGCGCGGCTCATATTACGTTGAACACTATGTCAAGGTACGTCTGGTACCATCTACTGGCAGATCTCTCCTAATCATAACCTTGACTACTTTTTCTCATAAAAAATCTGTTTTACTAATCTTTGATACTGGATATGTTCCAAGCCGTTGCCATGGTTACGAATAGATGCCAGTGATTGAGAAATATTTGGCTGAGTCAGGCAATCAGGTAGTTATATGAGTACACAGGATTTTCCACTGTAAATATTTGAGCGAGGAGTCAACCTGGCCCGGCATATCAGTTATGACATAAAGCATAAACATAATGATAGATCGAGCCAAACGTTCAGCTTGTGTTTATGTTACGAGTGTTTCGGATGAATTGTGAAGTGTTATTGTACATGTTAAACACCTACTGCTATTAACATTATGATGTTACAACTCAAAACAGTGAAAAAAAAACCCAGAAACAATCACATTCACCAGAAGGGTTTAGATTTAATAAGTGTAGGCGTATTCGTACGTGTAAATTTTCGTAATATATTCTGAAAAAAAAGAAAGTTTTGATTTACGAAAAATATAGACGACCACGTTCGTAAAAATCCTCAACTAAATATTGATTGATTCCCCGGTATTAACAGGTGCTTACATATAAACATATAGTCATATGTGTTTGCTACACGTGTACGTAAATATACACGTATTGGAATCATACACGTATTTTCAAACTATTACCTACAGGAATCAACATAATAACTTTAAGAATAAATTGTACATTTGTATGTAAGGATTATTTTGCTATTTTTCGCTCTATTTTTGTGACAATCTTAGTTCTCATAACATCATGCACGGGTACACGTGTACACGTTAATACAGATACTTACTTCCATAATTTTTAAAATTACTGCATTTTGCCATATAACGGGTAACAATGCAATGTTTCCAGAGTCCTATGTATTCCTCAACACGGAGTCTTTCAGTTATCCTAAACGGATCTATGTACTCTATGGTAGACCAGTTAGTCGTGTAAAACCCGATCATATCTAATATAAAAGCTATTATAATCAGTCCAAGGACAATCTTTGATAATAAACTTGCAGCTTTGTAGCCAGTTTCCATTGTTCTTGCTTTTTGGAATGATTTTCACAAGTGGAATTAAAATTTATATAAGCAATCTTTTCCTCCACACACGGTTCACGGTATGGTAAGGTTTTTTTTTGTATTTCGGCACAATAATTATCGTTCGTTAATTATCCGTTTGCCGGAAGTAAGTTTAAGTCTTTTCGGATATCTTCTGAACAGTTAAGGTACGTTAGTCCGTTTTGCGTAAGAATTCCTGGTATTTCCGGATGCTTTATAATCATATAATATTTCTATCACTTCACAATGTTATAACATCCTTAAATACTTATTCTGTCAAACTAAACTCAAGATCGCACTTTATTCAATTTAAGTTTAAAATCCATCAAAGATTTCAATGCACAGGCGACATATAGTAGCTAAGGTAAAACCATCGTAATATAATTCCTTCGTTGACTAACATCTGTAATCATCAGGTATCAATAGAAAATATAAGCCGAATTTCAGTCAAACTAGAAAAAGAGACAGGAAACGTACTACTAAATCCTGCTAATACTGATTTCTTGAAATTCAATCAAGAGATTTCACATATAAGTGGAATGAAAAATTAAATGATGCTATAGATAGTGTTATTGCCTAATTCAATTCGCTCTCGCACCTGTCTGCATACAGAAATAGATATTGCACGTCTACATAACTTCGTTACACAAATCTGCAATTTTGATTTTTTCTCGAACTTCACAAGAATGTAAAATATCCAAAGTTTATGCTATTCCGCCTAGGTGTAACATAACAAAAACATTTGAAGATAAAAAAAGAAAGTAGAAAACAAACGTGAATATAGTGGTAAACAGTATGTAAGCCAAAGCAAATGTCTTCGATTGCTTATCAGTAATCTGCTGGGCAGAAACAGTGGATGAACATCGTTATCTAGTCGGGTGAGAAATTAACTTTGACAGATATTTCGTGTTTGCCGAATGAGTTTATTTATAGGCGTTGAGATATGAAAATGAGAACGTTTAATATGAATCGATAAAAAAAAATTGCACTGAATATTATAATTTTAAAAGAAGGATATTTTCAATCAATCATGTTGAGATTAATAAACTTATAATGTTTAATTTTTGTTTTTATCCTTAAAAAATAAAGAAATTCCAACCACATATATTTTGATCATTCGGACAACAGTTTTGGAAAAATGAAAACTATTAATCCGAACAAGTAGAATTAAACATTATCCAGCAAATAGCGATGTTTTGTTGCTCATCGCATTAAAAATGATACACACATAAAACATCAATATTTTTTTTTTCACTTGGATGAATGTCAAAGATATTTATGTTTAAAAAAGGTTTTGAGATAACTTCCGAATTAACGCACTTGCTTTGGTATTTACAAGTAGGATGTGAAAGATGTCCTTGAAGGAAAACACATAACTGTTTGAGGTAAACAATGGTCTTTCGTTTGGTTAAAAAGTAATTTTAAACAAAGCATTTAAATTCACATCACAATATATCAGTCCATCAGAAAATTGAAAAAAAAATCTTCTTTAACACTCCAAACAAGTTTCTCTGTAGTCGGCTTGAAAAAATACCCAACAAATTATGGCCATGACATGCAAAGATAACAAAATTTGGCCCGAAGGAAACACCAGGAGGTCCGCGCCTTTACGTGACGAAAACGTCAAAAGAAAACAGTCGTGAACCATTCATTCTAGTTGCCTGTAGTGGACAACAACGACAAGGTCAATGCTAAATGAAATGCAAAACTTAAATAAACTCTCATAACCAAAGCATTTAATGTTACGCTACACGAGGAGTCCAAAGTCTCAGATTTTTCGTATCTTTAGAAAAACTTTTGCGTTTTTCTCAGTTTCAGATACTTTCGACATCTCTCAAGAGTATTTTTTCTGTGTTAATATATCTATGTGTGGACATTTTATGCATAGTTATAGTGGTTTCATTAACTCATTGGGGCCGAAATGCGACTAAAGGCACTATATTTTCTACCCCTGTAGCGTTGATATCCGACTATACGCGCGTTATTAGGACTCCCCAGGGCGGCGATTGACGAGTATAGTCGCGGCACCGAACTCATGCTGATTGCGTCACGTACTTGTTAATTTTGATAATCCTGATAAAAGCAAAATTATTTTGCATACCGGCTATTATTTCTTAGATGTTATAATAATTAATTATGCTTATAATTAGTTTCCTTGTTAAAATAAATTTTTGTAAATATGCAGTAAAGGAAATAAAAAAGACAAACTACGCTGTGTTTCGTTCATACAGTATTTTAAAAGATTAAATATTCGTACACTTACATCGCATTAAATTAAAATGGTTAAAAATAACACAGCAAAACATGTTTCATACACAACAATGTTTGTAAGTAAACGGTTTTTGTAAATTTAATAATTCTTCAAGGATGGGTGTAAATATTACAACTTAACTGTCTCAATGCGTGTCACACAACGTTTGTGTACATGTTTAGAAATTCATCATACATCAAAACAAACCATCGATATTCCCTCAAAAAAGGGTGTTAATTTTAAGTAATGCTGATGTAAATACAATTGCAAATGCATTTATATTTATTGTAATTTAATGTGTTTACATGAGAAAAAAAGTAATAAAATCGGAAATGTTCAAATATTTATTAAACGCAACAGGTGTGTAAAAATGGTGAATGTTTTGAAGTGAAATTATTACATTTTGTATTCTATTTGGATATAAGTTACGGAAGAAAGTGGATATATATAAATATTTGTTAAAACTTGGAAGATTTTATAAGTATAGTTTGATTTACATCCATGTTAATAATATTTCCATGTATGATTTCAATTGACTGCATGCGAGTGTGATTATTATAAGATCAGATAATTCTTCGACGTCAGGTGGTAATTCTTATCTCGCCGCAGCACGTATATTATGATATCGGCCTCAGGGAGTTAAGAGGTAGGCAAAAACAGTAACACCAGAGTGAATTTTAAGTAAATAGCTGTTTGCACTTGTTTTATTATGACATGTATGTATTGTTTCTTCTGCCAAAATATCAATTTGATGTTCGCAATAGACTTTGAATATTGAAAAAAGAAGCACGGGTACCTATCATTTTTATTTTAACTTGTGATACATCAATCTATAAATATTCAAAGTTATAGAAAAATCTGTCCGCTAGAAGTAGGTGTGAAAAACATCTTTAAGTGGATTCCACAAGAAAAAACCAAATAGTCTGATTTAGTGGTGTTCAACCGCTTAGAGGTAATTAAACCCAAGGAAACACTGAGAACGAAAGCGAGTTATGTACCTTTCATCTTGCATCTTTTTTCCCTACTACCCATTGCTTTTCCCCTATTTTAATACTGAAGAGGGAACGAAAAAAAATTTCCCGAATGGAAAAATTCTAGCCTCGTTTTGACATACATTATTAATGATACTGAAAAAAATTGATACGATATGGCCTCTTCGGTGGTATCCTTAGATGAAATTGTGACATGGGAAAGATTTCTCGATAACTGAAAAGTACTGACAACAACGATTGTAAATGTCATAGCGGCCCACCTCCACACGAATGAACAGTGATTTATTATTAGTCACCTCATAACATAACCGCATTAAAATGAACTCAATGAAACAAACCAGAAAAAATTGAACCGAAATTAAAAGACATGAATTTATGACAAAGAAATAAAGTAATATTTATTACTTATATGACAAAGGAATGTCAAAAACATAAAGTTAAGTGTACAAAAAGGGCGGCACGCGTATGTAACTTTTCCAAAGGCAATACAAAAAGTTACTCCCAACAACATGTTGTCTTTGATCAAAATATATCATACGCCAACGGCATTGTAGCAACGTTTATAGTTCACACATGAACATGATGAAGTTAATGAAACTGTCAAGTTAATGAATTTGTCAAAAATAATAGTGAAAATGTCGAATTCTTTCTATCTAGTACAGCGTTTATGTTTTATATTAATGGATCAATGAGTGAACAGAGAAAGAAAGAAAGAAAAGAGAAAAAAGAAAGAAGCAAACATAGAATGTAAAAAGAAACTTAATAAGGAAGAAACATATAAAATTCAAGAACAGCAAAACAATGAATAAGAAAGCGAGCACGTGTAAAAAAGAAAGAAAGACATACAGAAAGAAAGAACGAACGGACAAAAGAGCCGTGTGAATAATCATTTTTAAACAAGGCATCTCTTCCTTCTTAATCACCCAGTGCAAAAATACCTTCAATTTTTTCAACCTGCTCTTCATTGTTTTCTATATTAGTGTTCACGAGAACTCCATGGTCCTCGCGAACTTCCTGTATTGGATTACGGTGTACATGATGAACAACTACTTTCTGAGTACGGATTTTAGTCTCCCTCTCGTCTTGTTCCGGACTATTGCGTTCACGATCGTTTTCTCTCTCCCGCTCTTTATCGCGATCAGTTTCTCGAACTTCAGTGTCAGTTTCTCCGTCACTTCTTTTCTTTCTTATTTTGAATTCTTCAGATAAACATTTATTTTGCTTACACGTTCTTTTACTCTTCTGAATTCAAGCCGAGATTGTATACAACACAGCCACATAAACTCGAAAAAAGCTTATATTCTATTGACTGCTTTCTCAAATTAAGTATACGTTTCAGGGCGACTGAGCATTTTAATTGGCATGCGATGTACTTAGAACTACCTGCTCGTGTAAAAACCAGAGCAAATTTCAGAAAAGGAAATTCCATGTTGCGTTAGTTTTCGGGAAGGGAGAAATAATTAATAACATCTAACAAGAAAACAATGTATACTAGATGCAAGTGCCAATATGCTCAAACTGCAAGTCTTATATTTCAGTCTATATAATTTTTATGAATATTCTTTCCTTTGAAATTTTCCTTATCAAAATTTGGTACGCTATAAATTTGTTTTTCATATGGAATGGCTTTGATCACCATTGTACATTTAAAACCATGGACCCTAGTAGAGGTATCGCCGAAAAATCTATTAAAGGAAAATTAATATAATCATTTGTCCTTAAATAGGAAGACATACTTAAATTATCATCTTTCAAGACGTTGAATACGTCTGAGAAGCCCCCTTCCGTGCAGATATCCAGTGTACAGTGTCGCCACAGACCGTTGTGGCTAAAGTCCGTATCCGTCCAATAATCCGTAGCGTATCCGGTGATGAATAAAATCATCCCAATCATGAAAGTTACAATTATCACTTTGTTCAGATTTTTATTTGGTTCACCCATGCTGAAGACCCCCTTTTTTTCTAAATATAGAATTTAAGTATAAACACAATTTATGCTTGCTTAATTTCGAAAATACCACGTTGATATTTAAAATGTGCCCTTTTCAATTCAGTATCCAAATACTTCCACAGACATAACTTAGATAAGAAACTTTTTTTGAAATTTAACAAAACTAAAATATTTTGGAAGTAAATCAAAATCCCGTCAACAAGTAAAGCAAAATAAATGTATATCTGGTCGAGTTCAATTATTTCCCGAAAACGGTCAGTGTAAGTAAAAGACAATTTATGTGGTATTTCCGATATAGCAAGCACAAATTATAGCACAAGACATGTCCAGTTTACAAAAAAGTCCTATCTATTTGTAATGAACAAGAAAGATCAATTAGAAATAATACGTTAACGTTGTTCTCCGTTCTATAAACGTCAATAAGTAACAAACATGACCTGTGACCTGAATGGTTCCTAGACAACAAAATATTACAGCTTATTTATTACATGAGCGCACCAAAACTGGGAACCGTAGTAACGTGTTTCGTTTCGCCCGCGGCGCACACAAATTTTCGAGTCACTTAACATGACCTCGTATTCAGTGTAATGGGCCTGGCCTTAGTACAAGTATGACATTCATAGAAAAATGCGTAGTGTTGACAGCTAGTGACAATTACCTATTTACTTATGGGTGTTTTTGTTGTCAATAATGACCGATTATTGATAGGTCTCTTTACTTTATGGACATTTGCAAGTTTTCCACTCGACTTTTTTTTTTGTATTTTGGAAAAATAGGTTCTGTTCGCAAAATAGACAGCCGAATGAGAACAATGGTTTTCGTACAGTGAACTTTCTACCGAGTAAAAATGTATGTACTTATCCGGAGACCTTTTTTATTTGCGAAAAAATATAGTCTTTGTATGTCGGCAGTTTCATCTTGTTACGCTTTAGCGTTGCTAGGAGATATATTATCCATTTTCTCATCTGTATCGACCTGAATCTCTGTTGTTTGTCATTGTATAGTTAATTTCTTTGACTTAAAAGTGATCTATTCAAACGAAGAATGATGTAAATAACATGTAATGCTTAACGTTCGAGTCTTTATTTGAGCCGCGCCATGAGAAAACCAACATAGTGGCTTTGCGACCAGCATGGATCCAGACCACCCTGCGCATCCGCGCAGTCTGGTCAGGATCCATGCTGTTCGCTTTTAAAGCCTACTACAATAAGAGAAACCGTTAGCGAACAGCATGGATCCTGACCAGACTGCGCGGATGCGCAGGCTGGTCTGGATCCATGCTGGTCGCAAAGCCACTATGTTGGTTTTCCCATGGCACGGCTCATTTTAGCATTCGTCGCATCTAATCCATCCGCCCACGAACTCATGCATCTTTCAAAGCATCCGTTCGTCCATTTGATTCTCGTTCAATATGAGGTAGGAGGTATGGCCTAACATAAACAAATGTAGTCATTCCAAGTTTTTTTTTTTAAATAAATGAGCAACATTTTAAGTAAGAATCGTATGAAAATCCGTTTGTTTGTCCGTTCTGCGAGGCATTTATACTTTCATCCACCAGAACATCCACATATCCGCACACACATACTTCCACCGAAACATACACAACTCTTATTGGTTAACCAGATCATGATTAGCCTGATCAATCTAAATTGTTCGCCATTCAATTAGTATATTTTTGGTAAGCACCCCTTTTAAGTAGAGTCCTATTTGGGTTAAATGCAGCGGGCAAATTTTAATTGTAAACAATATTCAGTACATTAGTTCAGACATAAAAACCTTTAATTAATACGAAGGTAGTAATTTGCCGGATATGCCTCTGTGGTCCGCTCGAATATAATCCATCCATGCCAGTTGTAAGCTTTATTGATGCTTAGTTGGGGAATGGCTATGGATGATATTTAAGCTAAATTATAACAAGGTTTAGCTTACCAAAAGGTTCCTTCTAGCACATATTAAAATTAATATTCGTTTTAAAGGACCTGTTTTAGCATCATGTTACAGATGTCTAAAACGACAGCGAGAAAATCTCGAATTACAGTATGTTTTGATAGTAAATTACTAATGCTTAACGTCAAAATGAAATAGTTGAGTATGATACGATGAATAACAAGAGATCACAGAGTGATCTTGGCGCCCACCAATGTGTCATTTTTGTGTGTTCCAAATTTCAAGACTTACTGACTAGCTCAAGGTCAAATTTCATTTCCGTACACAACACTGTGCATGTGGTCTAAATTCGAAAGCTGTAACTTGAGAAATGTGAAAGTAGGACACTAGATCAATTTCAAGGACAAAGTTCTTTTTACACAAAACTATGCATGTGCATCAATTTTGAAGACTGTAGTTTGAGAAATTTGAAAGTAGGTCACTAGGTCAATCTTAAGGTTAAAGTTTATTTCGGTACACAAAACTATGCAAGTGGTCAAAATTTGAAGACTGTAGCTTGAGAAATGAGAAAGTAGGTCACTAGGTCAAAATCAAGGTCAAATTTCACTTCACAACACAAATCTATGCATGTGGTCCAAATTTGAAGCCTGTTCCTTCAAAAATGTGAACGTAGGTCACTAGGTTAATATCAAGGTCAAAGTTCATTTCGGTACACAAAACTATGCAAGTGGTCCAAATTTGAAGGCTGTAGCTTGAGAAATGTGAAAGTAGGTCATAGGTCAAAATCAAGGTCAAATTTTATTTCGGAATACAAAACTATGCATGTGGTCCAAATTTGAAGCCTGTACCTTAAAAATGTGAAAGTAGGTCACTAGGTCAATGTAAAGGTCAAAGTTTGTTTCGGTACACAAAACCATGCATGTGGTCTAAATTTGAAGGCTGTAGCTTGAAAATGTAAAAGTAGGTCACTAGGTCAAAATTAAGGTCAAATTTCATTTCGGAATACAGAACTATGCATGTGGTCCAAATTTGAAGACTGTACCTTCAAAAATGTGAAAGTAGGTCACTAGGTCGATGTAAAGGTCAAAGTTTGTTTCGGTACAATTACCATGCAGGTGGTCCAAATTTGAAGGCTGTAGCTTGAGAAATGTGAAAGTAGGTCACTGGGTCAAAATCAAGGTCAAATTTCATTTCGGAACACGACATTATGCATGTGGTCCAAAATTAGAAGCATTACCTTCAAAATGTGAAAGTAGGTTCACTAGGTCATGTCAAGGTCAAAGTTTATTTCAGTGCACAAAACTATGCATGTGGTCCAAATTTGAAGGTTGTAGCTACAGAATGTGAAAGTAGGTCACTAGGTCAAAATCAAGGTCAACTCGTGTCAAGGTTCATCTTGCCACTCAAAACCATACATGTGGTCCAAATCTGAATGTTGTAGGTTATTGACAAGAAGTTTTTATAAGCTTTTCCCTATATAAGTCTATATGAACCATGTGACCCCCAGGGCGGGGCCATATTTGACCCTAGGGGGATAATTTTAAGAAACTTGGTAGAGAACCACTAGACGATGCTACATTACAAATATCAAAGCCCTAGGCTTTGTGGTTTGGACAAGAAGATTTTCAAAGTTTTTCCCTATATAAGTCTATGTAAATCATGTGACCCCCGGGCGGGGCCATATTTGACCCTAGGGGGGATAATTTGAAAAATCTTAGTTGAAGACCACTAGATGATGTCACATACAAAATATCAAAACCCTAGGCCCTGTGGTTTTGGACAAGAGGTTTTTCAAAGTTTTTCCCTATATAAGTCTATATAAACCATGTGACCCCCGGGGCGGGGCCATATTACACCCTAGGGAAATAATTTGAATCATATTGGTAGAAGACCACTAGATGATGCTTCATACCAAATATCAAAGCCCTAGGCTCTGTGGTTTGGGGCAAGAAGATTTTCAAAGTTTTTCCCTATATAAATCTATGTAAATTATAGAAATAAACAAAGGGCCATAACTTACTAAAAATTTGTTGAACCAGTCTGATTTTCAGGGGGACACAACTAGAGTACCAATACATCATTCTGACAAAGTTTGGTCAAAATCCCCCTGGTAGTTTCTGAGGAGATGCGATAACGAGAAATTGTTAACGGAAGGACGGACGGAATGACGGACGGACGGACGGACGGAAGGATGACGGACCACGGACGCAGAGTGATTTGAATAGCCCACCATCTGATGATGGTGGGCTAAAAAGACAAAAGCGCTACAAGATTTTTAGGCGGAAGTCTATTTTTAGATGATACCTATTCATCTCGATTCTACATTATGAAGGAATATTCCAGTTTAATAATTCACACTTGACTGAGCTACTGGTACCTAAAGCCTGTTGTCATTACAAGCCGGCCAATAAAACTCCGTGACCTTAGAAATAACCTGTGACGTAAACTATATCTTTCTCAATTGGGGGGAATCCATGGGTTACACAATACTAAACCCCGATGATGATTAATTGATTCTTTTATTTCCTCCTGAACATAACATTATGTACATTCACCAGATAGACATATATCAGCAAATTTAAATGTAAACAACCCCCAATATTATCGTTACCTTCAAATGCATGGTTAATATATGAAAAACAAACCCCATTGTGACCCTCTTAATTATGTGTAACAAATTCACACATGAATACTAGGTCAATGTCTCAGTACCATATTTACTCTATTGAAAGAGGTAACATATTTAATTTGTTGTTGGATTTAACAGTTTATGTTAAATAACTAGCGTAAATACTTACCTGATATTATTTGCAGTATAAAACAGACATTGCAACCAAAATTTTACAAGATGGTCTTTTTATATTTATATAGTTGAGCCCTAGAAGGAACTTTTGGTATGCTTTAACTTGTAACGAAGTTGTATTTCACTTAAAGAGGCTATTTGTAATGAATGTGCACGAGTATACATGAGTCCAAGATGGCGGCGCCCAACTGGCTATTCGGATTCCTTTGAGGTTATTGCAGTGATTCGGTCAAAAATGTGCTTTCGAAAGAAGTCCTTAATAAATAGATCCTAATTTTTCCATTTTTTCGCGCATTTGCGCGTAAACCGGGGGCCAAATGGGCATTATTTCAATCGTGGAATGAATTTTACATAAAATAAGACACTTTTCAGTCAAGTGTGAAATGTTCACCATAAGTGTTCCTTCTCTTGAGAAGGAACAATTATGCTTCCAAATTTGTGTCGAAGCTGTTTAGTAAAAATAAAGCGAAAATAGGTATCTCCTGATGTCTACCTACGCAATATTAGAGTTATCATCACGTGTCTCATTCAGCTAGGTGACTATGGTTTCATTGCATTATGCTTTGATATTATTAGTTGTCTACAAACAGATCTTCAAGATAGGGGTAGTTTCGCAAGAAGTGAATGGCTGAAAATGGTGATAAAAACATGTTGTGCATAGCTATTTTTACATAGAAAATAGTAGCGGAGGCATTTAATACCTTGTAACCATTTACAAGCTCACCGGTCTAGGGATGACAATGATAAAAAACAAGAAAGAACGGATGCTTAACCTTTAGCCTGTTGGTGGCAATTGATTCAGCCTTTGCGACCAGTGCAGACCAAGATCAGCCTGCAAACTTTTGTAAAAGTTTGTGATTCTCAATAAAAAGGTATCCATTTTCGGGACATACGCATCTACGGGCCCTCGCTCTCTTGCTCATTCGTACGCACGGACGGGCGGAGGAGAAAATCTATATATCTCCTCCTCTTTCCTAAGGAGGGGGATAAAATTATATGTCCTACATACACTCTGCTACATACTCATTTTTTGTATCAATCTTACATTACTGTAATAGTAAATATACTAGGGGAGTCATATTCGGATCTGCACATGCTTGCGTTCGTTTACTGCTGCTTCTATAGGGGAGCTATATATGAAAACTAGTCCAAATAATTTGACGTGAAAAAAGTTGTCATTTGATCTTCAACATTCAATATATTGACATTTTACATTTTTACTATCAAAGCTGGCATAATATGGAAAATAAAAAAAAATGTAATTAATTAAAATGATATGAGTTATGTCAGGTCTTATATTCAGGACTAATATGACAACGTGCTGCGAGTCTCCGGGGAGCTATATATATCCGAATGAAGTGTGACAGAGCACGCCAAATAAGACAAACATCTTCATCATTCATATAACTTCACATCGAAGGACACAGATTGATTCATAGCGAATCGATGCTGGCATCCATTAAGCTTATCCGAAGATCTTACGAGCCTTGATTTCGGCGAAATGCTACTTCTTCAGTACTAGATAATCTTTTTTTTTTAGAAAAAATAATTCTGTTAAATATTCTGACTTCATCAGTCTTGGCACTGAGTATCTACTTGTTATCTCCTGTGAATAAAACACAGGGTCTGAACACAGACTACTTCTTCAGGGGAAATAAGAAAGTAATTAAATACGAATATGTTAAATGGTTAAAAAAGTAAACATATAAGCAGTAATTTATAACATATAAGTAGTATAAGTATAACATATAAGCAGTAATTTATAAACATATAAGTAGTATAAGTATAACAATATAATGTAGTTATAAGTATAACATATAAGTAGTAATAAGTATAACATATAAGTAGTAATTTATAACATATAAGTAGTATAAGTATAACATATAAGCAGTAATTTATAACATATAAGTAGTATAAGTATAACATATAAGTAGTATAAGTATAACATATAAGTAGTATAAGTATAACATATAAGTAGTATAAGTATAACATATAAGTAGTATAAGTATAACATATAAGTAGTAATTTATAACATATAAGTAGTATAAGTATAACATATAAGCAGTAATTTATAACATATAAGTAGTATAAGTATAACATATAAGCAGTAATTTATAACATATAAGTAGTATAAGTATAACATATAAGTAGTATAAGTATAACATATAAGTAGTAATTTATAACATATAAGTAGTATAAGTATAACATATAAGCAGTAATTTATAACATATAAGTAGTATAAGTATAACATATAAGCAGTAATCTATAACATATAAGTAGTATAAGTATAACATATAAGTAGTATAACATATAAGCAGTAATTTATAACATATAAGTAGTATAAGTATAACATATAAGCAGTAATTTATAACATATAAGTAGTATAAGTATAACATATAAGTAGTAATTTATAACATATAAGTAGTATAAGTATAACATATAAGCAGTAATTTTTACATATAAGTAGTATAAGTATAACATATAAGCAGTAATTTATAACATATAAGTAGTATAAGTATAACATATAAGTAGTAATTTATAACATATAAGTAGTAATAATATGATTTCTCTGTTAAGGTGTATTTTATGGATATCCCCTTAGCATCTTAGTAGCATACTCAATGCACTTTTTATTTCACTATAAACACTGTATGTAGTTTCATACTTCGTTTAAACATATTTTCGATAATGAAAGAACGGATTAATATCTCGTTATAAAGAATTAATGTTAACTCCAAATGAAATAGGACTTCGATATAACGCAATCTTAATTTATTTGAACGAAATATATTTCTTTACATCTTATGTCGTTAAAAGGAAACCTTAATATCGCGCGGTTTAATTTCACTCAGTAGAGATAGTACCTAAGTTTTTCAAATCATAGGTTTGAAGTTAAAAAAGCTTTGAAATGAAGACAAATGTCCATATATTTCTCAAAAACAGAAATATAGACAATATTTTAACCAGAAGTGCGGAGTTATGAGCATTTAATATTTTCATGATAACTAAAATTGTGATCAAGGAAATGTAACTCTTCTTGAACATGGAGAGCATAAACATCAAAGGGACATAATATAGTCAATATTTTCTAATTGGGTGCATTTGATTTAACATTCAACTTTGATCTGGATTGCTAAATACTGATCCATGATACTGTGTGTTAAAAATTTAGAACATCTGGAACATTCTATTAACAGCAAAACTATGCTTTAGCAGAATCTAAATAGTTAAGCTCTAACTGGGACTCGAACCCAGGACCTCTCACACCTAAGGCAGACACTCTACCACTTCCCTATAATAGTAGTAGCTAATAGCTATGCAGTTTAATTGCTGGATTACATTGCGTGAACTGGATCAATTATCGGTGAACTCTGGATTATCGGCGTATTCGCTTTGTTACCTTACGGCAATTTTTGTGTAAAGAAAAAATATAATCTAATGCTGCCAACGTCATAATTGGTCAAATCTGCTCAGATTTCTCTGACGTGTTGTTCAGAGTATGAACTTACTAACTGGCAATACCAGTGAAATATTACTTACACTGAATCTTTTATATTTGCCCTTTTTGCAGCTGCCGAACGGCAAAGACGATAAGATTTGTCCAAATATAAGTAATTATTTTACCAGTTTAGAGAGGATTTCAATTGATGGGAAATTACAGTTACAAACTAAATACCTTTCTGCAACACATGGAGTCATTAGCATTCACTGTCAATCAGTATTATGACTAAGATCGACTGTCATTCATTGATTTCAAAGTTTCATAGACAGAGTCCGTTGTTTACATTTTTATCGTAACCGGTGCACTTGTAAAAATCACTTTAGTTTGAAAAATCAAAGTATGCGAAGAGCTATGGTACGGTCTCTACACTCAGGTAGGATTTTATAGTGAGTAGGTTATAGGAAAAAGATGTTTCCTTTTGTGAAGAAAGCACCAAACTTTGTATGTAACTATTTTGAAGTATGCTGATTCCAAAAAAAGGAGGAGACACGCAGCTCGCTAACCACAATTAGCTTAAAATGAGGCCCGAAAAAGGGACCCATATTTTATTTATTTTAATCATATATTTTTGAAAACAATGTCCAAAAGGTTAATTTATAACCTAAATAAGTAACTATTAGTGACATAATATTTATTTAGTTACATTTTATACACATTGTATATATCGGACACTGAAGTTAATGACATAGATGAGGCCCTAAAAGGGGGGAAATTGTTTAAAAAAATTTATTTATGGGATGACTTTATTTTTAAGTGTGAATATCATATCACTCAGGTAAACAAAACTAATTTTAGTATTTAATTATATCAAAATATTATTTGAACATTCTTTACATTTTGAGGTTCATTAAGGGTACTTTATAAAACAAGCTCACATATACGTTCATACTGTAATTCATATAATCGATTGTATAATTCTTATACTGTACATGGGATACCAATAGTTCGATTTCACTATGAATATTATTATCAAGCATTCAAAAGAGCAGCTAAAGAAAGGGGTATTTTGTGTTTTTCTTTTATTTCAATATCTAATTTAAATTCATGTAAAACGTATTATACAAAACATAATTTATATGTTTTTCAAGACATTAATGACTTCAAGATAAAGCATACGATAATACTAATGCTTTTTTTACAACAAAAGAAAATGGAATGTGAACTAAATGTATTGTTGTATTTATTATTGCTAATTTATACTATATTCAGTAATACTAATTTATTTGAATTTGATTAAGATTTCGAGTTTTAGAATCAATCTAAATTCCGCTTTCTTGAAAACATTACTGGTATTGTATGATAGATTAACCTTTGTACGGTTTGAACCATCGACATTCCTATTGATCTGACAGCACATTTACCCCTAGATGGTCTCTCTCACTGAACCCCTCCACAGAGCTTATAACTATAAACATTTCTAAAGTGCAGTGATTTACTGCAGACATCCCAAGAACGCAAATAGTTACATATAAAAACTTGTTTGAGATGAAAATACGATACAGAAATAAAGAAAGTCATGCCAAATAGAGTTGGATATAAATTTTTGAAGGTAAAGATTAATCGAATAGTTTATAAACAATGTCTCCTTAAAATATACTGATCTACAGCTGTCTTGCATATTAAGGCTTTTGCGGACAAATTACGAAACAGTGTACTTTCTGTCTTAGGTTCCAAATCGGCCTACATAATGATATCATGTATCTGATAAAGAAATGATCATTCAGAAAATTGTACTTGTGGGTCAGAGTTGGGTATAATAGCCGATGGAGCTCATTCAGCACGGGTAAAATGACCACTGCATCCATCCTAGTTATAATCATAGCTGATATATTATGCTCTTTTTCCAATACAGTGTTAGGAATATCTCTCAGTTGCGCAATTATAAGTCCTAGAATAATTGCTTGTTTAGGGTAATGTCCCAAGCATTTTTCGCAAACTTAAAAAAGTTGAAAGAGAAGTTACGATCAGGTTACCCTTAACAAACAACTTTTAGGCTTGCCAGTATTTCACTCTCTAGCACAAAGGTCTCCAAATAATACACACGATTGGCTTGATACATTTATATCTGCCTTTGTATGTATTCTTGTAGTTACACTGATGAGCTTCCTCCAACTTATAGCAGCTAATTGTGAAGCGTATTACATAGTCAAAGCCAAGTACCAGTTCTCATGACCATTTCCAGTTGACAGGATTAGCAATGTCTATGTATGCTATAAATGCCTGTTTACAACCTGCTTGATACAATGTTATTTGCTACATACGTGAATATCTATTAGGGGGTTGATTTCAATCCGTCTAATCGCTTAAGAAAATATACTCTCTGTCCTCATTTTGATATTTCTTTGCATGATAGAACAACCTATCCTTCCAGTTGTCATGTGCGCTTCTTGAATCTTTTAACACGGTATAACCATAAGTAATGATATCCTATGCCTTGCAAACATAGTGAAACAGTATCACAACAAGATAATGCATTATAAAGAATGTTAGCCTTAAGTCTACGTTCTTTGATGTGTCTTTTCCTGTTGGATTTTTGTCCTTGATTTTATGCCAAAAAACAGTTTGGAACGGCCAAATGAAGCTACAGCTAACAACTAGCAAACTGTTTTACTTTAGAAATCAGTGTTGGTTGCTCGTGACATTATCCCTTTGTGGTTTTGTTCTTATGCATCTGCGGCAAACAAATATGTACCATGTCGCATATCAGTTAGTGCACCACATGTTGTGACTTCAAACTTTTGGAACAATACAACATGGTCATGTTATAAACAAAGGTATAAAACTGTAAGTCAGTAAATGGTGCCAGATAAAATTCTAGTTTCTAAAGGAAATAGACAGCATGAAAACATCCAAATTACCTGATGTTCACATTTGTTATATTTATATATGAAGCCATGTTTGGGGAGAGACATTAAGGTATGAACATACTAAATAGTGGCCTTCTTTATTCTAGATAAAATTGACAAATTTCAAATGACTACAGCACAGAGCAGGACCCGTTTTAAATGTCTGTAGCTTACATTTTTATATTTTCTTAAAGAATATTATGAGTGCTGAAAAAAGCACTTGACTTTCATTACTCTGTACACTTCGTAGAACCAATTAAATGCTAGTGCAATAACACATTCATGTATAAGAAATATAAATTTGTCAAACAAATGTATTAGAGAAATACTGTGAAACCTATTACAATTCTTAGATATCTATTAAAAGTGTGTAAATATCAGTTTCTTTTGTTTTATGGGTCTCTGGATGAGTCATTTGATTTGAGAACATTATTATGTCGTATACTGTTATGTAATGATACAAAAATAGTATAGTACTGGGTTGGAAAGAGGCTTTTGCTGGCCTCTGTTATATAAGGATGAAAAAACCCGTTATAACGATTGAAAGAAATTAATTTGCCCTTAAAATGTGATTTTTAACAATTTCCCCTTTAAGGACCTCATATTATTTTCCTGAGTCATGTATATTGAATGTGTATAAAATGTAACTGAATATGTTTTGTGTCAAGGGTTATAACTGGTTAAGATAATGAATTAATATTTTTGAAATTGTTCAAGATATATTTAATTGATATAAATAAAAGGTAGTTCCCCATTGGGGCCTCATGTTTTGGTCTATTCAAGCCAACAAATCGTATATGTAGTCCATTTCTGATCCAGTATACTTTATAATACTTAAATACAAACTTTCATGCTTTCTTCTTAAGAAACATCTTTTTACACGCAGTTTTGAAATTAAACATACAGTAAAATACGATTACCTCCCTTTTTAGTAGGTATCTTAATAAATAAGAGTATTTTGTAGTAAACTGTGTATATTTGTCAATACAAATGGTTGTTTATCTATGCTAGTGATACGTTATCCATGTTTAGACCATATAAAACATTACTTTATAGATAAATTTCAATTGAAAAGGAAAGAATATTTTTTTCAAGACGTTTTTACCTCCCCTTTTTAAACTGATTTAAAAGGAGGTTCCAGGGCAGATATAGCGTGTCTCCTCCTCTAGTAGGATTTGGGATACCTTAAAGTAATTTCATGCAAAATTTGGTGCTTTCTTCACAAACGGGAACATCTTTGCCATTTTCTGTTTCATATCTTACTCGCTATTACGAACAATCGCGTGATAAGAAAATGTTTCGCCAGGTAAACAAAATTTGGAAAAAAAGTCAACCGAGAGAATATTTATAACAAGAAAGACAACTCATGAGAGCCTAAACAAAGTAGTTTTTTTTTTCAAACAGAAATAAAAGTGGTCGTACTTGGTAACGGTGCAAAATCGTATATATTCCAACACTCCGACTTGTAGCAGCCCGCCCACAACCCTTCATGCCCGGGTCCAATTTGGTCAGTTCTACTCCAGAACGGTGTAAATAATCCGGCACATAAAACTATAACATCTATAAGAACAATAGCAAACCCTACTTTTAACAGTAAGGGTTTATCCCGTATTTCTCTCACTGTGTGCGTAACTTCAACTTCCATGTTCGATTGGAGATTAAGCTGCAGAATAACTGGGGCATGATACTGTAAATACGCGAATATGCGACCGGGTCATTCATACAATATGCTTGAAACAACTGTTCCTGTAACCTAGTTTATAACAAATTTTCAAAACAGTAAATCTACTGTCTGTAGTAAACTTATGTACTGTCTGAAGTAAACAAAATCGAGTTTTCACTTCAAAAATTAAGAGCTGCGAATAAATTTAAAATTAAATAAGATTTAAATTTCATTAACTTATACAGTTGTTTTGTCTGGCTTGTCTTCGTTTCGTGGATGCGCATGCATAATTTGTCATGGTTTATCATATTTTATTTAAATGTTAGGTCATTGTATAACAGCTGCATATTGTACCGAGAAGCAAAGGGTTTTATCTCTTTTACTACACGATGATGGTAGTAGTGGTGATGCTGATAATGACGGAGGCGATGATTGTGGGGATGATGATGTCGATGATGGCGAGGATGATGTTTATGATGATGCTAATAATGATGATGATGATGATGATGATAATTATTATGATGACGGCGATTGTGGCGATGATGATGGATGATATAATAGCGACTGTGCTGATGATGTGGAAAATGATGATGACTATGATGGTGATAATGATGCAAGTACATAATATTGTTATTACTGGTGAGAATTATCATCATTAAAATGTCAAATGTTTTATTTGTCAATTTATTTTAGCTCGATTATGATGAAATCTGGATACTTATCACATGAGAAGGTATGGCCGTGACCCCAGTCCCACATCCGATTTGTGGGGCCGCTCAAACCTTGCATATTGAAAAAAAAAAAAAAAAAACACACACACACACACACACACACACACACACACACACACACAAAATGATCTTTTTCGCATGACGACTCACATATAGAGAATGAGACACAGTCTCTTCTGTGGTAATATAGGATAGTTATAGAGCAAAATTATTCATACATCTGAGAGAATCAACTTCAAAGCATTTTATGCAGTTGCTATGGTTACAGAAAGCTGTAGGCGCCAGAATTACAACGAACAGTAAGTTTGCACGAGATCTGGGACGCTGCTCGCAACATATCGAACGAACATTAGGGTTATCCTGTATTTGGGTTATCCTGTATAAACTCACTCCTAATATTTTAAGTGCCCTCCATAAGCCTCGATTATGATAAGCAACTGGTTAGTATTTTTAAGTCCAGTTTACACAAATAATGTCTTTTACAATGATTATTCGGCAACCACATATTTCACTTAATTAAATGTTACAGTCAAAACAATATAGGGTCAGAACCACACTTATGTCGTCTGGTCCACCCTAAATTTGTATTCATGACCATATTTGCAGGGAACCAATTAAAATAAAAGCCATAGGAGAACAAGTCAAAATCAAGACCATAAAAGAACCAGTCAAAATCACTGCCATATCTTCAAATTTTTATCCTAAGCAAACTTGCAAAAACTTCTTCATTCGTTGAAATCATAAAGTGACCGGCTACCTTTTCACATATCGGAAATTATACAATCATATGACGTGTCATCTGGGAGAGAAGTACACAAATACGTGGAGGTACAAAAGTACACCTTCGGGTAAAAATCAGAAATGTACGTGCAGGTATAAAATTGTACGTGCAGGTATAAAATTGTACCTGTATGTACACTGATATACTTACACATACAAAGAATACATTAACGTACAAATGTATACATGTAGGTATAAATGTTCAAAAGAACACGCATATATATTATACTTACAGGTATAAATTATACCTCAGCGTACATTCTGATTTGTACCTGGATGTATAACTTAATAACTGCTTGGTGTATCTCTTTACTTTTGACTCAATATATAACTAGTTCACAAGAAATACACAAGTTTTGGCTATATTGAGATTTTGGTATCGTGTTTTTGCTCGTCTCATTGAGCTCTTACTTATAACTGTACTTGCCTTCTGATAAAACTAACCTTAATATAGTAAAACCCACATTTCACAAACTTGTAACTTGCTTATTTACATTGATATTTAATTACACAGACCCACAACTATGTATCCAATCAACTTTTTAAATTTTGAACCGCGTGACACATTGCAAAATGTTAACAAAACAACACATTTCCATTTCATGTGGGATTGGTTTCATGACCATGTAAGTATTTTGACAAGTTTGTATATACACTATATCGTATGGCTAAAATGGGACCATGGATAAACTAATTTATTTGTCTTACAAAGTGTCTGTGTTTCAGGCTCTACCAGAAGATATTATGTATACTCTATGCAATCAAAAGAGACGCTAAAAGTAATAAAGATCTCACGTGCAACATTAAAAGAATTGCTATAGTTAAGAGCAATTCATAGCGTGGAAAAGTACTTTCAACATTTCTCAATATACAACATTTTTCAGTTGTAACAAAGTACATGTAAATGCGAGCTAGAGTCAATATGACACAGGAACCAACGTATGATCATTATTTACTAGTATGTGCTGTCCAAAAGAATGCACTTATCATATTGCAGTCTTATTACCAAGCTTTCTTCCTTTCTTCATATTTTTGACTATGCCAGGGGCCATACGAGTGAATTCCTAAACGAAACCCAAGGCGCACAACAACATTCCAATAAAATTTTATGATTTCAGGAAATATTCTTGACACATGTTTAGGCAATTCAATTACAAATTGTTGATTAAGTAAATGGTTATATGTCTCGTCTTGCTGAGTGAAATCCGAGCTAAAACCCCAAATCAAAGCCAACAAAGGGTTTTCTAGCACTTATATTGAGGTCCCTCCGCATACCATAATATTATTATGTTATTAAATTTCTTAATAAAAAGTATATAGAGTATAGGCAGTTCATGGCCGTGGCAGTTGTCCCTTGGATGTTTTGTGTGTAAGTCAGGAGGGAAACCGCAGGTCTCCTTATAGATGAATTTGGTAATTAATAAGTTTCAGTAAACACCATCAAATCATTTTGTAACATTTATTTAATTTATTTAAACTTTCGGAACTTTTGACAAATTTGATCGGAAAGTAAACAAAAACAAAACAATAATACCTCCACCAATACCCAGACATGCTCTAAAAATAACATCCGGACTTTTAATTAAGCCCCCCACCCCCGTCCCCCCAACCTCCCCCTCCACACACACTTTATATATAGTACATTGATTTGGAACACATCCAGGCATCGACCTGTATTTGATATCAGGTCTCAAAATTCAAATTTTGCTGGGTCTACGCTTGATTAGTTAGGCCGGAAAAGGCTATAACTACGCAGCGCAACGTAACCAAACAAAAACGAATTAAACAAATACCATAAAATTAAAGACTCAAAACTGCGCTGGTATCATATCCTTGAGAACACACCATAAAACTGCGCACAAATCCTAAAACTGCGCACGCAGAATTTTCCAAGGACCTCAGAAGAGTGCTCCTTAACCTTGATATTGCTTCGCATCTACATTTCCAAAGAAATTTTAACATGACCAAGACAGATTTCTATCTCAAACGTTACTCTGCATTTTAGAATTATCAGAATCCCTATACTCGACCAACTTACATTGAACATACAATTGAAAACAATGCTGTTAGGTTCAGATAAAGACACATCTTATTTTACCATCGGTATTTTTCAGGATTGAGCATTTCTCCCACCCTCGGTTCATGTGCAATGATTCTGACTTACTTTCTCCTTTATTGTCACTACAAATGGTAACCCCGCCACCTGATACACATATCCTCCATAGTCCTGCGTGTGCATCTCCACCAAGAACCTTCCCAGACACCCAGTAAGCCGATGCGAATCCAATTAAATGGAAAAGAAAGCCTCCGAGGGCTACACACAGAGATCCTTTAACAAAAATCGGTGTTTCTCCCCAGCCTATTTTGCTGCAATATTTTTTCTATTTTTTGTACACACAAAAAAATGTAAAAATGGCCGATTTTGCACAATCCCAAAACTCACAAGACAGTGATATATATAATTTTATTATAATGTTCTTTTAAATTATAGGCTTTGCCCAATGAAGTGTCATTTCTTAGGCTTAAAAGGTGTTTTCCGGTATTACGTAATTCAAAGCGAGAAGCCAAAAAGTCTGGTAGACTTAAAAAGTACTTATTTAAAAATATCTTCCACGAAAATTGAAGGAGCACATGTACATTGCAATAAACAATTGATCTCCCCTTCGTAGTTTATTTTCATATTTTCACTGTTTATTTTCAATAAAGAGATGAAAGCATTTAGGTTACACACAAACTTCGTTAACTCGAACTCGGATAAGTCGTACACCACCCTACCCTCGAACTCGTCGTCAGTTCCCGGAAAAATCCCTGTACAGTGAATTTTGTTCGATAGCTCGAACAATCGATCACTCGAACAAATTTTGCTGGTCCCGCCGAGTTCGAATTTAACGAAGTTTGGCTGTATATTACAGTATGCACGGTCTTGATAATATGAATAATAAATAAATCATTTTGAGTACTCCCCGAACTGAACCTGGCAGCGCGGGCGTGCGCGTGTGTTGTGTGTTGGTGGTAGGGGTACGGCTGTTTATCAGGCTGCACCCCTGTTACCTTTTTTTGTGTCACACGTGTGATTCTAGCTGACAAATCTTCATTTGTTGCGAATGTGGCTGGGATTTTTGTACTTATCAATCTTGTGGAATGTACAAATTCTGCTGTAAATATGAACGGTTCTACAGGACAGATGAGTTTGCCTGGCCTATAGACAGGTACTCTGCAATATAACTCCCGGATATGAAATAAACCCACTTTTAAATAAAAATCAAATAGTGCTACCCCTGCCGTGAACGTAGGACAATTTGATTACAGCAATATCTTTTGCATGAATAATATTGGATTTTTATTCATATACATACTGTTAGTTAATAAGGTTTTGCCAATATTAATATACCGCGCTGTTCATATGCATATAAATATATCTACTCAGACCGATCGATAGCTGGTATTACTGGCTTGCTTGGTTTTCTTAGTTTACGGGGCTTTAACACATTTGTTTACAATCTATTGAGTGTGGCTTTGGGCTGACTTGGTTCCAATCTATTAGGTAGCTATAGCTGCATAGGGTTTGGATAGATTTGGATTCAGTCTATATAGTCATAGCTGCATGGGTTTTGGATCGAGCTGGTTCAAATCTACTGAGTAGTCATAGTTGCATGTGGCTTTTAATTGATTTGGTTCACAATCCATTGAGTAGTCATAGTTGCATGGGGTTTGGATTGAATTGTTCCAAGCTATTAGGTAGTCATAGTTGAATGAGGCTCGAATTGATTCGGTTCCAATCTTTCTGGCAGTCACAGTTTCGTGGGGTTTTGACTGAATTGGTTCCAATCTACTCAGAAGTCATAGTTGCATGGGGTTTGGATTAATTTGGTTCCAATCTATTGGGTAGTCATATTTGAATGGGGCTCGGATTAATTTGGTTCCAATCTTTTGGGCAGTCATAGTTTTATGGCGTTCGGACTGATTTGGTTCCAATCTACTGAGAAGTGATAAGTGCATAGGGTTTTGACAGGTTTGGTTCCAGTCCATATTATCATAGTAGCATAAGGCTTGAATAAATTTGGTTTCAGTCTATATGGTCATAGTTGCATAAGTTTTGGATAAAGATTTCAGTCTATAAGGTCATAGTTGCATTAGGTTTGGATAAATTTGGTTTCAGTCTATATGGTCATAGTTGCATTAGGTTTGGATAAATTTGGTTTCAGTCTATATGGTCATAGTTGCATTAGGTTTGGATAAATTTGATTTCAGTCTATATGGTCATAGTTGCATTAGGTTTGGATAAATTTGGTTTCAGTCTTTATGGTCACAGTTGCATTAGGTTTGGATAAATTTGGTTTCAGTCTATATGGTCATAGTTGCATTAGTTTTGGATAAATTTGGTTTCAGTCTATATGGTCATAGTTGCATTAGGTTTGGATAAATTTGATTTCAGTCTATATGGTCATAGTTGCATTAGGTTTGAATAAATTTGGTTTCAGTCTATCTGGTCATAGTTGCATTAGGTTTGAATAAATTTGGTTTCAGTCTATGTGGTCACAGTTGCATTAGGTTTGAATAAATTTGGTTTCTGTCTATGTGGTCATAGTTGCATTAGGTTAGGATAAATTTGGTTTCAGTCTATATGATCATAGTTGCATTAGGTTTGAATAAATTTTGTTTCAGTCTATATGGTCACAGTTGCATTAGGTTTGAATAAATTTGGTTTCTGTCTATATGGTCATAGTTGCATTAGGTTAGGATAAATTTGGTTTCTGTCTATATGGTCATAGTAGCATCAAGTTTGGATAAATTGGTTTCAGTCTATATGGTCATAGTTGCATTAGGTTTGGATAAATTTGATTTCTGTCTATATGGTCATAGTTGCATTAGGTTTGAATAAATTTGGTTTCAGTCTATATGGTCACAGTTGCATCAAGTTTGGATAAATTGGTTTCAGTCTATATGGTCATAGTTGCATTAGGTTTGAATAAATTTGATTTCTGTCTATATGGTCATAGTTGCATTAGATTTGGATAAATTTAGATACAATCTACATGTATTTGGTCATAGTTGCATTATGTCTATAGGGTAAATTTGATTTCAGTCTGTATGGTCATAGTTGCATTAGGTTTGGATAAATTTGATTTCAGTCTATATGGTCATAGTTGCATTAGGTTTGGATAAATTTGGCTTCAGTCTATATGGTGATAGTTGCATTAGGTTTGGATAAATTTGGTTTCTGTCTATATGGTCATAGTTGCATTAGGTTTGGATAAATTTGATTTCAGTCTATATGGTCATAGTTGCATTAGGTTTGAATAAATTTGGTTTCAGTCTATATGGTCACAGTTGCATTAGGTTTGAATAAATTTGGTTTCTGTCAATATGGTCATAGTTGCATTAGGTTTGGATAAATTTGGTTTCTGTCTATATGGTCATAGTTGCATCAAGTTTGGATTAATTGGTTTCAGTCTATAGGGTCAGAGTTGCTTAAGTTTTGGATAAAGATTTCAGTCTATATGGTCATAGTTGCATTAGGTTTGGATAAACTGGTTTCAGTCTATATGGTCATAGTTGCATTAGGTTTGGATAAATTTGGTTTCTGTCTATATGGTCATAGTTGCATTAGGTTTGAATAATTTGGTTTCTGTCTATATGGTCATAGATGTATTAGGTTTGAATAAATTTGGTTTCTGTCTATATGGTCATAGATGCATAAGTGAGTGAGTTGGGCTTTACGGCGAATCGACACAAAATGGTCATATATCGCCGATATAGTTGCATAAGGTTAGGATGAATTTGGTTTCAGTCTATATGGTAATACTTGCATTAGGTTTGGATACATTTGGTTTCAGCCTATCTGGTCATAGTTGAATAAGGTTTTGATAAATTTGGTTTCAATCTTTATGGTCATCATAGTTGCACAGGGTTGGGATAAATCTGTTTCTTTGGGCAGTCAAAACTTCATGGAGTTTTCTAAATATGGCGCAAGTTTATTGAGTAGTAACAGCTGCAAGAGTGTTAGGTAGATTCTGCTCCATAGCATGTTGCATTCGAGTGGCTATAAGTAACTCGGAAAAAATTATCTGCGGTACACTACAATGTGTTACAGTAGCTTTAGTAGCATTAGTGTTGGGTGTATTAGGCTTCAGGACACTTAAGTCAATCTATGGAGTAAGTCATGGTAAAATGGTGTTGGGCAGACTTGGCTTCATGACAAATTTCTATGAAGCCGAGACTGTAGCATTGGACAAAACACATGGGCAGGCTCAAGAACACTAAAATTAGTCAATTATATAGTCACAGCAATGGGTTTCAATTGATAACGCTACAGAGAACTGATAAGTAGTCACAACAAAATGGAAGTAGAAAACAATTTACTCAAGAACACTAAAGTAGTCAAGTTAGTACAGGAGTTTGATAGACTTGTCCCCAGAAGTGAAATACGTCGATTTACAAAAACTATGGTAGTTCTTTATGATACAACTGTCGTGGAATCAAAGTAGTTTGTATGTTAGATAAATTATGCTCCAGGAAAATAAGTCTGTTGAGTAGTATGAGATGAAGTAGATTAGGACTCTACGTCTCATGATTCATAGATTATGCTTCAGAACACTAAAATAAATCTGATGAGTAGTCATAGTAGTCGGGGTGTTGAATAGATTAGGCTACAGAAAACTAAATATATCTTATGTTGGGGCGTCGGATAGATTAGGCTTTAGAACATTAATATAAGTCCATTGAGAAGTCATCATAGTTTGGAAATCAGATAGATTAGGCGTCAGGACATCAAACTAAAGCTGATCACAGTGTAGATTAGGTTTCAGAATATTAAAATAAACCTCTTAAGTGGGAATCGGATAGATTTTGGTTCCAGTTCACTTAGTCACAGTAGTATGGTAGTAGGGCAGATTAGTAAATTTCATCATTGTTCGAAAATCAAGGTAAAACACACAAATAGTGCCTAGTTTCCTACAATGAAACTGATAGCGGGGGTTTGAGATGTAAATGGTAACCGGTCTGGCTTTGAGAGTCAAAATATCCATCGTTTAAAGATATGTTATGAATAAATCTCAGATTTTAAATTATAAATAATTACTATACAATAACTATGTAAACATAAAATAACCGTTTGTGAGTATAAATAGTACTGTGGGTTAGGGTTGATATACTGTACGTATCAGTAAGTACAATGTGAATATGTAGTTCCACTAAATAAGCTGGACGATTTAAAAAAAATGGCTACATCAGATAACAATTTCCTGTGATTGCAGCTCTACATACAGTATTTAAATCAATTACTTTTTAAAAACATATTTCAGTGCAATTATGTTCATAGTACATCTTTAAAACGATAAATACAAAAAGCATTGAGTGACACTGGTAAAAAGTTACGGAAGTAACACAATAGGAAGGAACACTATGCCAACTGCATAGCATAAGATATCTACCACTGCAGTGAGCTCAGATGAAAGTACATTATTACACTGAACAAGCTATTACAAAACTAGTTTTGAAAATGACAGGATAACATATATCTTGTCGTACTAAATGAGCTCATGATACCGCTCCAGATTCTTCCACTGGCCAGCAGTGACCCAGCACTGTACCATGAGACAAGCATATCTTGAGTCATTTGTAAATCTTAAACAGAACAAAACAATACCTTTAATATACAGTTAAACCTGTGGTAAAGCCCAACTTTGAAGAGAGATCAACATGCTAAAAAGAACACTACTTTCATTGTCGATATAACAATTTACAGTGTATCTGAACCTGCGAAAAGAAATCAGCTGCATATAATCACCACATTTTGGATGTCCGAAATTTGATCTGTATACACGGGTTTAAGCTGATCCCATTTCCAAGTACAGTGCTCCCTCTCTACAGCGGCCCTCTAAATAACAATTCCCTCCTTGCAAAAACACTTGCTACTGACTCCAAAATATGCTTATTGAACCTTATTTTTTTACCTCTCTACAACATCTCCCTCCGAACAACAACCAACTTTTCCGTTTCCCAAAGGGTGTTGCTGTAGAGAGGGAGCACTGTTTTCAAAATTCTTCTCATTTAAAACAAAACACAAAAAAAAAACTGAAATTTAGAAAATGACACACAGCAGCAACACATATTTCGCAACATGATTCCGATATTAAATTATCTAAAATCTTTCCCGCCTTTAATAATTAACAGTATTTCTACTTACTAGGACCTATGGTTTTCCCACATGTTTCGTAGGTTCCGCGACCTCCACGATGGCGGCCAGACCAGCAAGACCTCCACAGTCCTTCATTCCCTTCCGCATAATGTCCGTAGATATCCCGGCCCTCCCAGGATCGCCAATACGCCGTGGCAAACCCAATAAGGTCAAGGACAAAACCTATCAACGCTAGCACGAGCACCACTTTCAACAAAGTCGGTGCGGAACCCCAAGCCATTGCTAATTAAATCTAAAATCACTGTTTGGGCGTACTCCGAACTGAGAAATATCCGCAGAACAAAAAGTATTCTATATTGAATTTATACCTGTACACAGTGAATGTATGAGAAAACCAAATGAAAATTCAGAGGTATGAGTTAACACTCCAAGCACATATACTAAAAAATCCAGGTAAATATTACAGTCGAGATAGCTTGTTTGGCAAACGCTGTTTATC
The DNA here is from genome assembly GCF_021730395.1 of Mercenaria mercenaria. Classification (NCBI taxonomy): domain Eukaryota; kingdom Metazoa; phylum Mollusca; class Bivalvia; order Venerida; family Veneridae; genus Mercenaria; species Mercenaria mercenaria. The sequence continues at coordinate 48,882,437 of NC_069376.1, forward strand.
AGCAATTTATCACCATCACAATGAGAGTACTGTGTACCGGGAAATGCAACCTTGAGAGAGCTGAAACTCGTAGGGAAAAATGACACGCAGACTGTTACACTCGAGTTAAGGGGCGTCTACATATGAGCCGCACCATGAGAAAATCAACATAGTACTTTTGCGACCAGCATGGATCCAGAACAGTCTGGTCAGGATCCATGCTGTTCGCTTTCAAAGCCTATCGCAATTAGAGAAACCGTTAGCGAACAGTATGGATCCTGACCGGACTGCGCGGATTCGCTGGCTGGTCTGGATCCATGCTGGTCAAAAATGCACTATGCTGGTTTTCTCATGGCGCGGCTCATATGTTCAATTAAATGGAGTTTGAGAGTGTAAATACAGCTTTTTATTATAACTGATGACACATATAAAAAGGCCCAACTTTTGTCCGATTGACAAACATATAAGACCTGTATGAAGCTGATAAACCTATTCTATGGCTATATACTCTACTTTTTCAATTGATGCCATAATAATTTGAGTTAAGCTGGTCTGCAGTTCGCAATTCACGATTCGATTTGCGAACTGCAAACTGGTCTGCAGTTCGCGATTCAAAATGAAAGTACAAGGAATGGTTCTATTTTAAGTTTAGTAATAAGTAAGTAGTTGTTAAATAAATGAGTTTATGGGTCAGCACTCCCTCCCTCTCCATTAGAATTGCAAACTGCCGGCTAGTATGCAGTTCGCAGTTCACGATTCGAATTGCGAAATGCAGACTGGTCTGGAGTGCACGTCTATTACAATGCAAACTGCCGGCAGGTATGCAGTTCTAAGTTTCCGGTTCAAATTGTGAACTGTAATTCGCAGTTCACGATTCGAATTCAAAATGAAAGTACAAAGAATGTAACTATTATAATTTCAGTAGATGTACGTAGTAATGGTTGCTTAATATAGGTTAAGTGTCTGGACTCCCCCCCACCCCCTCTCCCCTTCTCTATTAGAATTGCAAACTGCCGGCTAGTCTGCAGTTTTTAGTTTCCAATTTGAATTGCGAACTGCAAACTGGTCTGCAGTTCGAAGTTCGCAGTTCACGATTGATTCAAATTGTGAAGTGCAAACTAGTCTGCAGTTCACGATTCAGAAGAAATGTTACTTTTATAATTTAAGTAGAAAGTAAGTGGCGGCTAAATTGAGGTTATAGGTCTGCACTCCATCCCTTTCTATTAGAATGGTAAATTGCCGGCTAGTCTGTGGTTCTCAGTTTCCAATTCGAATTGCGAACTGCAAATTGGTCTGCATTTCACGATTCAGAATCAAAGTGTATTGGAACGTAACTCTTACTTTTTATACCCCCGAAAGGACGTTTTATGTTATACAACGTCTGTCCGTCATCAATTTCGTGTCCGCTCTATAAATCTTTAACCCCTTGAAGGATTTCAAAGAAGCTTGACACAAATGTTAACTACATCGGGATAACGTGCAGAGCGCATGTTCTGGATGGCTGGCTTCAAGGTCAAAGTCACACTTAGGGGTCATTAGTCATATGAGTGTGTTTCGTTTCCGCTCTGTTACTCTTGAACTGCTTGAAGGATTGTAAAGAAACTTGTCACAAATGTTCACCACATCAAAAGACGACGTGCAGAGTGCATGTTTTGGATGTCTCGTTTCAAGGTCAATGTCAACCACATCGAGACGATACGAGTGCATGTTCTGGATGGCTAGAACAAGGTCAAGGTCATACTTAGGGGTCAAATCAACCTTCACGCGTATATTGCTCCACACTGCGGTGCTCTTGTTTAATACCTAGTAAGTGGTTGCTAGATAGAGGTTAAGTATCTGCACTTCCTGTTCCTCCATCAGAATTGCAAACTGCCGGCTAGTACGCAGTTCTGTTTCCGATTCGATTTGCGCACTGCAAACTGGTCTGCAGTTCACGATTCAAATGAAAGTACAAGGAATGTTACTTTTATAATTTCAGTACATAGTAAGTGGTTTTTAAATACAGATTCCAATCTACTGAGTAGTAATAATTTCATGGAGTTTTGACGTTTGGTTTCAGTCCATATTGTCATAGTAGCATAAGGCTTGAATAAATGTGGTTTCAACCTATATGGTCAAAGTTGCATAAGGTTTTGATAAATTTGCTTTCAATCTATATGCTCATCATAGTTGCATATGGTTTTGAAAAATCTGGTTTCATTGAGCAGTCAAAACTTCATGGAGTTTTGTTGAATATGGTGCCTGTTTATTGAGTAGTAACAGCCGCAAGAGTGTTAGGTAGATTCTGCTTCATTGCATGTTGCATTCGAGTGGCTATAAGTAACTCAGAAAAAATTATCTGCGGTACACTACAATGTGTTAGAATAGCCTTAGTAGCATTGGTGATGGAAGTATTATACTTCAGGACACTAAAGTCAGTATATGAAGTAAGTCATGTAAAACGGTGTTGGGTAGACTTGGCTTCATGACTAATTTCTACGAAGCCGAGACTGTAGCTTTGGAGGTGGATAAAACACATAGACAGGCTCCAGAACACTAAAAATAATCAATTATGTAGTCACAGCAATGGGTTCGATTGATAACCTACAGAGAACTGTTAAGTAGACCTACAGAGAACTGATAAGTAGTCACAACACTAGTAGATGCTTTTGTAAAAAAAGCGCATGTCTCCCTCAATGCATATTCGTATAGGCAAGAAGTCAATAGGGGACAGAAGCAAAAGTCAAAGAGATACTGATGGTTGGATGCAATAGGGATCATCTACTTGGCATGTCCAGCCATCCTACTAAGTTTCAACATTCTGGGCCTAGTGGTTCTCAAGTTATTGTTCAAGCTCCTGTGACCTTGACCTTTGATCAAGTGACCCGAAAATTAAAAGGGTCATCTACTCTGCATGTCCAATCATCCTATTAAGATTATACATTCTGGATCAAGTGGTTCTCAAGTTATTGAGTGGAAAGTGTTTTCTATGTTCAGCCCACTGTGACCTTGACCTTCGATTGAGTGACCCCAAAAACCACAGAGGCCATGCACCTATCACCCTATGAAGTTTGAAGGTTCTAGGTCAAATGGTTCTCAAGTTTTTGACCAGAAATGGATTTCTATTTTCTGTCCGCTGTGACCTTGACCTTTAACAAAGTGACCCAAAAGTCAATAGGGTCATCTACTCTGCATGACCAGTCTTCCGATGAAGTTTCAACATTCTGGGTCAAGTGGTTCTCAAGTTAATGACTGGAAACGGTTTTCCATGTTCAGGCCCCTGTGACCTTGACCTGTAATAGGGTGACCCTAAAATCAATTGGGGACATTTACTCTGCATATCCAATCATCCTATGAAGATTAAACATTATGGGTTAAATGGTTCTCAAGTTATTGATCGGAAATGGTTTTCCTTGTTCAGGCCCCAAAATCAAAAGGGGTCATCTACTCTGCATGATCAATCATCTAATGCAGTTTTTGATCGGAAATGGTTTTCAATGTTCCGGCCCTTGTAACCTTGACCTTTGATGGAGTGACCCCCAAAAAACAATAGGGGTCGTCTACTCCCCTATGAAGTTTGAAGGTTGTTAGTCACATGGTTCTCCAGTTATTGATCGGAAATGAAGTATGACGTATGAACGGACAGACGGACGAACGGACAGGGCAAAAACAATATGTTTCCCCCTCGTGGGGTGGAGGGGGAGGACAGACATAAAAATGGAAGTAGGAAACAATTTACTCAAGAACACTAAAGTAGTCAAGTTAGTACAGGAGCTCGATAGATCAGTCCCCAGAAGTGAAATAAGTCGATTTACAAAAACTTTGATGGTTCTTTGTGGAATCAATGTAGTTTGAAAGTTAGATAAATTATGCTCCAGGAAAATGAGTCTGTTGAGTAGTATGAGATGAAGTAGACTAGGACTCTACGTCCCATGATTCATAGATTATGCTTCAGAACACTAAAATAATTCTGATGAGTAGTCATAGTAGTCGGGGTGTTGAATAGATTAGGCTCCAGAAAACTAAATCAATCTTATGTGGGGGCGCCGGACAGATTGGGCTTTAGAACATTAAAATAAGTCCGTTGAGAAGTCATCATAGTTTGGAAATTAGATATATTAGGCGCAAGGACATCAAACTAAAACTTGTTAGTAATCACAGTGTAGATTAGGTTTTAGAATACTAAAACAAACCTCTCGGTCGGCAATGTAGGCTCCAGTTCACACAGTCAAGAGTGGTAGTAGGGCAGATTATTAAATTTCATCTTTGTAGGAAAATCAAGGTAAAACACAAAAATAGTATCTGACTTCCTACAAACAACTGGTAGAGGGGGTTTGAGTTGTAAACGATAATCAGTCTGGTATTGAGAGCGAAAATATTCATCATTTAAATATATATTATGCCTACATTTCAAATTATAGATAGTTACTACACAATTAACGTTTGTGAGTATAAATAGTACCGTGTGTCAGGGTTCATTTACTATATGTATCAGTAAGTACAATGTGAATATGTAATTCCACTAAAAAAGCTGGACGAGTCTTTTTTTTTTAAATGGCTGCACCAGATAACAATGTCTAGTGATTGCAGCTCTACATACAGTATTTAAATCAATAACTTTTTAAAAACATATTTTAGTACAATTTTGTGCATAGCATAATTATCTTTAAAACGATAAATACAAAACGCATCGAGTAACACTAGTAGAAAAAGTCACGGAAGTAACACCATAGGAAGGACTACTATGCCAACTGCATAGCATAAGATATCTACCACTAACGTGAGCTCAGATGAACGTACATTATTACACTGAACAAGCTATTACAAAACTGGTTTTGAAAATGACAGGATATATCTTGTCGTACTAAATGAGCTCATGATACCGCTCCAGATTCTTCCACTGGCCAGCACTGTACCATGAGACAAGCATATCTTCGAGTCATTTGTAAATCTTAAACAGAACAAAACAATACCTTTAATATACAGTTAAACATGTGGTAAAGCCCACCTTTGAAGAGAGATCAACATGCTAAAAAGAACACTACTTTCATTGTCGATATAACAATTTACAGTGTATCTGAACCTGCGAAAAGAAATCAGCTGCATATAACCACCACATTTTGGATGTCCAAAATTTGATCTGTATACACGGGTTTAAGTTAATCCCGTTTCCAAGTACAGTGCTCCCTCTCTACAGCAGCCCCCTGAACAACAATTCCTTCCTTGCAAAAACACTTGCTACTGACTCCAAAATATGCTTATTGAACTTTATTTTACCTCTCTACAACAACTCCCTCCGAACAACAACCAAATGTTCCGTTTCCCAAAGAATGTTGCTGTAGAGAGGGAGCGCTGTATTCAAAATTCTTCTCATTTAAAACAAAACACAACAAAATGAAATTTTAGAAAATGGCACACAGCAGCAACACATATTTCGCAATATGATACCAATATTAAATTATCTAAAAATCTTTCCCGCCTTTAATAATTAATAGTACTTCTACTTACTAGGACCTATGGTTTTTCCACATGTTTCGTAGGATCCGCGACCTCCACGATGGTGGCCAGTCCAGCAAGACCTCCACAGTCCTTCATTTCCTTCCGCATAATATCCGTAGATATGCCGGCCCTCCCAGGATCGCCAATACGCCGTGGCAAACCCAATAAGGTCAAGGATAAAACCTATCAACGCTAGCACGAGCACCACTTTCAACAAAGTCGGTGCGGAACCCCAAGCCATTGCTAATTAAATCTAAAAACACTGTTTGGGCGTACTCCGAACTGAGAAATACCCGCAGAACAAAAAGTATTCTATAATGAATTTATACCTGTACACAGTAAATGTATGAGAAAACCAAATGAAAATTCAGAGGTATGAGTTAACACTCCTGCCCAAGCACATATACTAAAAAATCCAGGTAAATATTACAGTCGAGATATCTTGTTTGGCAAACGCTGTTTATCGGCAATTTATCACCATCACAATGAGTGTACTGTACACTAAGATTGAACGAGTACCGGGAAATGCAACCTCGAGAGAGCTGAAATTTTTCTCTAAGTGTTACACTCGAGTTAAGGGGCGTCTACATATGTTTTGATAGTGTAACTAATGTTTTTTATCTTGCTGATGTCACATATAAGAAGGTCCTATTTTTGTCAAATTGACAAACTGAGAGATATAAGGCATGTATCAAGCTGATAGGTAACTCTATTTTTTCCAAATCTTCTTCTTCTTGGCCTCCGTCCGTCTAGGAAGACGATGGCTGTGAAGGCCGATTATTGACTGGCACTTTTTGAAGCAGTCGGTGCAAACAAATACAGTGTCTGTGCTCTTTGAGGATGCCTTTCTCCTTGCCCTCTTTGCTTCACGGATCTCTCTTCTGTCAGCTTCAGCGATCCTCACACCTTCTTTGACGGCATGTCTCCAGCTTGCCCTGTCTGCGGCCATGTCCTCCCATTCATCAATGCAGATGTGGGTGGACTGGAGATCTCTTTTGCATGCGTCCTTATATCGTAGCAAAGGACGATCTTTCGGACGGGTACCTTGTTCCAGCAGGCCGTATAAGAGGTCTTTTGGAATCCAGCCCTTTTCCATGTGGCGTACATGTCCAAGCCAACGGAGCCGTCTCTCAGTGAGTATTGCGGAGATGGTAGTGGATCTGGCTCTTGTGAGGACCTCGGTGTTTGTGATCTTGTCCTTTCACGAAATATGCAAGATTCTCCACAGGCATCGCATATGGAACGCATTGAGCCTGGTCTCTTGTTTGGCGTAGGTTGTCCATGTTTCGCTGCCGTAGAGCAGGGTGCTGAGGACACACGCCTGGTATACCTTCAGTTTTGTGCTCAGTGAGCTTAGATAGTACTGCCGCTGCTTTTCCGATCCTTGCGTTTATCTCAGGGTCAAGTGACAGATTGCTTGTAGGACCACATTCGTAACAGATCGCATTTGTAACAGATTCCGTACGTATGCGATCGCATTTGTAACAGGTAAAATGTGTTACGAATGTGTTTGTCCAACATGAGGGTTGACAACAGAAGCACATATGTATCATGTTGAATTTTATACTGCAAATGTGCAATCAATTGGTTTTCATCGCAACATCATTAAATGACTGCCATAAGCACCATCACAAGTTAGCGTCGTCGTCGTCGACGTCAATGACGTCATAAAATTATTTGAACCGCATCATGAGAAAATGGGCCTTCGGGAATCTTCGAGGCTTTGCGACCAGTGTAGGCCCAGATGAGCCTGCGCATCCGCACAGTCTGATCAGGGCCAACACCGTTCGCTGTTATTTCAAAGAAGGCTTATTCTACCTGAATATGAAATTTTCTGACCCTTATTCGGATACATAAATTCACAGGTCAGCCTAAATATACACTTTCCGGAAATTCACGAAAATGTCTGAATGCCAATTTTCCCGTGACGTGGCTCAATTTTTATTATCATTTCAGCATCCACTGCCACTACCACTATAATATGATTACAACTTCAGCTACCTCTACTGTTACCTCAACTAGCTGAAATGTAGACCCACATGCTCAGGTCACTGGTTCGAAACCGGTGGCGACATACATTTGTAGCTATCTTTCGTGATCCAGAGCTGTTTCAAGTTCGGTGACAAACACGAAGTTGCCATGTCCTGGGACAAATTATATACAACTTGTCATGGACGGAGTCGTTAGCCTTAAGTCTAGGAGGGCCCGATCTTGTGCTGCGAACTAATGTCTATGAGATTTTAAGAAAATACACCTTATTTTTTAATTACCCTCACGCCACTGAGCCCGCCGGTGAGGTTATAGGCCTTCTTTTATTATAATCCCGCCGTGAAATTGCGGAGTTAGTGCGTTCGTGCAGTTATATTTAGGTTCTTGTCCTTGGTATAACTTACCCATGCATAGTCAGATTTTCTTATTAGTTGGTACAAATGATCAGCATGGATAGAAGGTGAGTTGCGATCATAATCCATGTTGCTATATCCAACAGGGGCGTAGCGTGATCAGTTTAGATGTTACTCAAGGGAGGAGTGTGGGGAGAGGAATCCCCTTCTCCGGCGGGGTCCGGGGAGCCTCCCCCGTCGGAATTTTAGAGCAAATCAAGAGAAAGGGTGGCTTCTGGTGACTTTTCTCATCAAAACTATGCTTCCTCAGTTTTGAACACAATATTCACACATTGCCTTTATTATCGTTTCGTGAACTTAGATTTTATATTTCAACCTAAACATCTGTCACAAGACTTTTGTCTCTGTATCATTATTTACTTGATTTCCAAGGATGTAGTGATACATTTCACGGAAATTGTAAGTTTCAATGTTCATGGCAAGGACGACTGTTATATTAAACGCAACTTGTAAACGGCAACAGATGGCTAAAATAACCTTGGTCTAGAAATCAATATAATGCTTACAACATTTTTCTTTAACTGCAATATTTAAAAGAAAATTTACCGTAAATGCAAGTTATGAGCATTTATTACATATGTGTATCCTAGGTTTAAAGAAATCGAGGTATTACCGTATTTCAAAGGTATTGAGGTGTAGGATGTATAACTATTTCATGCGTTAAATAATTTTTATTGATGTATTTTTTCGGCAATACATTTTTGGAAAGCATAAGAAGAAGGTGACTGGTGTTGAAACTTGGTTTCTCTATACTCCCCCTTCCTACGACGGAGTGAAGTAAGGTTGAGTAGGTGCTTCGCAGCATAATGACCCGGAAAATTATTCATAACGTAGGAATTAATGAATTGACAGTTTATATGACTGATGTGGAGTGTTATACTATGGCAATGCGGATAACAAAGCCTAAATGTTAATTTAGTCATTTATGTTAATTTATGATTTTGTTCTTTTTGCTCTCATTGACTCTTTTATTTTGGGATAGATAATTTATTTTTGTTTGAGCGTAGCGATTTAGGAAATAATCAACAAATAATCAAGGCCTTCGAGTGGTTTATCGTCTATTTTACCACGGCTCAGAGTTCAGATGCGTAGGAATTGAACCACGAGGGCGTTAGCCAGAGTGGTTAAATACTGAAGCATCTGAACCGTGGTAAATTAGACGATAAATCACAACATTTCCTTCCTTGTTTAACTGGAAATCAAATCGAGCCATGTTAGAATGCTTGGGAATTCATAGTTGTTACAGACACAGTTGTTTATCCTTCTATATTTTACTAGTGATGGACAATTGCTATTAAGCAAATTGTTCTTATGATCAATAGCAGCTATAGTATATATGCATCTGAAATTATATGTGTATTTAGAATTTTAAATATATTCAGATTTAAATAAGTATTTACAATAACAAGTGCAAGCGGAGCAAGAAAAACAAAAGTTAGAAATTTGGATAAAAGAGCAACAGCAATCTGCCATCACAAAAAAATTATAACAAAGTCAAGGACCAAGACAACAGCATACTCATATGCTATGACATTGTCCCTACCTCCATACCTACTCCTGATCAGTTTTTTATTGCTTCTATGGAGTTTTTAGCCTTTTTATTTTTATGTTTGGACCTTAAAGATACTTAGGTGAGTAACCGAGTATGCCACGCTACACGCATGTCCAAGATCAAGGTCACAGCTCCCCACTGAACTTGGATTTGTTTTGTCATTTTGTTGTAATATATAATGTTTGTGTCCGGATCATAACTCAGTTTAGTCAGATTTCCAAATACTTAAGTACAAATAACCACCATATATTGTCAATCTGTATTAATCATAAACCAGGTCCCCAGGGCAAGGGTCAAGGTCACAGTACTAAGTTCAACGTTGATGTATTTCGTACGATTATAATTGGAACTAAGACAACTTCTTGAATAGTTGAATAGGTATTAAAACTTATGTCTTCCGATAGTTTGTGAATATTGCCTTTGCTATTGCTTTTGCTGGTACATGTAGTATCGTGCTACTATGAATAGACCAGTCATGACAACGGTATTCTTGCCAAGTTTAATTGCCAGATAACAAACCAGTACCAAGATATTAACCTGACTGGAAACATCCCTCTAATAAACAAGAGGGCCGTCATGGCCCACTATCGCTCACATGAATAATATTACACTATATATGTTATTAAATCTGCGATTTTTGCCATTTTAGGGGCCATAACTCTAAGACAAATAGCGTGATATGGCTACTTTTTGAGGAAAAAAAGCAAGATCCTAATGATATATAACAAGTTAAGTCAAAATCAAATAATAAATGTGATCTCTGTCATGTTCACAATGCTAAAATCAGCAAATTTTGTCATTTTAGGGGCTATAACTCCAGGACAAATGGAACTATATAGCTGTTTTTCGCAAGGAACCGAGATGTTATAGATGTTTAACTTCTATACAAGTTTGGTCAAAATGAAATAATAAATATGGTCTCTATTGTGTTCACAAGACTAAAATAAGCAAATGTTGCTATTGCAGCCATAACTCCTAGACAAATGGCGCGATATGGCTGTTTTAAAAGGAAGTGAGTTCCTATATAAGTTTAATAAAAATCAAATAATAAATGTAGTCTCCACTGCGTTGACAAGGATAAAATCAGCACTCATTTCTTGCCAATTCAGGGGCCGTAACTCCAAGTCAAATGGTGCAATACGGTTGTTTTTGAAAGGAACCGAGATCTTATAGATATATAAGTTGTGTGCAAATTTAGTCAAAATAAACAAAAAATGTGGCCTCTATCGCGTTCACAAGGCTAAAATCAGTTATTATTGCCATCTCAGAAGCCATAACTCCAAGACGAATAAGGTGATATGGCTGGTTTTCGAAAGGAATCGAGATATCTATATAAGTTCTGTGCAAGTTTTGTCAAAATCAAATAATAAATGTTGTCTCAATCGTATTCACAAGAATAATGTGAACGGACGGACGGTCGGACGACGGACGACGTACAAAGGGTGATCACAATAGCTTACTTTGTCACTTCGTACACGTGAGCTAAAACATGTTACAAATGTGTTTCAGATGTAAAAATGCACTTTTTTGTTCATTTTTCCGATCGAAAATGACACGTGACAAATGCGATCAGATGTCACATCAAAAATCGGCATCGATCACATTCGTCTCAAAAATTGTTACATATGTGCTTGATTTCTGTTACATATGCGATCTCATTTGTAACACCTGTTACAAATGCGATCTGATACGAATGTGGTCCTACAGAGCCTAAATACTTGAAGTTTTCAACGACAGCCTGTTCGGATCCGTTGATTGTTATTGATGGAGAGATCGCTGTGTCCTGGACCATAACCTCAGTTTTCTTCATACTGATATAAGTGCGAACTCTTTGCAATCGTTTGCGAGCCTGTCTAAAGGACGCTGAAGGCCTTCTGGAGTGTGGCTGGCAAGAGCTGCGTCGTTGGCAAAGAGCATCTCTCTGAGGAGAACACGGGTAACCTTGGTCTTGGCACGGAGCCGTGAGAGGTTGTAGAGCTTGCCGTCGTGTCGGGTGTGTATGTAGACACAATCAGAGGATGACTGGAAGGCGTATGTCAGGAGCAGTGAGAAGAAGATGCCGAATAATGTAGGGGCCAGTACACTGTCCTGCTTGACACCGCTGCGGATTTCAAATGGTTTAGATGTTTCTCCATCAAAGCTTACTGTGCCTTGCATGTTGGTATGATAGCTTTTGATGATGCCTAGGAGTTTTGCGGGGCAGCCTATGTGTTCTAGAAGTTGGAATAGTCCGCTGCGACTTACTAGGTCGAAAGCTTTTGTGAGATCGACAAAGGCAAGAAACAATGGTTGGCGTTGTTCTCTGCATTTCTCTTGGAGTTGTCTCACCGAGAAAATCATGTCTGTGGTGGATCTGCCTGATCTGAAGCCGCACTGTGACCAGGGGTAGACTCGATCCGCTAACTTTTGAAGTCTGGTGAGAGCCACCCGTGCGTAGACCTTGCCGACAATGCTTAGAAGGGAGATCCCATAGTAACTGTTGCAGTCACTCCTGTCTCCCTTATTCTTAAAGAGAGTGATGATCTTGGCATCTCTCATGTCTTGTGGCACTTCACCCTCCTTCCAACAGAGACACAGGAGCTCGTGGAGTTGGTCAAGTAGCACTGGTTTTCCTTCCTTGATGACCTCCGGAGGAATAGCATCGTTTCCAGGTGCCTTTCCAGGCGATAGGGCTTTGATGACTTTCTCGAGTTCCTCTAAAGTAGGTTCGCTGTCCAGTCATCGAGTACTGGAAGTTTAGGGATGTTGTCTAAGGCCTCATGGGAGACTTTATTTTCTGTTTTCTTTTTCAAATGATGCCATAATAATACAAACAAACAAAAACACCTTACATTTATAACAAGAACATTCGAGAGATTTTAACTTATCTTGTTTTCCTTATGCATAATTTCTGTCAATAACAATATCAGTGGTGTCTAATTTGTCACATATCACTTTTAAGCAAAAAAACATATAAATCTGTCATTAAATCAACCGTTTTTCAAGGCTTTTCAACATGGAATAAGATTACCAAAATTTTAAGCGAGAAAAAACTCCTCTATGATATTTCTCCGTTATTTTTTGTTATGAATATCGAGTTTGTCCTGCGGTGACATTCAAGAACATTAGACAGAAGGAAACATGGCTTTACAACTCCGGTGGGTGGTTTGTATCCCCATGTTCCACTGTATTTTACTGGAAAAACTGAAACGTAATATGAGCCGCGCCATGAGAAAACCAACATAGTACGATTGAGACCAGCATGGATCCAGACCAGCCTGCGCATCCGCGCAGTCTGGTCAGGATCCATGCTGTTCGCTTTCAAAGCCTATTGCAATTAGAGAAGTCGTTAGCGAATAGTATGGATCCTGACCAGACTGCGCGGATGCGCAGGCTGGTCTGGACCCATGCTGGTCGCAAATTACGGAACAGAATTAGGGCAAAAACTACATTGTGCTTTCGTATATCCAATCTTGCGATTTACATATGCATTCGTTCTTCTCATGTTCACATGCTTCCTTCGGACATCCCATTTTGCATTGTTACATGATCATTTGTGCTTCCTATGTTTACGTGTTCCTTTCTGACATTCATACATGCTTAATTGTTTCATTTTATTATCATAGTTACTTCTTCATTAGTCTATGACATTATCTTGCTTTCGGTCATGCTGCAATGTGACATGCATCACTCGGTGTATTAGCTTGTGGTTAACCTAGACACACCCTCCCCATGTGTTTATGTCGTCTATATGCTGACGATATGGACAGAAGTGACTCCTGGGCAGGTTGAATGTGCTTACTCGTACGCATGAACAGCTAACAAAGTTTTAAAAAAAACACAATATAATGAGGTTACCATAATGAACATTTCTCATTATTATACCAGAGGGCGCTTTTATATTCGTGCTCGGAAGCTTCGGCTACGTCACGGAAAAAATACGACACTACGCATTTTGGCTATGTGTCCGGTGACCGGACCTAACCTGTTTGATTTGTCTAGGCGTCCGGTAATAAAGTTCGAAAAGGCCTGTGTATCATCAAACATGTATGCATCTTATTTATTGCATTAAGTCAATTGAGATACCATTCGTTTTAGCTCGACTATTCAAAGAATAGTCTGGCTATTCTACTCATCCTGGCGTCGGCGTCACACATTGGTTAAAGTTTTGCATGCAAGTACATAAGGCTATCATTTAAAGGCATATATCTTTGAAACTTATTTTTCCTTTTTCTAGGTCAATTACCAACCTCACTAGGTCAAGTCTTATAACTCTGACATGTATTTTGGCCAAATTAAGCCCCCTTTTGGACTAAGAAAATCCTGGTTAAAGTCTTACATGCAAGTTACTAAAACTAATCCAACTATTGAATTGAAACTTCGCATGTGTCTTCCAGGTTATTAAACAGGGTGACAGCATCAAGTCCCATAACTCTGACATGCATTTTGGCCAAATTATGCCCCCTTAAGGACTTAGAAAATCCTGGTTAAAGTCTGGCGGGCAAGTTACTATCTCAAAAACTAATGCAGATATTGAATTGAAACTTCACGTGTGTCTTCGGTGTTATAAAACTAGGTGATAGCATCAAGTCCCATAACTCTGACATGTATTTTGGCCAAATTACTCCCCTTTTTAGACTTAGAAAATCCTGGTCAAAGTTTTGCATGCAAGTACATATAGCTATTACTTTAATGCATATAGCTTTGAAACTTATTTTTTCTTTTTGTAGGTCAATTACCAACCTCATTAGGTCAAGTCCCATAACTCTGACATGTATTCAGCTAAATCATGCCCACTGTTAGACTTAGAAAATCCTGGTTAAAGTTTTGCTTGCAACTTATTATCTCCAAAACTAATGCAGATATTGAATTGTAACTTCACATGTGTCTTCGGGGTTATAAAACTAGGTGATAGCACCAAGCTCATAACTCTGACATGTATTTTGGCCAAATTATTCCCTTTTTAGACTTACAAAATCCTGGTTAAAGTTTTGCTTACAAGTTACTACCTCCAAACCTTAAATGCAGATATTGGATTGAAACTCTATAGATATTTTAAACTGAAATACCACACAATAATGTTTTTATTCTGTGAATCTTTTCACAGCAATGTACCATAATCATGTAGTGAAAACTATCGATAGTTGGTTACTAAGTCTCCAGTACGATGTCTAAAACACTAGGTCTAAAACACCAGATTTAAAACACTAGGTCTGAAACACCAGATCTAAAACACTAGGTCTGAAACACCAGGTCTAAAACACTAGGTCTAAAACACCAGGTCTAAAGCACTAGGTCTGAAACAGCAGATGTAAATATCAGGTCTGAAACACCAAGTGTTATCACTAGGTAAGAAGATAAAAAATTTCCAAAACACGTCATATCATGTACAAATATTACATTCATAATGCAGCAAATAATAGCTATCTACCCGCTGTGTTTCTACAGTTTTATTTCTAAGTAAATCCCAGTACTATTCATTCAAAAGAGAGTGCTTATCCATTCTAGTTCCAGACATTCCAGAGAGAGTACTCCATCATTCAAAAGATCGAGCGCATTCATTATAGACAGGATGATCGGTCATTCAAAACATTGTGCTCATTATTATTATTATTATTATACCAGATTTATAAAGCGCCTTTTTATCATCAATTTCACGTTCAAAGGCGCTTTACATAGTTCAAATGCAGCCACACAGGGCGCATAATTCATCCTCTACTAGTACACAGAGCGATCTGACCAGAGGGACAGAGTGAGGCAAAGCCCCCACGACAGAGAGATCAGAAATCAGATACAGGCTAGCCTAGCTCGTTGCGAATAGACAGCCTGGTTCTTTAACGTGTCCAGTGTATAGCACTGATACACGCAAGGATTACCTGGGTTCCTGACCAGTACACCTCTAGTTGGGTGGGAAACACTGAAAAGCATTTCTGAAAATTCCCGAGTAGCTGCCGGGGATCGAACCCCCGACCTCAGGATTGGAAGGCCAGTGTGCAAACCACTGAGCTATCTGTGCATCATATCCGTCCACTCATCCATTATAGCTCGAGTTCGAAAGGGAAGGCTGTCATGTTATAAGGTAACATTATACCAATTCAATTCCTTCTTTATTTCATATACACAATTAAATTTTGAGACCTCATTTTCAGTACTTTAGAGCATACAATGATACGAAAACCATTTATATCCAGTTCCTATAATATGTTTTCTTACCAAAAATGTAAAATTATTGAGATTTTATGTTACATATATGATAAATAATCTGTTAAGAAAAACATCACCCTCTGAAAATGCTCCCATGAAATTTGCTAGTATGTAGACATTTTCTCAATGATGAAAACTAAATCAAGAAAATTCACAATCAAAGTTATCTTTTGTCAATAAAATAAGCAATAAAACTAAGCCTAAAATAGAATTGTAACATCCTTTTATGACTCATATATACCAGATTGCATCAACAACATGAAACTACATGCTGGACTACTTCACAATGTAACACTGAGTAGTCACTTCCTATTTAATGTAAACAGTCCTATGAATTGTTTCACTCATCAATAAAATAACTAACTAATCACAGTCTTGGCCCTGGCAATGAGTATAAATGTTTTTTTCCCGACTGTAACAAACCGGCAAGCAGTTAACGTTGCCTCAGGACAATACATAGTAAAGTTCAGTTATTATGTTAGAAAAGTGTAATTAGTATTTACTAAAGTTTACCACAGTCTGTGAGCTGAACTCGCTCCGAGTGTTCAGTGCGCATATGTTTCAGACTCCAAATATTTGTTCAGGTTTTGATTATCGGGTTTACTAATTTTTGATGGACATTTATCATGTCCGCTGTCCAACGTAATGTTAATTTATAGTGTTCTGGTTCCTGCCAACGCTTTAGGGTCACAAGAGATGAGTGTCACCCATATATAGAAAATGAAATTTTGAATTTATCTGCTTAGAGGGCGCTTTCTGCATTTTGGTTGGTCAAACTGTCCCTAGAAAATAATAACTATATGCAAATGCAAAATTTGCCGCCTTGCCAGAGCGCAGTTGATTTTTAGAATTTGTCGAGTAAGGCACGAGTTCTATATGTTTCAATTCACTACGTTTTGGGCACAGATAGCATTGTTCAGTAAGTTAATTTTTTGTTTTTACTGCCTTGTTCGGAGGAATTATTTTGTTCAAATAATTTATTTTGAAACAATTACACATTTTATTGTTAAGGTAGATGATTTTGTATTTTATTAAGTAATGGCTTTGTTCACATAACTAGTGCAGGATTCCCGCAATTTCCTTGTTAAAGATGTACAATGTATTATGTTTTCTTTATGTTAATACTTGTATGTTCGTATGCGGTTTTATGCGTATTCTTTTATGTATTATGGTTACTGATAGTTTGAATGTTTTGACTTTCAGATAACCGCTACGCTACGCTATGCTACACTATTGTATGTTCTACGTAAGGAATAAAAGTGATTGAAGTAGCGCGTGTATTGCATCTTTTTCTTGTTGCCCAAAATACTTGGGGTGAAGCTGCCCACTACAGTCATGAAGTAGTGTTATTAGTACATATTAACGATTGCGACTCAGTTAGTAAAGAGTTGACAGATCGACAGTTATTGAACATTATCTGTGACGAGAAAAGTTGCAGTTAATTGGATTATGCATAGTTAGTGCAAAGTTAAGTTTTCTGGATTATATGTGCTTTGTATATTCCGGACATAAGAATATTAACTGGATTATGCATAGTTAGTGCAAAGTTAAATTTTCTGGATTATATGTGCTTTGTATATTCCGGACATAAGAATTAGTATTTCATAAAATGGCTGACGGCTCGGCACGAGAAGAAATCGAAGCTACAGCGAAGAAGCTCGTCGCAAGCTTCTCGAGGATTACGAAGGCAATTGACATTAAGCTAAAGGCAGGTGACTCTGGGTTCGAACAGTTGCAGAAAGAACTTTGTGATTGCTGGGAGCAATTGCTTGACGTACGTCGAAGATGTGAGGCGTCAATAAATGAAAATAAGCTCACGGAAATGAAAGAACGGTACAGCTTCTTGTTATCGCGAATGAGTTATTCATCTGAAAATAACACAAACCGCGGAAGTTCCGTTTCTTCACACAACTCCGCAGCGTCACGCAAGAGGAAAGCGGAACTGCGTCTGCGCCAGATACAAGAAAAACAAGAACTAGAACGCAAGAGTGAGGAGCTTCGGCGGGAGCTCGAACTACAGACTGCCCGGCATGAAGTAGAGCGGGCCGACATAGAGGATGAGGATGAGGATAACGACGAAGGCATGGACTACCTATCCTTACCGGACGGTTCATCACCGGACAACAAAGTGGGTGATTATGTGAATAAGTGTAGTAAGGACGTACCTTTCCAAGGAAATAGTGACAAACTTTGTGACAACGTGCCACCAGTTCAATTCGGTGTTCAGGACTTTCATGGTTTACCAAAACCGGAATTAATTAAGTTCAATGGGAATCCTGCTGATTACTGTAAGTTTCTTAGTAACTTTGAAACAAATATTGAGAGAAGGGTAAGTGATAGTAGGTTAAGGTTAAATTATCTTATTCAGTTATGTCAGGGAGATGCCAGATATTGTATAGAAGATTGTGTAATTTTGCCTCCGGACGAAGGCTATTTAAGGGCTAAAGAAATATTGAAATCCAGATACGGCAAACCCCATTTAGTGGCCAGGTCACATGTAGATAGTTTGATAAATGGCAGTGTCATTAAGAGCAACGATGTTAAGGGATTGTTGAATCTGTCGCTTAATATGGAAAAATGCCACATCACTCTCTCACAGCTAGGCTTCATGTCAGATGTGAATAATACTGAAAACCTAAGAAAAATTGTTGGGAGACTACCGGTCCACATTCGGTCTAAGTGGGTTGAACGTGCAAGTAGCCTAATAGAACAGGGAGTCGAACCAAATTTCGATCACCTGTTAACCTTTGTAAAGGAACGTTCTAGTGTTGCAAATACTATGTATGGTTATGACCTTGCAAATGAGTCTAATAAGCACATAAAAAACTTGCCCCGAAAGTCCCATGATAACCCTTCACAAAGAAATAAAGTTGTAACGCTGTCCACTGGATCTGATAAGAGAAACTCAGGTAAATCTCCTCCAGAAAATACCCCTAGCGCACGATTATCATGTATTTATTGCAAGAAGGCCCATAAATTAAGGGAATGCGAAGAGTTTAGACTAACTGATATTGATTCAAAGCTGAGAGTTATCAGAGAGCATGAAATGTGTGAAAATTGCATGAATTTTAAACATACTGCACAAAATTGTAGGAAAATTAGTTTATGCGAGGTTTCAGGTTGTACCGGGAAACATAATACAATGTTTCACCGAGACTCTGGTCATAACCGTGAGTATGAAAATGGGCAGGATAAGTATGTCGCTGCTTCCGAATCTCGGTCTCAACCGAATCAGGTCAGTTTGCGCATTGTTCCAGTAGTAGTAGGAACGGAATCTTCACAAGTAGAGACGTATGCTCTCCTAGACGAAGGGAGTGATGTAACGTTGTGCAGTGATAGTCTTATCAAAAGGCTAGGGGTTGAAGGTAAACCTTGTAAGTTCACGTTAACTACAGTTAACAAGTCTAGTCAGAGTCAGACTGGCAGAGAAGTGCAGTTGCAGGTAAGTGCATTGAATGGAGGTCAAGTTATTGACCTTAGAAGGGTATGGTCTGTCAAAACCTTGCCTATCTCATTGCACTCGTTACCGGACCAGTCTGTAGCAGGTAAGTGGAAACACTTAAGTGGCATTTATTTACCGAAAATTGATGTCGGTAAAGTAGAGTTGCTCGTCGGAAGCGACACCCCAGATGCATTCTGGGTAGAGGAGCAGCGAAGGGGAAAAAGAGGTGAGCCCTATGCAATCATGACGATGCTAGGCTGGAGCATTATCGGGCCAATAGGTAATAGGCCATCATTAGATCACGGTAGTATTAATTTTCAGCTTGCATCTAGTAAACAGTTGCAAATTGATAAGCTATGGACTACTGACTTTCGAGATGTCGAGAGTTGTGGCACAGGGATGTCACAGGAGGACCGTCGTGCCCTGGCCAGTATGGAAGGTACGGTAACAAAAGAAAACGGTCACTACAAGTTAGGGCTCCCATGGAAGGACCCTGATGTAAGTCTTCCAAATAACGAGAAGATAGCCAGTATACGACTCGGTCACTTGAAAAGAAAACTTCAAAGAGATGATCGGTTACTTGATATGTACAAAGAAACAGTAAATGGGTATATCGAACGTGGGTACGCTTCCTTGGTGGATGCTAGAGAGGGATTCGAACCCGGTCGAACTTGGTACCTCCCACACCATCCCGTGCTTAATCCAAAGAAGCCAGGCAAGGTAAGGGTTGTTTTTGATTGTGCTGCTAAGTATCAAGGCACATCTTTGAATGATAATCTTTTACAAGACCCCGACCTTACCAACAGTATAACTGGAGTACTGATGCGCTTCAGGCAGGCACCAGTGGCACTGGTTGCGGACATAGAAGCTATGTTCCACCAGGTCAGAGTGTGTGAACAGGACAGGGATGCCCTAAGGTTCCTTTGGTGGCCTCGAGGTAACCTACACGAGGAGCCAAAGGAGTACCGCATGAACGTACATCTATTTGGCGCGACTTCGTCGCCCAGTTGTGCGGCCTTCAGTTTAAAGCGCAACGCAAATGACAATATGGACAAATTCAGTCAAGAAGCGGTAAGTACGGTTGAACGTAATTTCTATGTTGATGACCTTCTGAAGTCCGTATTGGATCCGAGTTCGGGAATTAGACTTGCCGCTGAACTGAGAGAACTACTCTCGCTAGGGGGTTTCAGACTTACGAAATGGCTTTCCAATAGTGAACAAGTCATGAACTCGATCCCTGAAAGGGATCGAGCCGAACCGAGGGCCAAATTAGATCTTAACACCGAATCGTTCTGTGAGCGAACTCTCGGGTTACAGTGGCTTGTTAAGCAGGATCAGTTTGTGTTTGATGTTAATCTCCATGATAAGGGCACGACAAGACGCAGCATCTTGTCGGTCGCAAGTTCGTTGTATGACCCACTTGGATTAGTAGCACCAGTGACTTTAATACCAAAATTGATCTTACAACGTGCTTGTAGGCTGAACTTAGGTTGGGACGAACTAATTCCAGATGCGGAAGCAGAAAAATGGTCACAGTGGCTAAGCCGTCTGCCGGCATTATCCAAGGTGAGTATTGACAGATGTATAATCCCAAGTGACCTTGACAGGTCAACGTTGAAAGCTGAACTTCACATGTTCAGCGACGCTAGTGAATATGCGTACGGGTCTTCCGTGTACGTAAAGGCGTACGACGCCAACGGACGCAGTAAGTGCAGCCTTATTATAGGTAAGTCAAGGTTAGCGCCTATAAAACGTATCTCAATTCCAAGGCTCGAACTGGCAGCAGCAGTAGTTGCTGTCAAACTTTATCAGATACTTACAGAGGAGCTTGACATCCAAATTTCTGGAAGATACTTTTGGACAGACTCCATGATTGTGTTGGGGTACATAAGGAATGAACGGAAAAGGTTCAAGACCTTTGTTGCAAACAGACTGACCGTAATTCATGAGGTGACGTCACCACATGACTGGAGGTATGTACCCTCTAAGAGTAACCCTGCCGACATGGCGTCAAGAGGTATTGATCCGCAAGAGAACGAAAGGCTTGAAACATGGTTGTCTGGCCCGAAATTCCTTAAAGGTAATGAGGCAGAGTGGCCAGCTAAGGTAAGTAACATAACCTTGCACGAGGATGACATAGAGCTCAAGCCTGAGGCTAGCGTACTAAACACACAAGTGAAGCGTGATTCGAGCATGGGTACGTTGCTAAGCAAGTTTTCCGACTGGCATAAGCTACAAAGTGCAGTCGGTTGGCTACTCCGTTTCAAGTGGCTTTTAATGCAAAAATTTCTGCCGAAAAGGCGAAGTCTTCGTAACAGGGTAAGTAGTAAAATCCTAAGTGCGACGGAAATGCAAATGGCACAGATGGCCATATTCAAACTAGTTCAAACACAGACGTTTGACAATGAAACGTGTGAAGTGAAGGCTAACAGTCGAGTTTCGAATTCGAGCTCTTTGAAAAGGCTATGTCCTATATTAAAGGATGGTGTTTTGCGAGTCGGTGGGCGAGTAGAATTGTCCGACCTGCACGTAGATGCCAAGCATCAAATCATTCTACCAAGTAGCCATCACGTGACTAGAATCCTGATACAGAAATACCACGAACAGAATGCGCATATGGGTCCGGTACATATTTTGTCTTTATTGCGGCAAAAGTATTGGATAATTCACGGACTGCAAACTGTGAAGTCAGTCCTCAGCCAGTGTATTACGTGTAAACGACAGCTGCAACGACCGGAAGTGCAACAGATGAGCGATCTTCCAGAAGAAAGACTCACTCCGGACATGCCGCCATTCACCTATGTAGGAGTTGACTATTTCGGACCTATGTTCGTAAAATCAGGTCGGAAACATTACAAAAGGTATGGTTGTCTACTTACATGTCTGACAAGCAGAGCTGTGCACCTTGAAATTGCACACAGCCTAGATACAGATTCGTTTTTATGTGCATTGCAGCGATTCATTAGCCGTAGAGGACGTCCGGACAAGATTTTCAGCGACAATGGTAAGAATTTTGTAGCCGGCGAAAGGGAGTTAAACGAATCTATCAATTCTTGGAACGAACAAAGTATGTCTAGATTTTTTCAGCAAAATGAAATCAGATGGCATTTCAATCCACCATACGCTGCTCATATGGGTGGAGTATGGGAAAGACTTGTTAAAGCAACAAAAAGAGCTTTAAAGTCTGTCATTGGGGAACAGCTTCTCAATGATGAAGCACTGTCCACCCTTATCACGGAAGTTGAGAAAATATTGAATGATAGACCAATCACACAGGTAAGTGTCGATCCCAAGGATCCACAACCGCTTACACCAAATAAGATACTGCTGATGCGTTCAAACGCATGTTTCCCACCAGGTACGTTTGACAAAAATGATAATTACTGTAAAAGATGGTGGCGACAAGTTCAGTATTTAGCAAACCTTTTCTGGAAAAGATGGGTGCGTGAATATTTGCCGACCTTGCAGGTAAGACAAAAGTGGCATAATACACAAAGGAATGTGTCCGTAAATGACCTCGTTCTCGTCTGCGATGAGCAGACATCACGTGGGAAATGGCCATTAGGCATCGTTCTCGAGGTAAACAAAGGTAGAGACGGACTCGTAAGGTCATGTAAGGTCAAGGTAAATGGGTCCGTAAAGGTACGGCCGATTACGATGTTATGCGTGTTAGAGCAGGAAACTTTTCATGCTAACTGATAACAATGATCAGCCACGGGAATTAACGCTTTAGCGAATATTCAGACGCAACTATATTGTAAAAATGTACATATATTACTGAAGTATATAAGTATGTCTCACTCTTCTGGAAGATAGTGAATGTTTTTATTGTTATGAAATAAGTATTATATTCTTCGTCTTCCTTAAAATATATGGATGAACTTAAGTAAAAGAGTTCAACGAGGGCCGGTGTTTCAGACTCCAAATATTTGTTCAGGTTTTGATTATCGGGTTTACTAATTTTTGATGGACATTTATCATGTCCGCTGTCCAACGTAATGTTAATTTATAGTGTTCTGGTTCCTGCCAACGCTTTAGGGTCACAAGAGATGAGTGTCACCCATATATAGAAAATGAAATTTTGAATTTATCTGCTTAGAGGGCGCTTTCTGCATTTTGGTTGGTCAAACTGTCCCTAGAAAATAATAACTATATGCAAATGCAAAATTTGCCGCCTTGCCAGAGCGCAGTTGATTTTTAGAATTTGTCGAGTAAGGCACGAGTTCTATATGTTTCAATTCACTACGTTTTGGGCACAGATAGCATTGTTCAGTAAGTTAATTTTTTGTTTTTACTGCCTTGTTCGGAGGAATTATTTTGTTCAAATAATTTATTTTGAAACAATTACACATTTTATTGTTAAGGTAGATGATTTTGTATTTTATTAAGTAATGGCTTTATTCACATAACTAGTGCAGGATTCCCGCAATTTCCTTGTTAAAGATGTACAATGTATTATGTTTTCTTTATGTTAATACTTGTATGTTCGTATGCGGTTTTATGCGTATTCTTTTATGTATTATGGTTACTGATAGTTTGAATGTTTTGACTTTCAGATAACCGCTACGCTACGCTATGCTACACTATTGTATGTTCTAAGGAATAAAAGTGATTGAAGTAGCGCGTGTATTGCATCTTTTTCTTGTTGCCCAAAATACTTGGGGTGAAGCTGCCCACTACAGTCATGAAGTAGTGTTATTAGTACATATTAACGATTGCGACTCAGTAAAGAGTTGACAGATCGACAGCATATTCAAACGATAACTATTTTCCAGTCTACTGTTCAGCGCTCAGTCAGTTCTGGGAGAGTGCTCCATTTTTCAAAAGATAGTGCTGTTGTAAATTTAGCAGCTAGTCTTATTAAAGTTGATTTATTAATTGATTCTACTGATGTGAAACTTTGGCCTCTGCTACTAGAGATGTCATTCACCAGTTACCCCCATAAATTGTTTGGGACTGGAGTGTGTATCATTTTGTATCATTTTATCAGGGTATGTTGTCATAATGTACCATCGTAAACATGTCTGGTTTGTTAGAGTTAGAGGTGGCTCCGTATTTGGGATGGTACCATCAGTCAACGGTTATCCTCATAAATATTAGGGGTAATCTTTTTCTTTCATCACTATGATACACTCCAAATATGGGAGGGTACCTGCTTTTGTATATAAACCTAGGTCAGAACTAGGGAGGGAGATTCTTTACTTTTGGCTCGGACTTTGAAAATGACAGATCATAGAAACAAGAAATGAAATATTTTACAGTTATAATATTAAGTGACTTTAGACCAGAGGAATGAGAGAATTATAATTATGACGACTTTATTTCCATCTTAGACAAAATCTCATAATAAACTAACATTGAAAACTGGATTTGAAGTGTATTTTATCAATGGAGTATAAACCCCCACACCCGAACCTACGTTTTTCAACACTGGTGGCAGCGACGGAAATGGACTTATACACGTGCTTATAAGAATTTGGACATATATTTCTATTCAAATATTTGTGGTGACAATTAAGTGATAATCATGGGACCTAAAAAGCAACACGAAAAAGATTCTGTCACAACTGAAGATGATGATAGTCATGAACAATTATTAGCTGAAGTTGAACTTTTGAGACAAAATCTTAAATCGGCAGAAGTTGATAACCTGACCTTAAGTGAGAGACTACGCAAAAATGAACAGGAAAGTACTCTACAAAGAGATGAATTAGTGCGCAGTTACCAAAAACGAATCAATGACATTTCTATGGAAAAAGACAATCAGATAAGAAATTTAGTCAATGAAAGGGACACAGCTTCGAATGAAAACAGCAATACATCAAGGCAGCAAAATCAACAGATGAGAGGCCGTGATAAATACGAGGTTCCTCTACCTAGGCAAATTATCTTTGATGGCAGATCATCCTGGGAGAGTTTCATTCACCCATTTGAAGCTATGGTTGACGCGTGCAAGTGGGACAATAGTGAACGTTTGTTCCGCCTTAAGAACAGTTTACGCTGTGATGCTGCGGAATACGCTTTCAAGCAGCTGGGAGCTGACGAATTGTCAAATTATGCAAAGATGAAATCATCTATGGCGACGCGATTTCAGGAAAAGCGCTCCACTTCCTCCTATCTGGCTGAATTAGAAAACCGGAAATACAACAGGGAAAAAGAATCATTGGCTGAATATGTGGCAGAGGTTAAGAGGTTGGTAATAAAAGGTTACCCCACAGCGAACAACGACACGAGGGAAACGATAAACCTTCGGCACTTTCTTAAGGGACTTCAGGATTCTCAGGCGGCTTTATTCATTGGGATGCAGGACCCCAAAACTATCGATCAGGCAAGAGAATTGCTTGACAACTATTCAAGCATCAGAGATGACGTGAGAGGGGCGAGAATTAGGAACATTGACACGGGCAGGGAACATTATGTAACAGAAGCAAGACTGCAAGAATTTGGTAGGGATCTGAAATCCAACATAGGCAAAAAGATAGATCATCTCGCGAACCAGCTGAATGTTAAAAGTAGTTTCCATTATATTGCCTGTAAATATTTTTCAAACTGTGCGTGCGAACTTAGTCATAGATACTGGTGCCTGTACTACGATTTTTTCTACTGCATTATATCATAGAATACCAGAGGATGTGCGACCTGAGTTGTGTAAAGTTGACCCATCAATACGTATTGAAGTTGCGGATGACGGTTTATTAGCCATAGATGGACAATGTGTATTTTCATTTAGTGCATCGGGTCAAACTTTTAATTACACTGTATTAATTGCACCTATTCATGAAGATGGACTAATTGGATTAGACTTCTTGTATGAAAATAATTACCAACTTAGTGCTAAAAAAGGATTAAAATTGAATGAAAAAAAGTGTAGAACTCTAGTTGAAAAAGTTCCCTTGAGGGCAGTCAGAGTGACCACAAGGTCAAGAGTAACAATTCCAGCGAATTCAGAAACTGTAATACCTGGGGAGGCTATAAATTTCGGTGCAATTAATTCATCATTGGGCATCATTTACCCTTCAGAGAATAAACAACCGGCTAACAATGTTTTGATGGGAAGTGTGCTCATTGCCCCAAAGAGAATTCGGGGTGATTCAATTCCCATTAGACTAGTTAACACCTCTGGCAGAAAAGTGAAATTATCAAAAGGGTCATTATTGGGATATTTGCATGAAACTAAACAGGAGGATTTATTGAGAGAAAATGTAGATTTAAATGACTGTGAAATATTGGACAATAATATCAAAACAAGTGAAAATGACATTAAGTATGACATGACTACATGGAGTAGTGGGTTAAAGGACCTGTACCATAGATCTTCTGCAAATCTCAATGAGTCACAAAAAGAAGCATTGAAGTGTCTATTGGAGAAACATAAAAATGCTTTTTCCAGTTCCTCCACAGATTTAGGGCGTACTTCATTAGTGCGACATACAATTGAGGTGGCAGAAAATGTTCGACCTGTAAAATACCACCTAGACGGGTGCCAAAAGCGTTTGAAGGCCAAGAAGAAAAAATTATTCAACAACAACTTGAAATGGGAATAATTGAAGAAAGTAAGAGTCCATGGTCTGCACCTTTATGCTTTGTAAGGAAAAAGGACCCACAGGCAGGAGTGCGTGTCGTTGTGGATTAAAGGGGTTTAAATGATCTAAGTAAAAAATGTGCCTATCCATTGCCGAGAATTGACAGTTGTTTAGAAAGTTTGGGAGGAAATAATTATTACAGTTCATTAGATCTTTTGTCAGGATTTTACCAAATAGAATTGGATGAGAGAGATCGTGAAAAGACTGCATTTGGCACCAGCAGGGGCGGTCTGTATCAATACGTTACTATGCCACAGGGCCTTACTGGGGCTCCACATACATTTCAGCGGTGTATGGAATTAGTGTTTAAGAACTTACAGTGGAGGACAATGATTATTTACATGGATGATATTTGTACTTTTGCTGAAACTTTTGATCAGGCATTGATTAGGTTGGATGAAATTTTAACCGGATTGGAGAGAAATAACTTGAAATTAAAACCGAGCAAGTGCAATCTACTCCAAAGGCGCATAAATATACTGGGTCACACAACTGACAGTTCTGGAATACGTCCTTCAGAAGAGAAAGTTAAAGCTGTGAAAGAGTGGCCTGTGCCGCGGAATTTAACCGAACTCAGAAGTTTTTTAGGTTTTTGTAGTTATTACAGACGTTTTATCAAGGGATTTAGTGCTAGGGCGTCACCACTTAATCGCTTAACAGAGACCGGTCGAGCGTTTATCTGGGGACCAGAACAGAATAGTGCTTTTATGAACTTAAAAACTGCATTGACAGGCGAAGAAGTGTTAGCATATCCAAAAGAGGAAGGCTTATTCATAGTGGATACTGATAGTAGCAATTTCTCGTGCGGGGGTTGCTTGTCGCAAATGCAATGGTCAGATGCAGCTCAGGATTATGTTGAAAAACCAATTATGTTTGCGAGTAAATCATTTGACAAAACACAGCGACGTTATTGTGCCACAAGAAGGGAGCTTTTGGGTGTAGTGACATTTATAACCCAGTTTAGACACTTTCTGTTAGGTAGAGAATTTTTATTAAGGACTGACTGTTCCAGTTTAAGGTGGTTAATGTCGTTTAAGTCACCTACTGATCAAATGGCGCGCTGGCTAGAGGTTTTCTCACAGTATAACTTTAAAATCGAACATCGTAGTGGGAAAAAGCATATCAATGCTGATAGCCTGTCCAGAATTCCATGTGAACCAGAGGAGTGTCAGTGCTATGATGGGAATACAATACTTGAAAGTTTACCATGTAAGGGGTGTCAGACTTGTTTGAAGAAACACGATTCCTGGTCAGATTTTGCACAATTCAATGACGTTGTTCCATTATTCGATAAAAACTTGAATATTGGGAATCAGAGTAAGCCAGTCATATTACGAGTGAAGGCTCAAAATAGTGGATTTTGGAGCAGTATTTTTGTGTTCATGCAGCTGCAAATCATGAAGTTGATAGGTTGTTTCAATACACTTTTTCATGGATTAAAACAGACTGGGAAGTACTTCCGAAATCGCGTTCAACGACTTCGATTCCATAATAGTCTGGATTTAAATGGTGCACAAAGTGGAAATAGCTTCAGCTTTGGTGACAATAACGAGGAGGTGTTGAACAAGGACGTAAATTCTATACTGGATGAACATGTTGCATTATCCGAGGATGCAGCGCAAACATCTAACTTAGGTTGTCTCAAACAGTTTAACACAGTTAATTGTTCACCTGTCAAAATGGCCAAATTACAGAGAGCTGACCCAGATTTAGGAATTGTGATACTGTGGCTTGAAGAAAACAGACGACCCCTGAGAGATAAGGTAGCTGGGAATTCACCAAGTGTGCGGAGTTATTGGCTATATTATGACGTGTTAACTCTGATTGATGGAGTGTTATTTAAAAAGTACATTGTCAGTGCAAAGGACCATCGGCTTTTGTTGATAGTGCCTAGAGTACTATATAAGGAACTTCTGATATCTTGTCATGATTCAATTACTGGAGCACATTTAAAATTTCAAAGACATATTCAAAATTACATCTCAAATATCACTGGTATAAAATGAAGGAATACGTCCAGTTGCATATCAAAAGTTGTGAAAAGTGTGCATTCCGAAAAAGGCCGAAAAACATACCGAGGGCACCATTAACAGAGTACACAGTTGGCCATCCTATGGATCGTATACAAACTGACATAATGGGGCCACTTAATGAGACAGAATCCGGAAATCGGTACATTATAGTGCATCATGACAGACTGAAACCTTTTCATGGAAATAAAATGACCCATTGGCAATCAAAAGTGGTTAAGTCTGAGGAAAATAATCATCAATCAAAAATAAAAGGGTACCAGCAAACTTCCGAATCCTACCTACCTGAACAGTACCAGTCAACAAGTGAGGAGAAGTTCAAGGAACAGGACCCAATACAGACCATACCAACATGGTACACAATAGTTATAAATATTAAAAGTGTTAATTGTTTTGGATTAAGTTCATATTCCTTCTGGATTTTAAGTGCTAACTAATATTCATCCTGGATTATAAGAGAGTAATTATTAATTTCATTCTTTGTATGGATTTAATTAGTGGCTGCATTGGTAATAATAATCCCATTCAGCCTAAGTGTATACAAATGGATTTATTATTCTTTATATGGATTCAATTAGTGGCTGCATTGGTAATAATAATCCCATTCAGCCTTGGTGTATTCAAATGGATTTATTTGTGGGTTTCATTTTCAGATATGAAAATTTGTGCCATTTATTAAAATCATATGTTGTATAATTAGATGCTCTTGGCACACAGGACTTAAAACTTTGGTAGAGACGACTACCATAGCCATATAAAATCAAATATTGTGCCTATTAACTTTTTTCAAATTAGTTTAAATAAATAAAGGCACCAGGACTTTGTGTGAAAGAAATAAACATTGTGTGAAAGTGCTTACCAAATATATATACACTTTATTAGACGAATTGAATTCAACATTGGATTTATTTTACATGTGTTTTACTAGGACAGTTGGTGATATTTTTTACACTTTTAATGTTTCATACATACATTAGTATCATAGTCATTTTACATGTATACTACTTTGAGAAGTATTTAGTCACATAGTTCTTCCGAACTATAATCATGAGTTTTATTAAAACATAGAGTATATAGCATGTTTGCTACTATACATGACACTTAATCATTTATATTGAGGAGCAATTTCAATGATATAATAGTTTAGGTATTCATATTCTTATGTATCTTCACATAGTATTTGAGAGTAAGAGTCTGGCTCAGTAGTCACTTATATTTTAATGTTAAAACTTAATTGGGGACAATTAAGAAGCTAAGGGTGGGGGAGTGTTGTAAATTAAGCAGCTAGTCTTATTAAAGTTTATTTATTAATTGATTCTACTGATGTGAAACTTTGGCCTCTGCTACTAGAGATGTCATTCACCAGTTACCCCCATAAATTGTTTGGGACTGGAGTGTGTATCATTTTGTATCATTTTATCAGGGTATGTTGTCATAATGTACCATCGTAAACATGTCTGGTTTGTTAGAGTTAAAGGTGGCTCCGTATTTGGGATGGTACCATCAGTCAACGGTTATCCTCATAAATATTAGGGGTAATCTTTTTCTTTCATCACTATGATACACTCCAAATATGGGAGGGTACCTGCTTTTGTATATAAACCTAGGTCAGAACTAGGGAGGGAGATTCTTTACTTTTGGCTCGGACTTTGAAAATGACAGATCATAGAAACAAGAAATGAAATATTTTACAGTTATAATATTAAGTGACTTTAGACCAGAGGAATGAGAGAATTATAATTATGACGACTTTATTTCCATCTTAGACAAAATCTCATAATAAACTAACATTGAAAACTGGATTTGAAGTGTATTTTATCAATGGAGTATAAACCCCCACACCCGAACCTACGTTTTTGAACAGTGCTCAAACATTGCAGTGTTAAATGCTCAGAAGTTCAATCATTGTTAAGGAAGACTTTATTCTAGGGATAGGAATCAATCTTACAAAAATAGTGACTATTCATTCAAAAGATTTTGTGTTGTCATTTAAAGGGCTAGGTAGTGATTTAAAGTAAAGACAGCGCACACTCATAATAAAGACAGAGTAATTCTAAAGATACGTAAGCCGAAGCCTTTTTGTGATACTGGTGAAATGTATGGTGGCTGATATCTGCCATTCGCGTTTTCGCCTCGCGACCCTACCGAGCGAAAACACGAGAACAGTCTAAGGAATCTTGGCCAGATCCAAATAATATCTGTGGTTTGCTGCCCAGCATGTTATCCCATTACCTCTGACAAGCTAACTGACCACAGTGAATTATGACCCAACACTGAAGCTGATATAACACTGAACATCTGGGTAAATGTAATTGTATTCCAACAACATTAACTGTTTCTGTGTATTTTCTGGATCAAAACGTATACAAATATTTTTTTTTTATTGGATATAGAATGGTTTATATTGAAGAAAACTTCTGTATATATAGGTAAGTGCAATTTATTATTTTATCTGAAAATTGATCATGCATATTTTTTATATTTTTTTTGTCTGAAATCATTAGTCCTCCATCTCTTATTCATGTGGGGAAGTTGGCAGTTACTTGCGGAGAACAGGTTTGTACTGGAACAGAATCCAGGAAAACTGGTTAGGTTAACTGCCCGCCGTTACATGACTGCAATACTGTTGAAAAATGGCGTTAAACCCAACACAAACAAACAAACAAACAAACACATTTTTTAATAAATTTAAGGACAATGCCATTTTGAGGATAAAAGTACCATTATTCATTTTAAACATTTTTATTATATAAATCTGTATTGAAAAGTGATCATGCATTTTAGAATATAATTTTGAAGAAAGAATCACATTAATTTTAAAGCATAAGCATAAGTATTATTTGTATTGTGTTCAGTGTCTGCATCTTTATTCTATAACAATCTTAAATATATACTGTTATTTTTTCTTCTAGGTACTGATGGATTATGAAACTTAGCAAAACATTTCATATCATAAAAGAACAAGATCATTATTTCATCGACCTAGAGGAATTTTATGTTCATCTCAAAAAAGAAAATCAAGGTTTAAGAAGATTAAATTTACGAAGAACACTAAAGTCTTATGGATTAAAAAATTCAAATGGAAAGGAATTAGTACCTGATTTTGGTGTTTTAAGATACTGTTTTCAATACTGTGATACTTCATCTGCATGTAAAAAAATAGCTGAAGTAGCTAGCAAATGCACATGGCAGGACAACAGTGTATTATCAACAGTGTCATCAACTTTAGAACTGTATAAATTGATATCAAAAACAAAATTCCATGAACGTTTAGAACTGCTTGATATTAATACTTCTCAGGAAAATGAAATTGAAACTTTAATTTGTGAACACAAACAACATTTTTCTGTTAAAGAGTGGGGAAAAATATGTTGGTTTGAAAAAAATTTCTGCAAATATTGTTTATCAGATTCCCATGACAGTGACTATGAACATTTGTTGACACAAAAATTTAGAAGATTTCAGTCATTATTATCCTTTAAAGAATGCCAGGAGGCATTGCCAAGAATCATCCCTGATCATATAAAAGAAAAACAGTTAAGAATAAAAACAGCTGAGTTAATTAATACTGTAGATATTTTTACCAGTAAAAAGCATAAACCATTTGTAATTGAAAATCAGTTGAAAAATATATATGAGCAGTACACAGGTGAGACTGATGTGTCAGTTGTGTGCTTTGATGGCCCAAAGTCGCAACAAAATAACTTTATACATATCGCAGTAAGTTTAGAAAAAACTCAAAATGTTGAAATATATAATACATTTTGTGAAAGAGCGGTATATTTTATCAGAAGAAGGCATGATTGTGATGTAAAATGTATTTATTTTGTTCTGGAACATAATCTTCAGTCGTATTTTATTGAAGAAGAGGGTTGTTTTGCCAGGTTTCAGTTGACAGATGACATTTTACTACACAACTTTAAAAACTTTTTGTATTCATGGGAAACAGAACAAAGATATTGATGTTGAATTTGTAGCAAATGAACAATTTGATAATATAGACTGTGGAACGTGTACACAGTCGACAAATATTAGGCCCCTTTCCCTGCAAAATTTCAATGTGGAAGAGGAATGGTTGTTTGAAACCCCTGCTGAATTACAAATTATTTTAG
Organism: Mercenaria mercenaria; assembly: GCF_021730395.1. Classification (NCBI taxonomy): domain Eukaryota; kingdom Metazoa; phylum Mollusca; class Bivalvia; order Venerida; family Veneridae; genus Mercenaria; species Mercenaria mercenaria. The sequence goes on from NC_069376.1 coordinate 48,915,198, forward strand.
AGTCATTTCTCAACAAAAGTGGATCAAAAAGAAGTAGTGATGCAACGCAATATTACTCAGAAAAATTGAAAAAACTATATACTACACGTCAAAAGACTTACTCATAGAATATAAAAGCTTAAACTCCGTGTTCGATGTAACATCAGCTAGTGGAGCTACAGTTACATTAAAAACAGCAGAAAATAAATTGAAAAAAAAATGCCAATGCAGAAAAATTTTATTACAACACATATCTGAGGAAACAGAATGTATCTTACACATCTGAAGCTGGGGAATGCCAGAGGTTGCTTAGTTTGCAGGACTGTCATGTTATTCTCATGCTTGATAACCTGGTGAAATTGCAGTACACCGGTGACCCTAACCCAGGTGAACACAGATCTAAACAAATATGCACATTACCTATAACATTACAAGGATTACCCCTAGATTCTGAAATAACGAGAGAATGGCATCAGCCGGATTGCGAAGGAGTTATTGACTGTTTATGCAAGAAGTCAATTACACTTAGAAAGGAAGATGTTGAACGAGTTCTACTTCAACCCACTGAAAGAGAGGAGACGGCACTTTCACAGTTTCAAAAGCTGATGACATGGGGTTGTACACGACTTTGGAAACATTTGACAGGTGATATATATAAAAAAAACAGTATTATATGGGGCGCCATTTTTTAAAATGTTTAATACTGTATTGTGATATCACCTGTTCGAATAAGTGATATTACTTGTACTGTTGGAATAGGTGATTTCACGTTGTGGAATAGGTGATATATAAAAAGTAAAATGGCGCCCCATATTCGCGAAGTTTACAGTTTTCTAAGAGATTTCTAGTTTGGCAATTAATCTTGAGCAAAATTATACTGTTCCTAAGAAATTAGCAGCTTATCTCAATCTAGCAAAATTGTGCAGCAAAAAAAAAAAACTGTCGAAAACTGATGAAATGCATTATATTTGGTATTTTATTATTCAAAAGTAGGGGTCACGGTGATATCAAAGTGATGTTAGGAGTATGATTTGACTAAATAAAAACCATTTTCATTCGTGAGAATGATCTTTCTTGGTAAAATAAAGGCTACTTGTAATTGTTAATCCAAGGTATATCTAGGCCTTATAAAGTACATTAAGATATACAGTTATTTGTTTATTTTAGATGATGCCCTGTAGCATGTTGGGACGAAGCAGTTGGGTGTATTTGAACAAAATTTTGACGTCTTGTTGGCAGAAGAAACGGAAGAAAGTTCCGATACAGTGAGTTGACTATATACTGAATTACTGACAGAATGACTTACAGACTATAATAAGCAAATAGAGAAAAGTGAAAACTTCACAGGTCACTCAACACCACAAAAATGAAAATGTTGCAGGCTCGCAAGACTGTGATGACTTTTTCACATAAGGTCATCATCTCGTACTTAAGAAATAATCAATATATTTCTATGCTATCAATGGATAATATAATTCCAACTATGGAAGCACGAGTGCGTAGTATGAGTACTCGTATTCAAACAACGGCCCATATTTAAAGTAAAGAAACATGAATTTTATAACTTTAAAGTAGAGAATGAACAAGTTAAAATGGCGGAGGCGCGGGTCGAAAACTCGCTATTTACCGGGGCGCGGAGTGAAAAGTCGATATTTAATACCTCAAATGGCGGGGGTGCAGTGCGAAAACTTAACGTTTGAAGAGCGCTAATTCTCGTGTTTTCGCCCCTCGCCCTCGCCATTTTAGTCACTAAATCTAGACTTTTCGCCCCGCGCCCCCGACAATTAGCGAGTTTTCTCACCGCGCCCCCATCATTGTACTGTTAAATTTCGCCTTTTCGCTCCGCGACCTCGCTTATTAGCGGGTTGTCGCCCCGGGACCCCGCCGTTTTATTTCTCTAATTTTAACTTTTCGTAGCGCGACTTTTTACCCACTTCTGCATTTTAATAGTAACTGTATCCGTAATGCTACAAAACAGCAGTTGCCAAATGATACAACATAAATTCAATCAATCAATTAATTCTCAATTCTTTTGATTTCCAAAAACAAAAGATAACCAGATCATACAAGAAGTTCTTTTTTAATTTCTTACAAAGCACATACGATGAAACTGCCAATTAATTATCTGATTAGCAACAAGACAATCTGAACTTCAATCTCCTCTAAGATCAAAGAACAAATAATAAAATCGATGCAATGTTTTCCATGACAAAATGAACAAGATCTATTTGTGAACAAGAGGACCATGATGGTCCTGAATCGCTCACCTGTCCCAACATGACCCAGTTTTGAACTGAGTATGACGTCATTTTTTTCTATTATTTGACATAGTGACCCAGTTTTTGACCTCATGTGACCCAGTTTTGAACCTGACCTAGATATCATCAAGATGAACATTCTGACCAACTTTCATACAGATCCCATGAAAAATATGGCCTCTAGAGAGGTCACAAGGTTTTTTCATTATTTGACCTACTGACCTAGTTATTGATGGCACGTGACCCAGTTTCAAACTTGACCTAGATATCATCAAGACGAACATTCTGACCAATTTTCATGAAGATCCATTCAAAAGTATAGCCTCCAGAGAGGTCACAAGGTTTTTCTATTTTTAGACCTAATGACCTAGTTTTTGACCGCAGCTAACCAAGTTTCGAACTTGACCTAGATATCATCAAGATGAACATTCAGACCAACTTTCATACAGATCCCATGAAAAATATGGCCTCTAGAGAGGTCACAAGGTTTTTCTATTATTTGACCTACTGACCTAGTTTTTGATGGCACGTGACCCAGTTTCGAACTTAACCTAGATATCATCAAGGTGAACATTCAGACCAATTTTCATGAAGATCTTTTGAAAAATATGGCATCTAGAGAGGTCACAAGGTTTTTCTATTTTTAGACCTACTGACCTAGTTTTTAACCACAAGTGACCCAGTTTCGAACTTGACCTAGATATCATCAAGATGAACATTCAGACTAACCTTCATACAGATCCCATGAAAAATATGGCCTCTAGAGAGGTCACAAGGTTTTTTTATTATTTGACCTACTGACCTAGTTTCTGATGGCACGTAACCCAGTTTCGAACTTGACCTAGATATCATCAAGATGAACATTCAGACTAACCTTCATACAGATCCCATGAAAAATATGGCCTCTAGAGAGGTCATAAGGTTTTTTCATTATTTGACCTACTGACCTAGTTTCTGATGGCACGTAACCCAGTTTCGAACCTGACCTAGATATCATCAAGGTGAACATTCAGACTAATTTTCATGAAGATCCAGTCAAAAGTATGGCCTCTAGAGAGGTCACAAGGTTTTTCTATTTTTAGACCTAATGACCTAGTTTTTGACCGCAGCTGACCCAGTTTCAAACTTGACCTAGATATTATCAAGATGAACATTTTGACCAATTTTCATGAAGATCTTTTGAAAAATATGGCCTCTAGAGAGGTCACAAGGTTTTTCTATTATTTGACCTACTGACCTACTTTTTGAAGGCACGTGACCAGTTTCGAACTTGACCTAGATATCATCAAGGTGAACATTTTGACCAATTTTCATGAAGATCTTTTGAAAAATATGGCCTCTAGAGAGGTCACAAGGTTTTTCTATTTTTAGACCTACTGACCTAGTTTTTGACCGCAGTTGACCCAGTTTCGAACTTGACCTAGATATCATCAAGATGAACATTCTGACCAACTTTCATAAAGATCCCATGAAAAATGTGACCTCTAGAGTGGTCACAAGCAAAAGTTTACGCACGGACGCACGGACGGACGGACGACGGACGACGGACGCTGCGCGATCACAAAAGCTCACACTGTCACTTTGTGACATGTGAGCTAAAAAATAACTTCATCTGACTAGCTATGCTGGGTATAGCTTTAATTAAATGTTTATGTTTACGGAAAAATAATTAGTGGTGTCTAGCCTTACGGAAGTGTATTTGTGCGAGGTGCGTTTTTTTCTACTATCTCGAAATTTGGAGATACTATCTCCGAATTTCGTCACAGTGAAATTTGAAATTTAACTAAATTTTGAGTAACGTTAATCGAAATTTCGAGTTACCTGCTCGAAATGGTGACTTTTAATCTTTTTTTATCATTAGTATCCTTTATATTTGCAATATTTGAACGCATGTCCGTCTGTCAAAAGTCAAAAATCTTAATGAGTTAATTGATTCTCAGACTGTAAACCTGTAAATCGGATGCATCGACCTATGCATCCATATACTGCACTCAGCATGTAGGGACTTGCAAATATCAATTTATGACCTATCTTAGCCCCTAGAGCTATTCCACAGTTTCAAACTGTATCCAAGATTATTTGAATACATGTAGTATGTTCAAGTGGTAGGGGCTCGAACTCGACATATGGTCGAAATAGTGCAGTTCGAACAATATCCGGTCACTTTCTATGAACATTCCTCAAATTTAGAGCTAATTCAAGCTTATTGGAACTCTCGAGTACGCTTTCTGGAAAAACCTGTACTGGTGTCATATGAGAAGTCATGGTCGCGAACCCAGTGGGGCTCGAACCCACGACCGATACGCTTTTATGTAGGGTATGTTAATATTTCCTTGCCATAAGGACTCAAACGAGATCGAAAACCTTTCAGATTAAAATATGGTAAAAACAGTGATATACTTCATGAGTAAACACTGCAAAGTGGTGTTATATAACCCCATTGGACCTCCGAAGGCTACATAAGGTACCTAATCCTGGACATGACCTACACATATATTTGCATATCTAAAGATTTCGTCTAAGTAGTTCGAAATTTCGAGTTTCGATTCAATAAATTATTAACTTACACATGGAAGTAATACTCTGCCGTATGAAATTGTAAGTCAAGGAATGACATGACGGTATTGATTTAACATCATATTATGCGAGGTATTTCAATGAATCAAAACCAAAACACAAAATTAGCAACTGCAATATAAACTATGTAACATGAGATAATATTTCTTTTCAGCTAGTAATGATTTTTAAATTACAATGTTTTCAAGCAATGTCGGATGTCTAAATGCAGCACCGGTTAACTTATCCCCGTTTTTTTACCGACAGGGTCAATATAAGGCTGTCTAGATTTTCTCACAAAATCTGTCATTCTATCTCTGTAAATAAAACAATCACAGTAGTTTACCCATAATGCTAATCGGCAATTTCCGTTCATTTACGTATTCCCTGTATGCGTTTTTGGATTTCCGTAAAGCTACATTTATGGTCAGGAAGCTGCCGGGTATCATTACGGATCGGCTGCATTTTTACTTACTAGGTCCAGTAGTTTTTCCACAAGCCTCACGTGTGTCTTGTGTCAAGCGACTGTACCGTGTCCAGCATGTTCTCCATAGACCCGAGTTCACTTCCGAATGGTGTCCAAATATATCCCGACCGTCATAGGCTTGCCAATATGGCGTAGCAAAGCCAATAATGTCAATGATAAAACCTATCGACAATAGCACAAGCGCCACTTTTAACAAGATCGGTGCAGAATCCAAAGCCATTTCTAATGAAATCTCAAAACATTCCAGTCAATACTAAGAATCCATATATAGCCGACGAGACAACAAATCCAAAGATATCCGCAGCAGAAAATTTATGATCTAGATGGAATGAATACTGTGAGGAGTGTGTATGTATTTACGAAAAATCATGCAGTCTGGTCGATAATACGAACATTACAAAAAACAAGACTCCGTATTGGGAAATCAATCCTTGAGGACATTTCTGCTAGCAAGCTATCTGGTTTTATTGTTTGTGCTACAGGACAATAGTAAAGTTTTCTGATTATTTTCGCCGTCATCATTAAGCTCAAAGACGCCAGTATTTCAATCATCACAGAAAAACTTGTTGATGTATTATGACTACCAACATTATACTAGTAGGGTTAAACATCCTAAAATTTTACTTTTGTAAGCAGGTGGTGTCTTTGCCCTACTAAATGTAGCTTAAACAAATACCGCGCGAGAATATCAAAGTTGAAAAACACAAATTGTTTCTGAACTAAACAAAAATACAATCATTTTTGTTTCTTTGGAAATTAGATTACAATATTTCATGTTTAAAGGGAATTAATGCAATCATAAAAAATGTATGGGATTGTAACTACATTCATAGAAATCTACGATTCTGTATTGCTTTTAAAGGTAAAGGCAATGTTGTTCTTATGCTAATTCCATCTGCTAGGATTTCTTTAATCGTTGAAAGATGTAAAAGAATTTTCAAAATCGGCTTAAAAACGAGAAAGTTATGAGCATTTGAAATTGATCAAAATGGCGTCCGTTTTGTTTCCATGGCAACAAAAAATGGCGGATTTGTTAAATTTCTAGATACATGTTTGAACTGTATTTACTTATATCTGTAAAATAATTTCTCTATTTTTTTCCATATGAAGTTAACTTATTATCAGGCATTCCTTGCCCTTTAAATATCTACACATATTTAGTATGCTAGTTTTAATGCAATTTCATTTTCTAGTTTCAAAGATGAAAACAAATTCAAAGGGAAACAATTAACAAAGAACAAGAATGTAAATTTTGGTCTCTGTGACATTTGCCAAAAAGTCTGTGACCTAAAATCAAAAGGGACCTTCCTCCTTTGATATTTAGTCATTGTTTAAAGTTTGAAAGTCAAAGCATTTTTTTTTCTATCCCTATTAACACGAGTCCCCGTGACCTTCACAATCAAGCCGTTGACCCCAAAGTAATACATCTGTTTGTATAGATTTTCTTCTAGTTGTTCTTACTAGTTGTGTGAAGTTTAAAAGCTGTGGCTATTATACTTCCAGACTTAAAATCCGGAAACGAAAATGTTGGTAGAAGAACGGACTCAAAGACGGACAATGCCGGATCATATTTGCGTCTCACTGAAACAGCAAATGGAGTCTAAATTCTATTCAACTGTATATATACATATATTTATAAGCATACCATGTCTCTTTCTTACAAAGAAACGCACGTTTATCCGAAAGTATGCATATCCGAAAAAAGATACAATGTACATTTTATCGGGCATGATGTTGTTATTCTTTTTTTTTTTTTACAATAATAATTTAAAGATATCCAATGGTCATCATTCACTAAAATATTTTATCTTTAGATATTTAATTCAAATGAATAAAATCCTCATCAAATGTAATTAACGTCACTAAATATATAAATTAAATTTGAATATAATTAAATGTCATGTGGTAACAGCTGATTCTTACAAGACAGCAGTACTCATTTTGCAGCTTCGTGTTTGTATGAAATAAGTCTTGTATTCGGTATCAATGTTACTTATTAATCTTAGCTGCCGTGCCTTACTGTAGTCTACTGTCGCGCTCGGACTTTACCGTGTGCATTCAATTGAATTACGGTCCGAGATAGTGAATTCATGCAAAAATAATAGCAACCCTAACATCGGGAAAATTTGACCGAAGGCAGTGTTCATTCGGACAAGTAAAAAGCCGCCTTGTAGGGAAAACAACTATTGCTCCCCAATACACGAAATTGTACTCTATTAAATTGTTTAAATCTACTTCCTAAATTCTACGTCAAATGTTATATTTAGCTGTTCTTTTACAGGTTGCAGAACAATAAACCGCTGTTTTTCTTTACGAACTGATTGAAGTAGTCCAAAATGTAGTTCCATGCTGTTAATGAAATCTGGTATAATGAGTCATAGAGGATGTGGCAGTCATCTTTATGTATTGAGAAAAGATCTAGACCATTTTCATTGTGAATTTCCAGGTATTAGTTTAATTCTTTGTGAAAATGTATACATATGCGTAATTGCTAAACGGCTATTTTCAATGGAGCATTTTTAGAGGGTGATGTTTTTCTGAACAGATTTTTGTTTTATATGTAACATAACATGTCAATATTTTTCTATTTTTGATATGAAGCCATGTCATACTAAATGAACTTATATGGTTTTCATATCATTGAAATGCTTTAAAGTACTGAAAATAAAGTCTCAATAATTCATTGCTTATATGAAATAAAGAAAGAAGTGAACTGGTAAAATGTAACCGTATCCTATATAAAACTGACATATTTTCAGTGGCTGCAGCACACATAAGGGCCCGTTTTAAATGTCTGTAACTTATATTTTCCTGAAGAATAGATCTATTTTCAGTGCTGAATAAAAATCAAAAGAAAAGTGGGGGTCATGTTTAAAAATAGTTTCAGTCAAACACACAAGCTGCAAAATCACCCTTAATTGTAGTGGTAGTGTATGATCGTTTCCATGTCAAGTTCTGTTATCGTATAATTTCATTATGAAAATGCTACTGCATATATCTGCCATATGATAACAGCAAACATTGCAAAGAAAATACAGTGAAAATTGCAACAAAATAAGGAAAATAGTTCTACAGAAAAACAAACAAACAAACAAAAATCTATACGGAGGACTATTTGAATCCGCCATCATGCGACCATTTTTTCGCGCCAATTTCCTATTTAGTGTCTATATGCCTTTATGCATGTATAGGAAAGGGAGGAAACTAAGAAGAACATATAACACACAATAAAAGTTAGAAGGTATTGAATGCCTCCGCTACTATTTTCTATGCAAAAATAACAATTTATGTTTGCATCAGCATTTTTACCACTTTCACTTCTTGCGAAACTACCCTTGTCTTGAAGGCAATCAAAAATTATACCAAAAAAACATGGGGTTGACCATAATGCAATAAAACCATGATCACGTGACTGAGACACGTGATGAAAACGCCAATACTGCGTATACTATAGGCAGACATCAGATAATACTTTCACTTTCATTTTACAAAACAGCTTCGATAAATCTTTGAAGCATATAACGTAGCTTAAAATAATCCACAGATATTCCTCTTCACAATCAAACATCAATAAAGCTTATATCTGGCATGAAAATGGTCTTTACCAGGCATGGAATTATATATTGATATGGACTATATATCCAGCGAATTACTACGTTCGTGGACCACGGAGACAGATCCGGTAAATTACTACCTTCATATTTAAAGGAGTGACGTAAACTGCATTTGATGCGATAATGTCTGAAATTTTCCAAATGTCCGAATTTCCCTATATCGTATATGATGTAAATAGTCATTGTTTTATATATGAAATTAGGATCTAATATACATTTGATAAGTCATTCAATTTGCGTTTACAAAGACATAGATTTCTCAGCACTTCATCAACCTTTGGAGAATAGTGCCAGCCAGAAAAGAGTAATGTCAGACGAAGATTACTATCAATCTGAGGAGAACACTGGTACAGACTGACTGTAATCTGCCTTGACAAACTGACGGGACATTTACTTCAGATGATACTGTCATAACTTCACGTGACCCGAAGAAAAGAATACTGGTTAACTGAAGAGAAAACTGTCAACCTGATAAAATTCTGTTACCCTGAAGAGATGAATGTCAATTGGAAGCGAGTACTTTCAACGTGAGGTCAACACTCTCAACCTCAGAACACTGTTTCTACAAAGAATAATTTTAACCCATGGAAGATTTTGTCAAACCGATCACGGGAGAATACAGTTAACTTGGACAGAACCAGAGACAAATTGTAACAACATATTTTAAAGTGAGACAATTAATTTAGAAAACAAATCGATCATATATTCCAGGGTTCTTCTTCATCTATAGTCTAAGTCTTGATCACTATAAGATAAAGTTACCGTACTGATTACCATACTGATAACTTTACATAGCTCTTAAATACTAAATGTGTGGCAAGTTTTTTTTTTTAATCCGTACCCGACTTAAACATCTAGGGCAAAGTTGTCTGTCTTAAAACATTGAAACGTATCCAGTTAAATTATCAATCCACTAGCAAAAACTAGTGCTAACATGTAAGACTTTGTTTTCAAACGAAAACAATTTTTTTCATAGTAAAGTATGAAGTATTTAGAGTTACTTAGAAACGCAGTAACATGGCAGACACGATGACTTAAAACAACAGGAAATATGGCGCTCACTTACTTTGCAATTCCGTTGTAAAACAAAATGTAGTATTAGTTCCTGTACGATGGTCCACAGTGTTTGCACAACTTCTCCACAAACCGCTGTAGGATTCAACCGGATTTCCGTAAACATCTTTGTACTCAAGGGTTTCCCAGTAGTCGGTCGCGAGTCCGAGCAGACCGACAACCAGGCCAATTAAATTCAGCACAAACACCGCCTTCATTAAACGCGATACAGACAGCCATGCCATGACAACACAATATTATCTTACTTTACACTTGCCTTAGTTGGAACAGACCTTGACATATATGTTATATCTAAATGAAGCAAAATGCTAATTGTGCCTAGTTCTCTTTGTGTGCACATTACACAGTCATTTACCCACTGTAACAATATGAACAACACCAATTTGGACAACTTTTAACTTGTTTTTGATCAGATCATGCACATTATGTACTAGTATATTATACAGTGCCATTTCTATAGAGCAAACACCGCTTGGAGGGGAAAAGATATTTCTCTTTGAGAGATTGTTACTCTAAAGAGGTTAATCTATAAAGAATCTTGTTTGTATCAGAGAGGTGATTGCTCTGATACGATGAATTTATCAAGAATCTTGTCTGTATAAGGAGAGCTGTTGCTGTAGTTAGATTAATTAATTAATAATCTTATAAAAAAATAAAAGAAAATATCTGTCTTTATAAAGAGATATTTGCTATTCGGACGTGACTCTAAAATGTAAAGGGAGACAATTCGTTACTTATTGCGCAACAATAGTAATATGATTATACTACATGTACAAAGTACATTCATTGCCACGATAGTAGGACCGAAGGATGGAATGATGGAACAATAGCACGATGATAGGGATATTACGTCGTGTAAAGGGCACAGTATCACTGACGCATTCTTTATCACAACAGTACGATACCACATAGATGATAGAGCGAATGCACGAAGATGAAGTCGCAAAGTAATATCACGAGCTTATCATCTTGCTATCGTAGCATTGCTCCATCATCATCGCAATACCGTATCTTCTTCATCGTTCAGTCATTCCTTCGCTTCATTTCTGTAGTGTTTTCGTACTGTCGCGGCATCCCGTGTGCCTAATTAACTAACTTGACATCGTTATTCTATGTAAAACGAATTTACCAAGCTCACATCTAAGATACGGAGATTTCATCTTCCAGCAAAACAATATTATGACTAAACCTCGAATTCATATATTTATTTTTATACTTACTTCCCCCGGCAGGTCTAAAACACAAGGTTCCCGTTTCTTCACAACCCTTCCAAAGCCCTGAATAACCTTTCAGGACAAAGGTCGAGATCTCATGCGTCGCCAAGGGACCATGGTACCAGAATGTTGTAAAAAATCCAATCAAGTGACACCAGAATGCAATTGCCGTTAGGCCCATAGATATCTGGGCATAAACAGAGTCTACCAAGAGTCGTATACGCATGATAATGTCCCTTTACAATCAAGATATAAGAGTCTAAATTTGTACGTTTAACGTAACGAAGGCAGAAAATGACAATAAAGTTTTGTTACTGTTAAGAATTTTGAACACTATTTAAGGAAACAGGCACGAAATGATGTAATCCAGGGAGTAGAAAAATTAGAAAGATCAACTTTACACAAATCCGCCAACACACACCTTAAGTAAAATGTAATATCCATTCAGTTTTTTGTATTCATTAAATTTAATTAACCAATCACAAATTAAACAATTTATCAATGCACACTCATCGTTTAATTCACGTGTATTTGTGTAACTTGCATGTTTTCGCATATACATACATAAGAAGGCGATCTGTCATTTTAATGTCAGTTGTCACATTTGTATTGTGTTCATTATTATTAGATGTGTAATTAAACATGTTAATTAAACAAATGAGTAAGGCCAAACACAGTTGTCACTGAAAACTAGTTTCAGCTGTCCCCTGAAGCTTACTATTTGATTCACTGGACAACTGCTATATAACAGTCTATGGTAGAAAAAAAACAACAACACAGTTTCGTTGGGCTTTAAATCGCGGCGACACAACTTCTAGTCATATGGGGGCTTTCAAGCTATTGGTAAAGATCTCAGGTGCGCCTTCTGGCATTCTGTCAGACATCTGCGGGCCCCTGGGTAGAACTTCCGACATTCCGGAGCCAGCTAGATGAATTCCTCACTTAACGAAGCCTCGAAACACCGACAATGAGGGGGCACACTGTCTGAAGTCCTTGGTCATATAGGTCCCCTGAATGAAAATAATTTTTCCTTAATGTTCCGCTGCTTTGTGGATATTTTATGTCAGGTAGCCTGGCTAATAATACTCCTTTTTTTTTAATTCGTCATATATTTGTTGAGGTAATGTCCAAGTTATCTCAACGTTTTGTAGAATAGGTCCAATAAATTTCGTTTTATTTTTTGCTACTTAAAGGTCCAATACTAAGGAAAGTGAACATTTTAATTTCTTTTAAAAAGCACAGAAACTATTTCATTTTATTGGAAAATGAAAGTTGGTATGTAGAAATTCGAAATAAATCGCAGTATATGTACAATTATTTTTCTATGAAGTATGAAGAAAGTTAAAAAGACCTGGGGGGTCATTCTGTCGATTCATTGAAATTTCAACATAATACACATACATTTCTTTGAGTTCCATAGACCTTCTGTAAATTTTGACCTGCCAATCTTCATTATTTAGTGTCTTGCAGAAGTCTATGCACTGGCTATGAAAAAAATTGCCAACTCACTTTCCCTTAGTAATGGACCTTTAATTCAACATCTAGATGAACATGATTGTATTTAGAAAAAGTTTTTATTGTATTTTAATCATCTTAAGCTTATAAAGTAGACAAGAATTTAGCATGTAATACAATAGTATGTAAAAGGATGAAGTAAAGACGTACCAGTTACATGCATATTTAACATATTTTTTAAATTAACAGTTGAATGTTTGGCCAATATCCTTAAGATTACTTCTAATACATTTTTGTTTTTGCTGAACATTTAAAACATAAAAAAAGAACATGGAAACATGCCATATTTAGTATAAATATACATCATTCACTGCAGAATCTAGTCCTGACTTCATCAAAATACATATAAAAAGTTTCCTGTTTTGCAAATTTTGTAAGAAAATTGAGGTGTAAGGTGAATGTTTTATCAAACTTTGGTTAAATTAATGCTCTTCTGAGGAACAGAGCACCAGTTACCGGTATTATCTTATTGAGGTTTTAAGAATTGATCAAAGTGGAAAATCCAACTAAATTATCTACTGACATAGTTTGATTTCATGGAAAGTTTGATACATATTAACAAAAGTACCTTTTTCTAAAAGTACACATGTAAGCTAAAGAAAAGTTCATGAACGTTATAACTATATTTATAATATTCTTTAAGACTCCTGCAAACGGAAGACATATATTAATACAATATTACTTTGAATTGATAAACTTTAACACAGAAATTAAAGTACTTGTATAATCTGTCATAGGTGGACTCCCTAAAACATAATGCCGAAAAAACTGTTTTTCATTCAAACCAACAAGGCGAAAAGAAAGCATTTTGAACACTGAAACGTCTGTTTAATTTAATAGTGGTAAATGTAAATATTCTGCGTTTGCGCTATAAATGCTGGTCGTTCCAGGACCCGATTTTTTTAAGTATCTGAATCAAAAAGTCTTCAGGATTACTCTGATTACTCTGTGACATTTTGCATCATTTTTCATAACCTACCAAACGGGTAGGAAAAACACACGAAGGGTAGATAAAAACGAAAACTATCAATATTTTCTAATCGTTCTTAAACCCATGAAAAAAAAATATACTCAAGTTTTAGCAATACAGTGCAACTTCTGTAGAGCAACACCCTTTGGGAGATACAAATATTGACCGTTATGTAGAGGTTGTTGTTCTGGAGAGGTAAATTTGATAGTATAATCAGCGTAGGGAAATTTTGATGATGTTGTTATAGAGAGGATTTTGCTTACGACAGGGCCGCTCTGGAGAGGTTGTACTGTATTTGCATTTTAGTTGGAACACGTTAGTATAATATTAGTATAATCAATTACTGAGCTGAAATAGATTGAAACTTATGCAGTAATTACGTAATAGAAATGGCCATTGCGATTATGTCAATTCAACATCACTGACGTTTTATGTTTTTTCGTTCGATCAGACAGCTGAAAACCTACCAGAATGCGGGTGCAAACATATACAAATGTATATCAAATTCGGTATTGCCTAAGGTAAAATAAGCAAATCGCATTGGTCATATTCTGCAATATTATCACCCTAATGTACCTGGCAATACCAAAGTGTGTAAAGGATACCAAAGGACCTTAACTCAAGAATGACTTTTACTGTTTGGCGTGGTATTGAATTAAGCAGAGATATTAGGCCCAGATACATCAAGTATGAGACATTTGAATAGCACTACTCAAGGTTGAGAGCGGACACTGTCAAACTTCCTCAATCTTGATTAATTCACGGGCCGTACCACCAGAGAGCCTTGGAGGATCCTGCCGAAATATTTGCCCATAAATTTTGTCACTAAACTTTTTGAACACTGGTTCACACTGGCCATAGCTATATCAGATCAAGTGGTTAGAACGTTGTTTGAGTGGTGAATTTTACGCAAAACAAGTGTTTCCATTTCCATTTTTGTAAGAAACAAAAGAGACAAAACTCTGCTTCCTGTCATGCTAAGAAAACGGAAACATTTGTGTTCCAGGTGCACCCATCACCTTATTTAGTATGTAACGAGTAGAAATTCTTTTAAATCGGAAATATGTGGTTTTCTTTCACCTTTCTGTACTTGTTCTGCCTAGATTCACCAAATTAGACGGACCCCCCCCCCCCCCCCCCCCTCTCTCTCTCTCTTGCTCAAGAGGAGGAATTTAGCAGCCCTAGATAACCCATTTTCAAACTTTGGCATCAACGTTGTTTACGACGGACGATGAACACAGAGCGACCATAATACCTCACTTTGAGAATTTTGTTCTCAGATGAGTTAAAATATGTCAATCTGCCACGTAAAATACACTTACTTGGTAAATTGCTTGAGTTAGGCCAAAGTCCTGAGTGGAAACGACCATATTTCTGCCAGTACTCGCTTGCAAAACCTATCAGATGGAAAAGGAAGCCTACAGACGTCATGATGAAGGAAACTTTAACAAGCAGTGGCGTCTCGTTGAATCCCATTTTGCTTCCTTTATGTTAACTGCAAGTAAATGTATATTCATTTCATATGTTTATTCTGTTCATTCGTTAACCCTTAGCCTGCTAAATTTCTAAAATAGATTGGTTCATCATTCAATTTGGGCAATACCATTTATTACTCGAAAGGGTGTTTACTGAAAATGTACTGACTGCACGGACGTGCAGACTGATCTTGGTCTGCGCTGGTCGTAAAGGCAGACTCATCGCCAGCAGGCTAAAGTAACTGACAATTCTTATTCGAGCAGGAGGTCGGTTGTTGGGTTGAGAGGGATAAGGGGGGATTCCAGCGGGTCCGTTAGGAGGGCAAATCACACCGTTATGATTAAAATACAAGAAAATTTGCACCAAATGCGATTGGTGTTTAGACAAGAAAACGGTCCAAAATGCACATTACCATGTGTTTTTCATTTGTACTACTGTATAAGTATTGACTGGAATATGTCAAAAATTGAGTATATACAGATTTATCTTCTACTATAAGCAATACTATTGTCGGCCAGATTAGCAGTTACGCATAGAACTGGCTAGAGAAATTACAGAGTTTGTACTAAAATAGCGATTTTGAAGGAATGACACTTGCATTAAACAATTGCACTTGTAACTAAGGCCGAGTAGTGAAAAAAAACAACAACAGAGGAGGAACAAGAGTTTTGTTTAATTTTGCTTGTTTTCGAATAAAATTTAGGTCATCAAGCGAATTGTATTCAGCGAAGAGGATTTGCATTGTTTCCCATATGCTACATTAGGTTTGAAGATGAGCAAAACAAAACAAAACAAACAAAACAAAAAAAAACAAAGAAAGATGTTTATAACATTTTACATCTTTATGTATTATTACACTTTCATTAATTTTACGCTTAAGATAGTGCAAACTTAATGTATTTACCAGCTCCTCTCAAGTACACGAAAAACCATGCACAAACATATTATATGAGCCGCGCCATGAGAAAACCAACATAGTGCGTTTGTGACCAGCATGGATCCAGACCAGCCTGCGCATCCGCGCAGTCTGGTCTGGACCCATACTGTTCGCTTCCAAAGTCTATTGAAATTAGAGAAACCATTAGCGATCAGCATGGATCCTGACCAGACTGCGCGGATGCGCAGGCTGGTCTGGATCCATGCTGGTCGCAAACGCACTATGTTGGTTTTCTCATGGCGCGGCTCATATAATATGTTTGTGCATGGTTTTTCGTGTACTTGAGAGGAGCTGGTAAATACATTAAGTTTGCACTATCTTAAGCGTAAAATTAATGAAAGTGTAATAATACATAAAGATGTAAAATGTTATAAACATCTTTCTTTGATTTGTTTTGTTTTGTTTTCTTTTGTTTGTTTTGTTTTGCTCAACACTTTTACATGTAAATAATTGCATACAGCGGGGACTTGTCTAATTCGGGTCGAGATAATGCGTTTTCATAGATTCTTGATATTTTCAATCATGATTATTTTTATAACTATTTTGTCATATTTTATCTTTGGATCGTTTTCAAAAATTTGAAGATTTTGATTGTAGTGTATACGTTATCGTTTGACCCACTTCACGCCTTCTCCACTCTCTAAAACCATTAAGAGGTTAGATAACGTACAAATAATATAAGGGTTTATTTTCATGCTAGTCAATTTTATTTTGTGGTCTATCTACCGTCTAGATGATATTTTGTAAAGAAACTACTTTTGAAAAAAAAGCATGCCCCCAAACTGCTTCATTTGAATGGATGTGATCGCTGATATTTTACATCTAGGTAATGTTTGGTCTTGTTATAACCAACATGTAAATGAGCGGACAGGGAAAACCTATTGACCTTTGCCCCCGGAGTAAGTTACCTTGATTTCTGAGCTAGGGGGCTGAGTGTTGTGCATGCTAAGTTGTCTCATTCTGGGAAACTTTTGTGTCAAAAAATATTAAAATCCTTTGATTGATGACAGAGTTATGGGCCAGATAGGAAAAACAAGTCTATTGACCTTTGACCTCCGAGTGTGACCTTGACCTTTGTGCTAGGACATGACACATCATCCCATTATATGATACAATTGTGCCATGTAATATAAGAATCCCTGTCCAGGGCGACAGTTATGGACCGGAAAGGATAAAAACACTAGTTAGAGACCACCAATTTAAAAAAAGGTACAGGTAATTTACTGGGAATAATGTAATCGTGTACCTGGGAATAAGGTAATGTTTTTCCGTTCTGATTGGTCAGTCGTGTAAACAAACCAAAGAAGTGATTTTTTTTTTTCAAAACTGAAAATTTCTACTGCATCGACATTTTATCATACATTTTGACAAAATTTGCTACATTTATGGTATTGAAAAACGTTTTATCAAACAATCTTTTCCCGCCATGCCAACGATGTAAACAGGGCGTCATCTCATTCACAAGAAAATTACTTTAATAGAGTATCACTGTTCAAATTTCTCGTCCGACATTTTGGTGGAACTGAGATAGTTCTTGAAAGAATGTGACTAGATATACATGTTTCTATTCAAGAAAGGCCGTATACGCTATAATGTTATAATGGAAGTCTATGGGAAAACAATTGGTGTTCTCTAACCACTACGTATACTGATGTTTGACCTCCAAGTGTGACCATGACCTTTGAGCTAGGGATATGACAAGTCGTCTCATTATCGGATACATCTGTGCTGAGTAACCTTAAAAGCACGTCAACAATGACAGGGCTATGGACCAGACAGGGGAAAAACAACACTACTGACGTCTGACGCCTGAGTGTGACCTTGACCTTATGGCCAGGGGAATGGGTATTATGCCTCATTATGAAGTACATTTGTGGCAAGCAATATTAAAATCCCTGCAAGAATGACAGAGTTATGGACATGACAGGAGAAAAACAACCCTTTTTTCTTTGATGTGACTGTGGCCTTGACCTTTGGGTTTGGTGTTATGCATGACACGACATCTCATTATGAGGTGCATTTGGGCCAAGTAATATTAAATCACTTTAAGGATGACAGTGTTATGGATCGGACACGGAAAAAACACTACTGACGTTTGAACTAAGAGTGTGACCTTGACCTTTGAGCTAGGGTTCTGGGGTTTGCGCATGACACATCGTCTGATTGTGGGAAACATTTGTGCCAATCACTTGGTCGACGACAAAGTTACAGACCGGACACGAATTGGGACGAACGAACTAACGAACGAAAAGACGGACGGACGCTGCAATTACTATATGTCGCCTCCCAAAAAGAGAGGGAAAGATAAAAATGTATAGACGGTCTTAATTTCTGTATTCCTTCATTTTAACTATTTTTGGAAACTGCAAAGACTTAATAAACTTTGAATAAAGTGTTAGTGAAAATAACATTTTCACAGTTGTGGGAAAGATGTTTGTAAAATGAATCCTGAATCCTGTTTCAGATTTTGCACTTTCATTCATTGTATTGTTGTAGCCAGCCTTTCTGTATTTCTAGTACTTTGATGTTCATATCCTACCGTCGCCCATCGCCTAATTATTAAAGCGCGATAGTAGGATGGAAAGATAGTGGGATGGTAGAAGAGTTGGATTGCGATGGTAGGTTAGTAGGATTGCGATGGTAGGACAGTAGGATTGCGATGGTAGGTTAGTAGGATTTCGGTAGGTTAGTAGGATTGCGATGGTAGGTTATTAGGATTGCGATGGTAGGACAGTAGGATGATAGCATAGTAGGCTAGTCAGATGTCGATGGTATGATTATATAGGATTGTAGGATAGCTATAGGAATGAGATAATAATACAGTGTGATTAAAAGCATTTGAAAGACATTAACAATACCGTTAAAATCATGTATTGAAAATATTTATACGCAAGAGGCGATGGTACAATAGTAAGATAGTAAGACAATAGGATTGCATAATTGGCGATGATAGGATGGTAGGAATGCGATCGTAAAATGGTAGGATAGCGATAGTAGGATGGCAATATTGAATATATCTTCTTATGATTCTACCACCGATATCCTACCATCATATTATCATACTACCATCGCAGTTTGATCATCGTCTCCGAAAAGTTCAGTTCCTTATTCGAACTTTGTACCTCTATTTTGAGTCATACTCTCTCATATCCGTTGAAAATAAGTTATATCCTTAAAATAAATTATGACGACAATGTATATACACTTTTTGAAAAGATTGTATTGCGATTTAAGTAGTTTCATTTTCTGTGTTCTATAACTTCTATTCCTTATTTGACTTTTGAAAAAGGAATAGAGAACCAGTTCCTTATTCCTTATTCGGTTTCTCGATCTTACTTACTTGTGTTATAATGTAACGTGTTCTGTTCATGCCCGAGAACGTTTTAAACCGACAGTAAGGATTATTTTCTAATTGCTTGTACCATGTCGTTCGGAAAAGTCCAGTGCCTTATTCGAACTTTGATACCCTATTTTGAGTCATACTCTCTCATATCCGTGAAAAATACTGTTTATATCCTTAAAACAGTTCAAGAAGATAATGTATAGACACTTTTTGAAAAGATTTTATTGCGATTAAAGTATTTTCATTTTCTATGTTCTTTTCCTTATTCGACTTTTGAAAAAGGAATAGGGAACCAGTTCCTTATTCCTTATTCGGTTTCTCGATCTTACTTACTTGTGTTATAATGTAACGTGTTCTGTTCATGCCCGAGAACGTTTTAAACCGACAGTAAGGATTATTTTCTAATTGCTTGTACCATGTCGTTCGGAAAAGTCCAGTGCCTTATTCGAACTTTGATACCCTATTTTGAGTCATACTCTCTCATATCCGTGAAAAATACTGTTTATATCCTTAAAACAGTTCAAGAAGATAATGTATAGACACTTTTTGAAAAGATTTTATTGCGATTAAAGTATTTTCATTTTCTATGTTCTTTTCCTTATTCGACTTTTGAAAAAGGAATAGGGAACCAGTTCCTTATTCCTCATTCGGTTTTTCGATCTTACTTACTTGTGTTATAATGTAACGTGTTCTGTTCATGCCCGAGAACGTTTTAAACCGACAGTAAGGATTATTTTCTAATTGCTTGTACCATGTCGTTCGGAAAAGTCCAGTGCCTTATTCGAACTTTGATACCCTATTTTGAGTCATACTCCCTCATATCCGTGAAAAATACCATGTACATCCTTAAAACAGTTCATGAAGATCATGTATATATGCTTTTTGAAAAGATTTTATTGCGTTTAAAGTATTTTCATTTTCTATGTTCTTTTCTTATTCGACTTTTGAAAAAAGGAATAGGGAACCAGTTCCTTATTCCTTATTCGTTTTTTTCAATCTAACTTACGCGTGTTATGATCTAATGTGTTTATGTTATGCTATGGAACGTTTTCAAGCACGAGTAAGGATAATCATCTGACTGCTTGTACTATTTCTTCTCCGACCGCCCGCTTAGCTCAGTAGGTAGAGCGTTGGTCTACGGATCGCGGGGTCGCGAGTTCGATCCCCGGGTGGGGCGTATGTTCTCCGTGACGATTTGATAAATGACATTGTGTCTGAAATCATTCGTCCTCTACCTCTGATAATTCATGTGGGGAAGTTGACAGTTACTTGCGGAGAACAAGTTTGTACTGGTACAGATTCCAGGAACACTGGTGAGGCTAACTGCCCGCCGTTACATGACTGAAATACTGTTGAAAAACGGCGTTAAACCCAAAACAGACAAACAAATCTCCGAATAGTCAAGTTCCTTATTTGAACTTTGTACCTCTAGTTTGAGTCATACTCTCTCATATACCACTTATATCCTTAAAACATTTTATGACGACAATGTATATACACTTTTGAAAAAGATTTTACTGAGATTAAAGTATTTTCTTTTTCTATTCCTTATCCGATTTTTGAAAAAGGAATAGGAAACCAGTTTCTTATTCCTTATTCGTTTTTTCGATCTTACTGACTACTGTTTTGATATAACGTGTTTATGTTATGCCGTGGAATGTTTTTAACCGCGAGTAATGGTTATTTTCTCACTATACCATGTCGTCTTCGAAAATTCCACTTCCTTATTCGACTTTTGAAAAAGGAATAGGAAACCAGTTCCTTATTCCTTATTCGATTTTTCAATCTTACTTACTCGTTCTCTTATTTAGCGTGTTCATTTTATGTTGTTGAACCGAGTAAGGGATTATTTTCCCACTGCTTTACCTAGTGGTCTCCGAAAAAGGAATAAGGAACCAGCCTACTCGTCATATTTTAACTATGTTTCACACTGAAAATCGAAAAGTTTACTTAAGGTAAACTGCCTTGGTTTTAAATATCTAAAGTTTTTATTGCCGCGGCGGCCCGGGTTCGATTCCCGACGCGGGCATCTTTCTTTTTTTTTTGATTTGGCATTTTATGATAGATTAGAAACAAAAACTCATAATCTAATGTTCATAATATGACCAAACTTTAATTTTAAAGAAAGATCATTTTAGCCAAATTCTGGAGGTCAGTGCTTTTAAGTTACAATTGAACCAGAAACGTCAACATTTTCCATACACTGACGCCTGAATTTCATATCGGGTGCGTGACGTAATTAAGTAAGAATTTGTAGCAAAAGAGTTTTTTAACACTATTTATGCACGATGGGCGGTTATACGTCGGGCGTAATAATTTCACGAGGGCGCAGCCCGAGTGAAATTATTTGTACGACGTATTACCGCCCGAGTGTATAAATAGTGTTAAAACACGATTTTGCTATAAACTATTTCGATTCTAATATGCCCTTAATCTAAAACAGTAGATGAAATATAGTAGCGCTCATTCTTGGTTGCAAAAAAATCATTGACGTCACCGCACGTTAACGTGACGTCATTCTAGCGTAAGAGTGTTTTAACAGAGAAAAGCATATTAGAATTTGCATTAATTCTTTTATTTAGTTCAGTATTGTAAATCTTATAAATACTATTGAACAAATTCATAATGTTTACTTTATATTTAAACGTGTACATACGTATGTAATGAAAACGATTGAGAAATATGCACACGTTCTTTCGCGGAAAAATATTGCGCTCCTAAATATGCACAATATTTTCGCGGAAGAACTCGTGCGTATTTCCCGATACAAGCTAATCACCTATAAATATTTAATAGTTCACTCATATTAAATATGAAACGTGTTTGTATCGAAATGCTATTGAAATGTCATCCGAAAAATCTGTTTGAAGTTTAGGCTGTATACATACAAGCTGTCGATAACGTCACCCACGCCGCGGTTATCACCTACGCTCAAATACAGTCGTATCTCTATCTAAATATTTGACGTTTGTAAAATGTGCATACTTAACAAAATTTTTAAATACTTGACTGTCCTTTAAGTGTTTAACCAATAAAAATGATCTAGGTACATACTGGTTATCAAAATATCTTTCACCAGGTGAACACCACATGAAAAATTTTCACGAGTGGTGTAGCAAATGGAAAAATGTGATATATAGTGTTTGCTAGTGAACGGTTTAAAATGTTAACTAAATTCTACCAATTTGTACAGTTTCTTACCAGTGAAAACTATTTGAGATAATTTTCAAAATGAAAATACCAGAGGTACATCATTCTAATACTCCGGTAGTTCTCCGAAAAACATGTTATAAAATCAATGTTCATTTTCTGTTAATGTTTTCTACTTTTTGAACAAGCCTCCAGAATTTTTTAATAATTTATCCACGGCTGCTCAGTATTTCTTTATTCGAATGCTTTATTAAGTTTGACGATGATGCGATATCTGAAGTGATTTGTGACAAACTCTTTTGGAATAATAAATCTGAAGCGAACTTTTATCGATCTGTTTTCAAAAAGGTCTTCAATGAGTTTATCGCACTGACAATTGCTCAAGGCAAGTTTTACTTATCAAACTGTTCGGGTTTTGATGCAAGAACGGAGGTTGATAAATACGTCTGCTGTAGTAGAGGCACCATGTTGCAAGAAGACAATTTTGCTGAGCCAATATTAATGTCACTAAGGAAAACAAGTTTTCCGAGTCTCTATCAAACTCATAAATCAAATACGATTAGTGCGAACAAAAAGAGCATCAAAACAACAGAAAATAATTTGTTTCGAAGTTCAATGACTTTCAAAGCAGGGACTAATGATACTTGCAGAGCCTCTGTTAATATCACAGCAAGAAAACCTCTTTGAATGTCACAACTGGACACGGTTTGTGCCAAGTCTCTATGAATGTCACAGCAAGAAATTTTATGTGCAAGCCTCTATGGATGTCAAAGTAGGAACAATTTGAGCAAAGCTTGTATAAATTTCACAGCAGAAAATTAATTGTGTAAGCCTCCATGAATGTCACAGTAAGGAACAATTTGAGCAAAGCTTGTATAAAATTTACAGCAAGAAATTAATTGTGTAAGCCTCTATGAATGTCACAGTACTAACAGTTTGAGGCAAGCTTGTATAAATTTCACTGGAAAATATTATTTGTGTAAGCCTCTATGAACGTTACAGTATGGAACGACTTGAGGCAAACTTGTATATATTCCACTGTGTAAGCCTCTATGAATGTCACAGTAGGAACAGTTTGAGGCAAGCTTGTATAAATTTCACTGGAAAATATTATTGTGTAAGCCTCTATGAACGTTACAGTATGGAACGACTTGAGGCAAACTTGTATAAATTCCACTCTGTAAGCCTCTATGAATGTTACAGTAGGAACAGTTTGAGACAAGCTTGTACAAAATTTCACAGCAAGATATTATTTGCGTAAGCCTCTATGAATGGCACAGTAGGAACAGTTTGAGACAAGCTTGTATAAATTTCACAGCAAGATATTATTTGCGTAAGCCTCTATGAATGTCACAGTAGGAACAGTTTGAGACAAGCTTGTATAAATCTCACAGCAAGATATTATTTGTGTAAGCCTCTATGAATGTCACAGTAGGAACAGTTTGAGACAAGCATGTATAAATCTCACAGCAAGATATTATTTGCGTAAGCCTCTATGAATGTTACAGGAGGAACAGTTTGAGACAAGCTTGTATAAATCTCACAGCAAGATATTATTTGCGTAAGCCTCTATGAATGTCACAGTAGGAACAGTTTGAGACAAGCTTGTATAAATCTCAAAGCAAGATATTATTTGCGTAAGCCTCTATGAATGGCACAGTAGGAACAGTTTGAGACAAGCTTGTATAGATTTCACATGGAACAGTTTGAGACAAGCTTGTATAAATTTCACAGCAAGATATTATTTGTGTAAGCCTCTATGAACGGTACAGTATGGAACGACTTGAGGGAAGCTTGTATATAATAGTTTCATCATTTTGTCTGTTTTGAAATTTTGCATAAGTCAAAGCTTGTCCTCAGCAGTTTGAGCAGTTCCTATGCAGTTTAGAGTATTTACTGCAAGATGATTTGCATATTGTAGCACGTATGCACACATGCGTATTTTATTTAAGAATTGAATGCTGTTTTTTGTGTGATTCTACGGGTATAAACCAAACCATTACTATCATTACTGCAATGTAGTTTATGCGAAAATTAACGCTTTTGTCTTTCCATCTAAAATGTTAAGTGGAAGCCATCCTTTCTGTCTGTTATTTGTTTGCTCTAAAATTTCCGCGGGGGAGGCTCCCCGTGCCCAACCAGAGGAGGGAATTCCTCTCCCCCACACTCTCCTCTTGAGTAACATCTAAACTGATCACGCTACGCCCCTGACACAATATCTTGCTGTGAAATTTTGTACAAGTTTGCCTCAAACTGTTCCAATTGTGACATTCATAGAGACTTGCACATTCACAGATTCTTATTTCGTTCTTCAAGTACATTTACGGTAAATTTACTTTAGGAAAATGTTGTAAGCACTATATTGATTTCTAGACAAATGTAATTACTAAAAGTTATTGTTTGCCATCTGTTGCGTGTTTGCATGTAGCATGTTGCATGTCGCATTTTAATATCACAATCGTCCTTGCCGTGAACATTGATTTCCAAAACTTACAATTTCCGTGAAATGTATCTCTACATTCTCGGAAATCAAGTAAATAACGAAACAAAGACAAAAGTCTTGTGACAGATGTTTAGGCTGAAATATAAAATCTAAATTCACGAAACGGTAATTAAGGAAATGTGTAGACGACATTAGTAGGTCATGAGCATTTATTACATATGTGTATCTTAGTTTTAAAGAAATCGATGTATTACCGTATTTCAAAGGTATTGAGGTGTAGGATGTAATTATTTCGGGCGTTAAATAATTTCGATTAATGAATTTTTTTGGCAATAAATTTTGGGAAATGGGTGTAAGGGCATACGAAGATGTTGAAACTTGGTTTCATTATACTACCCTCTCCCACGACGGAATGAAGTAGAATTTAGTAAGTGCCTTGCAGCATAATGACCCGGAAAGTATATTCATAACCATATGTTTTCCATGTAGAGATTATTGAATTGATAGTACATGTATATATGACTGAAGTTGAGTGTTATACTATGGCAATGCGAATAACAAAGCCTAAATATTAATTTATGAATCATTCTGTTCTTTTTACTCCTGTTGATTCTCTTTGATTATGGGATAGATAATTTGTTTTTGTTGGAGGGTAGCGAATAAGGAAATAATACTTGGGAATTCATAGTTGTTACAGATACAGACGTTTATCCTTCTAAATCTTACTAGTGATGGACAAATGCCATTAAGAAGATTATTCTTATGGTCAATAGCAGAAATTTTGATGATAGAGCAACAGCAGTCTGCCGTCACAAAAATTCTAACAAAGTCAAGGAGCAAGACAACTTTTTTTTTTATTTTTGGATATTGAATATGTTTTTTGGATATTGAATATGTTACTCAGCCGAATAACCAAGTATACCACGCTACGCGCATGTGTGTAAGCCGCTATGAGTATACAGTACGGAACGACAAGCTTGTATATATTTCACTGTGCAAATCTCTATGAATGTCACAGTAGGAACAGTTTGAGGCAAACTTGTACAAAATTTCACAGCAAGATATTATTTGTGTAAGCCGCTATGAGTATACAGTACGGAACGACTTGAGGGAAGCTTGTATATATTTCACTGTGCAAGTCTCTATGAATGTCACAGTAGGAACGACTTGAGGCAAGCTTGTATAAATTTCACAGCAAGAACTTATTTGTGTAAGCCTGTATGAATGTCATGAATTAGAGAACAATTTGAGCAAATCTTGTTTAAATTTCACAACAAGAAATTATGGAACGACTTGAGGTAACATTGTTTAAATTTTACAACAAGAAATTATTTGTGTATGCCTCTATAAATGTTACAGTGTGGAACGACTTGAGCCAAGCTTGTATAAATTTCTCTGTGTAAGCCTCTATGAATTTCACAGTAGGAACGGTTTGAGCCAAGCTTGTATAAAATTCACAGCAACATCTTATTTGTGTAAGCCTCTACGAATATAACAGTATGGAACGACTTGCGGTAACTTATGTATACGCTAAAGCAAGAAATAATGTGTGCCAAGCCTCTATTATTATGTCTCAGCAAGAAATGATATGTGCGAGTTGTATCCCGTCTATACGATTGTCACAGAAATGATGTGTGCCTAGCATGTACAAAAGTCCCAGTAGGAAAAGATCTGTGGAAAGTCTGTATAAATGTCACAACACGATTTGTGCCAATCCCATATAGATGTAACGGCAAAATTGATTTGCGCCAAGCCTGTGTGAATGTCACAGCATGCACATCATCTCATTGCCACCTACCTATATGCCTAGTTTAAAGTCAATAACTTGAATGGTAATTGAGTAATGCTCTGGACACAAGCTAAGAAGGACGGTCGTCACATGGTATATTCATATTTTTCAAAACGGGCGTATAAAAATACAAATTCCATCACAATCTGAAAAAAATGCAGCTTATATTATCGTCACTAGAACTGTTACATTATTATAAAGGCCCGCAAGGCCACTGTATCACTTAATTCCGTAATTTGAGTAGTACTACGTGGAATACTGATTTGTGCAATCTGTCACCGGTTGTATTGACATTTTCCTCTCGTATCAGTCAGGAATAACTCATTTTAATAATGCGTCTGACATGGTTATTGAACAGTTGTCTAGTATTTTGCTTTTCCAGTAAAGTTTATATCAGTGACCTTATATTCCCGGCTTTTCATCATTATTATTGTGTTAACATGAGATACAGCTTGAACTGTACTAAAACAGAGAGTCCTTCGCAGACGACAAACTCAAGGACAAGAAGAAGTTTTGCTCTTTTGCTGTGTTGTAAAAAGAAAAGAAAAATAGAAAACCATAGAAACTGTTGAAAATTATTTTTCAATTAAATACGGAACTTGTATTATTAACCATTACCAAAATTCTGTACACACCAGCGATGTGATAACCAAGTGCAACTAGTATTTCTTTTTTGTACTGAGGTGTTTTTATTCTTCAAGTGCTATCAAATTCCAGTATAAAAGAAATTAGTGGAACAAGTAACATCTGCTTACCGTTTTATATGTCTAAATCCAATCACAACACAATATTTTTAGCGATAGTTCAATAAATATTCCCTCCCTGTGAACGTATTTGTTTAGATTTGATGGGTAAAATAAATGCAAACATTTGTAAACAGATATAGTACTCATCTATATGCTCACCTGAATTTTTATCTGTAGAAAGCTTAAATCTCGTGTAATTTTTACCTGGGAAAATCTAATTTAGCTCTAAATGCCATATATACTCAACGCTTAAAATTTGTATGTCATATATCGCTATAAAAACGCAAGTCTTTTTTTTTTGCATTTGGAAATAAACGAAAACTATGGAAAAGCCTATCCGCTAAACTAAATATGGGTCTCGCAGATCGTAGGGCCGCTAGTTCTATCCCCGGTTGATGCGCGATTTGAAAGAATATGTTGTGTGTCCGCCACCACTTATTCCCGTGGAGAAGTTGGCAGTTACATGTGGACAACGTAAACAATCCAGGAGCCCTGGTAAGGTTAACTCTACGTCGTTACAAAACTGAAGTACTGTTGGAAAACGGCGATTAACCCAAAACAAACAAGCAAACAAATAAAAAAAAAGAACATACTAAAATTAACGCTATCAAAAACGCATAGTTTTTGCATGTTATGTAATATGCAACGCTGTTAAAGCAAAATATTTTTGTATGTCGTATGTCTACTTTTTTTACTCACTATATGATTTTGAGAAAGAGGTAAAAAACATTTCATTTAAAAATATCAAGAGTGGCCCTTTCTGCGAGATTGCACATGAACAAAATGTCGGAAAAAATCTTTCTAATTTCAGAAATTAATTTATAGCTAAAACATTTTTCGAATGAACAATGACTAAGTGATTTTACTACATTTACGAACATTTTGAATAAAATCCAGGAACTGTATTTTCTATTGGAAGGTGAATTACAATAAAACGTGGTGGATCTTTTTGGCAGTTCTGCTTAGATAATGAAAAGATTGATATCTAGATACTTATTTTGATTTTCTGATAGTCTTGGAAAGAAACGACTTTGTCTATAGCAACCAACTGTGCAGGCGTAAATAAAATGACTGAATGCTACTTTAGGGTGTATACCACTTTGGAACTTCTTGCAGATCATCAACGTGGAGAAATCTCATTACAGTCGAAGGGACAACATTTATGAATTGAACGACATTTTTTTTTATTTTATGCATTTCAAAATGACTTTTAAATTTTATTTTCGCGTAAAGATTATCGTTTGAGTACGGGAATGAGGAAATACTACTTCAAATTTCACTCAAAATAATATACTATCAATTATACCTTATTTTAGTTATTGTTAGATATCAAAAATAATTTGAATTACTAGAATCACACTGTTTTCTTGTGTAGCTGCTTTGTAAAATGTGTAGCGTGCTACATTGTATGCATTGTGAGGAATACATGATCATATAAATGGAGATTTTCCAGTTTTACAGCCAAATGTTAGCAAAGTAGGTTAACCACATTAAATATCAGTAGAAATAGATATTGACATAAGATTTTTGACATTGTTTGAATGTTGATATCTGATTAAAATATCTACGATGCATGCTGTTGTACTATTGTAAAGATTTTAGATACGTAACAGATCGTTCTGATTCGTACTGTCTTATCTTCGTTCCCTTATAGTACAATACAGAGAATCTATGATACTCTCTGCAGCATTCTGGTAGTCTGTGTTCAGACCCTGTGTTTTGTTCACAGGAGATAACTCCTGGGACTATTCAAATTTTGTATAATCATGTCCCTTTCATGTGTTCAGACCCTGTGTTTTGTTCACAGGAGATAATTCCTGGGACTATTCAAATTTTGTATAATCATGTCCCTTTCATGTGTTCAGACCCTGTGTTTTGTTCACAGGAAATAACTTTTGAGGCTTTTCAAATTTTGTATAATCATGTCCCTTTTCTTGTGCCCAAACCCTGTGTTTTGTTCACAGGAGATAACTTTTGAGGCTATTCAAATTTTGTATAATCATGTCCCTTTTCTTCTCAAAACACAGAGCCAAGACTGAGGAAGTCAGAATATATAACAGAATTACTTTTTTCTAAAAAAAAGGATTATCTAGTCGGTAGCCAGTCTAGCATTCTGGGGGTCAGATGGGATGAGTCTCTAAGACTAGGGCTATGTTACCGTCAAGGTGTATTTACAAGGGCTATGTTACCGTCAAGGTATATTTACAAGGGCTATGTTACCGTCAAGGTGTATTTACAAGGGCTATGTTACCGTCAAGGTGTATTTACAAGGGCTATGTTATGTTACCGTCAAGGTGTATTTACAAGGGCTATGTTACCATCAAGGTATATTTACAAGGGCTATGTTACCGTCAAGGTGTATTTACAAGGGCTATGTTACCGTCAAGGTGTATTTACAAGGGCTATGTTACCGTCAAGGTGTATTTACAAGGGCTATGTTACCGTCAAGGTATATTTACAAGGGCTATGTTACCGTCAAGGTTATTTACAAGGGCTATGTTACCGTCAAGGTGTATTTTACAAGTGGCTATGTTACCATCAAGGTATATTTACAAGGGCTATTTGCTACCTACCAAGGTATATTTACAAGGGCTATGTTACCGTCAAGGTGTATTTATGTTACCGTCAAGTGTATTTACAAGGGCTATGTTACCGCGTCAAGTTATTACAAGGGCTATGTTACCGTCAAGGGGTATTTACAAGGCTATGTTACCGTCAAGGTGTATTTACAAGGGCTATGTTACCGTCAAGGTGTATTTACAAGGGCTATGTTACCGTCAAGGTGTATTTACAAGGGCTATGTTACCCTCAAGTCTTTACAAGGATGTACGTCAATTATTTACAAGGGCTATGTTACCGTCAAGGTTATTTACAAGGGCTATGTTACCGTCAAGGTGTATTTACAAGGGCTATGTTACCATCAAGGTATATTTACAAGGGCTATGTTACCGTCAAGGTGTATTATGTTACCGTCAAGGTGTATTTACAAGGGCTATGTTACCGTCAAGGTATATTTACAAGGGCTATGTTACCGTCAAGGTATATTTACAAGGGCTATGTTACCGTCAAGGTATATTTACAAGGGCTATGTTACCATCAAGGTGTATTTACAAGGGCTATGTTTCCGTCAAGGTGTATTTACAAGGGCTATGTTACCGTCAAGGTGTATTTACAAGGGCTATGTTACCGTCAAGGTGTATTTACAAAGTCTGTTGAGGTCAGGTAATCTGTAATAATGTTTATTACTTTATTTGTAATAATGCTGATCAATATGTTTTCTCAGAAAAACGTTTTCTCTTTAGGCTAATCTCTATTCTTTAGGGCTATTAAAGAGGCTTTAATGGCAGAGAGTGCCAGACTACCGACAAGGCTAAAGCTAAGATTTGCTGTTATAAAAGGGGTTGTTCTCATGCAGTTGCTGTATATGTTATTTACTACATGACTTAAAAGTGGTTTAAAAAATAAAAAAACTGGAGATATTTTTAGTCACAAACTTGTAAAAATGTACATGGAGGAATTTTAATCATCACACCCGGAAATTAATTACACTGGTGGCAGCGTCGCTATCAGAAATTTTATCAAGACAGGGGATGTAATTGTTTTGTAGACGCTGATGTTTTAGACTACAAAGTTTGCAGAAAAAACGGAACATAAAAAGCAAGCTCAGAAGGACGCTGCTACATTTTCCGTAGATCTATACATAGAGCTCCGAATTCGGCTATCCCTAGACTTACAAAGTCTGCTGAGATCAAATAATCTGTAATAATTTTAATTTCCTCATACTGACACTGACATTTTCTCAGAAAAAAAACATTTTCTCCAGTCTAGGCTATCCTTATCGGGCCTCAGTCAGCATGTAGCTGTTAAGATGGAATAGAGGCTATGACTATATTTTCCGTAAAACGTGACAATAATGTTGATTATGAACTTGCCAATGAACTTGATCAGTTAAAACATGCACTGATAATTATCAAATATTAAAATGTGCGATGGAAAAAAGATTTATCGGGTGAATGGATTCATTTCTTACCTTCAGCTGGTTAATAGACGATTTATCAAGGATAAGGAAAAGCTGGCGGAATATGTTGGCAGACATAAATCACCTCGTTCGGAAGGGATATCATAGCGCTAACAGCACAAGGGAGACCACCAACTTACCAACATCGGATAACGGGGGCATCCTTATCCTGTGGACACATTTCTAATTGTCATTAAACTGTGCGTTCTTAAAGATGACCTTCTATGTTTGAAATGTCTTTTTGATTTGCAAGTCGTGTTATTCAGCGGTATGAACTGAGGAAGCTAGGGATTTAATAGAAACATTCCTAAACCTACCCTTAGATGTGAAAAGTTTTAGATTCCGTATTGTGGAATCTAAAGGTGTATACTACGGTAATTCGGAATGCTGAAATAATATCAAGATTCAAGGCTCAAATAACTGTAAGTTCTTAGGTGTACACAAGCGTTATTCAACATGCTCGAGACCGAAATTTACCTCGTAAATATGAAAGACAGTGTGAAATATTGTAAGAATTAACTGAATATATTGAAAAGTTACAGAATACGTACATATATCAAAGTTCATGATACTGTCAGACAGAGCGTACGTAAAAATGTTCTTTATGTAAATACTTACAGAAGAGGTGGATTTTGTCTTTGGAAAAACAAGAAAAAATAGAGACTTATTATTTGAGATTTAAATATCTCAGAATGCAAAGATGCAAGGGTTGCACATCATGATAGGTTGAAATTGTACCATCCGATATATTTTTTTTTTGCCAGATTTTTGTCAGACACATGCGGGACAGAGTAATATATGAATCAGGCAAAATCAATCGGATATGACAGAAATAAACAGACAAACAAGTATTTGGACAAGAAATTCGTGTCCGGTAGGAGCCGGAGACGGAAGATTTATCATATACCCTTCCAGTACTAGTAACTGGTCAATTTCTGTAAACAGGGATTGGAAACAAAAGAATCTCAATGAAACTGTGAGATGACCATTGGAATTTGGTCATTTTCGATGAGAGTTCAGAGTGACTGGAGGCACTTTTATTTTCTACTTTTATCTTTTAACTTCCATGGACTAACGTACACTTTTGCAGTTGGGCGATGTGATTCAGAAATGTGCTGGGATTTAATTGCAGACGTTTTGTGCGGAAGAAAGCACTCAATTTGCTGTCTTCGACACTCTTTATCTGATAAAAATCCGTCATATAATAAGGAAAATATAGACAAAATGTCACATTTTCTCCGTATGTGCGGTATCCAAAAGTCTAGTGATTTTGCCATCCTGATGATTACATAGCGACCGTACCATAGCTATTCGAATACTTCGATTTTTCAAAATAAAGTGGTTTTTACAAGTGCACCGGTCACGATTAAAAATGTAAACAATGGACTCTGTCTTTGGAATGAATGAATGGCAGTAAAACAGGTCCTTGTTTCGTTCAGGTATAATAAGTACTTCCTGCCAAAAATTGAATTATAATTTGGACGAACTGCTTTAATTAGATTTGTATGAAAAGTAGCAAAATTTATACACACAAAATAAACCTACATACTTACATACATATATAAATATACTCTTTTATTCCACTTTTCAGTGACTAGGATAACAATGATCAAATATATAGACAGGAAATATCTTATTAATTACATGATAAATGGTGATATATCCTATACAATTACAATAAAATAACAATTACAAATACAAAGAATAATACAAAATATTGTTGACATCAAACTAAGAATTTTTTCAGTTAAATAGAATTCATAGACTCTGACTTTCCTTGTATTTCCCCATTACATAACATATCGAAAGTCAAAGAACATACACCCACATATACATATATTACAAACATACTTACAATACAAGCTATAAATTCCAAGAATCTAAACACGAGTGCTCTCATAGATTTTATTCGCAGGAAAATACCCCAAATATTCAGCTCTTTCTAAGAAGTGTATATCCTAACTAAGTTATCAGATGATACTTTAGACTGGGCCAGCCTTAGGTCAAACAGTCTACAGTTGTTCACTTATACTAAAGATACAGGCCACTCAGTGATTCTATACCGGATATAAATATATATGTTGAGATAGTTATAAAGTACGACTACCAACTAGAAAATCAATCTAAAACAATTAGGCCACACCAAATTGATTACTTGGTCAACGGACTTCCATCTTCATTTTTTTTTTCAAAATAAAAAAACAAATATTTTTTTTTTGAAAACCAGCTTCCGCTCGCTTCAAAATTTTTCAAACTGATTTCAAAATTTCAGAGCGGGCCTTTTTCATGGTGTAGCAAGAGAGATTCATAAAATTTAATACTTTTAATCATAATTGTCCATTAAAACACCAGGGGCACATGTTTTAACCTCAGTACTGCATCAGTATGTATAATTCACAGCCGATATGACAGAACAGATTGTGTAAATAAAGGAATTTATGTTCTCTTGAGAAATAAATCTATGTTATTTTTCAGTAGGTACGCATGAGCTATAATTTCTGCTTTTATTACTCTAATCCAGTCCATATAATATAACGTGCCTCGATTAATCACTTTCACGCACGAGTGGTTCACGGGTTGGGTCGTTTTGATCAATTTTATATTTCTAACCGGTTCATTCCTTCACAAATAACTAAGCAGGCAAGTCGACACTTCATGTATAAAAATATGTTCATCACATGTTTGAAGAGCTGGCGTTTTCCAGTAATGTTGCCACAGAGAGGAGGATGCAAGAAAAATGCAGATAAGTTTTGAACAAATTGTCTTTTTCCTTTACAGTGTATTTCATTAAATTAAAGAAGGGTGCAAGTCTGCAGTGGTTGGCCGCTGGGGCACATGAATGGATGTTTTCATGTGTTGTTTGTGTCCAACAGTCATTTGTTGTTTGCAGTATCAGGGGCTGGGTTCTTTTCGAGGGAAATCCCCGTTTCTATTGAAAAGTAGCAGCAATCGTCATTATTTGTTTGTTGCCGTTTTGTTGGGACGTTGTGTTTTGGATATTGGCTGACAGTTTTACATGTCTCACGTCAAAGATTTGACACGTCGCAAAATTCTAATAATTTAGGATGAAAGCTCAAAGTTTACACTGCTTATACAGTCAAAACTAAACGACTATCCTCAACGAATAAGCGAAATATCTTTGAATATTTCAAGACCGAAGGCATCAATACGTGCATATTTTACAACAGCATTATCAACAACATTTTATTTGTTTCACTACTGCCTTAGATATACACTCTATTACAAATGAAATGCAAAAATTAAAAAACGATTGAAAATTGAGAATGAATGAACACATCTTTCTATGGTTGTTGCTACTAGCAGTTGAATACTTATAAAGCATAATTATTTATCATGCTGTCCATTATGGTCATGTTGCTGGCGTTGCAGATGGTTATAATACTGAGTATACTAGAACGGATTTAGTAGATTTATGTACAGAAAAGGTCGATGTTGGTGAACACGACTAGTGGTCAAGACGATTCTTATGATGATATTGGAATGGACGATTTTGATGATGATCTAAATGATTATCAATTTATTACTGACGTTGTTATTATGTCTCTCAGAGGAGATACTGGTCCAACGCACTCGTACAGGAGAATTAATTTTGTTTGTTTTTTGTATGTTCAAAAATGCTTTTTTACGCTGTCCGTGTTGATCACGTGAGCTATATAAAATTTATATGATCCACAATTTTTGTATGCCTTTTAAAGGTTTGATACTGCGGAGTATCTTAAAATTCAAGCTCACTTCCTAGGCTGGCCACTAGATCAGCATCTTAAGTTTGGCGTTCGACTGGCCTTCACTTATTATTGGTGTTAAGGGCGTGCGCTTCTTAACCGTTAGAGGGGGCCTTGACCTACATGGTCGGCCGTTCAACCAAATTCCTCGAATTGACTGTATCTTATATTAAACAGGGATTACAACTCTTCGGCCAATTGGTCTTTGACCCGTCGAAAGTTGTTTATAAATGTGTACTTGTAAGTCAGTACACATTATATATTTTATATATTT
This sequence comes from Mercenaria mercenaria, assembly GCF_021730395.1. Lineage (NCBI taxonomy): Eukaryota > Metazoa > Mollusca > Bivalvia > Venerida > Veneridae > Mercenaria > Mercenaria mercenaria. The sequence continues at coordinate 48,950,784 of NC_069376.1, forward strand.
GTGGATCACTTTGCCACAAACCTCTAACATTTGGGTATGTTGAAACAGACATCACCCCCCTGTTTATGTCTTTGAGTGCCGCTTAGTGGACGCATTGGTCGAGAGGGCTAAGACGCTTTCCCACGGAGGTGAAGGCCCCTGGTTCGGATCCTGGCTACTCCCATTGCGGTGTGTCCTTGGGCAAGGCACTTTATCACGTTTGCCACAGTCGACCCAGCTGTAAATGGGTACCAGCAAACTGCTGGGGGTAAGGTATAAATGGTTTTAACTGTTCTTGGGGTGGGGTCGCTCAAAAGCTCTGCAGAACTTATGTTAATTGTTTCACAAAGCGACGGTAAATAAAATTACCTTTACCTTTACCTTTTACCTTTTAGTGCAGTTTATTGCTTGGAGGGTTAACTACTGCGCGGCACAATGTGCCCGATCCTCACCTTTGCACCCGTGTCTGTTGCGTACAATGTATAACTAAACAAATTTATCAGTTTGTGGAATAGTATTCTCCAGTATTTTGTGCGTTGGATATCAACTTATCTTTTCAGTTTTGCAGGTCCGTATAGTGGTGTGGTCGCCATATATTATTTATTCCTCTGTGTGTGTGTGTGTGTGTGTGTGTGTGTGTGTGTGTGTGTGGATGTGCGTGCGTGCGTGCGTGCGTGTCTGTCTGTCTGTGTCCATATGTCCGTCTGTCACAAAACTTGTCCGCACTCTAAGATGAACATTTCACATCCGATCTTCACCAAATTTGACGAAAATGTGTTTGATCATAATATCTCGGCCAAAGTTCGTTAACTTGCCAAATCGGCTCAGGCACTTCGGAATGAAGGCCCTTGAAACTTGTTTTTTTTTTTATAATCAAAGCACTGAAAGTCTGATAAGGCAGTCGCGTTATAATCAAAGCACTGAAAGTCTGATAAGGCAGTTGTGGGAGATATGCGCCTTTTTCAAAAGCATCTCTAGTTTAAGAAACATAATATCGTGGTTATTTACTAATTGTTCTAATTTTATAATTTTGATGGTATCCTCATGATGATGATGATGTTTATGATGACGTTGGGCTGGTAATCATACCTTTGAACGCAAAATTAAAATATTGTGATGATGATGATGGTGGTGGCGGTTATGATGATGGTAATTAGACTATGCATTTTACTGTACATCGGGTAATAATTACTGCAGTACTATGTTGACCTTCTGAAACTGGAAATGGCTTTAAATTAATCATACATTAAGTATTAGATTGCGTCACATTTTATTCATTATACAGCAGTACAATCTATTGTTTTGTTTTATTTTAAGCAGGTATTGAAAGTAAATTTCTTTTGGGCGATGGGTAAACAATAGTAAAAGTAAAGGCATGTGGACAACAGAAATTTATGCTGGTGTTGGGTAAAGTAGTTAAAATATGTTATTTGGTAGCATTACCTGAAGGTAAGTAGTCAGGTAAAAGCTACATGTTACTAAACCGTTGTCTGCGGTCCCTTTTGTTCTACCATCTAAATCGGTTTATGACCACATTATTTATGTTAACGCTTTTTATCAAAAACTATTTTGATGTGGATGTCGTAGAAACGAAAGATAAAAAGTCGATGTTATTGAAAAGTTGTATTTGGTCCGTGTTCTACCGTATATGATACAGACTATACATTGGTTTATGTCTGTAATATCTATGTTTACGCTTGTAATTAAATTGTTTTACTGTGGCTTTTGTTAAATCAAAATTTCTAAGGAGGTTAATTTGATCGAACTGATTTGAACGGCATATGTCATATAAAGTTTGCTTTCGAATTACGACTTTGACTGTGTTTTCAGTGCTAGATGGTGCCTGCGCATGCATGTATTATGTAAGAAAATATTCCGTATTACACTGCCAGTGGCTTAGTCGTACAGGAATTGCAGTAACATTGATTCTTGAATATTGCAATAGTATGGTATCTTAATGCCGCCATCTATTTAATAATTTTCGTCCACACTGTCAAATCTAGGGCTGTGCGCTTTGTGACTTTATCGTAATCACGAAATCATTTATCGGTAATCAACATCTGTATAGTATTTCTATTATTTAGTTATTTGATTCCGAGGGGGTTAACCCAACATAATAGATAATAATTTTGATACTATATTTACTTTTATTTAGATGCTTGTGTATGCAGCTTCTATATCCTCTTGTCACAGGCGTTGTGCTGTCGATATATGTCATTATACCGGAACCAAGGAAGAAGCACTGTCTAGTCAAACAATACACTAGGAATAGAAGCGCAGCCTGAGAGCACTGTCGAACCATTTGGTGGTTTGCATGAGACTAATTCTAAAATAAACTCGGAGTGGCAGGGTGGCATGACCTCGGTAGAGTTCTTTCACCTTAGACTGGTGAAAGTAAATGGAAACTTTGCTAGCAGGGTAAGCAAAACACTATTAAGTAAAATTTTTGATCTATTCAAATATACGTAATTACATACTTGAATAATGGCTGAATTATAAAGTGCGCGTCTTATAAAGATTACCACCTGACCTATTTTGGGTTAGATCCAACAAATTATCAGGGAAAAAGTAACCGCTGCATATTGTTGATTAGATAAAATCAAGGGAATAATGGCCAATTAGAGTTGAATATAGCTTATACTGCCATCTTTGAAAGTAAATTATCCGGAAAATCCGGTATTATTAAAGAAACGAATGCTTGCATGTGGCTATTCAGTAATTAGATACAATATTCAATGTACCAATTTATGGACGAATTTTATTTCCTAAAATATTTGGTGGCCCTCAACACACTTTGTGCATTTCGGTATGGCATATTGTATACACAATCACCAGTATAATTGAGGCAATCAGAGCAAAATCCATTATCAATGTGTTGAGAATTCGTTGAGCATCTTGGCCTCGGAATTTCGGCAGCTGGATTTGCTAGCAGAATTTGCTATTTTGCATTCTCCTTCCATTGTCTAGAACATGTGTACTTATCATAAATTTAGAGCTTCAGCATCATAGCGTTGCCTATTTTGTTATCCCCCGACGAAAGTCGGAGGGATATAGTTTTGGCGTTGTCCGTCCGTCCGTCCGTCCGTCCTTCCGTCCGTCTTTCCGTCCGTCCGTCCGTCCTTCCGTCTTTCCGTCCGTCCGTCCGTCCGGAGCCATATCTAGGAAATGGTTGGGAATATTTATTTAAAACTTCATATACGTGTTCACCACTATGAGTTCTTGCGGCCCGTCAAGTTTCAGTCAGATTGCCCAAGTAACACCAGAGTTATGGCCCTTAGAAGTTTTTAGTATTAACTATATAGGGTACTATAAATATGGCAATTTCTGCATCATAACTTTTGATATATTTGACTTAGAACTATGAAACTTAAACAGAATTTAGATCACCATAATGTGGTTGTGTACACACAATTTCATTCGGATTTATTTTGTAAATTAAGAGTTATAGCCCTTTAATTGTATAAAAAAACACATATTTGTACATAACAAACTTACCATTTGGTAAATTTCATTAAATTTTCTTTCATTCTTTTCCATGAACATTTATTGTAAACATGTGAAGTTGTGTACCCACACCTGGTCACCCCCTTACCTTGATCACACACCTCCCGCTGACACCCCCCCCCCCCCCCAAAAAAAAAAAAAAAAAAAAAAAATTCCTTATTTTAGATTTTTTTCAAACAAACTTCATATACATGTTCACCACTATGAGGTTATGGGGCCCATCAAGTTTAAGACAGATTGCCCAAGTAACACCAGAGTTATGGCCCTTAAAAATTTCTAGTGTTAATTATATAGGGTACTATAGATCTATAGATATGGCAATTTCTGCATCGTAACTTTTGATATATTTGACCTAGAACTATGAAACTTTAACAGAATTTAGAGCACTATAATGTGGTTGTGCACAGACAGTTTTGTACGGATTTCTTTTGTAACTTCAGAGTTATTGCCCTTTAATTGTCTAAAAATCCACATCATTTATTTGTACATAACAAACTTACCATTTGGCAGAATTTCATTAAATTTCTTTCATTCTTTTATATGAACATTTTTATAAAACATGTGAAGTTGCGCACCCACACCTGGTCACCCACTTGCCTTGTCACACCCCCTACCCTCTCCCAACCCCCCTTCCCCCCCCCCCCCAAAAAAAAAATTTTTTTTTTTTCATTTCTTATTTTAGATTTTTTTCAAACCTTCCAAGTTGTACCATTCCCCCACCTCACTTCTCCACCCAGTCATGCCCACCACTGATCATGCATCCTCTCTCCCCCCCCCCCCCCCTCTCCCACCAACTTCACCCTTTTACCCTTTTTTTTTTTCATGTTTAATTTTCAATCAATATTTATAATCAACATGTGAAATTTTGTTTCCTCTCCCGTTCCCCTGCACCCCCACCCCCTAAAAAAAATAAATATATACATATATGTAATATACATAATATATTTCCATTCCTTTTTTTTTTTTTTTAAATGTTCAAACCTTCAACATGTTAAGTTGTGACTGCACAAACCTTGCCCTCAGCCATGTTCAAGATATCTTACCTGTGTTCTCTTAAGGACAACTGTACATGTTAAACAGCAAAACCTGGTGCCAAACCACTCGAAGACAATATTTCGTTCCAGTTAAACTTCAAGCTCATATTTCAATTAACTGCATTTAATTTTAAAAGCTAAGCTTATTACAGTAAGCATATCCCATTCAAAATAAATTCTTTAGTCAGGATCTAAGTATCATACATTTATTATATACTCTTTAATTAAACATTTGTTTTCTGTTAAATTGATTTTGACTAATGAAACTATTTGCTTCTTATTAACATCCTTTCACTTTTTGCCGGATATATATTTTTGCCATTCCTCACCACAAACCCTTTCGGCGGGGGATACCAATTCATCGAATTTGCTTGTTTCTATGCAATTTGGCTAGAAATCTATCATTTCATGCTTCATTTCATGATACTTCTATCTCATACAATATGCCATGATATTTCATTAATTTTCTGTAATGCTATTATAATAATAAAAGTCACGGCCTTATCCCATTCAATCAGCATTTGTTATTTATTGTCAATAGTCAGAAGCGACAGACTGCTCTTACTGATATATGGTTAAAATCTAGGTCAGTTCTCGTCATGGTTAAAACAACATGTCTCTCAGAGTGCGGGCGAGTCTGTCGCTTCTTATTTTCATGTCCTACGGATAAAATAAAGGAATTTATGTTCTCTTGAGAAATAAATCTATGTTATTTTTCAGTAGGTACGCATGAGCTATAATTTCTGCTTCTGTTACTCTAATCCAGTCCATATAATATAACGTGCCTCGATTAATCACTTTCACGCACGAGTGGTTCACGGGTTGGGTCTTTGATCAATTTTATATTTCTAACCGGTTCATTCTTCACAAATAACTAAGCAGGCAAGTCGACACTTCATGTATAAAAAATACCCACCCTCCTCACCCTAACAATTTTTGGAAAAAATTCTGCTGTCGTGTTATATATTTTTCAGCGCCAGTACACCAGGTCATGCCACATACTGCCACACCGGTATTCAGTGCCTTTTATGGATAAAGACAATTATTCCTTCCAAGAAGTCAAACGTTCGCCACCATGTATATGAAGGATTCATTATGGATTGTTTTGCTCATGCATATGAAAGTGCTTCATCTACGAAATTCAGCGTTTTTTCCCCAGTTTATTTAAGTATTTATCTGTATATTTAATTTGTCCAAATGTTAAGACCTGGATCATGTCCAATTTTCATTTAATACCAGAAAAACGAATGTTATAGATCAAGGAAGTCGGGGGGTGGAGACACCTTTCTGTTTGCAGCATTTGGACATCACTACCTCCCCCCTCCGCCCTTCAAATTAAGATAAATAACTAAAAGATGAGGGTAAAAAAGATATATAAATAGGAGTTAGGGGTTAGGCAGCCGGCTCGCAGTTACTCGACTTCCATTTGAAATAGTCCTGTTAACAAAATGAAATAGATTCAGCGAAATTTTAAGGTTGTGTAACAAAAGAAACTGTTTGTTTTTATTCAGTAAAGAAAATGATTTATTTTGTAGAATATGATAATTATGTTGTATCAAGTAAACACGCGGGCAGCAGCGGACTTGTTTATTTTGCTGCAAAATATCATCTTCTTAAGAGCAAAAAAAAAAAAAAAAAAAAATCATTTTAAAGACTTAAAATTTAATTGTTAGTCGTGACTTTTTTTTCCACTTCGTGGCTGATATATTGCTGCATAAACATGGCAAAAATATGGTATCTATTTGGCAGTTTTATTCTAATTATATATTCTCTTGCACATGCACCGGATTCATTTTTTTGTTTCCTTAAAATCCATTATCATGATGTTGAGAATTCGTTGAGCATCTTGGCCTCGGAATTTCGGCAGCTGGATTTGCTAGCAGAATTTGCTATTTTGCATTCTCCTTCCATTGTCTAGAACATGTGTACTTATCATAAATTTAGAGCTTCAGCATCATAGCGTTGCCTATTTTGTTTCTATGCAATTTGGCTAGAAATCTATCATTTCATGCTTCATTTCATGATACTTCTATCTCATACAATATGCCATGATATTTCATTAATTTTCTGTAATGCTATTATAATAATAAAAGTCACGGCCTTATCCCATTCAATCAGCATTTTTTATTTATTGTCAATAGTCAGAAGCGACAGACTGCTCTTACTGATATATGGTTAAAATCTAGGTCAGTTCTCGTCGTGGTTAAAACAACATGTCTCTCAGAGTGCGGGCGAGTCTGTCGCTTCTTATTTTCATGTCCTACGGATAAAATAAATCTGGGAAAGGTTATTAGGAAGAGTCGTTTTTCTTCTCAAGATGAACCAACATCTCATTATTTCAAACAGTGTCATCAAATAATAATTTTGATTGGCAATTTGATCAACATTTTAGAATGGACAAATCATGTGTGGATATTCAGAAACTGTATTTGATAACAGTCTTTTTTACGCCTAATTAAGAGATTTAGCAAATTTGGCAGTTTGTAAACAATACCTACTGCTTTCTTGCTGAATAGCTAATAGGATAATGTGTAATCACAACAAATCATTCTGATGATAGAATCGTATGAGTATTTTAAACATTGCGGCAAAACTTCATTTCTTATCACCCGTTATATTGGATTTGAGTGAATTTTAACTTTTTGTATAGATGGAAAGAATGAAGTTCTCTTTAATACCTTCCCTCTGTCCATGAATCCATGATATGCATAAATTACCTTGAGGCCGAAAATAAATAAAATCATGTGATAAAAATTGAACAAGTTTGTTGTCTAGTTTGTGCATTTTAGGAAAAATATAGTAAGGGCAATGGAGCTATATGCATGTGTTTGTAAAATACAATCTGACTTTTGTAAAATACATGCTTTCGAGTTTATTAAGAGTTCAAGCATTTGACATCCGCACATTCACTTATTCCAAAAGTTATGTAAAGCCAGAGACATAAAATATTTTATGTTTTTCCTGCTTTTTACCCTCATAACTTGTAAGAAATAAAGTGTTGTTGATTTTAAGAAATGGTATACTAGTATTGCTTCTATCAGCTAAGTAAAATGAACACATTTTTTCGGCGGAAAAGGGGTACGCACATGGAACCTCTAGGGAAAAATAATCCTACTAGTAAAGAGCTTACAAACTCTTCATCCAAGAAAACATGCATTAAAGGCTAACTTTTTATTATTTTCAAGTAGAGATGAAATACAAGAATATTATGATAGTGTTTATAGATCTTTTCTTTTCTAATTTGTTTAATGGGTATCGTCAGGTTTATTTATAAAAAAAATGAACATGGTAATGCATTTATTGTTATGACTCGCAGAATCAAAAGTATGTCTTTCCTTATCTGCCAACGATAAATGTTAACACAAAGAACAAGAGAAACTACAAAATTTAGCCATTGAATTTACAAGTGAATAGGGTCATCAGTGGATGATGGGTTTCCTTGCATCTGGCGAAATTGCATTGAAAGTGGTCAGACACTATAATATATAGATCATGGGTATCTAATGTACTGGTGAGGTGTTTGCAGTGTTTCCATATATAATGATTTCTGTTCTAAACTACATGAGAGTAACAGCTTTCTTATTCTTATGTAGTGCGATAAAATCCCAGGAGAAACACTTTGTTAATGTGGCTAGGGCACTGGATTGTCTAGGATACAAACTTAGCCAACACATTAGTTTTTATACACTAGGCATAATAAAGAACCCAGAACTCTATTCTCTAGAAGTATAGTTAAATTGTCAGGTTTTCTTGTATCCGCCTGCTGTCACTTCAGCTTTTGTACATCTCTCGTTGCTTGTAAATATTACAATATAGCCTGTCCCGATAAACATACAGATAGATATATTGGAGTCAGGTGTTGAGTGGCTGCCGTGTAATTTATACCTTTAATATTTAAGGATATTTGGTTCTTTTATGTATTTTCAAGCCTTTTTGGTATGTTTTGGCAGTGCTTGTTGATTCTTGTGACAAGGATTTTTATTTGTTTCTTCAGATCGCTCCTCGCCCGCTCCATAAATAGGTGAAATAAAAAAAAATATTTCGCTCGCTCGCTTCTATTATTTTAGGGGGAAAATTCAGATGACCAAGAAATTAATTTGGTGTGGCCTTAAATATTTTTCAAAATCTCTAGTCGTCTCAGTGAAATGACATGCCGACTCTAATTACCCGTATAATAAGAGAAAAAAAGGGGCTTAAATTATACAAACTTGAGTTATCTCCTACGAAATTATGTTGTATAGTACCTCATTTACTTAGTATAATATGTTATCTTTTGAGCAGCGATTCTATCTGGATCTTCCAGATATCTGATGTTATTGTTTGGTAAAATTTACAACGCTATGATAGTCCAGATTAGCGTCACTGAAAAGTTACCACACTATTGACCCTTATATTTTGAAAATCGCACTGAACTGTGTTAAAAGCATAACGCGACGATGTTTTTGACCCAGCCGAGTAGTCACTGGTGTAAAGATTTGACAAATTTAATGAACTCCATTTGAGTCACGGTCTGCACGTTCAAAATGACTTTTCAGAGCAAAGTCGACATGTATGCAACTTTTATCGCAAATGATTCATCTCACTTGAAAGTTAGTGGACAGACTAAGAGAAAAACGTTCAAAACCAGAATATCTTTGCTATATAAATGTCGTATTTAAGGGACGCTCAACGTCATCAGGCCATTAGCATGGTTGACGCCGGACTTTACGTTCGTGAAATTGGAAGTCGTATGGGCAGTTCTCACCTGACAATCATGAAACTGGTAAGGAGACATAATCAGACAGGGTCTGTGAGTGATATACCGCGCACAGGCCATAAAAAGGTGACGTCAATAATGTATAAAAAATAATGAGGTATATGTAAGTGGTAACTTTTCAGTGACGCCCAGTATATTTTTAAGCGAGTGTATTCAACTTATAACCGTCTAGGCAGGTTCAGTGTTAATAGGCTGAGTCTATTAAATCGTAACATTTAACAATTATTTAATATAACTGTATGTGAAATAGAAGATCCAGATTTGAACGAAATGGAGCAACTCCTTGTGCGAACTGTAAATTTGGTTGTTGTTAATAATTCGTGATGATAATTTCGATGATGACGATAATAAGAATGGCTATGATAAAGATGTACATAAAAATACATCGAAAAAGTGCAGATTTATTTGTGCATGAGGGGCCTCCGCGGCCGAGTGGTTAAGCTCGCCGACTTCAAATCACTTGCCCCTCATCGATGTGGGTTCGAGCCTCACTCGGGGCGTTGAATTCTTCATGTGAGGAAGCCATCCAGCTGGTTTACGGAAGGTAGGTGGTTCTACCCAGGTGCCCGCTCGTGATGAAATAATGCACGTAGGGGCACCTTGGGTCTTCCTCCGCCATTAAAGCTGGAAAGTCGCCATATGACCTATTATGTGTCGGTGCGACGTTAAATCCAAAACAAAAAAAAATTGTGCATGAAAAACAAATATTGTGCATTACACCACACAAGTACAAAGCAATCAAATGTCAAACTAGGTGACCATCAGCAAATGGTTGGCCTCTAGTTGCAGACGGCCTAAAAGGATAAAGGGTCTTTAAACGAAGGGATATATAGGGATATATAGAACCCATAGATATTCCAATATTTGACACAAATCGGACCACAAGTATTTTATTGACAAGTTGTGACCCATATTCGTTTGACTGTTTATCGCCTCTCGGAGATAATCAGTCAAATGCGAGTTCCAACTATGAAAAGTTGCTCAAGATAACACAAGGCGGTGTTCTTCAAAATGTGTTCACGGACTTGCGTCAGTCGTTAACCCCCTTTGTTGACAATTTTTTCTCTCTCGTCAGGTGACACTAATACCGCTCTCTACAGGATTTCAGACAAACTTAAAATCGAGTTTTATCTTATTTTTTCTTGATGTGCAGTAATTTTCACTTTTAGAACGGACGAGGTTTTTTTATTTGTTTATTTCTTAAATTAGCTAGATTTGATGGGTTAACGAAAATGCAAATAATGGTGACAAGTTATGATAAATATCTCCCAAAATGTATATCAGGATCGTATTATAGCGGAATGTCAAATAAACACATGTTTTCGCAATATATTTTCACATTACGCTATTAAAACACAAGTTCTTGTTTAACTTTTGTTTCCCTGGAGATGCTTTCGAACGACTTTGATTACATATGCAAACGTGTCATTTCCCCCATTACAGCAGTAAGTCGCAATTCCTCATCAAAAATATCAACAATTAAATCTTGAGCTTTAATGGCGTCGCGATTCCTCATCAATATTATATCCCCAATTAACTTTAATGGCGTTGACTAATATGTATATTCGGAATGCTAGTTAATTGTAATAATACTAATTAAATAAATAATTTAGTTACTCTAAAACTATTTAAAATACATGTATAGAGATATCTCTTTAAGGTTTAAACTTAAAGCTATGCGTTGCAAAACAGGTATAATTATAGTGACTAGAGAACACATTATTTGTTGCAAAGATAGTCTTAAAGTTACAAAACTACCTGTATAAGGCCTATCCGAAGACATATCTTTATCTTTGAAAGCTAGCACTTATAGATAAAGCAAATAACTCTTTTTGGTTCAAGAGCTATGCCTTTCGTGGCTTTAAAAAGATATCTTCTTAATTTTAGAATGATACAATTTTGCTAGGAGAGATATCTTAAATTAAGAACTGTCGGTGTAAGTAAAAAGACATATTTTTAAATCAGACAAAGTCTGACTCTTGTATTTTATTATCTCTATTTCAAAGGAAGATATCTGTTTAAAAAGAGCTATCAACCATACAACATAGATAGCTTTTTCAGAATAGAGCTTTCTCCCTTACTATAGAGATATCGCCATGAAATAAACTTTTCCTATAGTCACAGGATAAATAGTTAAACGGCATATCACGAGTGACAGTGATATATAGACCACCACAAAAACTAGATGCCCACGGACAACATTTCGAGCCCGCCAGCTGTCAAAAGAACTAATATTTATGGTACTATTTGGCGGCGACAGAACTGATTGCGGCAAACATTTCTGCCAAGTTATTTAAGAACATCTCTATCCGTGGCTAAGTTACAGTCCAGACAAGAGAAACTGCATCAACTTTTGATTTTTGACCCCTAAGTGTGACTTTGACCTTTCAACTACTTACGCCTGACAGACTGTCTCATTGAGACAAACAATTATGCCAAGTTATTTAAGAAACCCTCAATCTATGGTTGAGTTATAGCCCGGGCAAAGAAAACAGCACCAAATTTTGACCTTTGACCTCTTAGTATGACCTTGACCTTTAAGCTACCAATTTGGTTGTTGCACATGACACATCATCTTATAGAGGCAAACATTTGTGCCAAAGTATTTAAGAAGCTCTCAAACTATGGCTGAGTTACTGCCCGGACAAGCAAAACAACAGCGAGTTTTGAACTTTGACCTCAAAGTATGACATTGACCTTTAAGCTACACTTCTGGTTCTTGCACGCGACACAGTATCATTGAAATAAACATATGCGCCAAGTTATTTAAGAATCCCTTGATCCATGGATAAGTTACAGCCCGGACAAACTCGAACGGACGGACGCACGCACGCACGGCCGGGCGGACGCACGCACATACACCTAACCGCCAGAGTGACAACTATGTCGAGCTCACCGCCAGCAGGCTCGACAAAAACGGTTTAAAAACTAGTGTGCTTCCAGAGGAAGTGTTTCTCGGGCAGATATGCTACAGTTGATAAAGACATCATCATTGTGGGAGACATAAATTTCCATCTCGATGTTCCATCAGATCGAAATGCTGTCAGATTTACAAGTGTACGTCAGCCATATGGTACGCATCAACATGTGAATAGATCTACCCATGCCCGCGGTCATACATGAGATGTTGTTATAACCAGGGATGACAGCAAAATAATATCAGGTGTCGAAGTCATCGATCCAGGGCTTTCTGACAATACTGGTAATATGTCACAAGACCATTATGCAAGTCACTGACTTCAACGAATGTGCCATAAAACCAGCTCCGGTGCGGAAGACATCTCAGCGTTCCTTGAACTAAATACATTTCCAGAAGGCACAGACGCGAATCACCTAGTGAGTGCATATTCAAGGGGATTATTCTTACTGATAGGTAAATATGCTCCCCTACGCACAAAAACTATTGTTTTCGACCTAACTGCTCATGGTTAAACAAATCATACACAGGTCCAAACAAATCCTGTGAAATTGATCGACTTTTGAAGACTCTTTCCGTTGATAACAAATTTCATATATACACCAGTGGAATTAGGTTATGTACCAAAAGAGTTTAAAAGTGTGACGACAGAAACTCTGCTTCAGAAACCAGATCATGGACCAAATATTCTCAAAAACTACAGGCCTGAGTCTAATCTCCCTTTTATTTCGAAAATCTTAGAAAAGGTTGTAGATGCACGTCTTGAGTGGCATAAGCTTAAAGAAGGATTGTAGTCTGCTTACAGACATGTCGGCTTTGACAAAGGTATAAAATGACATCGTCTTATCTTTTGACCAAAATTCTGTAAAAAGTCCTCGTCCTACTCAATCTTTCTGCAGTTTTCGACACGACTGATCACCAAACACTGTTACACCGACTCGAACATCATTTTGGAGTTACAGACCAAGCACGTGCATGGATAAATATCTTAGTGACCGCTGTTAAACTGTATGCGTAAATGGTGAGCTGTCGACGCCTATATTGATGAAGTACAGTGTGTCCCACGGCTCAGTACTTAGTCCAAAGAACTATAGCATATAAAGTTATAAACTAAACCCGTTGGTGCAATATGCAGACGTCATGGACTGCTTCATCATGTCTACGCCGATGACTCTCAATTATACGTGTCCTTCAAGCCGATAGAAGTTGTGGCTAGAAGTGAGGTTTTGCGCCGCGTTGGGAGTTTTCTGGCTGTAATTGTCTCGTAGATGCATTGCAACAAAATGAAGCTCAATGCTGGTAAAACGAAGGTAATGTTATTAACAAGTAATCATAACTCCAAACACATTGAGGACGTCTCGGTAAAGGCCGATGACTTTGTGATAAAATCCACAAAACGTGTTAGAAACCTTGATGTAGTATTTGACAATAATATGGATATGAAACAAAAAGTCAACTCCATGTGCCGGACTGGATACGCACAACTACGCACAATAAGTCGCATCAGGCGGTATCTTACCAGTGATGTCACAATGCAGCCTAGTTACCTCAAAGACTACTGTAATGCCTTGGTAAGCGGTATTCCAAACAACACTTTTGACAAGTTGCAACATATCCAGAACACAGCAGCTCGAGTTATCACTTTGGCGCCGCGTCGCAATAATATAACACCGGTATTAGTTAAAACATATTTATTCCCAAAATAGAGTACATTATATTTATACGTATGACATACTGTAGTGAAGACAAAACAGGAAAGAATAAGAATGGAAGACAAGTCTTATTGAATTCTTCTCCTTTGTGGACAAAATATAACTGTATGGGCATATCGAGCTTTAATCTGTAATGGGGCTAGGAATATAGGCTTAAGATATGAAAAAATAAATATATGAAAAAATAAATTTAAAAAAAAAATTAATAAATCGCTGTGAATGTAAAAAATGGAAAGGGGACAATGTATATGGTAGAAGGAAAGTATTCACATAAATGTAGGGATTAGAACAAGTCAAAGGTAGAATAGAAGAGAGAAAGTGGGAAGAAATGGGAATGTCACCGGTATTGGTTGCCAGTGAAATACAGGGTGCAGTAAAAGGTTATGACCCACACTTTTAAGGCTGTACACGATCAGTCCCTTGCATATATAAGGGATATGATAGAAGTGTATAAACCGCACAACACACTCTGCCACTGGTTATGCCAAAGAATAAAACCGTGGTGCATGGCAATCCGAGCTTTTCGTTCACTGCTCCAAAGCTTTGGAACTCCCTCCTGTCATCAGGGAAGCTCACTCACAAGCTGATTTCAAAAGCCTGATAAAAACCCACTTCTTTGTGCATCATTTCGTAAACTGACAAATACATGTTTCTTTTTGTATCACATCGTAGAACAGTATTTCATCCTAGGGTCATTTAAATATTTTTAAATATGTGTATATGTTTGTCTTGTTTTTATCTATCTATACATTTTTTTTGTGTTGAATGTGTAATTGTTTGTATTGTATTGTTTAAGATTTATTCTTTAAAGCATTTTTGAAGGTGTACATGTGCATGAAATGAGTAATACTGATTGTGCTAAGCTAAATCTTCAATTCAAATACAATGAATAGGAGGATAACCTTTCTCTATGGTTTGAAGCTATGTTTTAGAAAACTTGATTATTAGTCTACCTTTTATAAAATACCAAAGAAATGCCAAAAGAAGCCACCCCTTGTGTATGAAGAGAAGCTAGTAATAAATCATATAATCACCAGGTGAATCGATTTCAGAAAACAATAACACTACAATGTGCTACATGATTTGAACATTTATTGTGGCTATTACGCAATGTTTACTGCCAGCGTGTACCCCTATGATTTTTTGGTTTGTATTTTTCTCGCAACAATTGTACCGGCCTGAAATGGTGTTGAATCCGAGATATAGGAGTAAGTCTGCCTTCGGTACTAGAATATAGGAGTAACTCTGCCTCCGGTACTGGAATATAGGAGTAAGTCTGCCTTCGGTACTGGAATATAGGTGTAAATTTGCTTTCGGTACTGCTCTCGGTGTTGGAATATAGGTGTAAGTCTGCTTTCGGTAGAGGAATATAGGTCTAAGTCTACCTTTGGTACAACTAAGCCTTCGATACAGGAATATAGAAGTAACTCTATTTTAAGTGTACATTGAATAGGAGGAAACAAAATTCCGTTTTGACTTGTTCTGAGTCTTTATTGTGTTTTCAGGCGCGTAGGAAGGCTTAAAGAAAGTGGATTCACCAAAAAGGCGAGGGGTATGGCGATCGCTTAGGTCCCCATCGGGTCCAAGGCAGAGCCCTGGGGGGGGGGGGGGGCAGGGGAGCACCCCCCCCCCCGGCGAAAAAATGGTTTGCAGAAAATTATATAATATCCAATCTCTTATTGTTGATATCACCGATTAAAATTTTACAATTTATGGTAGCTCTAATTAAAGAAACCTTATAAACCAATACGAATTTTAAGCCATATATAACCCAATTTTAGACCATGATTTTTAAAATTAGGAGACAAAAATTCGCAGCCACTTTACATTTCGGCAGAGATGGTCATCGGTTTTTACTAAATTATTTTTAACATTAATTTTAGAACAGAATTTTAAAGATATTTTGGTACAAATAAAAGTCGGAAATCCGAGTCTTTATGTTTCCATTTTTCGGCAAAGGCCGACTCTGCTTTTATCAAAATTTACCAATTTTATCGAATTTTACTCAATTTTAGCAAATTTTAAACAGTATAATCTTCAATCTAAATAGAACTAATTTAAATGGTCTCAAAATAACTTTTTGAATGACACAATTAAGAACATTACAAAATAAACAAAAAAAGTTAGGCCAGCATTCCTTTGAGTATGTGTTAGGGACCTATGGTGGCATACAAGCGCACGGTCCGGGACACCGGCTACCATAGGAAAGTCCAGTAGTGATGATGTTCCAGTAGTGATGATGTACACACCGCAAAATTTAGGCGTTACTTACACAGTGATAGTGTATTCATTATTTAATATTATCACCTGAAACTTTCAGCACCGCTAGAAAATTTAAGGCAATTTTGATAAGATAATAGCAGAATGTTAAGCAAAAATAAATAGAAACAACCAATTTTTTTTATAAAATTACCTGTAAAATTTCATACAGCGCGATCGTAAATAGCTATTTCGTTTTTATAGTAAATAAATGTAATACAATCATTACGGGCAGAAGATATCAAAAACAGAATGGAAAAATCTTTAATAACTAAAAAATGGCAGCAACTTAAAAACATAGAGTGAACAGTGTTGTCAAACAAATTTCGGTTAAATTACCTATAGCTGCATCGTGCGTGTAAAGTTTATAGCGGATTTTAATAAGTTTTAAATAAATCTTTGTTCTTAATTATTATGTTGTTTTTAAAGATAAAAAGTAGGGTATAGACAGTCCATGGGCGTGGCAGTTGTCCCATTGGATATATTGTGTGTAAGTCAGGAAGGGAAACCTTGGGAATCCTTGTGAATGAATTCGTAAATTAATAACTTTCAGTAAACAGTATCAAAACATTTTTGTTACATCTAATTGAAATTTGGAACTCTGGAAAGTAACACCTAAAACATTAAAAAAAAAAAACAACAACAAAAAAAAAAACAATAATACCACCACCAATATCCCGAAGGGTACATTATCGCAGAGGGATCGATCCCGATTTTCGTCGCTTCGCGCAGGATCGATTCCCTATCAATTTAAAGGTAGATTTGGAATAAAAACAACACTGCCCCATATTTGTAATGATGTACAAGACGTTGTGGTTCGGACAAGTTATATGGACACTTATTAGGCACAAGGAAAAGGTGTTTTCCTACAAAAAAATTCGAAGTCAGATGTGCCGGAAGTACATCTTTTTTAATGCATGTATATCGCATGTTGCCGTAGACGGATCGATCCCGATTTTCGTCGCTTGCAAGAAATTACAATTTATATGCAGGCCGTAGCGACTACTGAGGCAACCGAGGCACTTACCTCGGTCAATTTTTCTGCCTCATCTGCCTCAGTCAATTGTTCTGCCTCCTCTGCCTCGGTCGATTTTTCCTTCCTCAGTTGCCTCGGTCGATTTTTTGCAAAGCGACTATTTTTGGTATCCAGGTTTTGTTTTGCCTTAGCTGCATGAATTACCAGCCGTTTTTCAAGAATCTGATCTCGGTTTGGAAAGTACTATTCGAATAGATGTGTTATAAAAACTATGGAAAAAAACTATATCTACCACGTCACAACTGTGTGACGTATGTGAGATATGTCAGTATCGTACTACGGTTGTTCAAAGTGCGCATTTCAGATTAGTGTTTTTAATATTCCCCAGGCTCGGCATCATCCGAAAATACCAGCCTGTAGAGGTCACTCCCGGGTGCGTAGCGTGGCACACTCACTCTGCTCATTGCGCTAAGTAACATTTGCAATCAAAGCTTAAAAATGGGGGGTAAAATATCGAAAGATCAGGCGAGTGTACGAAGCTAGTGCCAGTGTTTGCGCATATATTAGTAAACTGTATTTTTGTAGATTTGTAAATTTCAGAAGTAAATACAAGGCTGTAGCTTGACTACTTTGTTTGATCTTAAATACCACATACCTCTATCTTCTCCCCTCAATAAAAACTGTTACTAATCATTGCGTAAATTATTTCATCTATTTCGGACTCCTACTTACGAGGACATGTTTAAAAAAAAAAATAAGATCTCGATTTTTCAGTCGTTCAATTAAAATGTTCCATTTTTTTGATGTTATTTATAAGCTAGTTCAGTGAGTGATAAAACATTCGGTCTCATATGAATATCTGAAACTATGGGATACGGTCAAAATAAATGTTTTATATTTACCTTAGGCAGATTTTGGTACTCCAGATCCTACAGCTTAGTAAATATTACACAATTGTTACTTATAATAATTTCTATTATAGTCGCGCACTTTAATTTCATTGTAAATGTTCAGCGTGCTCAAATGTAGATGATACCGTACTGGTTTAAGTCAAAATAAGTTTTACCACTATTGCAAAAAGTGGATGACAGATAAACATAATTTGATATCCTCTCATGACACTTTCATCATTCAGACACGTCAATGAAGAAATTTTAGTAATCTTCAAAAGATTTATCAGATATAATAGCGGTCAAAATATGTTTAAATGTGTAAAAATGACAGTATATCATATCAGATACATTTGTAATAATACTCGAAACATTGCGGCTAAATGCAAAAAAATAGTTTTTACAATACAATAGAAAATTGCTTTTAAATGTAAATAGCGAAATGAATGCTGCAAAGTAAGTATTTTGCGTTTCAGTTGCTTGGATCACATTACTATGTTATAATGTACATAAGCTGCAGCGTCATTGCATTTGTAAAACAAAATGAGAAAAAAAACTGTTGACAGCTGCTTTCTAATGATATTAAGAGACAGAAACATCTTGTTGCAAGTTTATACTTACCATTCCTTCAAAATTGTACGAGTATTTTATACTAATAAAAAATTATGATACTAGAATAGCTGCTTAATTAATACCTGTAGGTGACCGCTACGGCAGGATGTATTGTATACCTCTATCGCAGTTTAACATTAAATGCGTGACAAAAAGTCTCTTTGAATCTTTATTTCATCTTACACCTCATCTCTTCAGCCTTTAAATTTTATTTATTGATTTTCTTTTTTTTCTTCTTATATTTTTATTGTCGAAAAAATGAAGATATGTCTGTGCGTATGTTAGTATGTTGAGTTACGTGCCTGCCATGTGCATTATAAATCTACTCCGGTCATACTGGCCAGTTGCTTTCAGAAGAAGTTACAAGTTCTATTTCTTTTCCTAGAAACTTCACCCTTTGGGAGATTCAACTGACCTGCACAAAGGGAAGTGGATTCCCTTTTCACATCCTCCCGCTATATAGTTTCAGAATTGGTTGCGCTACGCCTTGACCCCCTATATATGTAATAAAATAGGCGTGTTAAAAGGTACCAAATAGCTATTACCAAACATTCACAAGGATTGCATTTTTTATTCTTGTAACATTCGGATCCCGAATTGAAATTCGCGCTCTTCGCATCGTCATTTCGTACTTGGGCACTTACAACCGAAGCAAAAAAATCCACAAGAAAAGTTTACATTCTACGTTTTCTGGCGATTTTATGTTTAATTTTCTACAATATAAATTCTTTTTTTTCCCCAAACCTAATCTGTTTTCAAAGCATGGTTAAGATTCAAAATAAACCGACGCATTTGTTGGTGCCAAAAGCACAATCACTTGAAACTTAATTATTTATCATTTTAGTTTAAATCGTATGTATTTCATTTTATCAAATATCATTGATGTATGGTGGCTGATTTCTGCCATTTCGTGTTTTCGTGTCGGCGGTGCGAAAACACAACAACACGAAAACACGAAAACTCGTCAAATACCTAATTTGTCGAGTTTTCGTGTTGACGTGTCGGCGGGGCGAAAACACGAAAACACGACAAATTTTACGCGATAACTTGACGTTTAAAGGGCGCCGACACGACAGATCTATCTGTCGAGTTTTCGTGTTGGCGGGTATAAATTTGTCGTGTCGGCGCCCTTTATTTGTCGTGTTTTCGTGTCGGCGTGGTGAAAACACGACAACACGAAAACTCGACAAATTAGGTATTTGTCGTGTTTTCGTGTTGTCGTGTGTGTATTCGCCCCGCCGACATGAAGACACGAAAACACGACAAATACATTATTTGTCGAGTTTTCGTGTTGTCGTGTTTTCGCCCCGTCGATTCGAAAACACGAAAACTCTACAAATTAGGTATTTGTCGATTTTTTGGTGTTGTCGTGTTTTCGCCCCGCCGACACGAAAACACGACAACACGAAAACACGACAAATTCTTTTCAGACATCTCTTATAAAATGTAGAGTAATACGAAGTGTGTGTATAATTGACCTGGTTCCAGAAATATTTCACTTGGTGCGGGAAGCGACAACAGTTAAAGAATGAAGGTGGCATCGGTTAGCCGAGTGGGGTTAGGTAGGGAAAGGGATAAACCCTCATGTTAGATGGGTCAGAGCGTATCTGCCTTTAAATGTTTGAAATATTTGTATAAAATGGTGGCCTCTGTTGCATTTTTGAGCCCACATTTTGAGGTATGGGGGTTGGGTATTTCGTGTGAATAAGTTAATTTTCATTGAGGCTCACGCATATACGTAATTATTTTTCTGTTTGTACAGGCTCGGATCCTGGGCAGGGGCCGATGGCCGTGCCATGCCGCAATCCAAACCGAAACCTCAACCCCCAAAGTGACCTGTACTCGTCATAGTTGCACCAACCCAACTATTTTGGCAAAGGAATATTTTTTAGACCCAAAAATGCAACAGAGGCCATCATTTCATTCCTATATTTCAAAAATGTCCGTGAGGATACCCTCTGACCCCTAAAACGGAGAGCATGACCCCCTAACGTATCTCAAAAGTTGGAAAAATATGCAGCAGTGACCACCATTTTATACCTATATTTACAAGGCAGTCTGAAAGACAGCTAAATCCCCCGCCACTGCTATGGATAGTGAATGGGTAAAACCTTTGATTTTAGCTGTGACCTTGACCTTGAACTGACACGGCTGACTCATGAATTCTGCACAACGTCTTGATGAGGTGATCATTTGACCAAAGTTTCATGAAAATCCTTCAAGGGGTTTAGGAGATACAGAGCTGAAACCTTTGACCTTCAGTTGTGACCTTGACTTTGAGTTGACATGTCTGTCTCATGAGTTCTTGATGAGGTGATCATTTGACCAAAGTTTGATGAAAATCCTTCAAGGGGTTAAGGAGATACAGAGTGGACACCAAATGGAAGGCTCAAACCTTCGACCCAAAGTTGTGACCTTGACCTTGAGCTGGCATGGTTGACTCATCGTCTTGATGAGGTAATCATTTGACCCAGGTTTTATAAAATTCCTTCAAGGGGTTTAGGAGATATAGGGTGGACACGAAATGGAAGGCTAAAACCTTTGACCTTCAGTTGTGACCTTGACCTTGAGCTGACATGGCTGACTCATAAGTTCTGCACATCGCCTTGATTAGGTGATCGTTTGACCCAAGTTTGATGAAAATCCTTCAAGGGGTTTAGGAGATATAGAGCGGACACAAAATGGAAGGTTCAAACCTTTGACCCTAAGTTGTGACCTTGACCTTGAGCCGGCATGACTGACTCATGGGTTCTGCACATCGTCTTGATGAGGTGATCATTTGACCCAAGTTTTATAAAATTCCTTCAAGGGGTTTAAGAGATATAGAGCGGACACAAAATGGAAGGCTCAAACCTTTGACCTTGAGTTGTGACCTTGACCTTGAGCCGGCATGGCTGACTCATGGGTTCTGCACATCGTCTTGATGAGGTGATCATTTGACCCAAGTTTCACGAAATTCCTTCAAGGGGTTTAGGAGATATAGAGCGGACACAAAATGGCAGGCTCAAACCTTTGACCTTGAGTTGTGACCTTGACCTCGAACCGACAAGGCTGACTCATGGGTTCTGCACATCGTCTTGATGAGGTGATCATTTGACCCAAGTTTCATGAAAATCCTTCAAGGGGTTTAGGAGATATGGACCGGACACGAATTTGTTACGGACGGAAGGACGGAAGTACGGAAGGACGGACGGAAGGACGGACGGACGGAAGGACGGACGCAGACCATTCCTATAATCCCTCCGCCACGGCGGGGGATTAAAAAATGACAAGGGAAAGACCCTGTGACTCCACTGTAAGGAGGGGGTTAACCGTACCTCAAAATTTGCAGCAGAAGCCAACATTTTATATATGTATTTCAAACATTTAAAGGTAGACAGGCCCTGATCAACCTACACAACTCGGCTCGCCGATGCCGCCTTCATTCTTTAACTGTTGCCGCTCCCCGCACCTCAATGAAATATTTCTGGAACCGGTTCAGTAATACATACACTTCGTATGCTTAAAACGATAACTGAGATCTGACATATTATTGTACTGTTTTATAATCTCAAATCTCCTAATGCAGATTTAATGAATATAAATAAATTTCGAATTGGCTGTTCGTTTGAATAGAAAGAGAAATGCTTCTAAAACCCTTTACCACTGGCTTCAGAATAACTCTACATTTTATAAGAGATGTCTAAAAAGAATTTGTCATGTTTTCGTATCGGCGGGGCGAAAACACGACAACACGAAAACTCGACAAATACCTTATTTGTCGAGTTTTCGTGTTTCGTGTCGGCGGGGCGAAAACACGACAACATGAAAACTCGACAAATAATGTATTTGTCGTGTTTCCGTGTTGTCGTGTCGGCGGGGCGAAAACATGACAACACGAAAACACGACAAATACCTAATTTGTCGAGTTTTCGTGTTGTCGTGTTTTCGCCCCGCCGACACGAAAACTCGACAAATACAGGGCGCCGACACGACAAATTTATACCCGCCAACACGAAAACTCGACAGATAAATCTGTCGTGTCGGCGCCATTTAAACGTCGAATTTTCGCGTTAAATTTGTCGTGTTTTCGCCCCGCCGACACGACAACTCGACAAATTAGGTATTTGTCGTGTCTTTGTGTTGTCGTGTTTTCGCCCCGCCGACACGACAACACGAAATGGCAGAAATCAGCCACCATGTTGATGGGACAACGGTGCGGTTTATTTTCACTAATTTTGAAGAATATCAAGCGCTAAGTTGCTGTCGAAGCATTATATGCAGACGATAGGTAATGCAGTGGGGTTATGTGGTTTCATGATCAATTGATGAAACTTCATTTATGCAGTATTCATCAATTAATATCTATTTGAATGTTCTTTTCAGCCTAATGAGGTTTAACTCTAATTTAACGTCACAAATAATGTATTGATGATTTGTTACGCATTTTGCTCTTATCTTTGTTGTGAGTTATAATGATTTCCACCTTGTCATTGTATAAAAGAAGAACTTTTTTTAGAGAAAACTAATGTCCTTTTCAGCATGAGAGAAACATTAGACGGAACTTTATAAGGAAAATGGTTTGAACATTTTTACATTTAATTTTACTCGAAGAAGCTTCATCAAAAAGAATATTCTTCATACACCTCCCAAAAAGTAGGTCTTGTGACCTCCATCGCCAGAGAGACACATTTTAAACGAACCACAAATCGGTATAAGTACCCGGGGTAGATCGCGGAGTAAAAGGGTAATGTTTTTTTTTCTTTTAATTATAACAACAGCGCAACAAAGTGTGTTTTTATCAAATATCCTACTTCTCTTGGGGGATCCCCCTCAAACCCTCCTATGGAGGAGTGTGGGACACAACCTCCCTAACTAACCCCTCTGACTGTTGTCGCTTTGCCTTACCATTCAAATTTACCAAACAACCATGAACGCGCGTACTCAATTGCCTTGGTAAAATTTAGTATCTCGCTACGGCCATGGGCATGTTCTAAAACTAACACCCGGGCATTGAATTTAGGCCCCTTTTATCATATATAGTACACTAATTACAATTTGGAACACATCCAGTCTAGATCTAGGATAAAGATGTAAAAAAGAAATTAAAAAATAAAATGGCAAAATTATGTGGATTCACGGGCGTACTAGCGTATAGGTAACTACGCGCCTGGTTTTAGATATATTTTCGTTTACATTTCGAATACAATATAGTGGACGCAACTAGTCTCGTGTCTTTGAGAAAATCTAAGTTTGACTTCTATAGAAAACACATTAGAGGAAAATGAAATCAAAGTTGAAAATAAATAACCTTGTTGCCATTCTAAAGGCTACTCTTGTTTAGGATCCTGTTTTAGCAATCCTGATGTTGCGAACTTTGTCGAAAACGAAAAAGAAAGTCAATGTAGCATTCGTTTATTCGCTTCTTTGTTACGAACAATGTGTGGTAATGTTTAATTATAATTATGGTCAATGAAAAATATACATCAAAAATTTCAGTGAAGTAAAATGATAGCGATCATCACGCGTCTTTCACATACAGTCACACTTTCAAAAATAACATGTTTACTTGAGGTATCTGTTGATCTGAGCATTTCAAAAGTGAACAACTATACTTAAACAAAACAGTAACCCGCCACTTGCAGTTTGCATATATCTTAAAAATTACTGAAAGTAATTATCATATACATTGTGAATAATATTTCAAAATGCCAGACATATCTAATCATACAAAGGTATAATTTTATTTATTCCACCATACCACAATTTTAAAAACTCAGAAAATATACGTGGTGAATACCATTTATGAGATTACAGAAGTGCCCGTTTTTCATTTCCTATGGAAAAATAGGTTAAAAATCACACAAACAGCGACGTAATCTGAACGACAAACGTTGATTCTATTCAAGAGCAAATCACTAAATGAGATATATTATTTCGATTCTAACACGTTGCAAACAATTATTAAGCACATCCCTGACGATATCCATCAAATAAAGCCAGTTTTCCGTTGGTTTCTTGGTGAACCAGACTAGTTTAAAATCCAAGCACCTGAACAATGGACCGTGGCAAATTAGACGACACACCACAAAAAGACCTGATTGGTTTCATTGTTACATGGACAGTGAAATATTTTGATAAAAGTTATACCGGGTTTCATTTATGCGAGTAGTAATGAACGGACGTCTTGTATGAATATGACGTCATAATTGGCGCGATAATGTTCTCTTACTGGTCCGCGCGTCAATCGCTGTTTATCACGGAAGATACAGAGATTGAACTTCTTCTTTGTTTAATTGGCAGACAAATCGAGCCATGTTAGAATAATTTGTAAATGCTAGACTTTTCAAAAAAAAAAAGGACTGAAATAGATCTAGTAAAATGAGTAAATAACATGATTACATGTATATTGTTTGACTTTGTTTCAATTTGGAAATGTTATCAAGAACTTTATTATTATTTTAAGCGTATACTATACTTTCAGCATTTTTCTAGATATGGACAATCTAGCGAATGGCGAGTTTTGCCGTTGTGTTTAATATGCATCAACTTATGACACTATTTCTTGCATTTTTCAAACATAGTTGTCGTTCTTTCACTTTCGTTGAATTTCAGGAGCGACAACTCTTAATATTTCCTCAACTATGTTTCAAAACATTTCATTTGTCCGCTCTTGAAATTTAGATTTTAAGCAGACGTTTTCATCGTAGGTATGCCATTTGGTAGTTGCCGGACGGCGCCATATTTGAAGAACTGTGAGAAACTTCCGGCCATCTTACGGCCATAAACTGTGGTCTTGTAGAGTAGATGGTCAAACACTAACATATCTTGCGTCGACATTCGGTGAAAACTTATACTTAGCTGACTACAACACTCAGAACCCTAAAAATACACAGAACAAATATTGAATCAGTTAATGCACTGACGTTACGCACAAGACTGGTGCCTATGTGAAAGCGCCATTTCTTAGACTAAAAACAGAATTATATTACTGACTCCGGTATATATCGGAGTCTACCACAATTTGAAGGATTAGTATCTTTCATTTATATATATTGTAAAGTAATCCTAACCCTAACCTTTAGTCAGAATATTATACATATTATACACTAAATACGTGGGTACATGCAAATATTTGCGTGTTTTGTCGTGCGCTCCGAGGATAGTGATTTTGTGACATGCGCAGAACGACTGCACCAAATCTGTAAGCTGAGGCCTAATTCTGTCTAGTATATATAAGCTTAAAATGTAAAACGAACGCTATGCTAGAATAGCGTTAACTTATATAACATCTGCAGAATCCTTGCCCTCGCCCTCGCCCTAAAAGACTCTGGATCAAGCCAGTTCCTTGTCATGACACGAAGATACATGCAATGTTTAAATATAACAGATATTATTATATAACAGTTTCATTATCATGAAAAAAATTAAATAAAGGGAAGCAATTAGATACGCACTCTACTTGTTTTAATAAATGAATTTTCTCCCTTCTCTTACGACAACTTACCCCTTTTGGTTTATTTCTTGAATAATAGTACAGCCATTGAGGCGGAGGTCCAGGAATGTAGTCATGAATTCTATCTGGATGAAATGTTTCCCGTTCAAATTTATCAACAGAGTTATAAATAATAACACCTGATTTAATAGCACAGCGGCCAACTTCGAGATCCTCAAAACTTCCACTTTCTCTGCAAGTTCCTTTGCTTTGTATCCCCTTTTCGACCAATAATTTAAGTCCCGCCTTATTGAATATATACCCCGCCCCTCCACTCATATAAGGTGAATCATACCACGACGGTTCTAGCTGGTACCCGAGGTAAGATGGTTTCTTTTTGTCTAAACCCTTTAGTAAATGTCTGAGATTTTCCATAATCATGTATGTATCATCGTCTGCTTTTAGGAACCAATCAAAGTTATTTAATTCCGTGAGGTATAGATACTGAAGAACTTCCCTTGACTTTTCTGTCAAGTTTTGATATCCTTCCGGTGTGTCAATGAATATGACGTCACCGATAGATATTGTCGCGAAATTGTCACCATTCGCTGTTGTATATTCTTTCCGCTTTCCAGCACTGAGATCAATTGTCACTTTCTGCATTGCTGGGGTGACCGGCATCCCAGGCACCGGTGGAAGTGTAGTTTCATCACCGTAAGCGGAAGCAAAGAATACGTGCTTGTTACATCTTGGTGCCCACGTGAAGTTGACACCGGCTGCTTTTGTTACTACCCCAGTTTTCGTCGTGAGAATCCAGCAGAAAATCTGAACTTCATGGAATAGTTTTCTGGCCTCTGAGTCATCCACGTAAACTGCAAAGTAAACCTCATGATTATGGAGAAATAATATGTATGATTTTTGACGGGAACAGCTCGGGCCGAAAGTTGGAAAAAGTAGTACTGCTGTAATAGACTATATGGGTATGTTTATTTTTTCTCGTATTACTTGCTACAATTTTCATCACGTGAAATTTAGAGATATCTTACTCGATATTCCGACTAAGTTACTCTAAATTTCGGATTAGATCTATAGATCTCAAAATTTTGACTTAGTAATCTCTAAATTTCGAGTTAATAAATAGAGAGCACCTGACGGCACTAATGCCGTTCCTTACAATTCTTTCTTTTTTCCATTAAAGCAAACTTTTAATTAAGTCAATTTTCTCTTAAAATGAGATAGCTGAATGCACCCTTCGAACAAAGTAATAAGCAAGACATTAATGAAACATTGTTTAGAAACAAACAAGACCATATGCTCCAAGAGATGATAGTATCCAAATAAAAGCCAATTCGGCCCTTTTAACATAACCAGTTTACCTTTTTTTAAATTGAGGAACATATTTCTATCTTGTGTAACCACCTAATAAATTTAATAAAGTCTGAAGAGTGGTTGTTTTTATCCAAAATGGAGCACTTTTTCACGAGCCTTGGAATTAAACCTGTCGGTTATACAATTACCAATATACCATGCATCCTATAACAAAATTTGTAAAACTGAACAAACACAATAATCTACTAAACATTTACATCTTTACTTAATTACCTAGAACTTTAACAGTGTGGTATATCTCCTCCTGAAATATTTTGCTATCTTTAAGGCGTGGATGTTTTGCTTCACATATTTTTCACGTATATTTTACATGATGAATTATGTTCGCACGATTAAGATTTATTTTGCTTTTTTTCCTGGAATGCATTTACGTTCGCCCACTTGTGAACAGTATGCCAAGTCACTCGGCACTGTTATCTTATTCCTTTATATGTACGGGAAAATCCCTACTTTACAAGAGAGATTTTTAGCACGAACCTATCAGACCGATGAAAAGAACTTGCTATATGTAGGAGCTGTTTTTTCCGCTTTGGGTACATAGCAGAAACACGAGATTGAAATCTTAAGAGCAAGCTGGTCTATGTTAAGAGGATAGGTTTAGCACAGGTACGGCACAGGTACGGCTATATCGCTTAACTCAATGTAACCAGACCATAGATGGAAATAACCACTAGTAGCCTAAACGTCAGCAATAGACTCCATACTACGCATAAACAAAAATGTTTAGGCCTTTTATCTCACTTCCGCACTTCCGGTGAGCTGTGACCGCGTCGTGCATTGTCCATTCTCGTCAAAAATTTAGACTGTTAATATTCCTGTGTACACAGTTTTGACCCAAAGTTAACGAATATTTGTCAGATTGTTTCCTTAATAAAATATCGTACCACTTTTCAAATGGGTTATCTAGTTCAAAAGTTAAGTCACAAGGTCAGGTCAAATGATAATAAAAACTCTTTTACAAAGTCTAAGTCAAGGTCAAAAATTGGTTATACGAGATAAAAAGATATAGCTCACTAAGTCAAATCATAGAATAACCTTGTTTACACTTGTACACACATTCATAGTTTTTTTTTCTCTGTATAAACTTAAGGCGAAGTTTGAAACTACGTCATTTGTTTATAAAATGTCACAATTTAACCCTGGTATTAATAAAACCTGGTCAGCATGTTTGTTTAAATGAAATCTATGTAAGGTGTTTAACTAAACTAGGTCACTAGGTCAAATCATAACAAAACCTTTTAAAGCCCAAAAGATCACGTTTTCAGCTAAGTCATCCTGAAACTTTGGTAAAATGTTTGTCTTCATAAAATTTAGTTCAAGCTCGTAACTTGGTTGTCTGATAACAAAAACAGGTCACAAGGTTTAAATTTTCAAAAGAAAAAAAAACCCATAAGCACTCTTTAAGCTAAATAGGTGAAATTTTCTGTTTGATCTTCATGAATCATGGCCAATGAATCCAGATCAAGTTTGAAAATGATTCATCTGCGGTCAGAAACTAGGTCACTAGAACAAGTTTCATACCTTAAAAGGCACATTTTTATACTTCATGAAAGCTTGTCAGAACATTTAGTTCTATAGAATCTGGGTCAAGCTGACCATATTTCATCTGGAGTCAAAATTTAGGTCAAGTCATTGAAAAACTTGGTTACCACTCTTAGAGTTGACTTTTTCTACCAGATAAGCAAAAATTAACCTTCGTTACTATCTTGTTTGCAAAATATCTCATTTCAAACTTCAAAGCAATATCCATGTTTGTCAATCCTAAATTTATACATCATGAATGGATTTCCATTGAGGGTTAGGAGTATATCTTCCAAACACAGAAATATTTGATAAACGAACAACATCTTAACCAACAATCAACCTGACCATTACATGTTCTGCCTTAAAAAGTTGCCTCCCTTTAAAATGAATACAATTTGTAAAGAAATGAAAATAAACAATTGTTGAAAACTACGTTCAACCTAGTTATGTGAAATTTCAACACTGGAGCATTATTGCAAATGCAGCGAAACGAAGATATGTAACAGTTCTTTGAAAATGGTAAGTTTTTAAAGGCGCTGAACTTTCCGAAAGTGTGACCCTTTTCCGGAGTTCAATGTATAATGTTTTATCTACGCTAGCTACATCGTTGGATAATCTCAGTAGGCAACAGGTGTCTAAAGAATAAAAAAAATAATAAAAAAATGTATTTGCAAAACAAGTAGGGGATATTGGGTGAGTTTTTCTCTTCGTGCTTCTAACATGAAATCAATTGCTGACTCCTGATTTTTTTTTATATAAACACAACTTACTTTCGCCGTCTGCCAATGGTACGCCATCCGAACTTGGTTCGAATACGGTAAAAGAAGGGGATATTTCTGAAAAAGATATAAAGTATGCTGTATCACCTATGCATTTTCATTAAACAGATATATATCGCTTAAGATATCCGAAGCACATTTGGTGTGCATTTCTACAAATTGTAGTTTCTAGCCAAGTGTTATGTTGAAAAGCGCTTTTGGACTGGTTGATAACATGTAAGGAACAATATCTAACCGAATAATGTCCTTAATAAACAGATCCAATCATCCTTTAGTGCATGTGTGCGTAAATCATGGGTAAAGCGGAAATTATTTCACTCCTGGTATGTCTATTACACAAAACAAGACACTTTTATGCATATACTCGCATTTATTTGAGGACGAAGGTAGTATCGCGCCGACCTTTTCTTGAAATGTGTCAATATGAGAGTATCTGACTTCAGCTGATCTGTATTTAAATGCATACTATTCAACAACACTTTTTTGTTTTCAAATTTTTGAAGCAATTGTATAAACGTAGAAAAAGGATTGTGAATGAAGTATGCCTATGCCAAGGTTCATTTACTGGTTCAAGTTTTGTCTGCTCGGTATGAGCTTTCTTCTGAGCTGTCCATAACTTGCAACGTTTCAAATAATCATTTTTTCAACACATTATTGAAGCCGAAAGTTTTTCACATAGTATTATACATTCTCATAACTATACGTATGCAGTCACTTTTGACCAGTGAACAGTTCAAACATATAATAGCCCATAAAGCTCCTAAGACAAAATTTACATGTACCGAGCATATAAAGGTTTGTTACCTAAATGGTGCAAACTGTCAAAATAATTTTTATATTTGATATATTGCTAACGTAATAAGTAAGCACAGCTAGTGCTTGATTCCTTTTTCATTGTGTCATTGCTATAATTATAGTTGAATTGCTGTAAATAATAGGACTTGGTTTATTTGTGGCTGATTTGGGTTCATTGTGTCGGTAGCTGGATCCTAGTATCACACATTATGTTATATACAATAGTTAAAGGAACCAGATATATTTGTTAGAACAAACTATGCTATGTACGAACTTGGACCAATCAGATACAAGTTCAATAAATAGCACCAATCAAAGCTCACATCTGCTAAGGTATAAATAGGTAGATGGATGACAGAGGGATCATTCTGTGTTCAGCGATAGAAGAAGACACATCGAGGATTCAACTAATAATTTATCCCAGTACCTTGATAAGTAAGTTATTGCAACTACACCGTCAGGGCGGACAAGTTATTAAAAAAAAGACGTTTGAAGTTCAAAGACTAAAGAAGAGTTGCAGAATTTCATCAAGGTTTCGAGCTATAGGGCCAGTGCATAGGAGGTTACCTTAAGGGTAGTTGAATGCTATAGTCGATAGCAAATATAGGCTGAGCATCGGAAAGCTGAGGCAGAGGCATAGGTTTTGGTGATACACTTAGACAGTAGGTGGGTTCCAGCTTATAGACTAGGTTCAGTGTTATTGGCGAAGTACAGCCAAGGCATCGGGGTTACACCTATACTGTAGTTGAATGCTCTATGTGATAGCATATAAGCGCTGAGCATCCAGGAGTCAGTGCAAACATATAGAGTTGTAGTTTTAATTAAAAAGACATATGCTGAGCATCTATGCGATAGGACTCGTATGTTGTTGATTCAAACACATTGTCTGACGGGAACTTCGACGAAAAGACCAGTTAAATATAGTATTTCCAGCCTATAGGAGTTTGAGCTGATTTCATTAGTTGAAGGTTGATAGGTGAAACATTGAGTGATGTTTGCCTGATCCCTGAAATTATCTGATGTTCGTCCATCGCTCAGCGAAGATGACCATGACATCATGCTCTATGTAGTTGCCTGGGTTCGGTGTGTCCGAAAGTGACTCTTCAGGCCAATCCGGGCGGGCACCTGTGTTCAGTGTCTGTAGTTGAGGTGCTCGTTGACCTCATCTTGCGAAGCGTACGTCTACTCTTGCACTCCTCCAACCGTGCTGTCTCTGCGTTTCTGGCTCCTGTTGATATTGCTGTTTTCCATGCTGTGCGGTCCTTCGCCAATTCCTCCCATGTGTCTGTGTCAAATCCAAGTGACTTCAGGGATGCTTTCAGACTGTCTTTGAAGCATTTCCGCTGACCACCTAAGGACCTAGTCCCAGCAGTTAGCTCACCCAGCAGAAGTTGTTTGGGGATACTTGTATCTGGCATGCGGCAGATGTGACCAATCAAACGTACTTGCGATTGCTGGAGGATGACATATATCGAGGGGAGTTTAGCTCGAGTGAGTACATCAGTGTCTGGGATTTTGTCTTGCCACTTGATATTCATCAGCTTGCGAAAGCAGGTCAAGTGAAAGTGGTTCAGTCGTCTGGCGTGTCTGGCATAAACTGCCCATGTTTCACAAGCATATAGCATTGTTGTGATCACGACAGCCCTGTAGACACTTATCTTTGTTTCGAGATGTATGCCGCGACGTTTCCATACTGTGGGTTGTAGTCTCCCAAATGCAGCACTGGCTTTTGCTATACGATAGTTGATTTCATCATCTATGTGAACTGCTTTCGACAGGGTGCTACCAAGGTAAGTAAACTTGTCGACGGCTTGCAGCTTAGCATCGTTCACATGTATGCTGGGTTCGACAAATGGCTTGCCTGCTGCGGGTTTGTGAAGCACTTCGGTCTTCTTTGTGCTTATGGTAAGCCCGAAGTTGTCACATACCCTGGAGAATTGGTTGACATAGTGCTGTCTGGCTCTGTTGTTGCATTGATGGCACAGTCGTCGGCAAACAGCAGATCACGGATAATGGATTCCTTCAGCCTTGTGACAGCTTTCAGTCGCCGCAGATTGAAGAGTTTGCCATCAGTTCGGTATCTGATGCCTACACCTGGGTCTTCGTGATTGAAGGCATCGGTCAGCATAGCGGAGAACATCATGCTGAATAAAGTAGGGGCCAACACACAACCTTGCTTGACTCCGTTGCTCACAGGAAAGTCATTGGATGTTTCTCCATCGTCTAGCACTCGTGCCATCATACCATCGTGGAACTGACGAACTAAAGCGATGAAGCGATTAGGGCATCCAAACTTGGCCATGGTTTTCCACAGACCTTCTCTGCTTACAGTGTCAAATGCCTTGGTCAGGTCAATGAACGTTGTGTATAAGACCTGGTGCTGTTCCTGGCATTTCTCTTGATGTTGACGGGCTGCAAACACCGTATCGACAGTCCCGCGGTTTGCGCGGAAGCCACATTGGCTCTCTGGTAGTAGACCAACTTCTAGATTATCTAGCTCGTAATTAAAATCATTTACGAATCATTTACGCAAGGTAAAAGGAAAATTTTATATATGACATATTTGGTCCCACCAGCTATACGTTTTAACCAAGGACATTCTACATCGTTTGTCTGCTAGTCTAAGACAAAGTCACCTTAGCGATTGGACCCATGTCATTGTTCAAGATACTAAAGGCGAAGGCACTTCCCTGGGTTATATAACTCGTATCCTGACACAAACCCGTTTTTGAGCATCATTTTAGTTATACAGTCATCGGTACAAATTTGTTCTCTCACCAGAATCGGGCAACTTCATCCAAGAATTATGGAGAACAAATAGCCTTAAACATTAGACAATAAGGGAGAACATACCCACAAGCTGGTATATCATATAAATCTACAAGCCCTGGCTTAGAAATCTCTTGTGCTTCATCTGCGGAGCTAACTGTGGGCACAGTTTACCGATACCATGCTGCATGTTAATATCATTTTTGAAAGGACGATAAAATAAGATTTTATTTCAGTTTTATTTTAATGTATTATGTGTAAATAGGAAAAGACTTAAAGCGAAACCATAACGTTTAAAGATAAGATTTCTAATTAGCTCATACAGAAAGAATGGCAGTTCAATCAAGAGTCACGTTTCTCTAAATAGAGCATGCTGTTTTTAGACTTGTGCTGACCCTGTTCAAATCATTTTTTAAACATCTCGTATCGTTAAGATATCTTGACATAATTATTTAACTGGTTAACATGGCTTCAATTTTATTGGTTAAAGTAATTCGTATGCGGACGTCGAAATAATCAGCAAATCAAGCATGGTTTGCTGGCGTACCGATGAAAGTATAGTGGTATCAGGTGTGTGATGAGAAATTAGAGCACGGTTCGCGGTTGGTAAGCGGGAGAGATATCCACAAAATAGCTTTTCTATCGTGTGCAATTGTAAATTTAAGCATACCTCTACATTACCAATGGGAGAATTTAAACATGGTTGTGAAACACAGCAAAAACTAGAGAACATGATGGCATCCTTCAGTCGACGTCGACTTTGGTGTTGTCAATTTATATATTTGTAGTAACAGCTACACATACGTACAAAGAGAGGAAAATCAGTTTACATGTTGGCATCCTTCAGTCGACGACGACTTTGGTGTTGTCAATTTATATATTTGTAGTAACAGCTACACATACGTACAAAGGGAGGAAAATCAGTTTACATGTTGGCATCCTTCAGTCGACGACGAATTTGGTGTTGTCAGTTTATATATTTGTAGTAACAGCTACACATACGTACAAAGAGAGGAATCAATGGTTCAAAGCATAATGTGCACGCGTATATATACATTATGTATAGCAGACATCACTTGTAACTAAGGATTCGTAAAATATAATGCACGATACCTGGAGGACCGGCCCGAATCCCAGTTACGAGTGGTTTCTTTGACTTTCGTGTTATCATTTATGAACGCGGGTTTTAATGCATGGTATTTTAACATCTCCGAATTTTAGCACAGATTTTGCAAGTGTAGACGAAAGCCATGAAACAAGAATGTCTAAAAACACTAATTCAGCATACTTCGGCAATGGTTTTTAGGAATGGAATTCCACCAATACTGACACTCTTTTACAGTGTTGCAATAACACGTGCGAAGTTTAAATACATCCATTGCATGGATTTTACATAAAGAATACATATACTTACTTTGATTGCTGACGGAGAGGTACACAGTTATACAAATTATGAAAACAAGGACGATAACTGCAGCGAAATATTTGACAAGATATCCTCTTCCACTCTGCATCATGATTGTGCAGATTTTGATCAAACTTGACACGTGACTTAAATTCCATTAACATGCATTACTGTTCACCTTTCCACAGTTTGGTCGTTAGATTTGAATTACTCCAACAAATCTCACAATGAACACATTTTAATGTTTTATCCAGTCATTGCTGCGAAGCGTGCATAGTAAATTTTCTGTTTAGTAAAGTACTTAATCGTAAATTGAAAGGTTAAGAAATAAAATTTTATCTCAGCTGTGATAATCACAACAAATTTGTAAACTTTTTACTCATTTGAACAGCTGGTCAGGAACTCCGTCTTTATGTAGTTCATATATGGCCGATAAGCTGACAGGGGTCTGGAGATAACGGAACCAAACTACAATTACGTCAAATTTATTTTAAGTTTCTATAGTTTTCCATACATGAGCTTATCTCTGAATATACAAAACTGTTTCCGCGTTCTGAACTGTGGTATTTTCATTCGTGCACCCCCGTGGGTTAGCTAATCGTATTAAAAGCCTAATACTCAATAGTCGCGCTGTATGGCTTTAAGGTAACGTGCTGTGTGACTTTAAGTCTTTAAGGGAATGCGCTGGGAATGCGCTGGGAACGCGCTGTATGGCTTTAAAGGAACGCGCTGTGTGGCTTTAAAGGAACGCGCTGTGTGGCTTTAAGGGAACGCGCTGTATGGCTTTAAGGAAACGCACTCAATGGCTTTAAGGGAACGCGCTGTATGGCTTTAAGGGAACGCGCTGTGTGGCTTTAAGGAAACGCACTCAATAGCTTTAAGGGAACGCGCTGTATGGCTTTAAGGGAACGCGCTGTGTGGCTTTAAGGGAACGCACGTATGGCTTTAAGGTAACGCGCTGTGTGGCTTTAAGGGAACGCGCTGTATGGCTTTAAGGGAACGCACTGTATGGCTTTAAGGGAACGCACTCTATGGCTTTAAGGGAACGCGCTGTATGGCTTTAAGGGAATGCGCTGTGGGATTTTAGGGAACGCGCTGTATGGATTTAAGGGAATGCGCTGTATGGCTTTAAGGGAATGCGCTGCATGGCTTTAAGGGAACGCGCTGTATGGCTTAAAGGGAATATGCTGTATGGTAGGACTATGCTTAAGGGAACGCCTGTAGGGCTAGGAACTTTAGCTTAGGGAATGCGCATGCTAAGAATGTGTGCTTTAAGCGAATGCGCTGTATGGCTTTAAGGGAATACGCTTTATGGCTTTAAGAGGATGCGCTGTATGGCTTTAAGGGAACGATGGGCATAAAAAAATCCATATGAGGCTTATCCTCAGCCTGTATCATTTCTACGTTCAAATTGGACAATTTTCCAAAAGCCACAATGCTGGAAAGGGCACTGTAGAAAGTCGAAAGCGCGATAATGAAAACACAAAACTACCATGATGAATACTGGAAGCCGAATCGTGCGAATGTTGCACTCTTTGAACTCTTATGGACTAAATGCGAAATGAGCTATATGCGTTCGCTGAGTGTAATTGGAGAATATCCCCACAAACTCTTTCTCCTCAGATTTGACACTGAAGTTTGATTTGCATAAAAGCAAACTTTCTGCTTATTGAGTAAACGATGTTTGTCTGTTCGCCGCCAGTTCCACTAGCCCGAATTTTGATCTCAGAGTCTACTTTCATTGAAACTAACGGAAAGTGAATTACGAATTATATCTGAACTACTGGTTTCGCCCATTTCATAATGGTCAACGCTTTAGACGTATCCGACGAATTACGAAAGAACTGTAGTGTCAGATGAAAAGAATATCTCAACTCGATATTTTGAAATATTTAATCGAAATCTAATCTTACTGACTCTGATAGCACTTAAGATATCAATATCAACATCAACGCCATTTTTACATAAAATTTACAGTTTTTGTCGACATTTCCACTCTATACTGTTTTCAAGATAAACTTGAAGTTAAGTTAAGTTTGATCAAAATATGCACAATCATTATGCAGAACGTATAGAGGAAGAGGATATCTTGTCAAGTTTGACTTACCGGCTCAAAACTTCAATAGACGTATTTCAAAATTTCGATTTTAACTCGAAATTGTATTGACTCGAGATTTCGACAAATTATGTCGAAATTTAGGCTGAACTATTACTGTATATGGACATAGTAAAGGTCCTGCCAAACACCAGGCACCTTTGGTTGTCCTAGACAGTTATAGAATATGACCGGGTAGTGTACGTCCTTAAAATTATTACTTCTTTGGTAAGGAAATGTAGCTACACCCTACACGAACCAACCGGATTCTTGGGTGTAGCTCTAGAGGTGACGACAGGCTATAAGCATTGACCGAATAGTTTTCAAACTATGAATATTTTACTCTGTTGGCCATACCGGAAGTTTTTCTACCTGGTTCTAGCAGTTACGACCGGAATATATATATCTGTATAATATATGCGGGCATACAGATATTGGTCGGTGCTTCAATTTGATACAAAGATGTTATATTGAATAGATCTTTTTTGCTAGGTTTAACGTCGCACCGACACAATTATAGGCCATATGTTGACTTTCCAGCTTTGATTGTGGAAGAAGATCCTAGATGTCCCTCCGTATATTATTTCTTTACGAGCAGGTACCTCGGTAGAACCACAGACCTTCCGTAAGCCAGCTGGATGGCTTCCTCACATGAAGAATTCAGCGCCCTGAGTGAGGCTCGAACCTACATCGTTGTGGGCAAGTGATTTGAAGGCAGCGACCTTAACCGTGGCGTAGGCACCATAGAATAGAGCTAGAAGCCAGGGTAGGATTAGGTTCCTAGTTCGATTCCCTACATGCTGGATACATACAATAAGCATATGTGGATGTGAAGGTAGATTTATCTACTTGGCAATTTTACTTAAGGAGAAATAGCGATGACAAATTAATTTATTAACATTTTTACATCCGAAGTTCAAATTTGGGGTTAGGAAGCAAGATTCTTTGCTATAGCCGGAGTGAAGGTAGGGGCGTTCACTGCACAATTTTACTTTAGGAGGCAAGATACTTTGCTATAGCCGGAGTGAAGGTAGGGGCGTTCACTGCACAGTTTTACTTTAGGAGGCAAGATACTTTGCTATAGCCGGAGTGAAGGTAGGGGCGTTCACTGCACAATTTTACTTTAGGAGGCAAGATACTTTGTTATAGCCGGAGTGAAGGTAGGGGCGTTCACTGCACAGTTTTACTTTAGGAGGCAAGATACTTTGCTTTAGCCGGAGTGAAGGTAGGAGCGTTCACTGCACAGTTTTACTTTAGGAGGCAAGATACTTTGCTATAGCCGGAGTGAAGGTAGGGGCGTTCACTGCACAATTTTACTTTAGGAGGCAAGATATCTTGCTATAGCTGAAGTGAAGGTATAGGTGTTCACTGCACAATTTTACTTTAGGAGGCAAGATACTTTGCTATAGCCGGAGTGAAGGTAGAGGCGTTCACTGCACAATTTTACTTTAGGAAGCAAGATACTTTGCTATAGCCGGAGTGAAGGTAGAGGCGTTCACTGCACAATTTTACTTTAGGAGGCAAGATACTTTGCTATAGCCGGAGTGAAGGTAGGGGCGTTCACTGCACAGTTTTACTTTAGGAGGCAAGATACTTTGCTATAGCCGGAGTGAAAGTAGAGGCGTTCACTGCACAGTTTTACTTTAGGAGGCAAGATACTTTGCTATAGCTGAAGTGAAGGTAGAGGCGTTCACTGCACAATTTTACTTTAGGAGGCAAGATACTTTGCTATAGCCGGAGTGAAGGTAGAGGCGTTCACTGCACAATTTTACTTTAGGAGGCAAGATACTTTGCTATAGCCGGAGTGAAGGTAGGGGCGTTCACTGCACAATTTTACTTTAGGAGGCAAGATACTTTGCTATAGCCGGAGTGAAGGTAGGGGCGTTCACTGCACAATTTTACTTTAGGAGACAAGATACTTTGCTATAGCCGGAGTGAAGGTAGAGGCGTTCACTGCACAATTTTACTTTAGGAGACAAGATACTTTGCTATAGCCGGAGTGAAGGTAGGGGCGTTCACTGCACAATTTTACTTTAGGAAGCAAGATCCTTTGCTATAGCCGGAGTGAAGGTAAAGGCGTTCACTGCACAATTTTACTTTAGGAGACAAGATACTTTGCTATAGCCGGAGTGAAGGTAGGGGCGTTCACTGCACAATTTTACTTTAGGAAGCAAGATTCTTTGCTATAGCTGGAGTGAAGGTAGAGGCGTTCACTGCACAGTTTTACTTTGGGAGGCAAGATACTCAGCTGGTCGAAAGTTAATAGATAACAGGCACAGATGCTCGTCCAGTCCTTTCTAGCTCATATTAAGACAGTGGTATTTCACTGATGTGAAAGGATATGATTATAAGCAGCAAGACAAATTTGCTTGGACTAGATACTATGGAACGCCATAGCTGTCTTATGTCGGGATATTATGTCTTATTATGTTAAAACACAGTGTTTTCGGCGTTCCATAGTATCTAGTTAAGGCAAATTTGTCTTGCTCCTAATAACTATTTGGAAAAATTAACACCACACCTAGACATGATAACATAGCATTTTAACAACTAAAACATTGTATCGACAAGTTAACACAACAATTAGAGAAGTTAACATAGCTTTTTAACATAATAACACGCTTGGTAGACAAGATCACATGACATTCTAACCTGATAACATAGCATTTTAACATGAGTCATAGTACTAGTTAATATCACAATTAGAGAAGAAAACGTAGCGTTTTAACATAAGAGCACGCTCTGTAGACAAGATCACACGATACTTTATCATATCATGATAGCTGATTATCATAATAACACACACAGCAGACAAGATTACACTTTGCCATGATAACATGGCTAGTTAACTTAATAAGACACTGTTTCGACAAGTTAACAGCACACTTTGACAAGAGAACATAGCTTTTAAACAAAAAAAACAAAACATTGTTTTGACAAGTTAACATCGCTCTCTGATATGATAATATGAAATGCCCCACAAGACAGCTGCGGCGTTCTATAGGATAGTAGTCCAGTAAAGTCGTGTAAAAATACTTCAGAAATTGGAAAAAGCACAAAAACTTGGTACATAACTTTAGGTCAAAATAAAAAATGAGCGTGAGAGCCACTCTTAAAGATCCAATATGGCCGACAAATCCAAGATGGCCGTCATACATGTACATATTTTTAAGAAATACCTAATATTATCTATAATACTTGCAGTCATCAGTATGATTAGTTTGAATCACTTGTTTGCATAAAATCGAACATACTGGATCATCAAAAATACTATACTTATCACAAACGTGGAAAAGGTTGTCTCCCCTTGATACAAATTTGCTGTTTAGCAGAAGAAAAATCAGAATGCAATTTTGTGAGCCAGAATTCAGTAAGCAGTGGTAACTGACATAATTATAAAGAATATTTAAAATGGCAACAATCCCATGTAGAACTTTACAACAATTGTAAAATATGTTAACTAGTGTGTATTAGTGAATAAATGACACGTGTTTCACTTTGTCATTAGTTTTCACGACTCCGAATTTTGTTAGTATTGCTGTGTTCGTTTAAATCTATTTAAACTAAGGGAATTGATGACTATTAGAATCAAAGCCTTAAGATGTCTGGTGGTTGCGGGTTTTGCTTAGAGTTATTTTCATTTTAAATGCCAATCTATAAATATACAAGTATAAGAAACAAATACTAATGTGCCTCATATCTCAGATAAACTCTGCCTGACCTTACATGAACAGCTGGAAGTCAGTGATGTAACCATGGGCTGGAATACCTAATCATTGACAGATCTTATATAATCTAAATGGCCAGTGTGAATGGATAGAGGATGAATAAGAACTGCTTGATCATTGATAATTCATCAGTATTGTTCATGAATGGGACTACTTTGTGTAGCACATGAACAAATTCCTTTGGGTGTGATTTGGAATCAAATAAAGATGCTACATGATTGTCAGAAATACACTTAACTTTGGTTGCGGGTTTATAAAAATATAATTATGTCCGTGTACGTGGTACAGTATGTGACTGCTACTTCGTACATGTGAACACTCAGTCAGACAATGTTTCTTTGGGGAAAAGTTAGTGCCATTTGATCAGCCTAATTCAATTTACATTTGCGTGTTTCAGTAATAACTTGTTTTTGTCAATTTAAAGCACATTGTCATTTATAAAGTTTCTTAGTTCCATATTAGAAGTATATAATGTACAGTCACTAAGAGGCAGAATCAATCAGTTCTACAAAGAAGAGTGTTCTAATATCTATTTCTGTACATTTTGTACAGTTTTCACACCACGAGTATTATTTATTTACAATTGGTAAGGCCATGACACTACCAATTAAGCGGTCCAACGCTGTCCTGCCCAGTACAATTCGTGATTACCGGTGAATATATCAAGCTTTTGAATGCATTTGCTACACATTGCTACAAACAAATAAAAACTGTTCATGTAATATTCCTGTGGTATTGATGAAATAGGACACTGAACCCATATCAAGGAGGGTTGGGGTTTTCAAAATATGACTGAACGTCGTTGTTTTCTTACGTCTGAATCGCGAGCAGTCAATGATACTCTCCTGGCCACTTTTTACCTCCCATACAACCGATACAATGTTGTTCCTAAAACCTTATGCATTAAATAATTCATCTCTTTTCTAGATTTAAATCAAAAGATTGTATTGCAGACCTCTGTTCAACACTGTTTTTCGGGCGACGACAGACAATAAGCAACATTGATAATTTGATTTTTGATCGTAACATTTACATTTCACATAAATATTCACTCGATTTAAGAACATATAGCTTGAATAAATGGCAAGTAATGTTTAAGCGAATGCAGTGTAGCAAATGAGACAAAAGTGGGCCGGATGGCGTCTCATGATATTGCCATGAGAACTATTAATAAAGATTTGTCCACAGAAAATATTATTTTGACATATCAACTAAATTGCTCTTTCTACATGATATAACAGTTTCATCGATTTTTTGATGAAATGTGAAGAAACGAAAGCACATTTCCGGGTATTTATTGAACACCCTTTATACAATTTGGTTTTGTTTATGAGATGTTGATACTTTCATTTGACAATTTTTCATTTAGCACATAATTGTACATAGACAAACAGACTTTGGGCTTCTGATGTTAGCAGGGCCTTTTATTCACATCAAGTGATAATGTATTAATGCAATATGTATTTGTTACCAAGAATGGCACAATTTTAAATTTGTGGCAGCCACGGATATAATGCAATTTTCCGAAGTTTCTGTTTTTATCTGTCACTCTTAGATTTGAAGTCACTATTTTTGATTTTCCTGACAGCTGTTGGTGAGGCTTTGCCTTCATAGGTTGCGACAAGACATTGGCTGTCTGAGTGTGAGACATAAAATCTGTTTATGAAACTTTTACCAGTTTATTTGATTTCATAGCGTCATTCCCAGTTCTTGTTTCTTTCGCATCTAAAATTGAGCCTGTCTTAGGTGAAGTCTGTCGATACCTTTCTTTACAAGAGAACATGTTCAGTAGCTGATGTCAATGAGATTCGCAAGCATCAGTATTCTGTTCACGCAAAGAGTATGTCTACAGCATACATTCTTCCATCGTCTGCTAAAGCTCTTGAACATACCAGATAGGTTGCCTATCAGGTCGGGAGGTATTTATCCCTTTCCTCAGATTCCAAGTCAAGACGAATGAGGTATTTCCGATAAATTGGAACCTTTCTAGAAGTTATTGCCTCAAGCACCAATCTCATGCCAATAGCTCCTCAAGTGCACATGCACCCTAGATATAGTCGGTCGAGGAAGATGTAATGCAAAAGTGCTGAAATGCTCTGCACCGCCTTATGGAAGTTTTACTCATGTTGACTTGTGTGTACTGACACATGTATCTGACGTTTACAGTACCTTATTTCAGATAACATTTCACTTTGTTGAGTGATATATATCATAGAATAGTTAGATCTGCTACGTGTTTTCCATGCTTTGACCTTGAAAGCAACTTTAAAAAATTAAATATTTTCAGCCTTAGTCTTCATTGTTACACAGTTTGTATTACGTCATCAATAATTATCTGATCAATGTAGAGGGTCATCCAATAAGTTCTGATAATGGTCTCATATCTTTTTCATTTTATATCGCAAAGTAATAAAACATGGCACGCATGGACATCAGTCGCTTTAGCGTCATGGCCGCGGTAAGTCCAGCTGAACAGCATGTGTACATAAAAATTGAGTTTTGAGAGGGAAAACATGAAAGGAAATCCATGAAAATTTATCAGAAGCTTGTGGTGGATCTGCAGTGTCATTTAATACAGTTTATAGGTGGATTAGACATTTTGCCGAAGGAAATTTTGACATTTCCGATGACCCCCGCAGCGGGCGACCGTTCGAGGCTACAAACAAGTTTCATGTTGAAAAAGTAAAGAAACTTTTGGAGGAAGATAGACGTTATACATGTGAGGAGTTAGCTGAGGGTTTTGGAATTGCTCATGGATCAGTTCATACGATATCAACGAGGCATTTGAAAATGCGGCGGGTTTCCTGAGGTGGGTCCCTCATCACCTGAATCGGGACCAAATGACGAACAGGGTAGTAGTTGCAGAAAAACACTTAAAGCGGTATGAAGGTGAAGGTGATAGGTTCCTAAATAGTATTGTTGCAATAGATGAGACGTGGTTACGAAGCTATGAACCTGCATTGAAATCGCAATCTTCCGAATGACACACTCCTTGGTCATCAAGGCCTGCAAAATTCCAACGAAAGCAGGGAAATCTGAAACAGCTGGCAAATATGGCAAATGATAATGATGTTTTGCCGAAGGAAATTTTGACATTTCCGATGACCCCCGCAGCGGGCGACCGATCGAGGCTACAGACAAGTTTCATGTTGAAAAAGTAAAGAAACTTTTGGATGAAGATAGACGTTATACATGTGAGGAGTTAGCTGAGGGTGTTGGAATTGCTCATGGATCAGTTCATACGATATAAACAAGGCATTTGAAAATGCGGCGGGTTTCCCGAGGTGGGTCCCTCATCACTTGAATCGGGACCAAATGACGAACAGGGTAGTAGTTGCAGAAAAACACTTAAAGCGGTATGAAGATGAAGGTGATAGGTTCCTAAATAGTATTGTTGAAATAGATGAGACGTGGTTACGAAGCTATGAACCTGCATTGAAATCGCAATCTCCCGAATGACACACTCCATGGTCACCAAGACGAAAACGAAAACAGGGAAATCTGAAACAGCTGGCAATTATGGAAAATGATAATGGTGGTGTACACAGACTATTTGGACAGACAGCTAACGGAACGTATTATGCAAAAAATTTGCAAGAGAAATTGAGGCCAGCTTTACGTAAAAAGCGACCCGCAAAATTCGGGAGTAGTGTTGATTCATGACAACGCGACGCCGCATAAATCAGACCCGATGACGTCACTAATTAAGGAATATAAATGGGAAATATTATCGCATCCGTCGTATTCTCCAGACTTAAGTCCATGTGACTATGACCTGTTCCCCAAATAAAAAATGCCGCTACGGGGAGTTCGTTTCGATGATCTAGAAGACTTTAAAGTTGCCGGGCCGAGGAACTGCGAAGCATCTCCGATGGTTGCCTGGCAACTGGAATCGCGGATCTTCCGAAGAGATGGAATGCGGTAATCCGAAGCAGGGGTCAATACTTTGAAGGAATATAGTACAGGTATGACACTATTTATTATAATTTGTTCACTATAAGACCATTATCAGAACTTATTGGATGACCCTCGTATTAACAGATATTGTGACAGTCGCTGCAAAGTTACGAACATTGTACTAACTCGACGCTTTAATCTATACTTGCATTTCTAAGTTGAAGTTGGTGTCAGAGGAACCACACATTTATATAGAAACTTAGTTAAAGGTCCTGCATATTCTCCAAATTACCTACCATCTATAAACTATGGTTCAAGTCTTCAAGTCATAGAATTTGTACTTTTAACGTCATGGAAGAATCCACCATTTGTGTCTTATGGACGGACATGGAGACGTTTGAATAGATGTACAATAAG
This sequence comes from Mercenaria mercenaria, assembly GCF_021730395.1. Taxonomy (NCBI): domain Eukaryota; kingdom Metazoa; phylum Mollusca; class Bivalvia; order Venerida; family Veneridae; genus Mercenaria; species Mercenaria mercenaria. Next base: position 48,995,635 of record NC_069376.1, read on the forward strand.
CATGTCCTCAATTTTTCCTTCCATCTATGTACAATTCTTTAAGAGACAATCTCTCTTACTTTTGAAGAAATCGAACGATGACACTTTGTAATATTCTTGGATTATTTGTTATCATAGCAACCACATTTGTTGCCATAGCAACAAATTAAAAAAAACATTGGCATTCTCCACTTTGCCATCTACCCAGGGACCACGTTTCATGAAGAAAAAAATATTTTATACTAATTAAGTCATCGCAGTATCCCATTTTGCATTATTGACGGATTGGCAGGCATACGGGGGCAACCTATAAGGCCCCTCCGGCTTAACACTGACAGGGAATTAACAACAATATTTAATGTATTGTCGTGGAGGGAATGCAAGTTATTCCTAATATCATACAAACTACATACATTAATATTAAATAGAAATTTTTAAATATGAAAATATGACAAAATCTGCACTATGATAATATTAAACTAAGTTTAATGGCTATATTTTAGCCGTTGCCATGGAAATAGAAAGAAATTAACAGCATTTGAATTGTTATTCTGTGTTGTTGATTCAAAGTTCAGATTTATCTTATCATATACATTAATATTTCGGTGCATTTCGAGGATGAATGTAAATATAATGACTTTTCATTAAAATCTTGTATGGTAAATAATGCGTTTTGTGGCCATTTTTAAAAAATGGCGGCCATATCGACCATCTTGACAGATATCAAATGGTGCCCTTGAAAAAATGTTTCTTTTGCTTTGATATTTGATGATTTTCCCATTCTTTGAACTAGTTTGAAGTAATTTGGCATTTTCTGTTGCGAATTGATCGGACTATGAAATGACGTCTCCTAAAATATTCAAATTGTTTCATATTTGTAGAAAAGACGTTCTACATATAAAACATATTCCTTTTATTGAAATAATGCCATTCAACCTCTGTGATTTTAATAAATTGCCGTTAAAAAAGTTTGCTTCAGATCCAGATCAATTGGTTTAAGCTTTAATAGTAAAAATTCAGGATTAATCCAAATCATACGTATTTGAATAAAAAATCAAACATGAATAACTACCTTAAAATTGTAAAATTCGTTCACGAAAAAGCTGCGCCCGCGTCATAAGGGATAGGTTCTAGACGATGATTAGTTTACGTCCGGGAATAAAATCCGCTGAAGCACCTACCACGAACCAGGACCTTGATGCGACCACACCTGCAGTTATTATAGGTCACCTGATTACAAGTTCTAAACAGACATCCCTTCAGATTTATGCTTTTTTTCAAATCTTAGAAAGTGCATTTGAGCCGCGACATGAGAAAACCAACATAGTGCGTGTGCGACCAGCATGGATCCAGACCAGCCTGCGCAGCCGCGAAGTCTGGTAAGGATCCATGCTGTTCACTAACGGTTTATCTAATTGCAATAGGCTTTGAAGGCGAACAGCATGGATCCTGGCCAGACTGCGCATCCAGGCTGGTCGCAATAGAACTATGTTGGTTTTTTCATGGCGCTGCTCATTTTATTTGTTAGAAATTATAAATGATAAGTACAGATATACAGTGAAAATGATTATGTAGATTAGAAGACATTCACAGCGTAAGATAAAATGAGAGAGAAATAAACGAACTGATATATAGAAGAGAAATGATCTGCACTTTTATCCGTTTCATAAGATATAAAAAAACTTAAATTGGCTTTTATTAAAATTGTTGTTAGTAACACAGCATTGCCTGACTCCCTGGCTGCATGTACTGAAAAGCTTTTATGACTAAATTTTAAGCCTCTAAAATAGCACATTTTCTTCTGGCTAACTGTGTTCGGACCCAGTGGCAATAAAAATGTCAATGCAGAAACAACCTGCTGGAGGTACTTCCACTGTTAATGAAGAAAATTTATATGTGAAAAATATGACAGAACAAACATAGGGACGGGAGCCAGTCTATATAAACACAGCATTTAGCCAGCCATTACTGTTCATGTAAAAGTGATAAAGGATTTGCTGCGAATGCTTTTTTTCTGAGATTTATATCTGTGCTATTAATAAATTCGTGTGAACCTCTTTACCACAATGGTTCCATGAATATGGTGGCTGATTTGTGCCATTTCGTTATTTCGTTCTGGCATAGCGACACAACGACAAACATTGTTATGGCGCCCCACCGAACGTTGCCCCGTCAAAAGGCGCCCTGTGAAACGTTGTTATGGCGCCCCACCGACTGTCGCTTCTCCAAACGTCGCCACGCCCAAGTTTTCCTGTTGATGTCATAAATTGAAATTGTGACCTTCAGACTTATTTTCTGATTAAAGATAAATAAGTTGTTGACCGGGATACATATTCATTATAAATCAATGCATAGTTTCACGTATATATATATTTATACGTTCAAGCGGCGACTTCCCGACCACTTACTCTAATTATAGTGGAAACAGTGACTAACTAGCCCCCCTACACTTTAATAAAAATATTAAATGACGCATATACAAACACTCTTGAAGGCGAGAAAAGAATTTTGGTTCTTTTGTGGTACACATACACCAAATATCCAGATCACTCCTAAAATAGCCAGATTAGACCTAAAAATCACAGCTGATTCAAATAATTGGTATTTTCATGTTATTGTGATATTTTGTTTAGCATTTGCAGTGAAAACATTTTCTTTTTTTGCCTGTTCCGTTTTTTTTTCTCTGAAAAACATGAATTTGGGTCATGTACTACAGTGGCACTTGGGTCATAAACCACACCTGGAGCTTCATTATCACAATGGTAATTTGGGTCATTTACCGAAATGTCTAAATACGGCCTTTTGTCGAGCTTTTGCTCTGTCTATTTGATTGTGATTTTTCAGAGGTTCGTCCCTTATGTTGAGCCCAAAATAAAATAATTTGGACAGCCTATATCCTTGTCACTATGCTATTATTGCGGACAGTATGCTAGGAACCAGACTTATTAATGAATCTGAGTTTCGGGACCAGTCTTAGAAACTCATAACTTTGACTGGTTCATTCTGAGCCCAGTTCTGAAAAATGAATTCGAAGATCCAGTTTTCGCATAGTTTGTCAAAACTGCTATTAAGGTTATTCAAATATATCTTTACGGTGCTCTCCGTTCCGTTATTAGCGGGTTTTATCCGAAGTTCCATCAGGTATTGGATATATACCATCATTCAGTGTGTACATTTTAAGACGAAAGCACGCTGAAATAAAGCGAAGATGAAAAAATATACCTAAGTTACTTTTTTTCATAAATTTTACACGAAACGAATCTTTGCTTGGCCTTACAGTGTTAAAATGGAAACGTTCAACAGGTGGAACTCGCAGCAGAAAAAAAATAAGTACGCAGGTTTTGAACAGCTGATGGTTGCTTTTTGATTTTCAGTCTATACCTTAAAGAAAATGAGCCGCGCCATGAGAAAACCAACATAGTGCGTTTGCGACCAGCATGGATCCAGACCAGCCTGCGCGGATGCCTGAGCATCAACGCAGTCTGGTCCATGCTGTTCGCTAATGGTTTCTCTAATTGCAATAAGCTTTAAAAGCGAACAACATGGATCCTGACCAGATTGCGCGGATGCGCAGGCTGGTCTGGATCCATGCCGGTCGCAGACGCACTATGTTGGTTTTCTCATGGCACGGCTCGAATAATACTGTTACAAATGTACGGAATGCCTTAACAAAAATAGTTCACTAGTCATAAATGTCTTTAAAGTGCACTAACAGATGCATTATGAGGTGCAACATCATCACGCAAAACTGCGGCTTAACTGAAACAGATACTATTTGTAAACAATTATAAATATTTCAATGATTTAATGAGTAATCTGGCTAGATGCAGTATAAAAACCTAAATAATCCTAGGCATTCTTTAGACTTTGCTTGTAAAAATAACAGCGTGCTATAACTGAAGTATAACCTCGTTCAAGGACATCTTGGTTTTATTTTCTGTGCCAAAATATTCTTTGATTAATCTTGTGCATAGAAGCGGACTGCTTGGTTCTGGTATTAATTATACTCTTTGGATTATTTTCTTCTTTGAAAATTAAGGTAAGGAATAAGATGTTTTTTTTTTTTTTTTTTTTTTTGAAAATTGAATTGTCTGACTGTATCAAATTATCAAAGGAATTTACTTAAAAATAGTTACTGGTTAATTGCGCAGAATATAGAATTCTCGAGTTGTGTAAGTGCGTGAGATTGGTCGCGGATACAAGAGACTCTTTGTTCTTTCCTTTTCTCCTTTTTTTGAATTTGTTTAAAGCGAAACATTTTTGTTTTTGTCGATCAAAAATGAAGTCGCTCTGGCTGTGTTTGCCGTGGCATGTGCTTACATACTGCTAACAGGGCATATGAAACTTTCATTAAAATCGAGTGATACACTAATAACGTTACACCATCTGGACAGCATTAATGTCACAAAACTACGCAAAAATTTCTACAGTTTACGAACCAATGAATTTCCTTATAAGGCATTTTTTTGACAGAAATAAAATATCTTGTCGCATCTGTAAGCACACTGATCGCCTTTTCTAATGGCAATGAGAAATGAGCATAAAGAGTTACCATTAAGCAAAAATAAAGATAACTAAAATCCGCTATTACAGATTTGTGATGGAAATTTGTGTGTGCAGTACATGTCGTAAATATGACGATTTTTTCCTTTCGATTTGCAAAATTTCAAATTTTTATTGTTAATGTCTGATCTGGCCCATAGTAATGGCATCAGATTTAAAAAAAAACAAGAAAAAATAAGTTTCAAGAGAAAATAAAAGGAAGCAGGAAAGAAATCAAAAAGCAGAAAAGAAAGCAATTTGTGTCGGACATCACGCGGAAAATTCCCTTCGTTTTCAGTTTGATGAATGCGCCAGAAAGAATGTTACCTTTTTCGTGGTGTAATATTTTTTTTAATTAACATTGATTTAAACTTTGATTTATTATATTGTAGGCCTTGTATTCTGCCACATGTATTTCATATGATAGGGGGTATAAGTCATTTATTCCAACCGAAATTCCGGATACTACTTTGTAAAGTTAATTTATGCTAATTTCTAAACCCATTTTAAGTTTTTATACTACTCATTTGTTAAGGATTGTTTTATGTTGTGTATCGTGTTGTTACTATTAAGTTTGTAATTCACTCTGCAACACCCCTTAAAGAGGCCCCGTCATCTTAATATAGGCATGGCTATGCCCATTCCTCTTTCAGTAATAAAAACCAAACTTATTACACAGTACGTACGTCTGGAACATTCGCAAATAGTGTCTATAATTTTTAGTTTTATACTTCGATTATTTTTTAAGTTAAGTATTTATGTGTTCAATGCTTGATATGCATAATTATAGTCAAACTTTTTACAAATGTCACCTAACAATAAGGCAAAAACTTGCCTTTGAACCAAGGTGACTTGCATTTTAAAGTATCTTTGCCCTATTATCTCAATGTAAGTTTCTTACAGGCTGACCTTTAGCAGTATCAGAACAATGGTGGCTGATTGCACAACATTGACTAATTGTCCTTCCAAAATACCAGTCGATCAGTATATGACTGTATATGATAGTGGTATAGGTGTTTATAGTATTGAACTGTTTAGTCAATATTCGTTGCTGCGCATTCAGAAGTTGTTCTCCCAAGGAGAAGGTGAAGAAAACAACAACAACAACAATACCATCTAAGTAAATACACTAACGTAATCGTCAACATATAACACTTAGATTATAATTTTCTTGTAGACATTTATCAGAATAATGGTCTTGTTAACATCTAAGCTAAGTTTGAAACTCAGTCATTTCGGATGAACAACTAGATCTACGTAAGTCTGGATTTAAGCACAATGAATTCCATTCCATATACCAAAACTTAGAGGTTAGTTTCGCATATGGGTCATGATCAGTCAATAATTAGGTCACTAAATACAACAATAAAAAGCCTGCTCACACTACACAGGCAATGTTTTTTTCTACAACATTCATGAAACCCCATCAGAATGTCTGTTTGCCTAGGGTCTACAACACAGATACAAGTATCGTTATATCATCTCCTGTTCTATCAGACCTACGTACACTGCTTTGTTTTGGCGCGGAGTTTCCTTTTTCTGCGTCTTGCAGCCCCTTTCATACTTGTTAACTTATTAAACTACTTTGCCGTGCCTAAGGTGGTTTCTGGCATGCTAAACTATTATGTCACGAGGGTTCTTTGTTTTATGATTTGAGAATCGGCAAGTCGTAGCCTTTGGACATAAGAATACATTTAACGGATATTGTGTACACGTTTCTTTTATTGTGCTACATAAAGCCTGTCTCTGTAATTTTGTTACTAAATTTTTATAAGATGTGAATTTATTTCTGTAATATAACTAATTACTTACCCACGAGTAAACTCATGAATAGGTTCAGCAGGGTGTTTTTTCGTTAGCAAAGAGAAAACAAATTTACTATTGCGGAGTATTTTACAGTACAAATTTATGTTAATAAAATCTTTAAGAGTCTGGTCTGATAGTGGTAACATAACAAAGAAAACGATCAAACAATTATATTCAATAGCAATTGAGTTACAAAACTGTGTCTGAAGTCAAAGGACAAGGCTTCCTTCAAGCATAATATGGCCTACACAACTTGGAACATTTTCAAATTTGTGATAATTGGGAGAAAAGACATTGTTTGCTACTCTATAGTGAATTTAACGTTTTTGAAACAGATTTATTATTTTGTTCAAAACAATTCACTGGATATAGCTGAAATCACAGGTTTTTGAGAAAATAGTTTTTTTGCCATATTTAGGAAACGTAGGATGTGTTTACTGTTTAGTAGTGAGCACAGTCAAGGACCACAAAAATATTTTGACCATAGGTCCAGCTTCTTTCACAGAATCTATGGTTACTGTATTTCATGTGGTCGAAAGTTGTGCGCATATTGATTTTTTTAATTTGTTTAAAAATCCGGTTAAAAACTGAAGGTTTCTCATACCCGTAATGTTAACAGTATTTTCATTTACGTCAGACAATTTCTTTGATGATGAATAAATTGTGAATTATTGCATGCAGTTTGATAAAACAATGCTTCTTGATGAAAGAGAACTTAAAATTTACTCCTTATAAAGACTTTAAATTTTATGCCATTTTTGGGCCAAAATGAACCTCTCCTTTTAACATATTCTAGTACTTATAAGTATGACAAAATAAGGAATGTAACTAATGTCAGTTTATAACATTATAATGAAAAGTTAATCGTAAAACTTTCGTTTTTGACATTTTCACGGGATGCAGCCATGCTGTTAAAGCGCCATTATATAGGCGCTTTGTGGCGAAAAGTGAACAGGCTATCGCCCTACACAGCATGTTCAAAGACATGTTTGAGGGACGATAAGTGAGCTCTTTAATTATTGATTAATTTATTGAATAGAAAGGGAAATGTATAGATAACATTTTTTTCTCGCACAGGGATGTTTACGTTGTTTGTCTGCCAATCTGGCACAGGTTATCGCAACTGTATCTGGTGATGCCAGTGTTTTGTCTAAAACGCTCGTGTACTGCGGAAAAAACGATAAGACGTTGCAATGAATATATTCTCTGTCAAAATTAAAGTGCTTTCGTATCATAATTTATGTATAGGCTACAGTAGCATCTTTACTTCCTAGCGCGCACCACTGAGCGATAGGGAGAACGTAATAACCTAGTAACTTTGTGACAGATTGTGGACAAATATTTATATACTGGTAAAGCAGAAGTATCTTTTTTTCTCTTGCTGGAACTTATTAGAATCCTGTATTAGAATTTTAATCTTCTTCTTTTGAACAATAATAAATAGTCATGTTCACTACAAGAGCAAGAATTATAAACATAGATTTATTTATCTCGTATATGACTCTTCACTTTTTTATCAAAGGGATTACTCGTTACCAAGTATCGTCCATATTCTGTCAACAAAATGGTATAATTGGGTGTGTTGTCATCAAAATAGTTACTCCTTACCGTTTCTCGTCAAGCAGTCAGTCCGTATTATTATAAAAAGTGACATATTACTTAACTATAGGCAGCTTATCCAAATAATAAATGTAAGCCTTCAGTACATCTATCCAGAAGGTATTTTCAAATTTTTAAATAATGATTTCTGAGAATACTTTGCGATCAGTAAAATACTTCTCCATGTCAAATATTGAACTTACCAAATTGTAACATTTATGCTATTACAAACACAATTTCCTAGCCATTTAATTTTAAGACTATTGCAATTTAGAATAGTAATCTTGTTTTTGCTGCCTTCGGCATGATCTTTGATAAGCACTGTATTCGTTATTCTATTTTTACCATTCAATACAAATTCTATCAACATACGAGTAAGATTCTTAGAAAAATTCTTATCAGGAGTTGGCAGGCTTACATTGCCTTGACAACCGCTATTCTACCTATTGGCGTTAGTTTGCGTCTTTTCCACTATGTAATACTATTTTTAATTCTAACTATTTTTCTTTAAAGTTTAAATCATACATTTTATTCAGATTAACATCGAAAACTAAGCCTAGCAATTTAAATTGAGTATCTCCCTTGAAAGTTTCCAGCGTGTTTTAGCTGACCTAGTACTATATTTGAGGGAGCCTATCCAAATGATTTTTGTAAGACCAGATATCAATGAAAATCTATCAAACAGATTCAAGGCAGAGTTCAGAGATTTATCGGTTCCATCTTCTAATATGGAAGTATCATTAATCTTATAGTCTTCACCTTCAGTCTGTATTCCTTTAATATATTTACATTTTCGTATTTTGATAGCTAAAATTTCTGCACACAATATAAAAATATAAAGCGAAATTGGGTTCCGTTGTCTGCGGCCCCGTTCAACTTTAAAAACATTTGACAAAAATCCATTCAGTTGTACACAAACTTCTGTATTATACAGGAACAGATTGATCCATTTTCTTCCTTTTATTTTTCAATAAAGTTGAAGGATATTGCATCAAACGCCCATTCGAAATATTCCAGTACAAGTAGCCCTGGAATATCATTTACTTCAGTATGTACAGTAACTTGGTGTTTTCACCAGTAACACGGCCTTTAACAAATCCTGTCTGGTCAGTTGAAACTAGTAGATTTGATACTTTTTTCAACCTATTTGCTACTAAAGCTTAATATTCTTTGAAAAGGCATTAGACCAAAATGCATAGTTTATTGCTCTCACAACAAAATTACCTAATTTCCCCCAAAACACTTTGAACAATTCTGAAGTAAAGCCATCATATTTGGGACTTTTATTTCTTTTCATATTTTTCAGTGTATCGTTTACCTCACTATCAGTTAAAAGACCTTCAAGTGCATTACCTTGTTCAGCACTTAATTTCTGTATGCCATACTAATCAAAAAAAAATTCTAGTTTAAAATCGTCCACTAAAGTTTTTTACTATAAAGAATTTTATATTATGTTTCGGTTTCTTGTAAAATTTCATTCTGGTCAAAGGTAATCCATCCATCAGCCTTTTTAGCCAGTTCATAACATTATAATGAAAAGTTACTAAAACACTCCTGTTTTTTTTTTTTTTTTTTTTTTTTTTTTTTAATGTTTTCTTTTTTTACATTTTCACAGGGTGCAGCCGTGCTGTCAAAGCGCAAATTTTATATGTGGACGCTCCGTGGTGAAAAGTGCATATGCACATCGCCCTACAAAGCATGTTCAAAAACTTGTTTGAGAGGAAATTTGTTTGAATTTTACACGCTTTTCGCGTTGTAGCATTTGCAGTGGGCCCGCGGAATATTCTGCAGATGTAACCATGTGTGATCCTCACACTGTGCGCGTTAACGCCGCGTAATGTGAGGGTAAAGCATTGTATAAAATAAATAACTTACGAATGGATGATAAGTGAGCTCTCTAATTATTGATTAATTTGTTGAATAGAAAGAGAAATGTATAGATTACATTTTTTCTAGCACAGGGATGTTTACGTTGTTTGCCAATCTGGCACAGGTTATCGCAACTGTATCTGGTGATGTCACTGTTTAGTCTCAAATGCCCTCTAGTGCTTGTATAATTGCTACATTATGATAAATAAATGTACTGCAGAAATAAACGATAAGAAATTGGAATGAAATATACTCTCTCACAAAATTAAAGTGCTTTCGTATCATAATAAGTTATGTATAGGTTAAGTTTCCTGTTTATTTCCCAGAGTGCAGGGAGACGGTAATAAACTATTTGTTACAATGATATATTGTGGATAAATACTTATATATCATGGTATTAACACTGGGAAAGCAGATGTATCTTTTGTTTCTCTTAATGGGACTTTTTAGACGCCCGACGGTTGATTAAGCTCCTTGTTTTATCAAGAATCCTGTACTAGAATTTTAACCTTCTTTTTTTTGAACAATAATAAAAAGCCATGTTCACTGAAAGAGCAAGGATTAAAAGCATGTAATTATTTATCTCGTATATGACACATCATTTTTCTTATCAAAGGGGATACTCCTTACCGCGTGTCGTCAAGTACTGGTAGTCCGTCCATATTCTGTCAACAAAATGGTATACTTGGGATTGCTGTCATCAGAATAGTTACTCCTTACCGCTTCTCGTCAAGCAGTCAGTCCGTATTGCCGTCATCAAAATAATTGCTCCTCACCGCTTCTCATCAAGCAGTCAGTCATTACTGTTGTCAGCTTATTGGTCACTGTAGGCTTGTTTCCGTCAGAATAGTTACTCCTTACCGCTTCTCGTCAAGCAGTTGTCAGCTTATTGGTCAATGTATGCTTGTTTCCGTCGGAATAATTACTCCTTACCGCTTTTCGTCAAGCAGTCAGGCTGTATAGTTGTAAGTAAAATGTTTGGGTTTAATTGCAAACATTGTGTATTCATATATGTATAATTTCAGGAGATGAAGCTGTGTGTTCTAGCAACCTTGCTGACTATTCTGCTGATCAGTCTGGATTATTCAGACGCACGGCGCGGTCCCCGTCTGTGTAAGAAAGACAACTATGGAGTTTGTGTCGACAACGATTTCAGCGGATTCAGGGGAAGGAATGGCTTCCGCGGAAGATTTAGACCGTGTTCTGAAGCGAGGTCAGGACATTTCTGCCAAAATGTCGGCAGGGGGTGCCGTTGCAAATTACCGAGGGGAAACATATTTGCTTCGATAGGGCAGACCGGATGAAGAGGAAAATATGATAAGACAAAGCGTAAATTGACCGCAGTGTTGTGCGTTGCTTGATTTGTAAATTGTATTATATTTTATAGTTAAACTATACATAAGTAACTGTAGATGCTAACGAAACTGCACGGAGCTTATCACAGTGACAACAAACGGAATACACTTTCAAACTTTATGGAGTTTAAATTTTTATAGTTCTTGACAAGAATAGTATTAGCATTAGCACATGTATCAATTATATGTATATAGTGATGATATTTGGGAGAGTTAAAATGCGATCGTGCAAAATGGCATTCATGGGTCAAAGTAATTTTTAATATTTAAGTTGGACATTAAACCAGTGGTCTTTGAAGGCGATGATCTCTGTTCACAGGTGACATTTAGCACAGATTTTAGAATAGTCAGTTACCACATTAAATTACGTGAAATTTATTTTCTTTTGCCCAATAAACGCAACTTCTTTGTTGTGTTAGATTCAATGTTGTTTTCAGTTGTACAATTTGTATCCCAGGAGTCATTATTTATCAGGCCGATATAGGACCGATTTCAGCATCAGTCCGATAGCGCAATGTTTTCTGGTACAATACTAGTGATCAGCTAATCTCATGATGACCATGCATCTCTCACAGTATATAATTAATGTGTTCCCAACAGTAACTTTTGGGCTAACAGTGTTTTTGATTACAATATACGATCTTCAATTCAAATAACCAGTGTTCCTGTATTTTACAGTAACTAGTTCTTCTTAAATAACTGACCGCGATGTGTTCCTTTCATGGGCAGAGTGCGTTCCTGACAGTTATATCGTAACTTTCCTTACATACTGTATTCAGTTGTTATGTTATTGTTTTTTTCATTTCATAATGGAGAACAATTAACCTTATAAGCTGACTATTAAGGAACTAATTCATACTCTATGAATAAATAATTTTAGTCAATAAGATAATATCTCGTCGACTATCCCTACTATAAGCTCAGTCCAGAAATTCATGTCTATGTTCTTTTGTTGTATTATTTATTTCTTACGGCAGAAACAATACAAAGACAAAGTTATGTTTCCCTGTAAAGAACAAATTTTACATATGTGCGGTATTAATGGCTTCATGCTCTGCACACATATTAACATTTTAGCACTGGGCTAATATTTTAGTTCCTTGATCCAAACAAATAAATAAATAACAAAGCGGTCGTTTTATAAACATAACTTGATATTCGACATTAACTTTTTAATAATCATTTTCTACTGTAACTTGATAGTCAGACATTATGCAAAATAAACTACATAAATTATATCTGATCTCGTGTATACATAATTTACTCGGATATCTAGAGAGTTAGATATCAATTCATCAGAAGTTTAACCCAAAACGGAAAACTCCATTGAAGTCGTTCTTACGATAAATTCAAAAAAGAGCATTTGCCAGTCCTGGAGATGTAGCTTGTGAACGGTATTGTCATATACTGAAAGAAAGAACAAGAGACCGATTATCAATAGAAAACATTGTTGCAGAAAATGCGGCTCAAACTGACTGTCACACACGTTGAACTGAATCTTACCTTACAATTTAGATAAACTAAAATACAAGTAGAAATTGAAGCTATGTATAAACAAGAGAGTCATGATGACCCTGAATCGCTCACTTGAGTGATATGAGCCACATGTTTCAAACGGCAAACTAATGCTATAATATTAAGAAAGTAGGTCAGTAGGTCACATTCATGGTCACTGAAAGTCAGTTTTAAGAGCGGTGTGCAAAACTGTACATGTCCTCCAAATTTCAAGGCTGGATCTTAAGAAAGACAAGAAAGTAGGTCAGTAGGTCAAGGTCACAGTCAAGTGACCCCTAATCACTTGGGGTCATCAGGTAATTATAATTAAACAGTCTAGGAAATATGATCTGATAATTTTTGAGTATTTTTCCTATATAACTCATATAACAAGTGACCCCGGGGCTGGGCCTCTTTTCACACCAGGGGCATAGTTTGAACAATCTTGTTAGAGATCTACTAGGCAATGCTACATACCAAGTATCAAAAGCCTAGGCCTCGAACTTTCAGACAAGAAGATTTTTTTCTATATAAGTCTATGTTAAACTTTGGACCGCCAGGGCAGGGCCTCTTTTCACCCCAGGGGTATAGTTTGAATAATCTTAGTAGTGGAACACTAGGCAAGGCAACATTACGACTATCAGAAGCATACGCCTTGCAGTTTCAGGTAAGAAGATTTTTAAAGTTTTTCCCCCTATATATTGAATCTAAAACTTGAGACCCCCCCCCCCCCCCCCCCCCCCCCCCCGGCTCGGGTCAGGGCCTCTTTTTTCATCCCAGAGGCATAATTTGGTAGCGGACCACAAGGCAATGCAACGTACCAAATATCAAAAGCATAGGCCTCGCAGTTTCAGACAAGAAGATTTTTAAAGTTTTTTTCCTATATAAGTCTATGTAAAACTTGTGACCCCCGAGGCGGAGGCGGGGGCTCTGTTCATCCCAGGGTAATAATTTGAACAATCTTGGTAAAGGCCCAGGAGGCAATGCTACATACCAAATATCAAAGGCCTAGGTCTTGTGGTTTCAGACAAGAAGAGTGTCAAAGTTTTTCCTATATAAGACTATGTAAAACTTGTGACCCCCGAGGCGGAGGCGGGGACTCTTTCCACCCCAGATGCAAAATTTGAACAATCTTCATAGAGGACCATTAGACAATGCCAAATACTAAATATCTAAGCTCTAGTTCTTCAGGTTTCAGAGAAGAAGATTTTTGAAATTTACAATACAACCATATAGGGAAAATAAGCCCCGCCCCCTTGCAGCCATGTTTTTTTACCAAAAATAGAACGGCTTAAGCAATTTTGGTATAGGGTCACCTAGAGATCATTTCTACAAAGTATTTTTGAAATCCGGCTAACAGTTTCTGACAAGAAGATTTTTTATAGAACCACAGTTCTAAATGGATTTTAATTCTTTGGGCATTTTTGATAGGGAGCCACCCCAGGATCATTTCTGTGAAGTTTAGTGTAAATCTGCCCAGTGGTTTTGAAGCAGAAGATTTTTGAAATTGACAAAATAGCCACATAGGGAAAATAAGCCCCGTCCCCTGACGGCCATGTTTTTTTTACCGAAACAGAACGGCTTAGGCAATTTTGGTAGAGGGTCACCTAGAGATCATTTCAACAAAATATTTTTCAAATCTGGCTAACAGTTTCTGACAAGAAGATTTTAAAAGATTTTCCTTTCGGTTGGCATGGCAACGAAAGTTCTGCATGGATTTCAATTCTTTTAGCAATTTTGAAAGGGGGGCACCTAAGGATCATTCCTGTGAAGTTTGGTGTAAATCTGCCCCGTGGTTTTGAAGAAGAGTTTTTTAAAAATTGTTGACACACGACGCACGATGCACGACGCACGACGGACGACTGACATCGAGCGGTCACAAAAGCTCACCTTGAGCCTTTGGCTCAGGTGAGCTAAAAGTCGCCAAAATTTACAAATAAAATACCTTTTTATAAGACATATAATTTATATTTTTTCTTCAAAACAATGAAACGTTTAGAAAGTTATAAACATACTTTTGTAATGATTAGCCAGCAATACACGCAAAAATCAGAAAGTCAGATACAACTGAAGTTTTTGTGATGTTTATCAGTTAATTGTATTGTTAAATAGGTCGAGTAGAAATGTCAAGTATCGTTCAAATAGCTCTAGTTATTTATCCGGCTTTGGGGATAGCGGTGTAATCAACCACAAGATAAGTACTAGTATTGGCTAACTAAAGAGTAATCACTCGCAAGAGACAAGGAAATATTGAATTATCGAATTGTAACACACCGCCCCCCCCCCCCCCCCCCCCCCCCCCCCCCCCCCCCCCCCCCGCGATTAAATCTCCCGTCCAACATGTAGATATTGGCTTACCAATGCAAGGTGTAATCCCATCATGGAAATTGTAAATACTGACTTAATAAATTGCAATCAACCCCCATGAAACAAGTAACTATTGCGTTATTGAAATGTAAGCAGCACTACCCCAAGAAACAGTCGGAAGATATTAGCTATTAGCTTATTGAAGGGTAATCACCACCAAGACACAGGCAGACGATATTAACTTTTTGAAGTGTAATCACCGCCAAGAAACAGGCAGAAGATATCAGCTTATTGAAGGGTACCCCCCCCCCCCCCCCACCAAGAAACAGATGTATATATTGGCGTATCTATATAAGTGTGTTCAACCAAAGAAAATACAGAGAAACTGTAATCAATCCCCAAGAAACAATTAAATACACATTTTTTTGTGTAATTACTCTTTAGATACACCTATTTACTGCTTTATCATAGTGTATTCGTCCCAACGAAACACGTAAATAAGATCTTAGTGAAATACGAAACACAACGTCACACGTACCTTATCTAAGTGTAAACACTTAAAAGAAATTTTACCAAACATACTAACAGGCACGTATACTACCATATCAACGTGAAATAGTAATTACACGTGACTTATTAAAATCACTTATATATTGTCATTTTTCTAACTTGTAAACATTATTATCAAAGCATAGTGTGGTATTGGAGAAATGTCAAACATTTGCATAATTTCATATTAAATCGACATAGAGACAAGGCAATCTATAATTTTTCTATGAATATTCATGAAAATTACGAAGACGGATAGACATTATACAGTTTAGAAACCCATAAGTGTAGTTCTTGGATTATTGTATAACTTGCTATTTAGTATCCAGGATTATTCCATTGTATAAGACAACCTCGTTTTGAACTGACGCAATTTTCGTATTTTGGAGTTATACTGAAACGGAAAGGTATGAATTTTCTTTTCTTTATTTCTTTATTTAGTTTTCCTCGGTTATATTCTCTTTCCCTCAAGTGAAGTATAGCGAACAAAATTAATTGAGTCTATAAAGCAGATTTTTATAAGAACTTGATTTAGAAAAATAAAAAAATATTGTCGAACAAGAAGAAACGTTGTCATATTTGTATTGTTTATTATATGTATTTTTGTGTTTTTAGAACATTTGAAAATATGCTGAAAATACTACATAGTACTAAAAGAAGTATTGCATGCTATGTATTAATAATTTCTAGCAATTACGAGCAATTACTAGCATTTACTTATCACGTGAAGTACATAATAACTGTTATTTCTTCTGCATTTGATGCGAGTAGGTACATTTACGTGTTTTTATATGAAATCTTTACATATGAATTAATAAATATATTTTTAAAGATTTTTGGGACTTTTTGTTCATTGAAATAAAGAACAGTTTACTGTCAAGGGGGTATTAATTTAGTAATTGTTATATTTGAAATATGTAATGCCGAATATAATGGAAAAAACACATATAGAAGAAGTAAGTTTATACCAAGTCTTTTTTTCTGTGTGTCACATGCATTAACTTATTTTTACCTATGACTGACAGTCTTGCGTGTAAGAACTACTTCGGACAAGAACTACAATAGAACGGATCCGCAACTACCGACAGACATCTTTCGCAATTCGTCTAAGCACTCTTTCGTTCAATAAAAAAATCACATCGGAGTGGAGATACCGTTGTTTCCATCAATGATGTCTCGTGCTTTCCACTCAGTGTTCTCCCCTTACAGAAATAGACTATTGCCACCAGGATTTTGAAAAATCGTTTGCTTTTTTTCTTCATTTGATATTAGCTGTTGATTTCTTTGAATTGAGTATTTTTCAAAGGATTTTAAGGCTAATGTGGATGATATGATAATAACTAAAATCCCCCCCACCCCTCCCCAAAAAAAATCCATTTTTATTTGGTTACGTAGTATCTAGGGGAGGTAATCGCTGCGTGGGACGCCTGACTTACTACATAAGGTAGAAGATTCGTGATTTCGAATATAAGTTGATAAAAATCAGGAACATTAATAGTTACACTTTGTTCCTTTTGTATAGTACTCAGTTCAGAATAATTATTTTACGAAACACAAAACGTTACCGGTAATAAAAATAGCTGCAACTATACGTATAGGCCTTTGAAACATCATGAAGCGACGTAAAATTTCCCGCTACTCTACTAAAGTAAAACTATAGTGCTTTAAAGAAAGTCATTCATTTTTTTAAATCTATTTTGTCATTTGTTATAAAGAAAGTTAATATTGGACTGTTTTACGGTAATTCGACAGAGGCTTCTCGTTAGCGCCTAAATAGTTACCCTCAAGTTAGATATTCCCATCCGTAAAGAATCGTTTTAATTCGTGGGAAAATGTATACAGACGCGGATTCACATAATGTAGTTCTCAGCATTTTTTGTTCTGTATCTTTTTCAATATTTTGTTGAAGTCACATAGATCAATGCTTCAGTTTGACAGCATTTTCATTATGAAATAATTGCACTGTTATAGTAGATTTCACCAAGTAAATTTTGGTCATACACCACTTCTACAATCTGTCTCATTTTTTTAGCTTATTTTACATTGTGTTCGTCCAGTAGAAGTAAGTAAGTAAGTAAGAAAATGTTTTCTTGATCCCCGCTTTTCTTTTGATCTTTATGAGACTTCAAGAAAATAAACTGCAGCCCTTGGCAGTTTCTTAATTTTATTTAAAATAAAAAAGGCCAGCTGTTTAGTGCGCTCGTGATTTCACGCTTCTCAGCTCCCAAGCATTTTGTTGACTTAGCTGGAGTTTATAATCAATCTCTATTTATGATTCTATTCTGAACATAATGTTAAATCTGACTAATTTCTCTTTTCTTCAGCAATTAGCTATAATGTTCAAACCACATATAGTTAGGTACACGGAAAATGTCTGAAAATCTAAGTCTGAATTCCATATAAGAAGCATGCGTATCGGCCTTAATCATACGTTATGATCCTGATAATCTTTTCAAACACACTATATTTAACACTTACACTGCTAAATTTCTATAATGAACTTGTCCATCTTTCAATTTGGACAGTACCATTAACTGTTAAAAGAGGTGTTTACCAGAAGATACTTATTGAATGGCGAACAGTGCAGATCATGATCAGACTGACTGCACGGATGTGCAGGCTGATCATTATCTACACTGGTCGCAAAGGCAAAATCAATCGTGTCCAGCATGATACGGGTTAAGTGACTCCTTTTTTTTGTAAGTAGAACATCATCGGCATTATTTATTTTTAGTGCATGCACTATTTCTATCTATTAGACATTATCGAAGAATCTGATTTGACTGCATTTTTTTTTTTTTTTTTTTTTTTGCTTTTTAAGCTTGTTTCTTTTGTTTTTCCTATAACTGCTTATATACTTTACTTTGCACTTACAGGGAAATATGGCCGCAAAATCTGCACTGCTCGTACTTTTAGTTGTGTTTATAGTTTCTGAGAATTTAATACACTGCAAGTGCGTGGCTGTGCATGCATGCTGCAGGCGGCCGGTGTAAAGAAACATACAGCAGAAAATTTTGTTCTACCAGAAGATCTGGTTCTTGCCTACGTATCGGAAGAAGATGTAGATGCGTGCGTAGAAGCACTACTTTTCTCGCGTTAAGCGGAACGTGACTTGACTGACTAAAACTTAGGATGTGCATAAGACTTGCATTTTATATAATAAAAACTTATATGTTTAGTTAATCTGCTCTTCAGAATCATGTCAGACTTGTTATTGTGTAATTACAGAGAAGATGAGACTGGCTGTTCTGGCAATCTTGTTGGCTGTTCTATTGATCAATCTTGATCACGCGGACGCTTATCGGCGTCGCATATCGTTGTGCAGGAAAAACAATGGCGTATGTGTTGACAATAACACACGCGGCCAACGAGGTAGAATCTTTGCGTGTTCAGAAATCAAATCTGGCCATTCTTGCCAACCAGTTGGACACGGATGTCGATGCAAGCCAGTTTATGATGATGGCAATATATTTGCAGGCGAGGGGGACTCGGACCTAGTAGACAATTGATTTACTACAGTGATTAAATATTTTTAGACATACAGAGCAGGATCTTCCTCTAACTACATTTAATAGGTTACCATGGAAATGAACAGTCAGTGGTGAACAGGGACATAAGGAAGTGGAAGTTCACAATGACCTATTGTGCTTACATGGTGGTAATACAGCTTGAAGCATCCAGCGAATGAAACATCTCGCCTGATTAAAGATATTAAGACAAATGTAAAATTTGAATAATGTATGAAATATTGTTTTATTCTTATTCTTTTTTATTATTAAAAATGTTTATTGGAGAAAATTAAATCGTGATCTTTTATTCTTTTGCAACTGTTCAGTCAGTGTTTTTTGTCTGATTAAAAAGTTAATAAATATTTACATGACAAATGGTAATCATACTTAAATGAATAATGAGGTCAACCTAAGAAATGACTTATTTTGAAAATTGGTCTTGATTCACGAAACAGAGGGGAATGGTGGTCTAGTGTCGGTGGGTTTGAGCGCCACTGGAGTCACGACCACACCTTACGACCACATCTTCTTACATTTGTGTCGATTCGCCGTAAGACCCAACTCACTCACTCACGCACTCACTCACACACACCATCTTATATATTCTTATATATGCCCCCAGTACTGTTTATACAGCAAACACAAAAGTGATTCAAATACGTTTGAAGCTTTCATCACAATCCAGCGAAAATTAATTGATATTTAATGAAACAGTTTTTATGGATTCATTAATGTGTCGTGTGTGCGAAAGATAAAAGATGTTTTTAAAATTACGTATATCGCACTCAAAAGGAAGAAAAAACATTGACTGATTACCAGTACAATTTGTGATATTTTTCGGCAATAAGGTATGTATAATTGAGACATGGGCAATGACTGTATAAATAAGGCATTGCAATAACTCGAAGCCAAAATTAGGAGGAAAAGGAACACGTCATAACACATTTGTCATACACACATTTTAGAGAAGGGTGTCATCCCCATTTGTTAAACAGTCATTAAAAATTTAAACTGTGACTGATACTCAGAAAAGATCATTTGAATCATTAATTAAGCCTGTTAGAAAATGTTACTGTCAGATCCATCTTTTACACTGATGTATTGAAAAACAATTGTAGCAACGTCTTTTGTTTTCTACAGTTCATCTCGTACTCTTTCATATCTTTTATTAAATACGTCACAGACGTTTTGCAATCTTGATTCAGCGAGCGCATTAATTTCATCACGTGACAAATATTTTCGGTTGTCGTTTGGTGTCATGATATGGAATATCTCATCTGCCGGTGGCCTGTTGTCGTCCTGCAATCAAATTCAAACTCATAGGGAGGATTTTGAATAGGTATTATCAAGAATATAATTTTAAACTTTTTGTCTGGAATATCACATGAACAACACTAGTGGCTTACATTTAAACCTGTAAAATGTTTTTGTTGACAGGTTGTTTTAATTCAGGAGTTAAAGAGACAATTGAATAATTATCCTAGCTTGTGGTTGTTCTAAGATGATCGTAACAACAAATTTTGTGTATTTTTATGTAAAATGTTAAAAAACAAATGTTGGGACTACTGATTTTATTTGTTCTCCTTTTAGATTTCTTTCTAAATTGACGAAGACTTAATTGAAACACGTACTCGTGGATTTTAGGATATCCGTTATAATGTGGTGTATTCTTAAATTACGTTAAAAAATACAAACTAAATGTCTAAATGTGTGTGTGTGGCGGGGGGGGGGGGGGGTAAAATAACTAAAAATATGTTAGTAACACTTTCGAGACCATTAGATAGACAATTAAATTAATTTTTGTTTTTAATTTAAAACTAAAAACAAACTTACAGCAGGAAGGGCATCCTCGTAAAACTCTTTGAACTGGTTTTGATAAAGCTGGTTCCCGTCACGAAGTAAAATTGACAAAATGCGCCGCAAAGAGCTGGATACCAATTTCTTCTGCTTCAGATGCTGAAAAAGATAAATTAATAAGGGAATATATTTTTATTTGATTTAATGTCAGTTAAGCTGCACATTTTAAGATATCTGTGGAAATTAAATAATGAAATTTGAAAGAAGATTTTTCAGTGGAAGCAAAATAATAGCAGTGTGTTCCCGAGAGGTAATGAGATGTGCTACAACCCTCATGACCCTAGCATCGCAGTTTGTGCGAAATTCAATTATTGTACGTAAAACTGAATGGACTTCATGATCCCAATGGACCAGAAAACATAATAACACTCAGTCTATATATATAAGTGTGAGGTGACGTTTTACATCCGCTCAAAGGCTTATACTATGATAGTTAATAAAATATGTAAAGAAAGATATCATTTGCAGACATGGTAACATAGTTATCATTTATATATTGAAACAGAATTTTGCATTCTTTTTTTTTTATCTTTTCAGAAGTTTTCCCAGTTATAAGTGATTAATTATCCTTTACCCATGTCAAAAGATACATATTTGTCATATTGTATACACTAGTTCACAGGTTCACAAATATATACGACACATCAAATCGGTCTACAATTGTTAGTTCAGAATCGTTTACTTTATATTAAGGTGTTGGACCCATAATGACACTCGGTAATTTCCGTGTATTTACGTAATCTCGTTAAGGAATTCGGCATTCTTCGGCCGTAAACATAGCTCAACATTAACATGGTTTTCCGTTAAACGGAGAATGCCGAAATAGAATACGGAGAATACGTAATATGCGAATGGTCATTACAGGTCCACTACCTTAAAAACGTCAGTACCCTTTCCCCATTGCTGTATGCCCATACAAACTCCACATCAGCCAGACTGAGTTTCTCTTCCTCGGTGACATCTTCTTTTTCCTCTTTTTCTCCTTTTTGTTCCACATCTTCTTTGTCTTTCTTTCCTTTCTTTCTCCGTTTACTCTTTGATTCCTCCTTGCAACCAGCGGATTCAAACTCAGGAACTGGAGCAAACTGTACAGTAAAGGAAATGCCGCGACCGTAAGATCTAACTTGATGCAAATATCCTGAAACAAAAGTAGTCCAAACGTCATAAAATCAGTAGAAAGATGTTCTATGCTAGCACGAAATGCGCTGTTAAAAAGCAAAAGAAAATTTCCGTTAATAATAAAAACACTACATTTTCACGAAGAACCTTTCTTTTCAACTTGTCATGTAAATCAGGATCCGCGCCATTTTCTATCCATATCAACAAAACTACAAAACATATGGAACCACAGCTAAGTAAACAGTTTTATTATTTTCTCTTGAACGACCGCCTCTCATTTAACCGGGTATATTCTGTTAAGGATATCTCTAAACTGTATAGTGCCTCGTTTCTGCCACGTCGTGCTGTAAAAAGTGGGACAAATCCCCCTGCTTAAATTGACCAAAAAGGACAAAAACCCTCTTTCATTTTCCTTGATTTCGTTGAATGAAATCTCAAAATTAAACAAAGATGAATTGAACTGAAGAAATACAATTTTTAAATGACAACTATCAATTCTAAGCGGAATGAAGTGAAAGTATGGATAATTCTGGGGATTTTGTCCGGGTGTAGGGGATTTCATCCATATCCCTGCTCTGTCGTGTTGGTTTCTCCACCATAATGACAACATGACAGCATTCCCGCCCTTACGACGAAACGAGGACATTACAAAAGCAGGGGCTGACATATAGGTGCCCTATACCGTGCCCTCTTGCTGGCGGCGACGCCAGTCTAAAAACACTGGGACAAGACAAATTAGTATTCTGCCGCGCTGTCGTTCTGTCGTGCTTGCGAATAAGCAACGCGATAACACGAGGACACGACAAATAATATTGTCATTGTTTCGTCTTCTGGTTGACGTGGGCAGATGGTTTTAATGGTCGTTTAAATTCCTCTCTGATAATAACAGAAAAAAAAACCGTCTGCCGCATTAGATAAAACAAAATGCAAACAGCCTTGGCTCAGGTGTACGTTCTTTACTGGAAGCAGCTTATGTGCACTTTAACTGCGCATTTCAGTCAGAAGGCAAAACAAAGATAAAATAGTTTGACGTGTTCTCATGTTTTCGAGTTGCCACCCGCCACCGCAACAAACCGACAACATGTCAGTACAATTCATTATTTTTGTGGAGTTGGCGCCCGCCAGCAGACATCACGAGAACACAACAGCACAAGGGCACGACAGAATTTTACTGTAAATATTTCACTGCATACATACCGGCTGGAACGTAGATACAATCTCCGTGCAAGAGAGTAGACCAAATCCAAGGTGTTTGACTGATCTTTGGGTACTTGAATACGTTGATCATTTCCATATCCATAGGGGAATGACCAGATCCAGAGTTTGGGTACTGAAATAAATGTATTTTTAGAGGTGGGGTACTGAAATTCTATCCGGACCTCAGAAGTCAGGATACTGAAAAAATCAAGAGTTAGGGTACAGGTGCTGAAACAGATTTAAAGTTATTATTAAATTTACTGGGTACTTAAATGTATCCGAATTTATGGTTCTGTTTTCTGAACCATATCCGGAGTCTAGGTGCTGGATCTGGAAAATATCCAGAGTTAGGGTCTTGGTGCTATAAGATATCTGAAATTATGCTGCTCGATATTAAAGTATATTCGAATTGATAGTACTATGTACTGAACCATATCCGGGGTTTGGGTACTGGTACTAGTACTGAACCATATCCGGAGTTTGGGTACTGGTACTGAAATATATCCGGAGTTAGGGTTCTGGTACTGAACCATATCCGGAGGTAGGGTTCTGGTACTGAACCATATCCGGAGTTTGGGTACTGGTACTGGTACTGAACCACTGTTAAAAACGGCGTTAAACCCAAAACAAACAAATATCCGGAGTTAGGGTACCGGTACTGAACCATATCCGGAGTTTGGGTACTGGTACTGGTACTGAATCATATCCGGAGTTTGGGTACTGGTACTGGTACTGAACCATATCCGGAGTTAGGGTACTGGTACTGAAATATATTCGGAGTTAGGATTCTGGTACTGAACCATATCCGGAGTTAGGGTTCTGGTACTGAAATATATTCGGAGTTAGGGTACTGGTACTGAACCATATCCGGAGTAAGAGTACTGGTACTGAACCATATCCGGAGTTAGGGTACTTGTACTGAACCATATCCACAGTTAGGACTCTGGTACTGAAATATATTCAGAGTTTGGGTACTGGATACTGAAACATTTTTGTCATATTTATTAAAGAATGTGCCAGAATGATTTAAGTATTATTCAATGTTCTTAATACTGATAAATTTTAATTGTCATGACATCATTTAAACATTATTTAAAGTTAGCCTGATTAAGCTCTGTAAACAAAGCTGTAAGGCCTGGGTATGTAACAAAAATGTACAAGCTGCACTACAACATCGTCATTAGAAGCTGATGTGGAGGCGATTTACCCAAGACACATGGTATTTAGAGACTGCGGGAGATACAGAACCCGCTACTTCACGTATAGCCTGGCTTTTATATAAATACTGCAAGCAAAATAAGAAAATCTTACGCCTCTAAAATAGCACATTTGATCTGATGGCTGAACGATACCTATGTTCGGAGCCAGGGGCAATAAAAATGTCAATGTAGAAACAACCTGCAGGAGTTACTTCCCTCTTAATGAATAAACTTATATATGTGTAAATAAGAAAAAAAACATAGGGACGGGAGCCAGTCTATTTCACGTATAGAAGCCAGCTCAGCATTTAGTCTGACTTTGTTATAAAATAAACAAAAGAAAACACATTTCATACTGTTTCTTGGAACTTGAAGACTTCTTTGTGTTTAGGATCTATCAGAATGAAATCTTTTCTCCCGTCGAGAACACAGTGTACGTTGTTATCGCCGTGAGAATGCAAGAGTGATGATGTCCCACCTGAACTCATCCATAATTCAGCCTCCGTTAATCGCTCTTTGTAGGACCCGCATGACAAAACATTTGGCAGCTGTTTAAAAATCATTCTTATATAAATACTGGAGAATACAGAATTCAAGTTGTTTTTGATAATCATATTTTCAGCAGTAAATATTTATTTGTACTTCTTCTCTTATAATAAACATTTTCGAGTGATTCCGAACAGTTCTCAAAGTGCATTGGCCACGTGCAATGAATGAGAGGAAGTATTGTTCAATTCTAAATAAAAAGCAATACATAGAATTATCTGCATAAAATCTGATGAACAAACATACAGTTGTGTGTGGTCGAATAAGAGAGGCAAAAAGCCAGACAATGAACAGATAAACAATTCTGTTTTCTGTAAAAAAAAAATAAAAAAAAAAAAAATAACCGGAAGTTCCGCGTTTTTTAAAAAAAAATATTATTTACCGGAAGTTCGGCCATCATGTCTTCATGCACAGTAGAAGACAAGTACCAGTTTTCATACATGTAGTCTAAGAGGAACTTCTTGAACAACATCCGGCGTTTATTTCTCTGAGACTCCTTGTTGAACACTTCTTTCTTAACTGTAATGGTTACATTTAATTTGCCGTATCTGGAATAAATGTTATGTTTTTATATTTTAGTTAGTTCTCACATACGAAATATAGAATAAGTTAGGACAATATATACATGACTATCACTCTCTTAATATGAGCGTTTTCTAGCTCATAAAACAAAAAAGTATCAGGACTAGAAAATCACTCTTTCTCTAAGCGCAAAACGACGGAATTCAACACGTGCTTTTCGTTCTTGTCCAATTGAAGATCTTATCATCTTCGGTAACATTGCTTTCATCAGCAACGGTACGCAATAAGCCGGCCACCAAGTTAACATTTCAAGAATGTAAATTTTATAAAAATCAGATATTTTTCGAGTCTAAAATTCACTATTTTTAACATTTGAATTAATATCAGCGATATATGGCCATTTATTACACATGGTACAATTTTAGCACTATATTTATATTCGAGAATACGAATAGCTGCCGAATATAAGGAAGAAAAATTTTTCTTGAGAATATCTGATCTTCATCCATATTGCAAGTTAAACCAATTGTCCAAAGCCCAGTTTGTCTAGCTGACCTACTTTTCTTTGAGATATGAATCTTCCTCCCATTTCTCCGCGACAGGGGCGTGCTTCAACAATCCTCTAAGGACAACGGGTCTGCTATTCTTCACATATCTCATATGGAATGTCGGTGGCGTGACGGCATCTTTCTCTTCTCGAACCTTGCCTTCCGGTTTCTTCTGCCAACCTGAATTAAACCATCAATGCGGAACTATTAAAAACAAAGACAAAAATGTGAATGAACTCATTAAACGTCGTCTCCCCCTCCCCACCCCCACCCCCACCCCACATATGAACCAAATAATAATAAATAGGTATTCGGGCATGTATTGGAATTTTCATAGCTAATTGAGACACAGTCAATAATATTGATAAACTTATTATATCGAAATATTTAATGATGATGATGATGATGATGATGATTGTGGTAATGACGGTGGTACAAAAGAAATAAATATAGGAAAAACATATAAGCTACCTAGGGGTCGAAGATGTCCCTCGGGTATCCCGGCAATCACGTGCTGCTGTACCGGCGGGAACACGAAGTCTATACTCTGGTCCTTCACGAAGCTCGTCTTACAATCATAGACGTTTAACAATGAGGATAAAATCAGAACAAACACGAACTCTTTCATTTTGATTACGTTCGAGAAACCAATACTTAGGCAAATTTGATAAACAAGAAGAGAAACTACTGATTTATTAATAAGTATATGTTAATAAATTAAAAAAAGATAGCAAACACAAATTGTTGCGTAGATTATAAAATAGTATAAATATCCCAGACGTTTTTTTTCCTTATAAAGCTTCAAATGTATTTATTACACGTGTGCACTTCAATAAATGACTTGTATTATCCATGGTTATACGGCAATTTTCAGGGATAATATTTGGTTATGTGTGGGTATTGATCCCTTATATCAAAATCTGGTAACAGATGTATGGGAATCAATTTCGTTGAAATCCAACCTTTAACCCTTGCAATATGTTACGTGGCGTATCCGAATGAATGAAATCTTTGAGCGCGTTATCAGTCCGGTATTCATTATTATCGTATTTATTTGAATTTTTGAAAGTCTCAGTTGAAAACAGGATTTGAAATTGAATAGATAAACTCTACAGTTCGTGCGTCTTTATCAGCCATTTATTCTGTTTTATTACTATCATAATCAACAACGTATGGAAGCTCAAATGTGCCATTCTACTAAATTTATGGTTTTGTTGTGTTTTAACGTTCTTTTTCAACAGTGTTTATGTATATTGCGGTCTCTTACCGAAATCGTTTTTAGAATACATGTATTTTTGAAATTAAAAACCGACAGAAATGATTTTATGTGTCTCTGTGTATGAAACAGTGAAATATTATGCATATAAATGGAATTATATTCTTATTGAAATTCTAGGTTTAAACCTGATCATAACCTTTTTACTATTTTGTAAAAAACATAACTTAGAATCGACTTTGAAACAAACAATCCAATAGTCACGATATGTGTTGAGTAGACGTTGAATTAATAGGGTAAGACGCGATATTGGTAATTTCTTCGACAATTTCGTGTTGAATATATATCAATGTGCAGATATAATCTCAAAACGGATGCGTAATTCAAGGCGAACTTTACGTCAGAACACATCTAGTGAGCTCTAGTTTACAGTGGGCTAGGCTGTTTCATAAAAATATTATAGAATATGGTTTAAATAACGAAAAAAAAAAGAAGAAAAAAACGGAAAAAACCCCGAGAGAATAACCTAGGTTTAGAATAAACCTGATTTTACATGCAAAATATCAATCGGCTATTTTAAATGAACCAGTCTTTCGAAAATGTAACAGTTTGGCCAAATTCAGCATTTTTGATTTATCATAAAAAATTAATATTAATAAATCGGAACTTACAACCGAAAATAGAGCTATTTAGTATGGTACTACAATGCTAATATAATTCGAGGATTCTATCTACCATTACTAAGATGTTTAAATTTTTCCTACCAAAAACAGCGAAAATTAAGTCAAAGTGCACAGAATGAAATATTCCAAATTTCACAGAAAACATTGTATTGATTGATTTTGACACAAAGTTTGTGATTGTAAACATTACCTTTTAATCCAGTCAGCTTTTGTCTCATTGACTCTTAATGGTTTCCATACATTTTTTTTCAACCAATCAAAAGCCGCGTTTCAATAAAAACACCTAACCGTTTACTTTGTGCCACTCTTATAAAATTTTAGTTTTGTTTTGTTGCAGTTTGTAAAAAAGCGGGAAAAAACATTAGAATTCACGTGACCGATGTGTTATACAATTAAAAAGATACAGCATCTATAAGTGAAATGTTTAAATACCTCCATATCCGATAAACCCCCATCGGCGTTATATACATTTAAGCGTGGTCAATATTCTTTCGTTTGTTTCGTTTCATTACATTTTGAAATATCAGAAGTTGCTCTTGTCTGGGTTTTAACAACGATGTGAACCGTGCCATGAGAAAACCAACATAGTGGGTTTGTGACCAGCATGGATCCAGACCAGCCTGCGCATCCGCATCCATCTGGTCAGGATCCATGCTGTTCGCTTTCAGATCCTATTGCAATTAGAGAAACTGTTGGCGAACAGCATGGATCCTGACCAGACTGCGCTGATGCGCAGGCAGGTCTGGATCCATGCTGGTCGCAAACCCACTATGTTGGTTTTCTCATGGCACGGCTCATGTATAGAGGTAATTGGTATATGTCAATGTCAGAAATGGAGCCGTATCTCCATAAAAATCGCACATGAAAGTCCCGGCAATGGGTATGCAAATGTCCAACAATGTTGATGATGTATGCCGAGTTTCGTTTTAGATGGATGGGAACTGTTGGAGGTGAGAACACAATATCTATTATCGTTTCCCAAGACAAAACCAAGTGTGGCGTACGAATGGGCGGAAGGACAGATCAAACACCATATATATCTGCCAGTTACTCGACACCAGGTGCATAATGATTTTCTTGAGTAACTCAAGCAACATATGGTATAATTTAGTCTGCGATAAAGGCATTTGAAAAGGGCCCTCGTGGAAAATGCAGCCTTTGGAAGAAGATTGGCAAACTAAGAAATCTCTGAACTCACGGGGCACGGGAAATTATACGTGTTATATACAAAAACAACAACAACAAAAAAAAAAAAAAAACAAACGCGGAATAGTAACGGAATTATTTATGGGCACGCGGTAGTGTATAGAAGTATATTTGTTGTGTTTACTACTTACTACTGAACAATGGCCACAAAAGGACTGGTCCATGGAATTCAACACTGTGAGTGTAACAGATTGGATCACTTCAGCCCTGACGGAAAATCGAACCAGTGATCTTTCACACCTAAGGAAGACACTCTGCCACGTCCCTGTAAAAGCTAGCTCAGTAGAAAAGAAGTATAAGTGCGCCCTTATACTCTACCCTACTACATACACTCACTCCATTTTAAGAATTCGTCCTCGAATTCCAGGAGTTTGAACCTCTGTGGGATGTTCCAGTTGAGATGTCTATACATATCTACTCGTGAGTTATTAACGTTGGGTACCAATGTAACAGACTAAAATACTTCAGCCCTGACCGGAAATACATCCCGGGGCCTTTCACGTCTAAGGCGGACACCCTATCACTTCGTTATAAAAGCTATCTCAACAGCAAGGAAGTATAAGTGCACCCTTATACTCTAGTACTTCATGGGGTGTTGCATTGAAAGAGCTAGGGAAAAGAACCCTTATATTTCTCCCGACATCCTAGATGGCACTGAAATAAAAAGTGCCGATATGCTGTTTACCGTCTGAAGATCTGAACGAGTAAATCCATATCAACCATGTGATGTTCAAAGCAAATATTTCTCAGAAAAATGTCAAGACAAACAAATTACAAGGTAATTAAACCGTAACCTATGTCAGCTCCAAATTAGATTAATTTTCAGCTGTTTGCCATCAAGGGGAAGTGTCTCTAACTAGCAAATTGGAAATGATATAGTTTGTAATAACTTTCACCACGCAAGCAGTGTTTCCCACGCCCACATGATAAATACCCTAAACTGGCAAATCCTAGAACAACGCCGTCACCAAACTGCTCTAATTGTATTTTACGAAATCAAATATAACCTAGTCTGTGTAAATCACCATCACCTTATCCCTACCAGGAATAAAAACTACCTCATCTCACATTCGCGTACATATACTACTCAAATCATTTTTCTACAAGAACAATTCGTCTGTGGAATACCCTCCCAAGCAATATACAGCCTTAGTCTATTTGCTGAGCGACTGAACCGCTTATTAAATGTATTTATTTTGTTTTTAACGATAGCACGATATAGTCTTTAAAAAGATATCTGACTTTAACAACTCTGCCGTTACTGGCGCCATACTATCCCCAAAACAGGTCAAATGTAATTGAAAGCCGGCCATGGATTTGTTGAAAAAAGTGTAGGAAACCTGTAACATTCAGTGAGACATCAGCTGATTGGTAAAAATGTGTTGCTTTGAATCATGAATATAAATACCTTTAAAATCTTCCAACTTGTAATGTTTTTATAGCTGCCTGGCTATATATTTGATTCTGGAATTAGCAATTTAGTGAAGTAAGTACTAGAGGAATTTCATTATTATATCCCATGCACCACTGGGCGTAGTTGTTTTTATGGAAAAAGAAAGATGTATCGGTTATGGCCATATAAAAATATTTTATAGTATTTTTGTGTCTGAAAGTCTAATTGACAGGGAAAATGTCACCTCATGGGTCAACGAATGTTTATAGGTGGTCCGACAGGCCTAACTATAGTAAAGGAAACAGCGTGGGAGCCATCTGGTTTAGTCGCGTAATGTCTGCCAGGTATTTGAACACTATTTTTTTACTTGGCATGGCAAGAGAGGTCTAAATTAAAACTGGTTTCTGTTTAAATTTCATTGTGGGTGTATTTTTCGACATTTTGGTAGAAAAATTACGTTTTGTGAAGTGAAAACTCAATTTTAGTAAGATTAGTACTTCCAGGTCACAGCAGTGTGATTTTGATGTGATTTCACAGTAATCAAATGTGACAAGAGAAATCTCTCTTATGCTGCGTTTACACTTAGCCACGAAATCCACGATGTCCACGATTTAAAGAAAAGCTCGGAGCTCCACGATTTATTGCACGAATTTTGTATTACTACGCTTTCCTACGCTTTCTTACGCTCTCAGTACGTTTTGTTACTACCTGCAGCGTTTTATTACGAAACCATCACGATTCTGGTCGAGATCTGCCACGATTTTCATCACGTTCTCTCAAGTTCTCTTACGATTACCACGATATGATATCACGCTTTGTCACGTTCTGTTTAGATCCCTCACGTTATCAAGTTTTGTTAAGCTCTCCTACGATTTATGGTCACGATTTGATCAAGATTTTCACGTTTTGAGCACGATTGGAGTATAAATAGGAGGCATGGGTCATCCTCTCATTCTCTCTGCAGAGATTTTAAAGAGGAACGAGCTAAGCATCAAATAGCTGATGAACAAAATGTTGAATTTACATTTTTCGTGTATGCCTATAATAGTTACTCGTCGGCAGCAGCAACAAGGGACGGAATATGGCAGGATATAAAAGAGAGAAATGAGAAGAAGAAATAGAAAGCCTAAGACCTGGTGGGTGAGACCATGGTTAAATGGAAACCGAAGGCACCAACTGGGACAATACTCTCAACTTTTCACAGAACTCAGGCGTGAAGATGTCGGCTCCAACGTCAACTATGTACGGATGCCTGCAGATCTAGTGGAACTTAGAATCGTGTTTCCAAGTTCACCAAGATCCCCATACGATGAAGCATCAAGGTCTGATGCGCTACGTTAAGGTCTTTTAAGCTGCATTACGCTCTACAACGATTTCCACGTTCTATCACGCTCTCTCAAGATTTAAGATAAATCGGGATAATCGTGGCAAAATTTTTGACTGTCAAAAATTTTGTCACGATCCTTACGATCATCACGATTCCATCAAGTTCCCTCAAGATCACCACGATTCGACCCCACGAGCCCCCACGCTCACTACGCTTCTCTCAAATCGTGGACATCGTGGCTAAGTGTAAACGCAGCATTAGAAGATACATGACCCCTCCTTTTCTCTTCATTATATGTCAATTTTATCATAACTTTTTAAAATGAAGTACTGTAAGGATTTGTTCTCTAAAATGGGGCTAGCTATGTTTGGTAGCTCTTTAAAAAATGTCAGTTTTATTTAGAATATATAGGGAATACTATTTATGCTATTGTGACCTACAGAGTCATTTCCTATGGAAAAATCAATAGCAGAGTTTGACCTACACTGTATAATCCGGTACGAGATGGTACGGATGAGCACAGAATTTACTTTAGTGCAGAATTACCTCCCTTAGAAAAAAGAACAAGTGCTGCAATAATTTTTCAAAATTAAATATTAGATCTTCTACAATGTTGAAAATCATTTGATAATATTGTAAGTAAATGGTATAATTATAGACAATTTGCATATATAACAACGATGATTAAAATCGCCACGTTTTTTTGTTGGACCTTTTTATCTTGGATAATAAAAATTTGCTCCAGTTTTTATGACCATATCGACATTATACTGATTATAGGATAAATCCCGTGTTCCGTTATTTCCGTAAATTTGGTCAGGGGGGCAGGCGAGATCAGTCTGACTAAAGTACATATCCTTTTACGCTACGCGTAGGATCTGCACACGAGCTATTGATAGCCTCCTTCTGACGACCCTTCCGCTAGCAAATCAAAAGCTAACATACAACATTCTGCAAGCTTAAAAAAGCCTTGGTTTTTGATATCTACAATTCTTATGTCGTAAGATGTCAGATAGCCGGTAAGCTCAGTGGGTAGGGCACTTGCTCTGTTAGCAAAGGGCCCCAGGTTCGAACCTTGGACTGACTGCAAATTTTTCTTACTCTTTGACATTCGAACAAGTCGTCTGATTGGTTCAAATAACAATTGATTTGCCAAAATAAAAATAGCAATACTGGAAATCCAAATGATACAGAAGACTAATGTGAATGGGTCGTTTTCAGATCTTCGTTCAGAAGATCAAGTACTTGTAGTCAGATTGCAGGCGAGATTAACCGATAGGCAGTGGCTAGGGTTACGGTACCCTAATCCTAGCCTTCAATTCTAGACAACCCTATGAGAACAGGCTAGGATTATGGAAGTATTTAAGAGGAGTTAAATATATATGTTAGGACATACATAAATGATGTTATAACTTTCACTTAAAATAGCGAATTTTCATGTCTGCCATAGTTCGTGTTATTGATTCGCCATATTGGGTTTAGTAAAATATAGGTTGACAATTATTTATGCGCTGTTGACGTTGATGATGAAAGATTATGAATGATAAAAGTTCAAATCTTCTTAATGAAAATAGTAATGTTTCAATGTTTACAGAATTGTCCAACTAAATCCGGGCCACATCACAGGGAGGTGTTCAGTTCATGGCTCATTATGTCTCCCCCAGGAGACATATTGTTTTTGCCCTGTCCGTCCGTCCGTACGTCACACTTCATTTCCGAGCAATAACTGGAGAACCATTTGACCTAGAACCTTCAAACTTCATAGGGTTGTAGGGCTGCTGGAGTAGACGACCCGTATTGTTTTTGGGGTCACTCCGTCAAAGGTCAAGGTCACAGGGGCCTGAACATTGAAAACCATTTCCGATCAATAACTAGAGAACCACTTGACCCAGAATGTTGAAACTTCATAGGATGATTGGTCATGAAGAGTAAATGACCCCTATTGATTTTGGGGTCACTCCGTCAAAGGTCAAGGTCACAGGGGCCTAAACATTGAAAACCATTTCCGATCAATAACTAGAGAACCACTTGACCCAGAATGTTGAAACTTCATAGGATGATTGGTCATGAAGAGTAGATGACCCCTATTGATTTTGGGGTCACTCCATCAAAGGTCAAGGTCACAGGGGCCTGAACATGGAAAACCATTTCCGATCAATAACTAGAGAACCACTTGACCCAGAATGTTGAAACTTCATAGGATGATTGTACATGCAGAGTAGATGACCCCTATCGATTCTGGGGTCACTCCGTTAAAGGTCAAGGTCATAGGGGCCTGAACATTGAAAATCATTTCCGGTCAGTAACTTGAGAACCACTTGACCCAGAATGTTGAAACTTAATAGGATGATTGGTCATGCAGAGTAGATGACCCCTAAATATTTTGGGGTCACTCTGTGAAAGGTCAAGGTCACAGGGGCCTGAACATTGAAAACCATTTCCGGTCAGTAACTTGAGAACCACTTGACCCAGAATGATGAAACTTCATAGGATGATTGGTCATGCAGAGTAGATGACCCCTAACGATTTTTGGGTCACTCTGTTAAAGGTCAAGGCCACAGGGGCCTGAACATGGAAAACCATTTCCAATCAATAACTTGAGAACCTCTCGACCCAGAATATTGAAACTTAATAGGATGATTGTTCATGCAGAGTAAATGACCCCTATTGTTTTTGGGATCACTCCGTTAAAGGTCAAGGACACAGAGGCCTGAACATTGATAACCAGTTCCGATCAGTAACTTGAGAACCACTTGACCCAGAATGTTGAAACTTCATAGGATGATTGAACATGCAGAGTAGATGACCCCTATTGATTTTGGGGTCAGTCTATTAAAGGTCAAGGTCACAATGGCCTGTTCATGTAAAATTATTTTTTGGAAATAACTTGAGAACCACTTGACCTACAATGTTGAAACTTTATAGGATGATTGGACATGCAGAGTAGATGACCCCTATTTATTTTGAGGTCACTTGATCAAAGGTCAAGGTCACAGGAGCCTGAACAGTGACTTGAGAACCACTAGGCCAAGAGTGTTGAAATTTAGCGGGATGACTGGACATGCCAAGTAGATGATCCCTATTGCAGCCAACCATCAGTGTCTCTTTGACTTTCGCTTCTGACCCCTATTGACTTCTTGCCTATAGGACTTTGCATTGGGGGAGACATGCCCTTTTTTACAAAAGCATTTTCTAGTTTCTTTTTCTTTTCAATTTCCATAAAAAATAATATATTAATAAATATTGCCATTTTGTTTTTTGTTTAGAGTACGTTATTATTTCATAGTCATGATTTTTGCATTTTTTCTTTCATTTTTAGCTCATCTGATTTTTTGAAAAAAAATGATGAGTTATTGTCATCACTTTCAAGAGCGGTTGTCGGCGTCGGCGTCGGCGTCTGCGTCGGCGTTGCCTGGTTCAGTTTTATGTTTAGGTCAGCTTTTCTCCTAAACTATCAAAGCTATTGCTTTGAAACTTGGAATACTTGTTCACCATCATAAGCTGACCCTGTATAGCAAGAAACATAACTCCATCTTGCTTTTTGCAAGATTTATGGCCCCTTTTGTACTTAGAAAATATCAGATTTCTTGGTTAAGTTTTATGTTTAGGTCAACTTTTCTCCTAAACTATCAAAGCTATTGCTTTGAAACTTGGAATACTTGTTCACCATCATAAGCAGACCCTGTACGTCAAGAATCATAACTCCATCTTGCTTTTTGCAAGATTTATTGCCCCTTTTGGACTTAGAAAATCAGTTTTCTTGGTTAAGTTTTATGTTTAGGTCAGCTTTTATCCTTAACTATCAAAGCTATTGCTTTAAAACTTGCAACACTTGTTTACCATCATAAGTTGACCCTGTATAGCAAGAAACATAACTCCGTCCTGCTTTTTGCAAGATTTATGGCCCCTTTTTGACTTAGAAAATATCAGATTTCTTGGTTAAGTTTTATGTTTAGGTCAACTTTTTCTCTTAAACTATCAAAGCTATTGCTTTGAAACTTGCAACACTTGTTCACCATCATAAGCTGACCCTGTACAGCAAGCAACATAACTCCATCCTGCTTTTTGCAATAATTATTGCCCCTTTTGGACTTAGAAAATCATTTTCTTGGTTGAGTATTATGTTTAAGTCAACTTTTCTCATAAACTATTAAAGCTATTGCTTTAAAACTTGCAACAGTTTTTCACCATCATAAGTGGACACTGTACATCAAGAAACATAACTCTATCCTGCTTTTTGCAAGAATGATGGCCCTTTTTAGACTTAGAAAATCATGGGTAGGACAATATTTCTATTACACAAAAAAAATCAGATGAGCGTCAGCACCCGCAAGGCGGTGCTCTTGTTAATTGTTCTTCTCTATTTTTTTTCTTTTCTCTTTCTTCTTTTACTAACCCAAAATGGCGGATTGATAACAAGAAATAATACTACAGGCATGAAAAGTCGCTATTTTAAGTGAAATAAGTAAGTTTTAAACAATTATTAATGCATGTTCTAACTTATATTTGATGCCTCTTAAATACTTCCGTAATCCTAGCCTATCCCCATAGGGTTGTCTAGAAATACGGAACTTCTGTAATCCTAGAATCGGAGGCTTGGATGACGGTACCTAGCCTAACCAATATACGGACCGTGTACAATATCAGCGATTATTTTTGCCAGAAGATAAGATTTTAGGAAAGTTGTTACATTCTCACAATAAAAATAGTATTTTATGGCCTCGGCAAAAAAAAAATTGCAAAAATAATTTTCTGTATCGAGCAATGGAAGCGGCAGTGTAGAGTAAAAGACAAAATTTCAAAAATAAATTAAACCTAGAGAATATTTTTGCTAAATCTTAATGACAACAGTTTTATGATAATCTGCAATACTTTCTAGCTCACCTGTCACAAAGTGACAAGGTGAGCTTTTGTGATCGCGCGGTGTCCGTCATCCGTGCATGCGTCCGTCCGTAAACTTTTCCTTGTGACTTCTCTAGAGGTCACATTTTTCATGGGATCTTTATGAAAATGGGTCAGAATGATCATCTTGGTAAATACTAGGTCAAGTTTGAAAGTGGGTCACGTGCTGTCAAAAACTAGGTCAGTAGGTCTAAAAATAGAAAAACCTTGTGACCTCTCTAGAGGCCATAATTTTCAATGGATCTTCATGAAAATTGGTCAGGATGTTCACCTTGATGATATCTAGGTCAAGTTCGAAACTGGGTCACGTGCAGTCAAAAACTAGGTCAGTAGGTCTAAAAATAGAAAAACCATGTGACCTCTCTAGAGGCCATATATTTCACAGAATCTTCATGAAAATTGGTCAGAATGTTAACCTGTTGATATCTAGGTCAAGTTCGAAACTGGGTCATGTGCCTTCACAAACTAGGTCAGGAGGTCTAAAAATAGAAAAACGTTGTGACCTCTCAAGAGGCCATATATTTCACAAGATCTTCATGAAAATTGGTCAGAATGTTCACCTTGATGATATATAGGTCAAATTCGAAACTGGGTCACGTGCGGTCAAAAACTAGGTCAGTAGGTCTAAAAATAGAAAAACCTTGTGACCTTTCTAGAGGCCATATATTTCACAAGATCGTCATGAAAATTGGTTATAACGTTCACCTTGATGATATCTAGGTCAAGTTCGAAACTGGGTCACGTGCCATCAAAAACTAGGTCAGTAGGTCAAATAATAGAAAAACCTTGTGACCTCTCTAAAGGCCATATTTTTCATGGGATCTGTATGAAAGTTAGTCTGAATGTTCATCTTGTTGATATCTAGGTCAAGTTCGAAACTGGGTCACATGCAGTCAAAAAGTAGGTCAGTAGGTCAAATAATAGAAAAACCTTGTGACCTCTCCAAAGGCCTTATTTTTCATGAATGAAAGTTGGTCTGAATGTTCATCTTGATGATATCTAGGTCAAGTTCGAAACAGGGTCATGTGTGGTCAAAAACAAGGTCAGGTCTAAAAATAGAAAAAACTTGTGACCTCTCTAGACGCCATACTTGTGAATGGATCTCCATAAAAATTGGTCAGAATGTTCATCTTGATGATATCTAGGTCAAGTTCGAAAGTGGGTCACGTGCCGTTAAAAAGTAGGTCAGTAGGTCAAATAATGAAAAAACGTGACCTCTCTAGAGGCCATATTTTTCATGGGATCAGTATGAAAGTTGGTCTGAATGTTTATCTTGATGATATCTAGGTCAAGTTTGAAACTGGGTCAACTGCGATCAAAAACTAGGTCAGTAGGTCTTGAAATAGAAAAACCTTGTGACCTCTCTAGAGGCCATACCCTTGAATGGATCTCCATGAAAATTGGTCAGAATGTTCACCTTGATGATATCTAGATCAGGTTTGAAACTGGATCACGTGCCTTAAAAAACTAGGTCAATAGGTCAAATAATAGAAAAACCTTGTGACCTCTCTAGAGACCATATTTTTCAATGGATCTTCATGAAAATTGGTCAGAATTTTTATCTTGATAATATCTAGGTAAAGTTCAAAACTGGGTCACATGAGCTCAAAAACTAGGTCACTATGTCAAATAATAGAAAAAACGACGTCATACTCAAAACTGGATCATGTGGGAAGAGGTGAGCGATTCAGGACCATCATGGTCCTCTTGTTGATAAGTTTTTAGCTCACCTGTCACATAGTGACAAGGTGAGCTTTTGTGATCACCCTTCGTCCGTCGTCCGTTCGTCCGTCCGTCAACAATTTCTTGTCTGCACGATAGTGGTTTCATTTATGATTTTATTTTAACCAAACTTGCACACAACTTGTATCACCATAAGATCATGGTTCCTTTCTTGAACTGGCCAGATCCCATTATGGGTTCTAGAGTTATGGCCCCTGAAAGGGCCAAAATTAGCTATTTTGACCTTGTCTGCACAATAGCAGCTTTATGATTTAATTTTTACCAAACTGGCACACAACTTGTATCACCATAAGATCTTGGTTCCTTTCTTGAACTGGCCAGATTCCTTAATGGGTTCCAGAGTTATGGCCCCTGAAAGGGCCAGAATTAGCTATTTTGACCTTGTCTGCACAATAGCAGCTTCATTTATGATTTGAATTTAATCAAACTTGCACAAAACTTGTGTCACCATAAGATCTCGGTTCCTTTCTTGAACCGGCCAGATCCCATAATGGGTCCCAGAGTTATGGCCCCTGAAAGGGCCAAAATTAGCTATTTTGACCATGTCTGCACAATAGCAGCTTCATTTATGATTTGATTTTAACCAAACTTGCACACAATTTGTATCACCACAATATCTTGCTTCCTTTCTTAACTGGCCAGATTCAATCATGAGTTCCAGAGTTATGGCCCCTTAAAGGTCCAAAATTGGCTATTTTGGCTTTTGCAGCCATATAGAGACTTCATTTATGGTTTTATTTGATACATTACAGTGTTCGAAATTCGCGGTAGTCCGATAGCCTGTGGCTACCAAATTTCAGCTCGGGCTACTGATTTTCCGTAGAAACAAGCCCGACCAGGCTACCGAATTTTCCTAATTTGTTTTAAAAAAAAGTCATGCAAATTAAACAAGTATGGCATTGTGATTTCTTATGATCTCCATTAATTAACACTAAGAAGGCATCATGCATCGTCCAGACTGAGGAACGCTTACTGAATTATTGTTGGGTTTTTTCCACTATCACGTGTTGACAAATCAAACGCAAAGTGTCAGAGACGTAACGGCAGTGCTAATTGGCTGAATACAATCACCTCTAGTGTAACGGATAATTTGATTAGCTTTCACACTTCTCACGAAAATCTCACAAGTACCTGCAGTAGGCGGAGCTTAAATTATGCTATCAGCATGTGTGTATTCAGCACTCATTTTTACATCTTGCAAATTGTCAACAGTCCGAGTAGCAATAATTGGCGAGTGCTGATCCTAAAAAATCTGGCATTACAGTTTAGATTTTGTTTGGCAAGGAGTGTCATGTCCGATGCTTTTGGACTGATCTGGACTGGAGTATTTAGAGTTAAAATTTTTCGAAAACATGGCAAACATGTACTGTATGTCTTTTTATTCCTTCAAACATGCATAGAGTTGTCTGTAAAACAAACTTCTATATGGTGCAAAAATTAAATATTTTAAGGTGTTAAAGTTTGGGCTAGT
Source organism: Mercenaria mercenaria (assembly GCF_021730395.1). NCBI lineage: Eukaryota > Metazoa > Mollusca > Bivalvia > Venerida > Veneridae > Mercenaria > Mercenaria mercenaria. The sequence continues at coordinate 49,035,573 of NC_069376.1, forward strand.
GAAATTGGTGCTGGGCTTGGAAAATTTCCTATCTGGTAGCCCGAACGGGCTAGTGGATTCAAATCTGAATTTCGTACACTGATACAAACTTCCAAATTATCCTCAACAACAATAAATCTTGGATTCCATGACAAATCAGATCCAATCGTAGGTACCAGAGTTATTTTATATCTGATTACCTCCCCTGATTGGAATCAAAATGGATTTATATCAGTAAGTACTTACAAGACTTATTTGAAATTTCATTATTGTTATTAGTTGGACTGAGACAATCAGGGTAGATAACTATGGACTGATTTTATGTCAAATTACCTCCCTTTATTTCAAATTAAAATTGTTATATCTCCATAACTACTGAAGATACTGATCTGAAATTTCATTTATGTCAACAGATTTATTTGGCAGATCCTTCTTTTGTCCACTTACAATATTTTTTTTGAATTACTTCCCTTTTACGTTACTATAAATAGCTTATTTTTAGTAACTTTTTTATTATTGGCCGTAGGGAAAACACGAGACCAGTTTTTTGTGGTACAACATGGATGGTACCTCCAATTTTTAGGTGTATTTTAACATATCTATACCTTGTAAGATTTTTTTCTTCTTTTTGGTTAAATTTCTTCCCTTTGTTGTTCCTGTCCTTTGGGCTTAGATATTTTTTCTGAGGACCTTCTTGTCCTCAAGTGCAATGATAACAGGTGAGCGATATAGGGCCATCATGGCCCTCTTGTTATTCATATTGTTTGTTTAAACCTTGAAAAAAGGATAATATTAAACACTACCGCTATACAGCGTAATGGCCGATACCCCCCTCACCGTAAAACCGGGAACGAGTGTTTATTGGTGAGTAATGCCGGAAAACAGGATTTATCCTATAGTGACAATATCGAGAATGTCAGGAACCTGAAATTCTAACTATAAGCTAACACAAGTCTAAATAAAAAAAGACCTCCCTCTATATAAAAACACCACAAATGCAATGAATTCACACCCCACCCACCACATGAAAACAAAAAAATTATAAAAAACGGGCTGAGGTTTATAATCCGCACGAAGGTGTGCCGATAATTTTCCTTGTCCGCACAACGTCGTGCAGATTATTTTTGTTATTTGCACAATGGTCATGCCGATTATTTTCATTATTCACATGATGTTAGTGTCTGGAAAGTATTGTCGATTATTTTTGTTATTGAAACTGCTAAAAATACTGTATACATATATATGTAGCATTTCAATCTTCTGAAGTTTTCCCTGCTTATCAGATCTCCATAAAGTACAGATTATTTGACAATTGTAGCATGCACCTACCCGCATTATGTTGAATCACTTTTGCACGATTTATTGAATTAAAAACATAATAAGAAAAAGTAATATCATGGCATTAAGGTATGATAATTAACTATTATTAAAGGGACTGACCTCCAGATTTGGCTAAAAATAATCTTTCCTTCAAACTGAAGTTTGTTCATGTTATGAACATTAGAATATGAGTTTCCATTTCTAAAATATTTTAAAAATTTAAAATCAAGAAAAAAAGATGACTACGTCGGGAATCGAACGCTGGACCGCCACGGCAATACAGGCATTTTCCCGTCATCGTAACCAACAGCGCTGTACTGTAGCTGAATTAGTGAATTAGTTTACCTGGAGTAAAGAATTGCAAACACTTTTTGATTTTCAACGTAAATAGTAGGAAAAACAGGAAGGGACCTAATGTCTGTTGTAAATTTTGGTAGGCATGTACAATGGAGAGGACTTCAGTAAATCTAGAGACGTTGAAGGATGTACCAGGATATAGGGTTATCTTGAAAACTGTACTGCAAAGCCAGATTCAGCAGCTGGTGAGTTGTTATATAAAATAAAAAAGTTTTTGTGGATTTCATTTATGTATACATGAGATAACATGTATATGAGCTTGTTAATTAAAGTGTTTGAAGGCCTGTATGCCTACTTTAAAGGTGGTCGGTCATGTTTAAGCAACATGGTATGACAGTTTTCAGTTTTCGAATATTTAACAGGCAAGAAGACCTAATACATAGAGTTAGATCCCTTCTGGAAAATATGTTTTCAGTGTTTTTTTTTCAGTTTTAGGGGAATGATGACAGGACCCATTACTGGGAGAGGAAATTCATGTTCTAACAACAAAGATAGGGGAAAAAATTGCTTCATAACTAATACAGTGTTTTTATATGCCTTTGAAATGGGAGGTATTGAAGGGATACTTGTGGTGGGGGGGGGGGGGGGGGGGCTTCCGCTGAAGTTGTGTGCTCTCTAACTTGAGTAGTTCTTATTAAATATTAACCAGACTTGGTCAAAATGTTTATGGGTATAATGTCTCAACATTATTCCAGTGGAGCTGGAGTTACAGTCCTTCTATTACTCAAAATTGCAAAAATTGTAAGTGTCCGCTCTTACTTGAGCAGTTCATATCCATGGTTCACTTAACATGGTCACAGTGTTTATGGACATAATATCTCAGTAATTTTCAATAACAAGTTGGATCTTTCAAGTTTTTGGGGAGTCTTATTTTAACCATAATTATGGAAGTATTATTTTAAAAGCAGAGTATTTCTTTTATTTTCAGAACCGGGTTTTTTCTTCTAAAATATGTGCTGTTTAGAGCCTGGATTCTTCCACTAGAAAATTTCTTTCAAATTGTTCATTTTTCCCCCCCAAATTGACTTCACATCAAGTTTTTTCATTCCTCTTTCCTCGATTAAAAATGCTATATTTCACATAATTCATTGTGTTTACACTGTTTAGGCACTTTAATTTTCAGTTTAATAATCATGCCTTTCTGTGTTGTGCCATCAAATGTCAAGGACCACAATGGAAATAAGGGAGAATCACTTTTCCCTTTTTAGCTCATCTGATTTTTTGAAAAAAAATGATGAGTTATTGTCATCACTTGAGCGGTTGTCGGCGTCTGCGTCGGCGTTGCCTGGTTAAGTTTTATGTTTAGGTCAGCTTTTCTCCTAAACTATCAAAGCTATTGCTTTGAAACTTGGAATTCTTGTTCACCATCATAAGCTGACCCTGTATAGCAAGAAAATAACTCCATCTTGCTTTTTGCAAGATTTATGGCCCCTTTTGTACTTAGAAAATATCAGATTTCTTGGTTAAGTTTTATGTTTAGGTCAACTTTTCTCCTAAACTAATAAAGCTATTGCTTTGAAACTTGGAATACTTGTTCACCATCATAAGCAGACCCTGTACATCAAGAAACATAACTCCATCTTGCTTTTTGCAAGATTTATTGCCCCTTTTGGACTTAGAAAATCAGTTTTCTTGGTTAAGTTTTATGTTTAGGTCAGCTTTTATCCTTAACTATTAAAGCTATTGCTTTAAAACTTGCAACACTTGTTCACCATCGTAAGTTGACCCTGTACAGCAAGAAACATAACTCCATCCTGCTTTTTGCAAGATTTATGGCCCCTTTTGGACTTAGAAAATGTCAGATTTCTTGGTTAAGTTTTATGTTTAGGCCAACTATTTCTCTTAAACTATCAAAGCTGTTGCTTTGAAACTTGTTGACCATCATAAGCTGACCCTGTACAGCAAGCAACATAACTCCATCCTGCTTTTTGCAATAATTATTGCCCCTTTTGGACTTGGAAAATCATTTTCTTGGTTGAGTATTATGTTTAAGTCAACTTTTCTCATAAACTATCAAAGCTATTGCTTTAAAACTTGCAACAGTTTTTCACCATCATAAGTGGACACTGAACATCAAGAAACAAAACTCTATCCTGCTTTTTGCAAGAATGATGGCCCTTTTTAGACTTAGAAAATCATGGGTAGGACAATATTTCTATTACACAAAAAAAAATCAGATGAGCGTCAGCACCCGCAAGGCGGTGCTCTTGTTAGCTTGACTTTTCGAAGAAAATGTAGAGCTATTGCACTTGCCCCAGTGTCGGCGTCGCCATTGGTTAAGGTTTTTGATGAAGTCAAATATCTCTGTTTCTATCAGAGCTATTGACTTGTAACTTAAAATAGTTATTTACTATCACAGTCTACACCAGGAGAAACAATCCACATAACTCTGTTTGAATTTTGACAGATTTATGCCCCTTTTTAACTTAGAATTTTTTGGTTACAGTTTTTGATAAAGTCAAATAACCGTATTACTATCAAGCTTGAAGGATTTTGACTTGAAACTTGAAATAGTTATTTACTATCACAGTCTACACCAGCAGAAACAATCCCCATAACTCTGATTTGAATTCTGACAGATTTATGTCCCTTTTTAACTTTTTTAGTTAAAGTGTTTGATAAAGTCAAATATCTCTGTTACTATCAAAGTTTTTGACTTGAAACTTAAAATAGTTATTTACGATCAAAGTCTAATTAGGAGAAACAATCCCCATTTATAACTCTGATTTGAATTTTGACGGAGTTATGCCCCGTTTTAACTTAGAATTTTTTGGTTAAAGTTTTATATAACATCCATTGTCTCTGTTACTATCAAAGCTTTTGACTTGAAACTTAAAATAGTTATTTACTATCAAAGGCTACACCATAAGAAACAATCCCCATAACTCTGATTAGAATTTTGACAGATGTATGCCCCTTTTACTGGCAAAGCTCTAATTCAGAGTCAAGCACTGAGAAAAGTCGAGTGTGCTGTCTTAAGGAGTAAGGACAGCTCTTGTTTTTGTTCTCCTTGGTATTGATGTGCATAGTTCAAAACTTGTGTATACATCTAATAATCTGTATATATGTATGAATTTTGTTTGTTTTAACCATGTATGTACATCTGTGAAATACTGAAATAAATCTATCTATATCTATCTATATCCTAACTGTATTTACACATACTTTGTGTACTGAGGAAATCTTTTTCATGTATGGGCTCGGTTGAGAGTTTTGTGTCTTTGAATGATTAAAAACTGCCGTATTCTACTGTTTACAGTCTTTAGTACCAGGTTCTTTGTTTCTTATCAAAGATATATAGATTAATTAAAATTTACAAGCACCTGTCCTGTACCTCTTTGGCTAATACAAAAATTTTCTGTTTCTTGCAGATGTTGTATACCTGGTCAAAAATGAAATTTAGATTTTTTTTTAGGTCTGTTGGTTACAGACTGTAGAGATCTGTAACTGAAATGAAAAAAAAATAAAACTGACCCAGAACTGAAAATTTACTTGATCTATATGACTGTATGTGTTTTGTTTTTGCACTAGGTTGAACAGCTATCTAAGCACACAGAGGAAGAAGCTGTGTTTCTGACAGCAAGTTTGGGAGATGGTACCATATCTCACATTGGTTCCGGAGTGGGCAAGGAATTTCTGCAAGAAAATGATGAAGTTAAATCAAAATTTCTAGCCTTCTGTCTAAAAAGTAATTTGTTGATTCTTGTTTTTACCAATTTCATGCAATAAGCTTCTTCTCATTCTTTAAACATTATCCTGAGTCATACTTGTAGGAAAGTTTTAATTTCAGTCCTTGAACATAACAGTAGGGAAGGTTTGATTACACACATTTTTATTCTAGAATGGAAGTTTTGTTACACACATTTTATTCTCAGAGATAACAGTAGGGAAGTTTTGTATACATACTTTTTACCCTGAGGCAGGACAGTTGGAAGGTTTATTTACACACATTCCTTGACATAACAATAGGGAAGTTTTGTTTACACACATTTAATCCCGGTACATAACAATATGGAAGTTTTGATTATGCACATTTTGTTCTCAGATATACAGTAGAGAAGTTTTGATTACAATCATTATTCTCTGACATTAAAGTAAGGAGATTTAGATTACACACATTTAATTCCTGGAGATACGGCAACTGTAGGGAAGTTTTTACTACACTCATTTTTATTCACGAACATGACAGTGGGTAGGTTTTGAATACCAGGTACAAGACTTCATTTTCAGACACTTCAGTTGAGAAATTTTGATTACACAGATTTTGGTACATTGCAGTAGGGAAGTTTGGTTTACACTTATAAATGTCATTATGGCATTGTAACAATTTTATAAGGTTAAACCAGAGCTCTTGAGTTCAAAAATTAAAGATATTGAAACAGTCTACGAATGGTATTTAAAAAATGATTGTGTTTCTTATAGGGCATCATGAAATTTCAACCAACAAGCAGTCAAAGCTGCCAAAGTCTCAAGATCAAGGTCCAGTGCCTTTAAAAATTACAGGAAGTTCTATAGGTTCAAGCCACAGACATTCTCCGTACTCCACTAGTTTCTCAAAACGACGAAACAGCCAGAGACAGCCTCCGAAGACACCATCAGACCAGTCCCATAATGATTTAAATGAAACTGTAATTAAAGAAAATGATAGAAAAATTCTGGAGTCTGTGAGCATTGAACTAGCACAGGATTATGAAAATGAGAATGTGGATGAATATGATGTCACAGACAATGAAGGGCTTTCTGACGACTTGGAAGAATCTGATCAGAAATCAAATAAAATCATCATAAAAAATGTAACAGGTCATTATGAACCCAACACACATGCAGACACCATGGGTAACAATAATTTGGATGCATTTATTCCTACCTCAAATGTGAAAGATGAACATGTTCATACATCAGAATCTAGTGCACAAATAAACGCAGGTAGTGGATTGCAGTTTGGAGTCTGTAAAGATATAAGCTCAGGTGTAGGCCCAGCAGGTCCAAGTGCCAGCGCAGCCACTGGTGTATACACAGATTTGCAAGGTAATGGTAAGTATATAGAATCTGTATTCCTATGGCATCAGGGTTTCTTTACCTTTTCCAGTTATATGAATGGTTTTCAGTCAATAACGGGATAATGCTTTGATTTTACAGTCACCACATTTCACAGGATTGTATATGATCAGTAGATGACCTCTATTGGTTTGGAAATCACTGTTTTAAAAATCAAAGTGATTGAGAAGCTTTCTGATCATTAAGTGGAGAACTCCTGTGCATAAATCTATTCAAACTTCTAGCTATTTTGCTTTATGGATCATAAGGTCACGGTAACTGCAGCCTTTGGGTTAAAGTTTTTTCCTGACAATAATTTGAAGATGCTTTGACCACAAGCAGATAATCTTCCTAAATTAACATCTTGAGGTTAGTACATATAATTTTGTAGATGACAGTTGACTACTCCTCCATTTGGTCATTAACCCTTATCATGCTAAATTTCTAAAATGATCTTGTCCAGCTTCCAATTTTGACAGTACCATTAACTGTTAGAAGGGGTGTTTACCAAAAAGATACTGACTGAATAGCGAACAGTGCAAGACTGATCATGATCTACAGTACTACACTGGTCACAAAGGCAAAACCAATTTTGTCCAGCATGGTAAGGGTTTTAAGCTAAAGTTTTTTTTTACCAAAACTGTCATGGGGGACATGTATGTTTTTACAGACAGTTCTTGTTTGTTGAATTCTCTGAAAATCAATAAAATCAATATAGTTTAGATGTTGAGAAGTAACTTGTATCCCTGTACCACTTCATTTTGTTTTGGTATTGTCGCTTCAGTCAGACAGATTTCAACAGTTTTTAGCTCACCTGTCACGTAGTGACAGGGTGAGCTTTTGTGATCGCCCTTCGTCCGTCGTACGTCGTCTGTCGTCCGTCAACAGTTTTCTTGTGAACACGATAGAGACCACATTTTGTATTTGATTTTAATCAAACTTGCAAACAACTTGTATTGGCATAATATCTCGGTTCCTTTTGAAAACTGGCCAAATCCCATCATGGGTTTCAGAGTTATGGACCCTTAAAGGGCCAAACTTTGCCATTTTTGGCTTGTGAACATGATAGAGACCACATTTTGCAGTCAACTTAAATAAAACTTGCACACAACTTGTATTGGCGTAATATCTTGGTTCCTTTCGAAAACTGGCCAAATCCTGTCATGGGTTTCAGAGTTATGGTCCCTTAAAGGACCAAAATTTGCTGTTTTTTGCTTGTGAACACAATAGAGACAACATTTTGCAATCAACTTTTTTTGGTCCAATCTAATTGAAACTTGGTCAGAATGTTACCCTTAATAAAATCTTGGACGAGTTTGATATTGGGTTATCTGGGGTCAAAAACTAGGTCGCCAGATCAAATCAAAGGAAAAGCTTGTCAACACTCTAGAGGTCACAATTTTGGCCCAATTTTGATTAAACTTGGTCAGAATGTTACCCTTAATAAAATCTTGGACGAGTTTGATATTGGGTTATCTGGGATCAAAAACTAGGTCACCAGGTCAAATCTAAGGAAAAGCTTGTTAACACTGTAGAGGCCACATTTGTGAATGTATCTTTATGAAACTTGGTCAGAATCTTAATCTTGATGATCTATAGGTCAGGTTCAAATCTGGGTCAGGTGGGGCCAAAAACTAGGTCACTAGGTCAAATCAAAGCAAAAGCTTGTTAACACTCTAGAGGCCACATTTATGATTGTATCTTCATGTAATTTAGTCAGATTGTTAATCTTGATGATCTTTAGGTCAAGTTCAAAATCTGGGTCATTTTGGGTAAAAAACTAGGTCCTGGGTTAAATCAAAGGAAAAGCTTGTTAACACTTCAGAGGCCACATTTATGACCATATCTGAATGAAACTTGGTCAGAATTTTAATCTTGATGATCTTCAGGTCAATAGGTCAGGTGAGTGATACAGGGCCTTCATGGCCCTCTTGTAGATATGTTTCTGGTTTTCTGGTTGAATTAGGTATAAATGTTCCTTTCATTATTACTACCGGTAGTATATGCCCTTTCCTCATTATTCCGAGCCCCTTGACCAGTATTTCAGTCCTTTTTCAGTAACAGCTTTAAGTTTCAAAAGTGTTTTTTCTATAGTCTGTTTGATACTCCAACATTTAAACTTAAAAAATTCCCAAGGAGAAAAATTCAAAGGATTATAGTCAATGAATAATCCAGGCTTTCACATGATGACCTTCGCCCTCTGAAACAACCAGATGCTTTCACGTTGAACTGAAACTTGGGATCATTTGTACTAGCTCTCAAAAACTAGGGCTTTGTTTTTTGAAAAAGTTCTTTTGTCAAATTAAGAACAGATACATAATTGTGTTTGCAGACAAAAAAGTTTTACAGTAAGTGGTTTCTGTTTCCTGTAAGAACATTAAATATTATCCCAGTAATTTTAGATAAGCAGATTTTGTGCCAAAATTTTCTGTTTTGTATATTTCTATTTTAATGTGAGTAATACTATTTTCTTTTTATTCTTGTTTAACCATGTTAACTGTCATATGATTTGCCATAACATGTATAAAATTTAGAAAAAATAAATAGCAGCAAGTGCATATTTTCCAAAGACTCTGATCAATGAGAAGGTTTGGAATTACGAGAAAGAGGCATATGAGCCATGCCTGAGAAAGCCAACATAGTGGCTTTGCGACCAGCATGGATCCAGACCAGCCTGTGCATCCGCACTGTCTGGTCAGGATCCATGCTGTTTGCTAAAAGTTTCTGTACTTGCTATAGGCTTTGAAAGCAAACAGCATGGATTCTTGACCAGACTGCGCGGATGCGCAGGCTGGTCTGGATCCATGCTGGTTGCAAAGCCACTATTTTGGTTGTCTCATGGTGCAGCTCATAATTGTCAGTGTACAGAGATTTTTGTCTGTGCATCATTTCCAGTACATCACTCCAGATATCAGGAGTGAGTCATATAAATTCTAAGTTACACGTTTCTTTGGCACTTCCTGCTCAAATTATTTTCTGCAGTTATGGCTGCTTAAAGTGTTAATTTTGAAGAAAATTAGTCTAGACTACTTTTACATTATTGATAGGATTTGATTGAAACTTCACCCGACTGATCAGGAGGAGTTATACATATTTTACAGAATTTATGGTTGATTCTTCACTGACAAATGGCCTGTTGATTTTTACCTTGGAGATTTTAGAAAAATTCTAAAAGTAGGGCTTTTGTTGTCACCCTTTTGTCAGCATCACAAAAGTTTTGCATTTAAGCAGGTTTCTCTAAAACTCCTAGGCCAGATGCTTTTAGACTTTACACATGTCTTGGGCATCATGATTTGACATTTAAGGACAAGCTACGTGAATTTTAGTTTTGCAAAATTATGACACTTTTTGACTGAGAAATTATGGTTGTAGTTTTGGATGTACGCATGTTTGAATTATGACCCCTTTTAACTTACAAATCTTGGTTAAGTTTTGTACCAGTTCATATTTTGTGTAAACTGTTTGACATATGTTTTTGAAACTTTTATCACTCTCTATCTGTTGGCAAGAGTACTTAACTATCAAGTATTTTGGCTGAATTATGGCCCCTTTTTGACTTGGAAATTGGTTAAGTTTCATATAAGTCCACGTTTTGTCAAAACTATTGACATGTAACTTTGAAACACTGAATACTTGTTCATTGTCATGATCTCCATCTGTAGTCAAGGGTATGTAACTAAGTCAAAGATATTTGGCTGAATTTTTGCCCTTTGATATCCAGAGGCCATCCTGCATGTTGAAATTCTCAACAAGCATTGCTTTAGTGCTTCTGCAAGACCACTACAATATCATTACACATAGCCATATAGTGCAAGATTTATCCAGTTCCACAAAAAAAAAAAATATGCAGGTACATTGTTTGTCTTATCTGTTTTCCTTCTTTTGCCTGAAAATCTTTGGTAATATTTTGACCTCATACTTACATCAATTCTTCGAACAGAACAGACAGCTCTTGTGTTAAAAGTTTGGCCTCTTCTTAACTTCAAGCATTCTCATCCATCAGATGTTCGTCAAAATCCTGAGACAAACCTCTGATTTATTTCTGTTGTTTATTTGGTGAGCATATGCACTCATAATTACTAACCGGGAAAAGTTTCAGCCAGTCAATATTTGCTAGTTTTTGGCACGCCAAATTGAAATTTCAAACAATATGTAAGCCAGGTAGTTGCTAACGATGGATAAAGACGATATTCCATGATTGCGATTAATAAAGATTTATTTCTGTTTTTTGGTGTTAAGAAATTTACCTGCAGAAATAATAATATTCCTCGTAAGTTGGCATCGATATGAAAGGACGCGGTCACGCTTTTCACGGACGATTTTGATTGGTTTGCTACATTTTGTCGCGAAACGACGCTGATTGGCTAAAACATTTTACCTGTAATGTAACCAAACCACAAATATCGTTGAAATATGCCAGAGGTTCATGCGGGGAACCACGGTAGACCTCTGGTAATGCAAGAATGAACTTTAAGTTAACTCTTCTTAATTTTGTGAAAGTTTTGCTTGTGTAAGCAGGTTTCTGTGAAGCTGCTTTTTTTCCACACAAGTCAGTGGTATTGTAAGATGATTGGAATGCACCTGAGCAGGAAGTGCTCTTGGTGAGCTTTTTGGATTGTTGGATGTCTGTCGTAACCTTTAGCATGCTTAATTTCTAGAGAGGACTGGTCCATGATTCAATTTGGGCATACCATTTATTATTCGAAGGGTGTCTGGTGATCTTGGTATGCACTGGTCGCAAAAGCAGTGCCACCAGAGGGCTTAAGGTTAGCTAGCATCTCGGACTCCCTCTAAACCACTTTGCCAATTTCAACTGAATCTCACAGGAATATTTCCTTTGTTTCCGCCCCACCCCCATCGCCCCTCCCCCCGCCAGATTCCTTCAGATTTATGCAATCCCTGCAGAATTCTGTTTGCTGTAGCAACCAAAATGAAAAGCTTTAAAAATTATCTTCTTGGATGAACCTCTACCAGATTCCTTCAAGCTATGTCATTCCTTCAAGCTATGTCGATTTTTTAAAAAAGAACATGGCTTCCCGTCTCTGTGCATATGGCTCTATATGGAAAACTTCATAAATCTTCTCTTAACTGCTAGCCTGATTTCAAAATAACTTCACCGAAGTGTCCATTGCAGACAGATGGTATTATGCTCAGAGTTACAAGTACATTTACTTGCGTGAATGGTTTTGACAGAAAACTACTTTGTACTCTTTGACACTTCATCATTATTTATAAGCAGACATATTAGAAATATCTGGAAAGGACAAAATAAGAATAATTTTAAACAGAACACTTGGTTTCCTGGTCCATTATAGTGTGTTTTTTTTACTATGGGATAGTTTTGCTGTTGCCTCGTGAATATTTTGAACAATGCAAAGAAAGTGCTGTTGGAAGAGGAACCAAAAGGGTAACCATATGTAAGTTTCATTTATTGAAAGTTTTTTGCTTTTTGTCTAAAAAAGTTGTCTTGTTCTATTACTTACGATGTTGTAGCTTTGTAAACATTCACAGTCTGACTCTGTCTTGAAATACTGGTATGCCTTATTCTTTTGTTAACCCTCACCCTGCTAAATTTCTATAATGAAATTGTCCATCATTCAGTTTGGACAGTACCATTAAGTGTTAAAAGGGGTGCTTACCAAAAAGATACTGACTGAATAGCGAATAGTGCAGATCATGATCAGACTGCATGGATGTGTAGGCTGATCATGATCTACACTGATTGCAAAGGCAGAATCAATTGTGTCCAGCATGATAAGAGTTAAAACATCTCAACATCTATAAACTAGTGTAATTAAGGGCTTGATTTAGTAGATAGGAAAGCACAGGAAAGGAACTTCATTTTGGCTGTGATATCCGCTCTTGTGGCAATAAATTTCATTGGAAAGGAAAAGCATTTTCTTTGCATTGTTTGATGTTTTTTGTATGCTGCATACATGTTAGTAATTCAAATACTGTAAAATCGGAAATTTTCGCAAGGGTTTACTTTTCACTATATTCGTGAGGCCCTAAATATTGTGAAAATTAATCCTCGCATAAAGATTCACCATAAGTATGATACAATTTTTACAATTTCGCTAATATTAAACCTTGCGAATATACTCAAAATTCAAATTCGTGAAATTTGGCAGAACGTGCTTTCACAGTATGCGATTAAATTTTGTGATAGATGGCTATGTAAAAGATGATTAGAAAATACTTTGTTGTTGAAATAGTCAAATTCAGACTGTGTTTAAAGTAGATCACAAAACAGTGCTGGTATGATAGATTTAACACTGTCAGTTGTTCTCAAAAACATTTTAGTTTTCATGATGGTCAGTTACCTTAACCAATGTTTACTGGTTTCTGTACCAGTTCTGACCTGTTCTATGCATGTGGCTTACAACTTCTCCACATGAATCAGTGTTTGTGGAGTAATCACTTCAGACATGTTGTCTTCTCTCAGATTGCCACAGGAAACATCAACTACAAATTGCACTTGGTTCATAGCTTTTTGATTACCATTTCAGCTAACTAGGCAGGTGTATACAATCTTATCTCATTGTTTCATAAGTCATGCTTTAAACAGATAAAAATGTTTTGCCTCTTAAAAGATAATAAAAAACTAGAAAGAAAAAAAAACAGGAAAGATAGTTTTGATAAACTTTTGATAAGCAATGTTTTGCTTTCTTCTCTTACAGATGATGTGACTGGACATGAAGATGGCCATTTTCATGATGCAGTTTGTATCAAACGTGAAATCTTTGATGAAAAATTGTGTGCGGATGATGGAACAGAGTATACACATTCTAATCAGGAATGCCCTGGGTATTTTCATTCAGAGGGAGAAAGACATAGTGCACAATATACTGCTGAAGAAATGTTAGAGAAGAGAGAATTAAGGGGAAGGACAATAAAGGCAGAGGGAGAAAGACATAGTGCACAATATACTGCTGAAGAAATGTTAGAAAAGAGAGAAGTAAGGGGAAGGACAACAAAGGCTCAATTATTCTTTTCTTCGCTAATTCGGGAAGCAGCAATCTTAGCTCAGATCTGGAAAACAGCACCAACCTTATCACATATAAGTGCAAATCAGAAAGAATGTTTTTTAAATGCAGTTTGTAAAACTGCTCCACAGTTGAGTTGCCTTAGGAAAGAAGTATGGCAAAGACTGGGTTTAAATCTTCAGAACCGACGAAAATATCTTCAAGACAAAAATGCTGGGAAAAGATCAACAAAGACAACAAAAACCTCAAACAGTTTGAATTTCAGTGATAATGATGTTGTTTCATAACTGTTTGTGAAAAGATTAAGGCAGTTCATCTTGTTCCCCACTCATGGCCTAGACATTTCACGGTTTGAAAGTCTTTGAAGTTAACTTTTCTTTTCATTTTACTTGTCTTACAATTTGACTTTCCTTTGAGCTGATAAATGAATAAATCTGTTTTGTTTTGTTCTGTCTGTTCAGTTTCTGTGTTGAAATGTAGCAAATAATATAGACTGAAACGTGATATTTAATTTCAAATCTTGAGTGTTTGGTCTTGAGTGTAAGTTTAGGTTTGTTCTATTGTCATTTTCGTAAAAGATCTCATTGAAGTTGATAATGGGTCAGATTGGATAGGTATGTCCAGAGTTATGTGCCCTTGAATAATATATTATGCCAAATTGGTTTAGCAAAATGGGTGTATGTGATCATAACAAGTCCTTCATTATGTCAGTTATAAATTTTTACAAAAAGTTCTCTGATACCGCAATGAATTAAATTTTCTGGTATTCTGGAATTGACTAGGAGTAATTATGTCTCCCACCACACAGTGGTGTTGGAGACATATTGATTTACTCCAGTCTGTGTGTCTGTATGTCTGTCACAAAGCTTGTCCGCACTCTAGGTCGAACATTTCTCATCCCATCTTCACCAAACTTGAACAAAATGTGTTTGACCATAAGACCTCGGCCAAGTTCGATAACTAGCCAAATCCGCCCAGGCACTTCTGAATTATGGCCCTTGAATTACTGATTGAGTCCACGAGTCCAAGCCGTTTAACTGGGTCCATTCATCTAAGCCATCTAGAGAAACTAGACATTTTTAATAGGGGCAGTTGTGGGAGACATGCGCTTTTCTCAAAAGCATCTCTAGTGTTACTCCTGAGAATTAATAAATGTGAAAAACCAGAAATCAGTTTTATTAGTTTTTTATTACATATTTATTGGGTGTAACCCCCATGAATTTGTTTGCAGTTCTCGTTGGTTTCAATATTCAGCATTCAAGTTTTTGCTTCTTTTTTCTCCCTTGGCTTGCTTTGGCTGAATCCAATAGAATATTCAATATAGTATTACCTTTAACTATGTTTTGGGGATCATTTTAGTTGGTTTAAAGAATGTGTAGAGTGTATGTACACTTTTTACTTTTTTAGAAAGAGACATTTTTGTTGTTTACTCCACACTGGAAGTTGATAACTTTAAGTCAACACCGCTTTACGTAAACTACACTACTGTACCATACATATTAATTCATAACTGTTTGATTTATGCACGTATTGAGTGTATAATATAGTTTAACCTAGGTGTATATAGTGTAACATTCAATGCGTGTGTATGTTCAATGTGGGATCCAGTACGTAACGCATCCAGACGCTTCAGAGTTTGTTTATGCTAGTAAAAGGTCATTGTGTGCGTTTCTGTAATTTCATATACGTTTTTATATGCTTAACCTAAAAATTATCAGACATGCGTATATGCATTATTTCAAAGCGTAATTTATGCTAATATGCATCTTACCTGGAGCCCTGTATGTTATTTTTGTTTTTGTGTATACATGTACTGTTTTTTGTTACAACACTTTTTGTTGATTTTATCAAAATTACCAAAGGTCAGTGCCACACCTGAAAGTCAAAGTATTAGAGCAGGCTTCATAATGATATGTTAGCTCAAATTTTCGAGGAAAAAGTAGAGCTATTGCACTTAAATTGCCTCGGCGTCGTTGATTAAAGTTTTATGATAAAGTCAAATATCTCTGTTACTATCAAAGCTATTGACTTGAAACTTAAAATAGTTACTTACTATCAAAGTCTACACCATGAGAAACAATCCCCATAACTCTTGATTTGAATTTTGACAGAGTAATGCTCCTTTTTAAGAATTTTTGGTTTAAGTTTTATAAAGTTTTCACCGGCAAAGATCCAATACAGAATCAAGTACTGAGAAAAGTTGAGCATGCTGTCTTATGCAGCTTTTCTGTGTCTTACGCACAACTCTTGTTAATCAGTGTACTCTACTTCTGAAGCAGAAAATGCCTAAAGTAAAATTAATTCATACACCTGAAAATAAAACAAGAGGGCCATGATGGCCCTATATCGCTCACCTGTTATCATTGCACTTAAGGACAAGTCTTCAAGGTCAGAAGATCATAACAGAAATCAATCAAAAGAATTATGAGAAAATATAGTTGAAATTTTCTTTAAGTAACTTTAAAAACAAGATTTGAAAAGTTTTTGTAGAGGTCCACTAGGCAATGCTACATGTCAAATATCTAAGCTCTTCTGGTTTATTTTTAGAAAATTTTGAAGATTTTTCTATGTACAATCAAGTAACCCCTGGGGCAGGGTCAATTTGACCCCAGGGGTCATGATTTGAATAAACTTTGTAAAAGTCAAATAGGCAATGCTACATGTCAAATATCTAAGATCTAGGCCTTCTGGTTTATTTTTAGAATTTTTTTTGAAGATTTTCCTATATAAAATCAAGTGACCCCTAGGGCGGAGTCAATTTTGACCCCGGGGGACAAGGTTTGAACAAATTTTGTAGAGGTCTACTAGGCAATGCTACATGTCAAATATCTAGTCTCTAGGCCTTCTAGTTTATTTTTAGAAAATTTTTGAAGATTTTCCTATGTAAAATCAAGTGACCCCTGGGGCGGGGTCAATTTTGACCACAGGGTCATGATATGAACAAATTTTGTAGAGGTCCACTAGGCAATGCTACATGTGAAATATCTAAACTCTAGGCCTTCTGGTTTATTTTTAGAAAACTTTTGAAGATTTTCCTATGTAAAGTCAAGTGACCCCTAGGGCGGGGTCAATTTTGACCCCCGGGTCATAATTTGAACAACTTTAGTAGAGGTCCACTAGGCAATGCTACATGTCAAATATCTAAGCTCTAGGGCTTCTGGTTTTTGAGAAGAAGATTTTTAAAATATTTTCCTATGTAAAATCAAGTGACCCCTGGGGCGGGGTCAATTTTGACCCCGGGGGCCATGATTGAACAAATTTTGTAGAGGTCCACTAGGCAATGCTACATGTGAAATATCTAAGCTCTAGGCCTTCTGGTTTATTTTCAGAAATTTTTTGAAGATTTTCCTATGTAAAGTCAAGTGACCCCTGGGGCGGGGTCAGTTTTGACCCCGGGGTCATGACTTGAACAATTTTAGTAGAGGTCCATTAGGCAATGCTACATGTCAAATATCTAAGCTCTAAGGCATTTGGTTTTTGAGAAGAAGATTTTTTAAGATTTTCTTATGTAAAATCAAGTGACCCCTGGGGCGGGGTCAATTTTGACCCCGGGGTCATGATTTGAACAAACTTGGTAGAGGTCCACTAGGCAATGCTTCACACCAAATATCTAAGCTCTAGGGCTTCTGGTTTTTGAGAAGAAGATTTTTAAAGTTTTTCCTTTTGGTTGCCATGGCAACCAGTGTTCTGCATGGAATTCAATTCTTTGAACAATTTTGAAAGGGGGCCATCCAAGGAACATCCCTGTGAAGTTTCATCAAAATTGGCCTGTTGGTTTAGGAGGAGATGTTGTTTAAAGGAAAGTGTGGACGGACGTACAACGGACGGACGGACGGACGCCGGACGGTAAGCGATCACAATACCTCACCCTGAGCACTTTGTGCTCAGGTGAGCTAACAAAATTGATACTTAATTTTTTTATTTTTTTTTTTATTTGGAACAAGTTTCAATTGCTGTTGAAGTGCTTAAACAGAGGGCACTAAGAGGTGGTGCATTGTTCAGGAACCATAAAAATCTTGATATCTTGTCCTACTGGAGACCACATTTTATACCTTATCTTTAACGTTTGTCTTTATGAAATTGAAGTGAAGTTTGAAACAGTCATGTTGAATCAGGAACTAAGTCTCTAGGATATATCATTGGAAAACTTGGTTAATGCTTTGCTTGATTTACACAAAACGTTGCCATATTGTTTTAATGAGATCTGAGGTAAAATTTGGAACTAGGTTTTAAGGGTACAAAATATTATGTCAGGTGAGCAATACAATGCCTTCATGGCTCTCTTGTCTGAAAAGAACTGCCTATTTTCCTATTATTGATGTGTCATTGGGAAGTTGCCTAAAGCATGATACAGGATTAAAAGTAGGAATTCACATAGCCTTTGTGATTTTCAGACATGATTGACCTGCAAGAAGAAATCGTGGAAGAAACACATGTATTGACAGAACCACCAAAGAAGACTTTCCATTTTTCGAGTGAGCTTCAGCGAAAACCATCACGATATACTAGCAAAGATGGCCACTACAATTGCGATGAATGTGATTTCTCGTCAAAGTTTACTCATAACCTAAGAAAACATTTATGGCAGATACATCAACGCAAGGAATTTGAACCTTTAAATACAGCTCCAAGATTCACAAAAAGGAAAGGGTTATACCACTGTGAATATTGTTCGTTCAAAACCAAATTCTCCCCGAGCTTGAATCAGCATATAAATGTACTACACAAAAAGTTTACATACAAATGTGGTATATGCGACAAATCCTACAACAGTTCTTTCAATCTAAAGGAACATATCAGATGTGTTCATGAAAACAAGAAAATAGTTTGTGAATTCTGTAGTAAACTTTTTAATGCAAGGAGTACACTTTACAACCACTTAAAAAAAACACATGGTACATCAAGATCAAATCAAGTGAAAAAGCGCTAGTGATTTTAAATTTATTCTTGTAATGATTCTGCATATAGTGAAACTTCAAAACGCCCTCTAGATATATTTGAAAGTGTATTTCAGTATGGCAGTTATTTTTCAGAGGTGCACATTTTTACCAAGTACAAGAAATTTCAATTTGTAAAATATCAAATTCACTTGCAACTTTGTTTAACAGTTTTTGATAGAAATATCATATACATATATACTTAAATACTTGGTTACCAGTATTTTTTTGCTGACATTTCACAGTCACAAGAAATTGGATTGTGTATCAAAAAATGTAGATGAAACATCTCTTTCTGATTCAATCTGCAAACCAGCTTATAAAGTGCGTGCTTTTTGTAAAAGCAAAAGCACTGTTATTGAATGTGCATATCCAGCCTGTAGAAACTTAAAGTTGAAGAAATGAAAACCATTGCCCTTTCCGCTAGAGTTTTTGCTTGGGTCCAAGTGACTTGTAATTTTCAAATTGTACTTGCATTTTTCAAGTTTGAAAGCTTAAACTTGAACCCTGCGTATTTGTCATATTGCCCATACATTTAGATGTAATTTATATTACAAACATATCCTTTCTGCACCTGTAACATAATAAAACACATTAGCATCTGATGGCCCTTTCACACTTCCATAGACGCAATATTTATTACACGAAATGTATTTTGATAATATTTCTGAGATGTCTAGGTCTGCAGCTCTCAAATACAGAATTATCGTAAACATCTGAGGCATATACTAACACTTTCAGACATTTACATCAAAAAGGATCTTTGAGTGATTTGACAAAGTTCTATAAATCTGTATGTACCCTTGCTCCGTTATGGACCCCTACGGGATTTGTGTTTATTCTGAGTTCAAATATATTTTTGTTGATGGAAATCCGACACATCATGCTAAAACCCAGGTATTTTCAAATTGTTAGAAAATGCTGAAGAGTAACTTCCCATTAGCAAAAAGAAAAAAAAGATGTCCATGCATACTAGTATACATTTTGATGGTGTGACCCTTATACGTGATCCCAGACTACCAACCAATGCATAGGAAACTTTCATTTTCAAGTTTAGCATCTACTTTCATACTTTCTTTTTCTTAACTAAATAGCTGAAGGTTGAGTGACATCATTTTCCATTTTGTCAAAATATACGTATGTCTGGTGAGATTGCATAAAAATGTGCCCGGTGTTCTAAGGATATTGAAATATCAGTAGAACACATTCTTTCTTTACCTCTACCAATTTTTTAATAAGTCTCAAAAATACAGAATGTTTTATTTTGTTAACTCTCTAGAGACAACATTTTTTTATGTGATCTTCATGAAAATATGTAATAATAAAATCTGGATCAGGCTTGCAGCTGGGCCATATTGGACTTAAAACTATGTTACTTAATACTATGTTAAATATTGTAAAGGCCTTATTTTCTACCTGATATTCTTTTAATTTTGACATCTAAGCCAAATTAGAACTATGTCACCGGAGATGAAAAACTAGAGTCCGATTGGAGAAAACACTTTGTAAATACTCCAGAGGGCACATTTTATACTTGATTTTCGTGAAAATTCAAAAACGTGTTAATTAGATAAATGTCACAGAAAACTGTGTTAACACTCCAAAGGCTCATTGTGTACCAGTGTTTTCATGAATTTTTTTTACAGAATTGTATTCTTTATAAGATTTAGGTCAAACTCGAAACTGGGTGATCTGTGGGTCAGAACTTAAAACCAAGTGAGCAATTATAGGGTCTTTGTTGCTCTCTTGTTAAGGTTGGTTTGAAGTTGTAAAAAACTGCATTACTTCAATTTTGTTGCTTTTATAATATGTAACTTACAACATTATAACTTTTCTAAACAATTATTTTTTTGTGACAAATTTCATTAATGCTTTTCTGTTATAACATCTGCAGAATTCTGAGGAATTGGTTTGTGCCTGAGCCCAGTAGGGCGAAGCTGGGTAATATCATTTCCCGAGGGATTCTGGTGATGTTATAACAGGAAATGAACATGCACTAACGCAGTTCTAGCATAAAACTAAAAACTAATAATATTGTCCCTCAACGCTCTTTGTTATTATACCACGAAGTTCTTTGGGGGAGGGGATTGTATACAGGAGTGAGCTTGGCGGTTGGACCGTTGGTATTCATGGTTTCCGGATGATAATTTATGAAAGGCTGCACGGATTTAAATAATGTTTGATGCACAGGAGTAACACCAGAAAACACAGGTCAAGTTTGAATTTGGGGTCAGTAGGTCAAGGTCACATTGACCCTGAACAGTTAAACATTTTCGGGATGATAACTTGAGAACGCTTGGGCCTAGGATCATAAATTTTGGTACACAGGTGTAACATCATGAAATACAGGTCAAGTTCTACTCTGAGGTCAGTAGGTCAAGGTCACAGTGACTTGGAACAGTTGAATGGTTTCCAGATGATAACTTGAAAATGCTTGGGCCTAGGATCATAAATTTTGGTACACATATGGAACATCATGAAATAGTCAGGTCAAGTTTTACTTTGAGGTCAGTAGGTCAGAGGTCAAGGTCACAGTGACTGGGAACAGTTTAACAGTTTCCAGGTGGTAACTTGAGAATGCTTGGGCCTAGGATCGTGAAAATTGATAGGGAGGTTGGTTATAACCAGCAGATGACCCCAAATAATTTTGAGGTCAGTAGATCACAGGTCAAGGTCACAGTGACCCGGAACATTTAAATAGTTTTCGGACAATAACTTCAGAAAGCTTGGGACTAGGAGTAGGAAACTTAATCGGGAGTTTGGTCATGTCAAGCAGATGACCCATATTGATTTTGAGTTCCAAAGGTCAAAGGTCATTTAAACCTTTTACAGACAATAACTTGAGAACGCTTGAGCCGAGGATCATGAAACTTCATAGGGAGGTTGATCACGACTAGCAGATGACTTTATTGATTTTGAGGTCAAAGGTCAAGCAAGTTTGGCATTGGCTTAGTTCTGTGACAAGGCCATAATTGTGGGGGTATAATTCGTCACTCCTGTGACAACTCTAGTTTTATTAGAAGTAATTTCCTTTTGGATTATCTGTTTTGGCGCCATAATAGTCGTTTATACTTTACATTTATAAAAAGGTGCTTTAATATTAGCACGTGAGTAGGAGAATATCTCTATTAACACAATTTTTCTATCCTGTAAAACGCAAAAAAAAAAGAACAGCAGTTTTATGCTAGAATGTAATACAGAAGATATTGTTAAAGGTTTTGAGTTTCTTTCATTGGTACATTGTTGTATTCTTTGCACACAAACTGTTTTTATTTGTATATAGAGTATTAATATTAATATAGTTTTTAAAAAAAATATTTATATTGTAGATTATACTTAATCGCTTTTGGTTTTGTTTGTTTTGGGTTTAACGCCATTTTTCAACAGTATTTCAGTCATGTAATGGCGGGCAGTTAACCTAACCAGTTTTCCTGGATTCTGTACCAGTACAAACCTGTTCTCTGCAAGTAATTGCCAACTTCCCCACATGAATCAGAAAAGACCTGAACTTCTCTGCTTGAAGCAGGACCTTTGCATGTCTCCTGTCTTGTAACGGCTGTGTGCCTGTTTGCTTCTCCATGAAGGAGATTGATGTAGACTTTGTAGCACCTGTCATGATCCGCAATGCTTGGTTCTGAACCTTGTCTAAAGCCTGTTGGTTAGTTTTGGCAGTAGTGGACCAGGCAGTTGAGCTATGCTCTAAATGAGGTCTCTGTTCCCTGATATACTGTCTTGAGTATTTACTCATTTGCTCCCCATGTTGTTCCAGCAAGTTTGCACATCATGGCAAGTTTCCTTAATAGTTATGATTTATATACATTGTTATTATGTTGCCCTATTACTTAGAAGATGTGGTATTGGCATGCAGCATTTTTTTGTGAAAAATGTGCCTAGGTGGGGGATGTTGGTAACTCCATTACAAGTTCATGTTAAATTGTCAAACCTTGCCTTAATCTCATGTCAGGATATATTTGAAAATCATCATGTAATTAAAATGTATCTCAAGATGGAAGTTATAAGTTTGTTACTTTTCTTTAGCATTATGACTCTATAATTGATTTAATTTTAGCAAACCTGAACATTGTTAACAGAGAGATATTAGTAAAGGTGAATGATGATCTGGAATCCAGCTTCAGTATTTTATCTTAAACATTTTGTTCTCTGAAACTACTTGTCAGAATTACACCAAACTTGGTGTGTAAAATCCTTGTGTGGACCTGTCCCATTTTTTCCAAAAGGTCCCACACTTAAAATGGTCACTAGAATGAAAACCTTCAAGTGACCTCATTAATTAAATTCCTGATGATCTTCACTAAACTTGGTCTGGAGCATACTTTAATGAAAAAGCTTTTAGAAAGGGCCATCTGGGAATAAACAGCTTTAATACTAGTATATGAAATTTTTACAGAGTATGCAATGTGAAACATAAAGAAACATTTTTTGCAAGAAGTTATGTGTCTTAAACCCTTCTTGAACTGATAAACAAAATTAGCTGTCATATGGTAGGATTTTTATGAAAAAAAAATTCACTTCCTTTGTTGTTGTTTTCAGTGTAACATATACAACTTATATAGAACTATGTGTAAATGATGATATTCAAGTTTTAAATGTTTGCTTTAGAAAGGTGGCAAGTAGTTACTTAGCTTTTAATATTTAAGAAATAATCAAAGCCCTTGTGTGGTTTATTGTTTGATTTACCATGGTTCAGAGTACAGATGCGTAGGAATTGAATCACATCTGAACGATGAACCATGGTAAATTGGACGATAAATCACATGAAAGCCTTGATTATTTTCATTCTGACATGCTCATTGACATATTTTAATGAATATTAGGCTGGACTTCATTTACCCAAGGAGTAATATATTGGAAGTCATGCAGTAATATGACGTCATAATGCTCATAATGCTTTCTTACCAGTCCGCGTGTCAACCATTACTTATCACAGAATAAACAGAGTTTGATTTCCTTCTTCGTTTAAGTGGAAATAAAATTGAGTCCTGTTAGAATTTTTCTTAAACTTCGAATATTTAAGGGATTGCAACAAATCTTTACCCAAATGTTTAGCATGATAAGAATGTGTGTCATGGGCAAGGTACAGATCTGTACCTGTAAGGTCAATGTCATAGGCAAGATTACATAGAAAGGGGAACAGTTATGTTATGTTTTAGTGACATCTCTTTTACCAAGATTTTTAACAAGTAGTCTTCAGCCTGACATTGTGTACTGTATGTAGTAGAATTCAGCTTTGATTTTAATTATACCCAGATTTTATGAGGAACTTGTCATTTTCAGACTCGCCTTTTGTTGGGGAAAGTATCCTTGAGACACAAGAAACCATAGAAACTGTTTTTAGTTCATCAAGTGAATTTGTGCAGAAGCGAACAGTATACATTGAAAAGGACGGGCACTACTGTTGCGATGAATGCGATTTTACATCAAACTTTACGCACAATATGCGAAAACACCTTTGGAAGGTTCATCAGCGTGAGGAATACAAACCTTTGAACGCAGCTCCACAATTTACCAAAGTTGACGGGTTGTACCGATGTGAACAATGCCCATTTACGAGCGTAGTCTCTTCTAATTTAAAACAGCATATAGGTTGTAAACACAGGAAACAAAAATTCAAATGTGGCATATGTGAAAAAACATACAATTCTAAATATCGCTTAGGAGGGCATATCAAAGCCATTCATGAAAACAAGAAATTATTGTGCCACATTTGTAGTAAACAGTTTAATACGCGAAGGTCATTGAATTTTCACCTACGTAAAGCTCATGAAAAGGACTATGTAGAAAAGTTTCATTGCAAAATATGTGATAAATATTTCTCTGACTCGAGGCACTTTGATGGACATATGAACATGCATTCTGGTAAAAAGACAAATATGTGTGATATTTGTGGGAGAAGTTTCCATTACTACTGCAGCTTGACAAAACACCGTGAAACATGCACCGGAATGGTTCGGAAACCTACACCGGCTCCGAAAGTTATAATCTGTGATATATGTGGAGCAGAGTTTACAAGGAGGAGTAATTTGAATGAGCATAGGAACGGGGTACATGGGCAGAATTTATTTGATAGAGAATGTCTTTGTGGTAAAACATTCAAGTGGCGGAATAGCCTTAGGAGACATCGTCAGATATGTGAAGTCTGGAATTTAAATGGAAAGCTGAATATACTAGAGCAAGAGTGATGATAAATCTTTAATCAGTACAGTTGGCTTTTCCAATGTCACTGACGGCTTTAGAAGCTGAAATAATGCAGTGAAGTTTTTAACATGTCATCAGTTTTGAAACAGCTGTAAGAACTCAAAAAATCTTGAAAAACTTTGTTAAGTGAACATTGACATATAAGTGTTTGTTTAGTTGAGTGTGTAAACACTAGAGGAGATATATGTTAAATACTACGCCTTATGGATTAGTTATATGGGAAACTATGTTGATGTACAGATTTGTTATGCAGGAAACTACATATTATGAATCTGTTGTGGAGGAAACGGATCTTCCATGTCTAGATTTGCCATGGAATTCTATGGAAATCCATGGAAAATATTCCATGGATTTTTTACATAATCTTTTTATGAAACAAAAATAAGAAAAAAAATTGTGGAGTTCCATGGATTTCAGTGGAATGCCTTAGAGTTTCGTTGAAATCCATTGCTTTTTACGTGGTATTCAAAGTAGTGCATCTCTATGATACTGGCAACACTGCAGATTTAAGCAAGTAATAACATTACTTATTATACATTGTATTTTTAAGAAGCTGTATTTTTATGCCCCCAAAGGGAGGCATATTAGTTTTCAACTGTCCGTCCGTTCGTTCGTTCGTTCGTTAGTCACAACGTTAACTTTTTGCATGAAGGCACTTTACTCGCGAACCACTGCACCCAGGACCTTCAAACTTCACATGCTGATAGTACTTATTGAGTACACCACCCCTACTGACTTTGGGGTCACCAGGTCAAAGGTCAAGGTCACAGGGGCCAACGTTAACTTTTTTGCATGAAGTTACTTTACTCGCGAACCACTGCACCCAGGACCTTCAAACTTCACATGCTGATAGTACTTATTGAGTACACCACCCCTACTGACTTTGGGGTCACCAGGTCAAAGGTCAAGGTCACAGGGGCCAACGTTAACTTTTTGCATGTAGGCATTTTACTCGCGAACCACTGCACCCAGGACCTTCAAACTTCACGTGCTGATAGTACTTATTGAGTACACCACCCCTACTGACTTTGGGGTCACCAGGTCAAAGGTCAAGGTCACAGGGGCCAACGTTAACTTTTTGCATGAAGGCACTTTACTCGCGAACCACTGCACCCAGGACCTTCAAGCTTCACATGCTGATAGTACTTATTGAGTACACCACCCCTACTGACTTTGGGGTCACCAGGTCAAAGGTCAAGGTCACAGGGGCCAACATTAATTTTTTGCATGAAGGCACTTTTCTTGCGAACCACTTCACCCAGGACCTGCAAACTTTACATGCTGATAGTACTTTATGAGTACACCAACCCTACTGACTTTGGGGTCACCAGGTCGAAGGTCAAGGTCACAGGGGCCAACGTTAACTTTTTGCATGAAGGTACTTTACATGCAAACCACTTCATGCAGGACCTTCAAACTTCACATGCTGATAGTACTTATTGAGTACACCACCCCTACTGACTTTGGGGTCACCAGGTCAAAGGTCAAGGTGCTGCAGGGGCATTTGTCACCATTAGTGACAGCTCTTGTTCAATTTGATTTCAAATGTTGGTAGAATAAGGTTCCAAAGAAGGCATGCCGACAGATATTCAATGTTTTGGGGTAGTAATTAATAGGTTGAACTTATGCATTGCTGTTACTGTATAAATGGTGACCAAGTTTAAATTCTACCTGTTTAACCTGCACTAACACCTCAAATTGTGTTGACTGCCAAGTGATTACTTAATTTGGTACTTTTTAATCATTATATATAATATTGGTCTGGACTTTATATAAGGGAGATAATTATAAAACCTGCCGTGGGTTCTGCTGGAAATAGGTTGATCCATTCAGTCATGTTCAGGGAAAGTTTGTTAGTTGCCCACTTTCAATCAAACATAGAACGGTAGTATTGTGTACATGTATTTATAATACTATAGTAATACGTGTATATAATGCCAGTATACTTTCATGTCTTTGAACTGTATGCTGTTTACATTGTATATACATATATGATGCTATACCTGAAAAATAGATTTAGTTAAATCTTAGATGTCCATAAAAATTTTTTGGTTTATTGTGACCTAAAATTAAAACTGTACATTGTGGTTAATAATGGGGCAAAAATATCTTATCAGCAGCTTCTACCAAATGTGGCAAAAAGAGAGTTACATTAATCAGCCGGCAGTACTATGACTGTGTAAATACCTGCACATTTAACAAATTTTCTAACTTCACCCTTGGATAAGATTATGTAAAATGTTGTTTTTGAATTTTGCCACACCTTTAAAACTTCAAAATTTTGTAGTAAGATTTATGTGTATAACGTTAACTTTTTATTCAAGTTCATGAAAAGTTTGGTATTACATTAGAAAAATATCTTTTTCTAAAATAATCTCCCTGAACATCATAAATAAATACAGTCGAAACTCGATATCTCAAACTCGCTTACCTCGAAATTCCGCTTAAGTCGAAGAAATTTTCAAGTCCCGTCAAATTTCCTTCTTTATATATGTAATTCAACTCCGGTTACGTCAAAATTTGACTTACCGAGACTCCGGATGTGTCGAAAGGGATTTTCAGTCCCGTCAGTAAAATTCAAGTGCACTGTAAACTCGGTAAGTCGAAGTGAGGAAAATATGTGATAAAATTTCACACATCTCTTTGTGAATGTGGTTGGTTTTTTACACCTGCCCATGTTTATTGCCTAACCAGAGAGCCGCGATGCCGACATATCAAAGGTGCGGTGATAATCAAAGTGAAATGATGTCATACTTGTTTGCAAGTGCCATAATTATAATTGTTTGATGTAAACATTAGACTTCTTGATCAGCGGTCATTTGTTTTTGAGACGTTTTGAAAATTGCTTTTAATTTAAACTAATGAATTAATTAGTTTCAACAGTTTGGATCTTTG
Organism: Mercenaria mercenaria; assembly: GCF_021730395.1. Lineage (NCBI taxonomy): Eukaryota > Metazoa > Mollusca > Bivalvia > Venerida > Veneridae > Mercenaria > Mercenaria mercenaria. The sequence goes on from NC_069376.1 coordinate 49,063,300, forward strand.
ATAAGGATTAATTAGAGGTAATCGCGATGAGAATGTATAAAAATTAACTTCTTGGGGGAATGTTTCATTCGTTCAAAATGTCAGATCGAAATGCTGTCAATCCTCCGGGAGAGAAACGTGGTGCAAAAAGGAACTTTGCTCAAAAACATTTGAGCTTACTATCATTTTCATTCTTCAAAAAAGTGAAAACTTTGGTAAACACAAACTGTACGGAATCGTGTACGTGTATAGTGCTGACAACATATACATAGCATCACGGAAACAGCCTTTATTTTTTATTAAAACTTCTCGTAACTAAACCAATTATTTTTCATCATTTCGTCCATACATCTCTTCTCATAACTCGAATTTCGGTTATCTCGAAATAAAAAGCACGGTCCCTTGAAATTCGAGATATCGAGTTTCGACTGTATGTAGTATTCTGTAAGGCTTCTCTAAAATGAACACATACATGTACATTATAACCAATTTTCAATTACTTGTACATTCCAGTTTATACTGTGTCGAAAAGTGTAAATGTTAGACAAAATTTTTCGTAAGTAGGCTCCTTAATAATTTAATGTTGGAGCTAAGGGACTAGACATCAACTTCACTGAAAGATTCTTTTTTTTTTTGTTTGTAAATTTAAAAATCATATTAATATTGAAAATAAATAGTAAATTGAATATATCAGAATTCAAAAGAAAAAGTACCTAAATAACAAATAGCTGCTTTAAATATATGTATTATTGCTAAGTTTTCAAATCAATGTTAAACACCTGTACAAAATATTCCTCATGGAATTGGAGCAGACTTTCAACAATAATTCCATATGGAAAATTATAAAATTATGTCTTAATATGTTGCCTTTTTTAAAAAGGTTTCCATACACAAACTGGGCAGAAATGACACGGAATTGGAGCGAAATATGCAAATGAGCTTGGGACGGAGTTTGCTTATGACAATTTAATTATTTTGCACAGAATTAAATTTCCGCCCAATATTAAATTTCTGCCCAGTGTATACAGCCTCTGAAAATCAATCAAGACTACAAAAAAGTTTATGAAAGATGATAAAAAAAATATTAAAGCTTCTACACCGCATTTATAAGAAAAGAAATATGATTAAAGACTAGTTATAGATTTCTACATAAAATTAATCCAAATTGCTAGTAACTATGTAATTAAGTTCAAAACAAAATATGAGCACATCCATGCAGTCTGATCAGGATCCATTATTACTTTATGCTTGATTAAATATGTCCAAACATAAACATTATGCACAGAGTGATGACATTAAGTCTTCTTTTTTTCTGCTGTTTTAGAATACACAAAATCATTTCACACTTTTTTTCCTTATCTAACTGTCTTTTTACTTGATTTCTTGCATAATGTGATCTTTCAGTTAAGGCTTTGTTAAGTCTCTTTTGAAAATGTCGTTTGCAGGTTCTTTTTGGTCCAGAAGTGTACATAGTCTGAAAATAAATAATAGTGGCTATTTGTTTATAGACAATATATGTGACTGGCTACATGCTAATTTTAGCTCACCATCATGAGATGGTGGCTATTCAAATCATGTTACTCAAGCTGTGTTTCCCCCGAAAAATCATCCATGCATGACTATTGTTAATGGAGTTACGACCGGTAGTTCAAAAGATATGATGACTTTGTAGTATTAAAAAAAATGAAGGGCATCATCGAAGTACGTTGGTTCACATTTATTTCAAGTTTCATGAAATTCTTCCATCTTTTTACTGAGAAATGGCTGCAGATGTGGATTTTTCATTAAATCAAGGGCAATAACTCTAAGGGAAATTGACCAATCCAATACAGAACTTTACATTGAAAAGGTGCATAGCTATTATGGTATACTGTGCAGAACATTGTAATATGGAAACGCTTTTTTAGCTCACCTGAGCAATGCTCAGGTGAGTTTTTCTGATCACTCGATGTCCGGCGTCCGTCGTCTGTCTGTCTGTCGTCTGTCGTCTGTCAACATTTAGCTTGTGTGTGCGATAGAGGCTGTATTTTTCAATTAATCTTCATGAATATTGGTCAGAATGATAACCTTGATGAAATCTAGGCCAAGTTCGAAAATGGGTCATCTCGGGTCAAAAACTAGGTCACTAGGTCAAATCAAAGAAAAACCTTGTGTATGCGATAGAGGCTGTATTTTTCAATTAATCTTCATGAGTATTTTTCAGAATGATAACCTTGATGAAATCTAGGCCGAGTTCGAAAATGGGTTATCTCGGGTCAAAAACTAGGTCACTAGGTCAAATCAAAGAAAAACCTTGTGTATGCGATAGAGGCTGTATTTTTCAATTGATTTTCATGAATATTGGTAGTATGATTGCCTTGATGAAATCTAGGCCGAGTTCGAAAATGGGTCATCTCGGGTCAAAAACTAGGTCACTAGGTCAAATCAAAGAAAAACCTTGTGTATGTGATAGAGGCTGATTTTCTAAGGTCATAGACCACCAATTTTCAGAGGTCACAGACCACCATTTTTCTCAGATCATAGACTACCAATTTTCTAAGGTTACAGGTCACCATTTTTTAAGGTCACAGGCCACCAATTTTCTAAGGTCACATACCACCAATTGTATAAGGTCTTAGGCGACCAAATTTCTAAAGTCACAGACCACCACCAATATTTTAAGGCAACAGACCACCAATTGTTTAAGGTTAGAGACCACCCTTTACCAATATTTTACCAGACCATGCGACGTATATTTAAAATATTCTGAAAAAGTTGTCCCCCTTTGAAAATGAATGCCATTTGTAAAAAATAAAAACAGTTGCTGAAAACTGAATTTAACCTAGTTATGTGAAATTTCAACACTTGTACATTATTGCAATGCAACAAAACAAACAGATGTAACAGTTCTCTTTATGGGTCACTGCTGACTGAGTCTTGTCTTTATGGGTCACTGCTGACTGAGTCTTGTCTTTATGGGTCACTGCTGACTGAGTCTGGTCTTTATGGGTCACTGCTGACTGAGTCTTGTCGTTATGGGTCACTGCTGACTGAGTCTGGTCGTTATGGGTCACTGCTGACTGAGTCTGGTCGTTATGGGTCACTGCTGACTGAGTCTGGTCTTTATGGGTCACTGCTGACTGAGTCTGGTCGTTATGGGTCACTGCTGACTGAGTCTGGTCGTTATGGGTCACTGCTGACTGAGTCTGGTCATTATGAGTCGCTGCTGATTGAGTCTGGTCTTTATGGGTCACTGCTGACTGAGTCTGGTCTTTATGGGTCGCTGCTGACTGAGTCTGGTCTTTATGGGTCGCTGCTGACTGAGTCTGGTCGTTATGGGTCACTGCTGACTGAGTCTGGTCGTTTTGGGTCGCTGCTGACTGAGTCTGGGCGTTATGGGTCACTGCTGACTGAGTCTAGTCATTATGGGTCACTGCTGACTGAGTCTTGTCTTTATGGGTCTCTGCTGACTGAGTCTGGGCGTTATGGGTCACTGCTGACTGAGTCTGGTCGTTATGGGTCACTGCTGACTGAGTCTTGTCTTTATGGGTCTCTGCTGACTGAGTCTGGTCTTTATGGGTCGCTGCTGACTGAGTCTGGTCTTTATGGGTCTCTGCTGACTGAGTCTTGTCTTTATGGGTCTCTGCTGACTGAGTCTTGTCTTTATGGGTCGCTGCTGACTGAGTCTGGTTGTTATGGGTCACTGCTGACTGAGTCTTGTCGTTATGGGTCACTGCTGACTGAGTCTGATCTTTATGGTTCTCTGATGACTTAGTCTGATCTTTAAACTTGTTGAACAAGCCGGTCATGTTCTTGCACATTTCCAACATAGAATCCTGGCAGACACTTGCTTTAGTTGGATTTCTTTCTTTCGGTGTACTCTTCTTCACTTCCTTTTTCTTTGGGGAGAGAGTCTTCTGCTGTTTAACCACCTGTTGCCTATCCTCCTTTTTTTATCCCCCCGCCAAAGGCGAAGGGGATATTAGAAATGCTCTCCGTGCGTGCGTGCGTGCGTGCGTGCGTGCGTGCGTCCGCAACGATCTTTGTCCGGAGCATAACTCCAAAAGTACTGGAGGGATTTTCTTCAAACTTCATACACTGATAGAACACATTGGGAGGAAGTGCAGTGTGCAAGAACAATAACTATACCTTGCCTATTTTTTGAGTTATTCCCCTTTATCATATTTTCTTAAAAAAATTTGTCCGGAGCATAACTCCAAAAGTACTGGAGGGATTTTCTTCAAACTTCATACACTGATAGAACACATTGGGAGGAAGTGCAGTGTGCAAGAACAATAACTCTACCTTGCCTATTTTTTGAGTTATTCCCCTTTATCATATTTTCTTAAAACATTTTGTCCGGAGCATAACTCCAAAAGTACTGGAGGGATTTTCTTCAAACTTCATACACTGATAGAACACATTGGGAGGAAGTGCAGTGTGCAAGAACAATAACTCTACCTTGCCTATTTTTTGAGTTATTCCCCTTTATCATATTTTCTTAAAACAGTTTGTCCGGAGCATATCTTCTTCATGCATGGAGGGATTTTGATATATCTTGGCACAAATGTTTACCACCACGAGGCGGAGTGTCATGCGCAAGAACCAGGTCCCTAGGTCTAAGGTCAAGGTCACACTTAGAGGTCAAAGGATACAAGAATGATAACCTTGTCCGGAGCATTTCTTCTTCATGCATAGAGGGATTTTGATATAACTTGGCACAAATGTTCACCACCACGAGACGGAGTGTCATGCGCAAGATCCAGGTCACTAGATCTAAGGTCAAGGTCACACTTAGAGGCCAAAGGTCAGATACAAGGATGACTTTGTCCGAAGCATTTCTTCTTCATGCATGGAGGGATTTTGATGTAACTTGGCACAATTAATTATACACCATCATGAGACAAAGTGTCATGCGCAGTTCCCTTCTTTAGAATTACTTCCCTTTGTTGTTACTATAAATAGCTTTTATTGTAACTTTTTCATTACTTGTCGTAGGGAAAAATCGAGACCACTTTTCTGTAGTACAACATGCATGCTATATCCAATTTTGAGGTGTATTTTGACCAATTTCTACCTGATAAAGATTTTTGTGTGGACTTGCATTTTTTTTTATTTATTTATTTTTTTTTTTAAGATTAACTTTAAAACCCCTGATGCGGACCACAACTAAACGGTTCTTCAAAGCTTTCCCTAAAATTAATACTTTCAGACACTAACTTGCCAGGAACTTTAGCCTTCAATTATAATATGCCCGGCGGGGGGATTAGCCATGTGTAACATGGCTCTTGTTTTCTTTGGAGAGAGAGTCTCCTCCTGCTGCTTGCTCTCTTCCAGATGCTTGGTAGGCACATGCTGCCTTTTAGTGTCCATTGCTCCTCTTTCTGGCTCGAGTCTGAAGTTTAGCAGTTCTTCTGGTGCAGGGGTTCCAGGAGCAATACGGTCTTTAAGTACAGAGTTGTATGCCTGTCTGGCAAATTTTTTCATCGATTCTTGATCTAAAATATACCAATAAGGCGTTCCATTATAAAAATTAGCTGCATAAAGTATTCACAGAAATTATGAAAGAACTGCGGTATTGCTCAAAGGGTCACTCACAATTTGTCAATCGAAAAAAATACCTTAGGTCACATCTAGGTCACAAACCTGCTGTATTCATCGAGTCATTTATGTTCTTGGTAATTCATAAAAACAGAAACCAATATATATAGTTGTAAGTAATTCATAAACATTTCTTTCTGTCAAATAATAATTTTCATTACCTTAACATAAATGTGTACAACACCAATAAACCAATTTAATAACAGGTTAAAAACACATGTTATAATTCTCTGAAATTACTGCACTAAACTGTGGTCAGCAGACTGGTAGCATTGTTTACCCTGTTATACAGCAGTGCAACTTGTGGAGATAACTCTACTGTCTTAAATTTTATTGGAATAATTTCATTTAAAAAGTATCTTGGTAAGGGCACTTTTCCCTTTAGTAAATTAAAAGCATGATAAACTAGAAATCACAGCTGTTTAGTAGTTGCAAAACAAAAGCATATGAACAAAAATATATACGAAACAAAAATCGTTTGTTGCATAACACAGTGAAAGCTAAGCCACCTGCTTTAAGTTTGAATCCATGTACTAGTTTTGTTACATCGTTAATTTTAGGTAATCTAGATAACTGTTGGAAAATGAATACATTTTATGAACTCACCTGGTGTATTCTGTTAATTATTGTCAACTTCCAAGCTGCATATAAACATTGTAAAATAACTCCATCCTACTCTCAAACAAAGAACTTCCTGTGTAGATTTGAAACTTTGATATTCTTGGGCAGATGTGTCATTTACAGTCAGCTAATGAAGGATACATCTTTGAATTGTTAAAAATATTTTTGTACTGCAGGAAGATTTTATTCCATTTACGTACTCATTATTTTGAAGTTTACCGTGATATAAAACAAAAATGTTCAGGATTACTTTTTGAGGTACATGTTCAGCCCCCAGAAGTAGTTCACTGACTATTTTCATTGGTTGATCTCTTGTTATGAGTTTCTAAATATAAAACAGGTAAGATCTTATCTGTTGCGAGACAAGATACCAAGATACTTTTTAGTTCAAAATGAATCTTTTTGCAAGGTGTGTTTATATGACAAGTTGCATTACAATAAATGTTTTAATCCCATTTGTTAGTCCACCATCTGATGATGGTGGGCTATTCAAATCACTCTGTGTCCGTGGTAACAATTTCTCGTTACCGCATCTCTTCAGAAATGGCTAGGGGGATTTTGACCAAACTTTGTCAGAATGATGTATTGATACCCTAGTTGTGTCCCCTGAAAATCAGACTGATTCAACAAAAGTGAATTATGGCCCTTTGTTTTTTTTTTTTATAATTTACATAGATTTATATAGGGAAAAACTTTGAACCACTTCTTGTCCAAAACCACAGGGCCTAGGGCTTTGATATTTTGTATGTGACATCATCTAGTAGTCCTCTATTAAGAATTTTCAAATTATTCCCCTAGGTCAAATATGACCCGGCCCTGGGAGTCACATGGTTTACATAGACTTATATAGGGGAAAACTTTTAAGATCTTCTTCAGTCCATAACCTACAACATTCCAGTTTATACCATATGTATAGTTTTGAGTGGCAAGATGAACCTTGACATGAGTTGACCTTGATCTTGACCTAGTGACCTTCTTTTACATTTCTGAAGGTACAGCCTTCAAATTTGGACCACTTGCATAGGTTTGTGTACCAAAACAAACTTTGACCTTGATTTTGACCTAGTGATCTACTTTTACATTTCTCAAACTACAGCCTTCAAATTTTAACTACATGCATAGTTTTGTTTACCGAAATGAACTTTGACCTTGAGATTGACCTAGTGACCTACTTTTACATTTCCCAAGCTTCATGCTTCAAATTTGGACCACTTGCATAGTTCTGAATTGAAATTTGACCTTGATTTCACATTTCTCAAGCTACAGCCTTCAAATTTGAAGCACATGCATAATTTTGTGTACCAAAAAGTACTTTGACCTTGAAATTGATCTAGTGACCTACTTTCATATTTCTCAAGCTACAGCTTTCAAATTTGGACCACATGCATGGACCACATGCACAGTTTTGTGTACTGAAATGAACTTTGACCTTGATTTTGACCTTGAGCAAGACTTGAAATATGGAACATTCAAAATTGGCTCTATGGTGGGCGCCAAGATCACGCTGTGCTCTCTTGTTTTGTTTTTACTTATCTAATTAAGTTAATTGTATTATTTGGTCATAAAACATTCTAATCCATTAAAATATTCTATGTTCACAGGAAAAACCTCCCAAAAATTCTAAGTCCACAGTTTCCATCAATTTCCATCACAAAAATTATTTAACGTTATTTTCCATGCTATTTTCCATCCCAAAATTTTACTAAGTCCAACTTTCCATGGCAAAAGCTCCTGTTTCTATGGAAATTGATCAATATTTCAGCTGTAATCCAAAGAAATCCATGGCAAACTTACTGTTCCGTTCAATATTCCGCAGATTTCCATGCTAATTGCCACGGAACTCCGTGGAATTCCATGACAAAAGCCTTATTACCATGGCAAATCTAGAGACGGGCTGTTATGCAGGAAACTGCATTGTATAGATCTGTTATGCAGGAAACTATGAGGTATGCATGTGTTGAACAGAAAAACGTGTTGTACAGATCTGTTTACACGAAACTGTGTTATATGAATCTGTTTACAGGAAACTACTTTGTATAGATCTGTTATGCAGGAAACTTTGTTGTATGGATGTGTTGAACAGAAAACTATGTTGTACAGATCTGTTTACAGGAAACTATGTTATATGAATCTGTTAACAGGAAACTATGTTGTATAGATCTGTTATGCGGGAAACTATGGTGTATGGATGTGTTGAACAGAAAACTATTTTGTACAGGCTTGTTTACAGTAAAATATGTTATATGAATCTGTTTACAGGAAACTACGTTGTATAGATCTGTTATGCAGAATACTAGTAACAGTTAGGACACATAACTGTACTGCTAATCGATACTTGTCTAATGTGTATTATTGGTAGTTGATATATATATATAATATTAAAGATAATTATTTGTGCGTCAGAAGTTCACAGAGATATATTAAACATATTTTAAATATCCATTATCTTTGATCTTTTACACTGTGAAAAGAAATAATTTATAATCTAGACCGGGTGATTTCATTGCAAGTAAAAGTTATAAACATGAACTGTATCCTACAAGTCTTGTGGAATTTGAATTAAGAAGAAAACAAACACTGTGATGAACTTTTGACATAATAAGTCTTCTTCCATATTACTAGTGACATGTTTAGCTAATTGGTCAGAATGTTTATCTTGACAATTCCTAGGCCAAGTTCGAAACTTGGTCGTATAGGATCAAAAACTAGGTCACCCGGTCATATCGAAGGAAAAGTTTTTTTTGAGGCCACATTCATGACCCTATTTTCATGAAACTTAGAATGTTTATCTTGATGATTCCCAGTTTGAAACTGGGTCATGTGGGGTCAGAAACTAGGTCACCCGCTCAAATCAAAGGAAAAGCTTGTTTACACTGTAGAGGCCACATTTATGACCCTATCTTTATGAAACTTTGTCAGAATGTTTATCTTGCTGATTCCAATGCCAAGTTTAACAGGTGAGCGATATATGGCCATTATGACCCTCTTGTCTTTATGAAACTTTGTCAGAATGTTTATCTTGCCGATTCCAAAGCCAAGTTTAATAGGTGAGCGATATAGGGTCATTATGACCCTATTATAGCTGTGGTTTCAAACCCATCATATTCACGAATCAGTCCAAAGGGAAACATAGAATATTTGTTATATCGCTACCGGTAGAATAATTAGTTGTGGTCAATGAAATTATTTTAATCATCGTGCATAGATCCTAGGCCAAGTTCGAAACTTGGTAATATGGGGTCAAAAAGTAGGTCACCCGGTCATATCGAAGGAAAAGTTTTTTTTTCTGAGGCCACATTTATGACCCTATCTTCATGAAACTTAGAATGTTTATCTTGATAATTCCTAGGCCAAGTTTGAAACTGGGTCATATGGGGTCAAAAACTAGGTCACCCGCTCAAATCAAAGGAAAAGCTTGTTAACACGTTAACTGTAGAGGCCACATTAATGACCCTATCTTCATGAAACTTTGTCAGAATGTTTATCTTGATCATTCCAAGGCCAAGTTTAACAGGTGAGCGATATAGGGTCATCATGACCATCTTGTTTATTATAGTTGTGGTATCAAACCCATCATAATCAGGAATCAGTCCAAAGGGAAACATAGAATATTTGTTATATCACTACCGGTAGAATAGTTAGTTGTGGTCAATGAAATTATGTTTATCATCATGCGTTGGAAGTTACATGTAGGAGGTTTAAAAAATCTGCTTTTACATGTTTTTGTTGAGGAAGCTCCTGAAGCTACACTACCTTCGAGCAAGACGACGAGAAATGCGTCAAAAGACGTGTAGCAAATACAAACAAGAGGGTCATTATGACCCTGAATCGCTCACCTGAGTAATATGAGCCACATGTTTAAAGTGGTAAAATGATGCGTAAATATTAGAAAGTAGGTCAGAAGGTCATATTCATGGCCAGTGAAAGTCAGGTTTACGATCGGTGTGCAAAACTGTACATGTCATCCAAATTTCAATGCTGTAAAAACAAGAAAGTATGTCAGTAGGTCAAGGTCACAGTCAGGTGACCCCTAATCACTTGGGGTCATCAGGTAATTATAATTAAACAGTCTAGGAAATATGATCTGATAATTTTTTAGGTATTAATTCCTATATAACTCATATAACAAGTGACCCCCAGGGCAGGGCCTCTTTTCACCCCAGGGGAATAATTTGAACAATCTTGTTAGACTTCCACTAGGCAACGCTACATACCAAATATCAAAGGCCTAGGCCTTGAACTTTCAGACAAGAACATTTTTTTCCCAGTATAAGTCTATGTTAAATTTTGGACCCCCAGGGCAGGGCCTGTTTTCACCCCAGTGGCATAATTAACAATTTTGGTAGAGAACTACAAGGCAATGCAACATATCAAATATCAAAAGCATAGGCCTTGCAGTTTCAGGCAAGAAGATTTAAAAAAAAATCCTATATAAGTCTATGTAAAACTTGAGACCACCAGGGCAGGGCCTCTTTTCACCCCAGAGTTATAATTTGAATAATTTTGGTAGAGGACCTCGAGGTAATGCTACATACCAAATATCAAAGGCCTAGGTCTTGTGGTTTTAGACAAGAAGATTTTTAAAGTTTTTTCCTATATAAGTCTATGTAAAACTTGGGACCTCCGGGGCAGGGCATCTTTTCATCCCAGGGGCATAATTGGAACAATTTTGATAGAGGACCATAAGATGATGTCACATGCCAAATATCAAGGCTCTAAGCCTTGCGGTTTGGAACAAGAAGATTTTTGTGCCCCCCATGAGTGGTGGGGGGCATATAGATTTGGTCTTGTCCGTGCGTCCGTCCGATGTTCATGACGTGCCTAGCTCAAAAAGTATTTGATATAAATTGATGAAACTTTGCATGAGTCTTTATCATGATATGAACTTGTGCACCTCCTATTTTTCGTCTGGCTCCGCCCCCTATTTTTAGAAATATGGCCCCTGAAATAGTCAAAAATGCACATTTTCACCTTGTGACACGCCTAGCTCAAAAAGTATTTGATATAGATTCATGAAACCTTGCATGAGTCTTAATCCTGATATGAACTTGCGCACCTCCTATTTTTCAATTTGTTCTACCCCCTATTTTTAGAGTTATGGCCCCTGAAATAGGCAAAAATGCCCATTTTCACCTTGTGACGTGCCTAGCTCAAAACGTATTTCATATAAATTGATTAAACCTTGTATGAGTCTTTATCATGATATGAACTTGTTCACTTCCTATTTTTTTGTCTGGCTCCGCCCCCTATTTTCAGAGTTATGGCCCCTGAAATAGTCAAAACTGCACATTTTCACCTTGTGACGTGCCTAGCTCAAAAAGTATTTCATATAAATTGATTTAACCTTGTATGAGTGTTTGTAATGATATGAACCTGCGCACCTCCTATTTTTTGTCTGGCTCCGCTCCCTAATTTCAGAGTTATGGCCCCTAAAATAGTCAAAAATGCACATTTTCACCTTTTGACGCACCTAGCTCAAAAAGTATTTAATATAAATGGATGAAAACTTGCATAAGTCTTTATCATGATATAAACTTGCACACCTCTTATTTTTTGGCCGGCTCCACCCCCTATTTTTAAATTTATGGCCCATGAAATAGTAAAAAAAATGCACATTTTCACCTTATTATGTGCCTAGCTCAAAAAGTATTTAATGTAAATGGAATTTTTGTTTGTGATGCTCATAGCTCAAAAATATATGGCCTAGAATAATGAATCCTTTTCGGAGTTCTGCATGTAATTCAATTCTTTGAACAATTTTGAAAGGGAATCATTCCTGTGAAGTTTAAAGGGGATCATTCCTGTGAAGTTTGATGTAATTCTGTCCAGTGGTTTTCAAGAAGATTTTTTTAGAAAATGTTGACGGACAGACGACACACGACACACGACGGACGACGGACATTGTGCGGTCACAAAAGCTCACTATGAGCCTGTGGCTCAGGTATTAAAAGCTAAAACTATCTTAAATCAAAACCGCTTTAAAGTTCTGGCTCATACAAGCGTTATTCTGTTGAGACGCCTTCAAAAGCAAGTTTTAATGTTGGTTTAAACATTTGCCATAAGTTTTTGATCCTCCCCAGTCCGATGTGTGTTGTGTAGGCATGAGATAGATTAGTGGTAAATGACTTAACAATAAGGTCATCTCGAACACAGGTTGTTATAAAATCAGATTAGAAAATTTAAATCGCAAAAGCTTTGAAACTTAGAAACGATTATGCTTGGTGTTTACCTTGACTTGCTGTGCAAATAACGTCAGTTTCACAGTTCATCGGGTCCAGTTATAAATTGTAACGGAAAGGATTGTTTGAACGATATAAGTCAACATTAGGTCCTTCTTCTTACCTTGAAAATTGAACCCTTGAACCTTGAATACTTTCAGCAAATATTGCAAGGACGTAATATAAATATTACGATTTAAATGAAATTCCCATGTCATAGGTACGAATCTAGTGCCGTGACAACTCGTACAGTCCAGATTAATGTGCTGGACTACTGTTGGTGAAAGTAATGAAAGAATAAGTGTTATTTTGATTCTTGTTGATAAAATCATTTCATATCATAATGTGACTGCTATAGAATATTGAAAATATTCTGATAACTCTTATCAGCTAATCGAAATAATGACAGTATTATAGCATAGAGAACCTCGCTACCTTGACATTGAAAAAACAACAACAGAATAACTACCACGCACTGCACACATCAATATAGTAGTGTGCTCTTTCTCAAAGATCGAATTGCCGAAACATGTTTTTCTTATAATTTCAGACGACATTAAGTATAAGCCAAACAGTATAGGACATCACCTCGAGGACTTGGCAGCTAACAAATATCCAAAAGAGATACGATGCCGGAAGAAGAAAGGTGAAATCCCAGTGTATGCTAACCTGACACCAACACAAACAAAGTGCCCTTACTGTGAACGCAACTACGCTAACAATGCCAATTTGAAACGGCATATTCGACAACATGAAGGCATTTATCCATACAAGTGTGATGCTTGTCAACAGAAATTTTCAGACCCAACAATATATAAACGGCACATAACCAACATAAAGAAGACATGCTACCAGTTTTATAGCAAAGTTATAGCAGACTTTTCGTTTTAGGAACGACTTGTTTACATAGCCTTAAAGAATAGTACTATGCATAACTGCTGAGTTTTTGAACAGTTCGTCACCTTAATTTCAGAAGCGCATAATTTCATTTTTTCGTTTTAAGAAAAAAGCATCTAAAATCAGACTGGCACATAAAATGGGTGAGTTAGACGTTTGTGTCATAGCAATTTAACCTCTTCATGTAAGAGCTACACGCATAAAAGTTAGTGCATGCTGTAGAACGTTTGGATACCAAACACTCCATTTTGTTAAAAATGGAACCTATACGCGTCTGGAATTAAGGGGACGAATTGCAGACATCCGTTCAATTTATTTAATTTAGTAAATACATTGATTACCTAATTGGACTGAGTAGACAGATCATTTTGGCAATACAGTTTTGCTCTAGCATTAATTTCAGGAAACATGTTCATGTGAATACTGCATATTTTATGACATATGACTATTTTTGGTCAGAATATACAGCCTCTTATGTGTTCAAATGTATATAAGTATTTTATTACATTGTTGTTTTTTTTACATTAGATATACTGAACAAAAACAACTAATCAGCCATTTGTTATTTTGCCAGTAGCTTGAAAAAATAACTTGGTGAAAGTGCCCCCAAAAACCAAACTAATGCCATACGCTGAGGGCAATCTGTTGTTAGTACAATTCTAAAATTTCAACAAAATCTAAATACGCTACCCGTTGACGACTTTTTGCAGTTTCAAAATTCACAGAAATACACTAAAATGTATGGAATTTATAACCATAAAATATAAGGAAGAAAGAGAAGACAAAAAACAGCTCACTATTACCGTATTAAACAATTCAAAATGTGCACCTGTCTATTCCCGTAAAATAGTATTCACCCGTTTTCTAAAACAGAATTCGTGTATCTAATAATATTCTTTGTGTGATTTGATACCTTTTGAATTTGATATGTTAATAACAACATGTTGATCTAAATGTATGTTTACTTTGAAAAGTAGTACTTAGGAGAATTCTTTTGGGTTATTACTAAGTATTCAAATAACTGTTTTGTTCAGTATATTTCTTTGCATATGCAAGCATTCTGTTTCATTTCATATTTGTAATTTCTTTCCTAGCGGCATGTTCAATACAGGATTCCGCAGGTACTATGCCCCAACGATAACTTGATATTTACAAACATGACTATAAATAGATTAAAATGGAACATAGGGAATTCAGCATTTTTCTAGCATGTTACAATCTAAATATTTCCGGATTTTGTTCAAATTACAAATTAGCTCAGTGGTAAAGCATAATGTCCATGGTCAACAGATCTTTTGCCGTGTGGGTTCGAAACTCAGTATTGAGAATTAATTTTTATTTCACTTTTGCATAAAAATTAGGTTTCCTTCATGAGCTCTGTGACAATACGACAGAGAGGTATCTAAAGCCGATATGGCAGATCAGAGTAGTTTATTATATATCAAAGATGATAGATTAAATGCATGCACTCAAGTCATGCAAATAATGAACATGCTATTGTGTTATATAAAGACATATATACAAATTCAAACCATCAAAGAAAGAAACAAAAGTAATGAAATAAAAATGAAAACGAATAGAAAAAAAACAAATCTGAAAAAAAAACCCTTATGAAGATTCGAACCCACAAACCGACTTGCTTATATCCAATTGTTGTCTGCAGTTAACCCAACTGAGCTATGTTGCCATATACATAATAACTATTTAAAATGAAAGAAATACCAACATTTAATTGTCAAGTAAATGGGTAACCATTATGAATTATTATTTCGTCAGTTATCATGAAATAGACTCGTCCTCGCGTTTCGGCGGGAATCGCGTTATCATTGGGGATTAGTATTATTTATTTATTTTACTTTGTAAATATGTGTGATGTAAACAGTTTTATTAGTCCATTCTTGCACACAGTGCTAAAGGATGAGTTTTTGTGATCACATTCTTGCGTCGCCGTCACTAAACAATATCTTCTGTAAACTCACTAGAGCCCCCAGCGGTATTATTGAAATTTACGATACAGAAAATGGCTCTTGATATAGATAATTATCCAACATATGGTTCTTTAGCAGGCGTCATGTTGCCTACGCTCTGAATGTATATTGCCGCAAGATGTCGACCTAGTTCAAAGAATGGTGATTGTCAAAAATGATGAACTAACACTCGAGTTATGAGCCTTTGAAATAGTCAAAGTTGTATTGTATCAAATGGTAAACGTCTCAGCCGCTGTCTTCATGAAGCATGCACAGTATGTAAATTTATTTACAAGACCTAATAAAAGCTAAATACAGCCCAAGATTGCACATGCAGCGCGTGAGTTATGGTACCTTACAGGTCAAGATTGCTCATGCAGCGCATGAGTTATGGTACTTTACAGGTTAAAATTGCCCATTCAGCGCATGAGTTATGGTTCTTTACAGGCCAAGATAACAGATCAAGATTGCCCATGCAGTGCATGCGTTATAGTACTTACAGGCCAAAATTGCCCATGCAGCGCATGAGTTATGGTACTTTACAGTCCAAAATTGCTATTAGACACAGATAATAATGGACAAGCGCATAAAACAGTGGGAAAGGTTTTGAAAATCGACACATTTTATATTCTTGCCCAGAAGAGACCTTAGTTCTTGAAGAGTCAAAATGAAACTTGCATAAAAATATATACAGCACCGCAAAAGTTTCGCCAGGTTTAATATCCTGCAAGATTGCTTTAATAAAAGTTAATGCTCTAAAATACAAATTGTGACATTTGAATTAAACGCTGAATGCGTATTACTCAAGTTCTGGATAAAATAGATTTTCCTGCAACACTAATTTCATGGCAATTCATTTAACAAGAGTTGTCTTATTTCAGAATTGTTATCACATTACAGGTCTCTATTTTCCCCAGAGATCATCACAACTACGTATATTATTATAGTAAATGTATTAAATATGATCACATGTTCTGTGTTAAGTTTTATGATACTGGGCAAACCAGACTACACACAACTTTACAACTACTCGGGTGAGCAATATAAGGCAATCTTGGTCCTCTTATCTGTTTAGTCATTTTGATTTTAAATTAGTAATTCATAAATAATTTTATGACTGTATGTAAATAAATATTGACAATTTGAAAATAAACGATATTTTGAAAGTTTTCACCGGCAGTTCATTCGTCTTTGATTTGTCATTTTCAAAGGACAGAAACAAGTTCTTTGAGAAGTTACCACATGCGTGTGGTTCGACATGATCACGTGACAAATGACAATAAAAGTAATACTTCCTTTGTTCCAGTTTTGCATGAGCGGATATTTATCAGATATGCATGGTTTAGGTTTTCCAAACTAGCACCTGATGGTTCTAAAAAAAATTAATGAAGTTTGTAATGCACTCTAAAAATTGTCCATGCTGATTTTATTTACGTGCCCATATTCCAAGTTCTGTGAATCTTTTTGTATATTTTAAACTTCAGGATTTCATATCTGGGAAACCCAGTTTCTTCCCCCATAGGTTTTCAGGAATGATCGTTAGTTTGTCTCCTACAAGAATAGTGAAAGGTCACTCGCTACGTGAACAAAAGCTGTCGAAGCGTAGTACTAAATTTCACTATAAGAATATATATGTTGAACATACGCAAAAGAAAAGTGTTTGTCGACCTTCTAAAAGATACAAACGAACATCTGTCAAAAAAATCTGAAATACAAGTATGAGTAAAAGAGCTCAATAAAAATTTGATAGGGTCTTTTCATCCCGCTACTTTGGCATTTTCAGTATATCAGTTCTTCAATCTATGGTTAGTTTAGATGCTGCAAAACATGTGAAGGCAAACACATTTGAGCCGTGCCATGGGAAAACCATCATAGTGGGTTTGCGACCAGCATGGATCCAGACCAGCCTGCGCATCCGCGCAGTCTGGTCAGGATCCATGCTGTTCTCTTTTAAAGCCTATTGGAACTGGAGAAACTGTTAGCGAACAGCATGGATCCTGACCAGACTGCGCGGATGCGCAGGCTGGTCTGGATCCATGCTGGTCGCAAATTCACTATGTTGGTTTTCTCATGGCACGGCTCATTTGTCATTTGAGTACTAAACATTTTTTTATAATTCTCATATTAATGACACTGCTCCGCGAAAAATAAACCCATTTTCGAATTATGAAAAACTCCTGCAATGCCAAGGAAAACAAATATCTCATTAAATAGATAAAGTTTCAAGCGGGTTTCCATCACATTTGCATTAATAAGGTTTCGTAGACGTTTACATAGGATGTATGGCGGTTGCATCAGTCCAGCTGACAATCGGTACAAGTATGTTTATATGACTGTAAGGAAATTGAAAAAATGCTCAAAGTCCAGGATTCAATATGGTCAATAATGATGCCGTTCGAAATATAGTTATGCGATGTTATTGGTACGGAATGATAACAAATGTCAAAATGAGTTGAAAGAAATGATTGATAGTTTTCCCTTCTATGAAATTATCTTGAGACTACATGTTCCTTACAAATATGTGACGTTGCTTTTCCAACTGTTTATGACTACAATAGTATATAGAAAGCGTCATTGTTTCCATACGATGTCGTCTGCAACAACACACTCGTGTGAGTGACGATAATCATGGTCTTCCTGTGTGTGTGTGTTTTTTTTTTGTTGCAGCCAGTCAATCATTTGCAACGCATTTAGAGTTCCTTAATTGGTTTGACTCTATATAGGCCTAATTACGGAGAAGTTCAAGGCTAAATAACGTTGCTTGTCTGGCAAGCTCTGGATTGTTTCTGCTATGTCTTCCTTAAGCACGCGATAGACAATAAAGTAATGACTGAAAAGTGAAAAATAGGAAGGTAGATTGACACTTAATGAAATTAGGTACTTTGTAATTAAGCAGACGCGTAAAACCTTGTTCTTGTACTTCCCAGCAGGCTCTGGTTGATTAGGCTGAAATCTAAGTTTGCACCATATTTTGATGTTACTGCAATCTATTTTCTGTGTACTGTTTCCTTCTGCAGCAATTTTTGCTTTATTTCTATTCAAGTATTAAATAATACCATTTTTATACGCCCGTCTCTGAAAGAGCGGTGCGTATTATGTGAATACCCATGGCGGGCGGCGGGCGGTGGGCGGCGGGCGGTCGGCGTCCAAAAGCATGTCCGCTCTCTAAGTCAAACAGTTTTCATCTTATCTTCAACATAACTTGGCGACAATATTTGTAGGCATAGTATCTCGGCCAAGTTCAATAACCAGCAAAATCCCCCAGGCACTCTTGAGTTATGGCCCTTGAATTACTCAAAATTTGCAAATTTAGCCTTGTCCGCTTTCTAAGTCAAACAGTTTTCATCCGATATTCACCAGACTTGGTGACAATGTTTGTGGACATAATATTTCGGCCAAGTTCTATAACCAGCAAAATCCCCTTAGGTACTCATGAGTTATGGTCCTTGAATTACTCGAAAATCTGCAAATTTAGCCTTGTCCAAAAGAGTGTCCGCTCTCTAAGTCAAATAGTTTTCATCCGATCTTCATCAAACTTGGTGACAATGTTTGTGGGCATAATACCTCAGCCAAGTTCGGTAACAGGCAAAATCCTCCCAGGCCCTCTTGAGTTATGGCCCTTGAATTACTTGAAATATTGCGAATTTAGCCTTGTCCTCTCTCTAAGGCAAACAGTTTTCATCTAATCTTCCACAAACTTGCAGATAATGTTTTATGGGCATAATATCTCGGCCAAGTTCGATTACCAGCAAAATCCCCCAGGCACTCTTGAGTTATGACCCTTGAATTACTCGAAAATTTGCAAATTTAGCCTTGACCGACCTTTAAGTCGAACAGTTTTTCATCCGATCTTCACCAAACTTGGTGACACGTTTTATGGGCATAATATCTCAGCCAAGTTTGATAATCAGTAAAATCACCACAGACACTCTTGGATTGTGACCCTTGAATTACTTGAAATATTGCGAATTTAGCTATTTAGCTATTAGCTAAATTTAGAATTTATTGCCAAAATATCTCGGCCAAGTTCGATAACCAGCCAATCTTGGATTACGGCCGTTGAATTAGGCCATATTCGATGACGGGCGTATTTTGTGACAGTCTGCCAATCTTGTTACTAAAGTCAACAAAACAACTTATTTTGAAAATTTGAACCCGACCATTCCTCCAAAAATTAATTTCCAAAAAATACCTTATGATTCCTGATTTTTATGCGTGTTGAAGAAAAGGAGAAGTTGCGCTACTTCATATAGTTGAACTTTGACACTAAGTTTGGCCTTTTTTGGAATTTTCATATTTTTTCTGATCCTTTGAAATACATGAGTTATCACTAAATTTGACCAAATGACCGGGGGTCGTTTTTTTTTATGGGAGTCAATATTCTTCGTGAGGTTCAGTTTACTTCACGGGGGGGGGGGGGGGGGAAGTCATAGTACTATGATCTGGAGGTCATAATACTATAACCGGGGGGTCACCTTTTCTAATGAATAATGACCGGGGGTCATTATACTATGGGGGTCGAAATACTTCATTACACCGGACTACTTTCATTTAATTCACACACATAAATATTTCACTCAGTTCTATTTTAACATCAATAAACATTTAAGATTTCGTTCGATAACAAATCAACAAACAAAAAGGTGGTAGGGGTCATTATATATATAACAGCAGCCAGATCTGGGATTTTGATTCAGCTCTTGTGAATTTTGCAAGGTCGGATCACACACGGCGCTTGCACGCCTCGTGAGATCCGATCTGGCAAAGTCAAATTGAGCTGAATACAGCATCTCAGTTCGAGCTACTATTATATTAACCCTATTTTATTGGCTAAATGTTCCCATGAACTTGGTTTTTAACCATCATATAAAAAAGATTAAATATATTTGAGGACCACTACATGGTGTCACATACACAATTTTAATATATCAAAGCCCTAGGCCATATGGTTTTGGACAAGAGGTTTTTCAATTTTTTTCCCTACAAGACTATATAAACCATGTGACCCAAGCCTCTTTACTTTACCAGTAACTTATCATCCATGCATCGGTTTATTTCCTGCTACAACCAGTTACATAACGAGTGTCAAACAAAGCTACCATTCAAATTTTTCACATGTTGGTTTGACGCGGCATGGAATAGAACACAGACCTCCCCCTCAGAGCGGGCACTTTATTCATTGAGCTATTGAGGCGGACTGACTTAAACGTTGTAGATATGTTTCCAGGCAAGTAAGATTACTTTTTGGTATATATTTAATTTCTAATATGTTAACCAGTGTTGATGTACAAATGCAAATTGAGTACGGTATCATCAATTCATATTATGTATGTTGTTTCTATATTTGGATTTTTACAAGTGTAAAGAGGTTCTGAATAAAGGTGCCAAACACAAAAATAACAAATCAGTAGTGTTGCTTTAAAATACGGAAATGTATTTAATTGGTATTATACACATGTATATCATTTCTTTGTTCTGTTTTCAGTATTTCGTGGTGTTCAGACAAATGTAAATAATAAAGGTCAAATGAAATGATACGTAAAAAAAGAACAAGAACATTTTGAAGGTCGATGTTACTGACAGAGGTATAGACTAAGCCAAGCTGGATCGAAGATGGTATTTTATGTTCAAATGTATTCCTTATGTTCAAATGTGGTTCCGAATGCTTATTTCTTTGTTTTATGTTTACCCTAATGCACTTATTAGGATTATGTAGAATGATATTTCGTTATCAAACAATGAAAATTTAAATGTATTTATAACTACAATATGATATATTAATAATACCAAAATAAATTAAGTGAAGGTTTTACTGTATCGTATCTGCTTTTTTCTACGCATATGGGACTGTGCATAATAACAATTTTAAATGTCTTCAAACATGTTAAACTTATGACATGACGATACACAAATACCTACTTTATTTATGCAGAGAGCGATTTTTCGTATTACTGTTGTATGCAATAACATTTAAGATATCACTTTATGATTTTCACATGTCTTCTAATAGCTGTATAAATGGATTATTGAACAGTATTTCAGGATCTAGTGGTATATTTGTACTCGGTATGATGTTCTAATAGCTATTTATTGAATGAAGTTTCGTCGGAAAAGAAGCTACTATTTTAATGTATGAATGCATTAAATGTTTTTATAATTTTATAGAATGATCTTCCATTTTAGAAAAACAGTACATTTGTTCTTAAAAACAATGGAAATGCAACGAAAATTATTGAGGCAAGGCTTCACAAATGGTGTCAGCATAACTGAACAGTTGTGACACGAACTGATTTTAGAACAAAAATATTAAAAACGTTCCTGGTTTTCACATATTTTCTAATAATTTCAGCTTTTTGATAGCTTTATACTGTTCAGGGACTTCAGATAATGCCTCAATGGCTATTGCTGTTTGAGGACTTCTTGCTGTGGCTTTGATTTCATGAAAGTCAACAAACTGAAAATTATCGAACTTTCTAGATGGCAGTTTTTCATCAAGATCATTCATGACGTTCCAGGGACCGTCCCCGACTCCTATGACGACTATAGACAGAGGATAGCATGAAGCGTCAACAATTGCTTGGATTGTCTCCTCTTCGCTTGTCACCTGACCATCTGCCACGATTACAAGAATGTGATACTGAAAACAACAAGAATATCCCGTGATTTAAAGTTGTCAAGCCATATATTACGCATTTAATTAAGACAACTTATTAGTATATTAGTATATTTGAGAACAGCACTATGAATTACATTGAAATGTGGAGAGGAGAACAATATCCAGAATTTGTATTGAAGAGGAGTTAAGATTTACCCTATATATTCAAAGCAGATAGGAAAAATTGGAACAGTAATTTTCTTGTTGTCGATAAACATATACTTTTAGGAGATAATTGGAAAGTCTTTAAGAAACTTTGTTACGGAATATATGTAAATAAATACATAACTACTTACAAGAAGTGTTCACAGTATATTGATGAATTGAGAAATAATTTTACCTCCTGGTTTTTCCTCACAATATCTATTGCTTTTCTTATCAGTGGAGCAAAATTAGTTGGACCTCCCATTCTGATTTTTGGTGTCATTTCATTATATACATCTAGTACTTCTGCGAAACCTTCACATTCACCCTAAACAGTTTTTATAAAAAACATACAAATGTAATTGCAGACTTTTATAGTTTTTTCCATATCCTACCACAGTTCAGGAAAAGGCAAAAAAGTTATCTTTGTTGTAACATATGTAGGTTTTCCTTTCTTACCTTGTTATCAGAAGTGATCAACAAAACTAAACAAAAAAGCCATGTCTGGTAAATCAACGTAATTTATGACTGTATCAGAATAATTATGTATGGTTAACATAGAATGTTTTTCGGACAACAACAGCGACCGGCAGGCAAGTTAATACAGTGATGAAACACGAGCAAATGTTTTACAGGAAAAGCCACCTTCAAAGATCGCAGCCGTCCGTACAAGCCTTGAATTATATATTGAACGTTTGTGAATTGATGCCAGAAGTTTATTGCATAATCATCTTTTTTTTACAATACCTGTGGTTTAAGCGGAAATGTCTTTTTATCTTTAGTTTTCCTGTCACCGAAACCATAAGCGTGGATAATCCCATCATCGTCTAACGGTTCCAGCGTCTCTCCAAGTATACATATTACCTGATAAAAGGAATAATTTAACTTTTATATTTGAAAAAAAAAAACAACTTAGTTATTCTACCTTATTTATGTTTTTTAAATAACCGATGTTAGAAAGTCAGTCTGAAATTACCTTCAATGAATGAAATGAGCAAGTACTAGCAAACTGTGTTTTTAAACTCCACGTATTTTCTGTTGCAAGCGGATATATTTAGATACTAGTATAAATATGGAAAAATGTGAGATAAAGTATCGTTGCTATGGAACCTTTCCATGGTATGATATATTGATCTATATATACAAACCTCTTGATACGGGTTAATTTTGTCCTTTGTGATATCATGGAGACTGTGGCCATCAAATGTCTTTTGTCCTTGCAGTTTATTACTTATTGTATAGTCGATACCTGTAACAAAACTTCTTGATAAAGTTGTTTTTAGAGGTAGTTTCATGTGTCATAATTCTGTCCTATTGTTTCATTAATTTTCCCAAACTCTGGGTGGTAGGTCATGCTACTGATTAAACCAAGGGAACATACGAATGATTTACTGAATTTTGTTCAATAATATTTAACAATAACCATGGGCTTGTAAAATATTTTTAATAATCTAGTCTAACGATTTATTTTATTATGACGATTTTTTAAAAATGTGTATATTATCATTTGACTATGCTTTTTCTCCCTCCATTTTAATGCGCACTCGCCAGGAGAGAGCACAGGAGACTTTTAAAGCAGCAGTATTTAAGTGCGGTGTGGCTGCTGTAAAAAATTCCCACGTACTTGGATTCAATGTTGATTTATATTCTGGTCCTTAATGATCTGGTCCTATATGGAGTACATGCAATGATAATGTAATTCTGCTTAAACCGGTATAAGGGGGCATTAGGGTGTTGCACATTTCATTCCCTCTCACAGACACAAAGTTCTATTATCATTGTCATTTTTTGGTTGCGTTCTCTGTTTCCAAAGGATGTTTTCATAAATTCTATTTTCAATCCATAGCCATAGATTCGAATTTACGGTCGGATCTTTGTTCTTCACGACAAAACGACCCGTATATTTTGTCCACCAGAGGTTAACTGGCCGCAACATATTACAAAAATACTGTGGAAAAAAAGAATGTTTTGCATTAAATTAAACAAACGTAAAAAAGAAAGATATATTTGTAATTAATACGATTTGATTTGTTTTGTATAATAAAATGCATTTTACCAAATATTAGTCCACAGTTTTCTACTCCTGCTTCTTTCATGGCTTTAGTAATTTCCGCCAGAGTTTCGTAGCCTGGACCATCATCAGGATTCTTACCAGACTCAGCAGCGGACATTTTTATCAGGTCTTTCAGGAAAGATAGGCTGTAAATAAGCAAACTTATCAAAGTTATTAGAAATCGTTTTGTAAATAGTAGACGTTACTCATAGTTATGAAACTATTGAAATGCCTGTACTTTTTCGCATCTTTGACTACGCACGAGTCCGTAATGTTTAGTGTAAAGTGTTAATAAATCTTCGTCGTCACTCGATGCATATGTATTTATGCGATATTTGTATGGCTACCTTCTATATGGAACAGAATCAGGGCAAAAACTGCATTGTGCTTTCGTATATCCAATCGTGCGATTTACATATATGCATTCGTTATTCTCATGTTCACATGCTTCCTTCGGACATCCCATTTTGCATTGTTACATGACCATTTGCGCATCCTATGTTTACGTGTTCCTTTCTGACATTAATACATGCTTAATTGTTTCATTTTAATATCATGGTTACTTCTTTATTAGTCTATGATATTATCTTTCTTTCGGTCATGCTGCAATGTTACATGCATTACTCGGTGTATTAGCTTGTGGTTAACCTAGACACACCTTCCCCATGTATTTATGTTGTCTATATGCTGATGATATGGACAGAAGTGGCTCCTGCACAGGTTGAAAGTGCTTACTCGTACGCATGAACAGCTAACAAAGTTTTAAACAAACACAATCTCACTTGTCACAATGCAGAATGCAACATAGCACTAAGCATAATGAGGTTGCCATAATGTACATTTCTCATTATGATACCAGAGGACGCTTTTATATTCGTGCTCGGAAGCTTCCGCTGAGTCACGGAAAAAATACGATACTGCGCATTTTGGCTATGTGTCCGGTAACCGGACCTAACCTGTTTGATTTGTCTAGGCGTCCGGTAATCAAGTTCGAAAGGCCTGTGTATTATCAGACATGTACGCATGTTATTTATTGCGTTAAGGCAATTGAGATACAATTCGTTTTTAGCTCGACTATTCAAAGAATAATTCTGCTCACCCTGGCGTCGGCGTCGGCGTCACACATTGGTTAAAGTTTTGCATGCAAGGCTATCATTTAAAAGCATTTATCTTTGAAACTTATTTTTCCTTTTTCTAGGTCAATTACCAACCTCAATAGGTCAAATCCTATAACTCTGACATGTATTTTGGCCAAATTAAGCCCCCTTTTGGACTTGGAAAATCCTGGTTAAAGTCTTACATGCAAGTTACTATCTCCAAAATTAATGCAGATATTGAATTGAAACTTCGCATGTGTCTTCTGGGTTATAATCTAGGTGGCAGCATCAAGTCCCATAACTCTGACATGCATTTTGGCCAAATATAGCCCCCTTTTGGACTTGGAAAATCCTGGTTAAAGTCTTGCGGGCAAGTTACTATCTCCAAAACTAATGCAGATATTTAACAGAAACTTCACATGTGCCTTCGGGGTTATAAAACTAGGTGATAGCTTCAAGTCCCATAACTCTGACATGTATTTTGGCCAAATTATTCCCATTTTCAGACTTAGAAAATCCTGGTTAAAGTTTTGCTTGCAAGTACATATAGCTATTACTTTAAGGCATTTAGTTTTGAAACTTATTTTTTTTTTCTTTTTGTAGGTCAATTACCAACCTCACTAGGTCAAGTCCTATAACTCTGACATGTATTTTGGCTAAATTATGCCCCCTTTTAGACTTAGAAAATCCTGGTTAAAGTTTTGCGTGCAAGTTACTATCTCCAAAACTAATGCAGATATTTAACAGAAACTTCACATGTGCCTTCGGGGTTATAAAACTAGGTGATAGCTTCAAGTCCCATAACTCTTACATGTATTTTGGCCAAATTATTCCCATTTTTAGACTAAGAAAATCCTGGTTAAAGTTTTGCTTGCAAGTACATATAGCTATTACTTTAAGGCATTTAGTTTTGAAACTTATTTTTTTCTTTTTGTAGGTCAATTACCAACCTCACTAGGTCAAGTCCTATAACTCTGACATGTATTTTGGCTAAATTATGCCCCCTTTTAGACTTAGAAAATCCTGGTTAAATTTTTGCGTGCAAGTTACTGTCTCCAAAACTAATGCAGATATTTAACTGTAACTTCACATGTGTCTTCGGGGTTATAAAACTAGGTGATAGCATCAAGTCCCATAACTCTGACGTGTATTTTTGCCAAGTTATGCCCCTTTTTGGAGTTAGAAAATCCTGGTTAAAGTCTTGCGTGCAAGTTACTATCTCCAAAAGTAATGCAGATATTTAATTGAAACTTCACTTGTGTCTTTGGAGTTATAAAACTAGGTGATGGCATCAAGTCCCATAACTCTGACATGTATTTTAGCCAAATTATGCCCCTTTTTAGAAAATCCTGGTTAAAGTTTTGCTTACAAGTTACTACCTCCAACCCTTAAATGCAGATACTGGATTTAAACTCTATAGGTATTTTAACATTTAGGGTAATATTCCTGCTTCTGGGACAACAATCTGAATAGTCGAGCATTGGCTGTTTTACGGACAGCTCTTGTTAAAAGCGGCATTTAAAATCAACTTTTCTGACAGGCGGCTACGTTTACTATCCGTTGAAAATCTCCATTTTAATTGTTAATTATGTAATATAAGTGTTGAACTTAAAGAGTTTCGGTGCTGCGGGTGATTTTAGTCGTAAGTTATAAGTAAAACAATACTACTGATACAGATATAGCGCTACATTACACCTCAATTTAGGGCTATCAAATATACGCTCGTGTGCGTATGTGGGGAGACAATTAATTCAGTTTACATAATTTTGTTGTGTAGGCTATTTAAAGCGCGTTATAAATATCTGCTAACAACACAATAGTAAAGGTAGTGTTTCGAAAACAATGATTATTTCACTTGGATTCAGACAAGAATATTATAATTTTGTTGTTTGTCCGGTTACCGGACGTGTAGTCTTAACATTCTCGGTACAGTTCGTGTGTTTCCGTATTTTAGTACAAGGAGGTTATCTCCACTTGAACAAGAATTTGAGAATGTAAAAATGTATGTTGTCACAACGCAACATAACCCACTGCTAAATTTATATGTAAGCATCAAAATTCACTTATGTTCTTTTCATCAGTTAGCATACACCATTGACGCTCCAAAGAAGACACAATGCAAGTAACCACTAGTAAATAAGATGAATGATGAATGTAGTTTGTCAGATTATAGCATGTCCGAAAGCAACACGAATATTTTAGAAAAATGAAGCAAGCACAGATCATTTCTCAGAATTAAGCATGTATGAATATCAGAAAGAAACACGCAAACATAGGATGCACAAATGGTCATGTAATTAACAAAGCAAAATGGAATGTCAGAAGGATGCATGTGAACATGAGAATCACAAATGCATACATGTAAATCGCAGGATTGGATGTATGAAAGCACAATGCAGTTTTTGCCCTAATTCTGTTCCATACTTCTAGAAGCAAAAAGATATTGCACTGTTAAGTGTAATTGTTTTATGGCATGATTTAAGCTGACAGTGTCAGAATGACAGCAAATATTCCGCTATTATGTTTTTAAATGACTAATAGTTCCCACTAATATTTTGAATGAATTTGCCTCCAATTTCTCACCAGTATAATTATGATTTTTATAAATGTAGGATAGATTTCATCTGATTTTTTCTTATAAATGTTGGACATAATCAACTATTTTTACAAAATATAGGAAATAATTCATTTTTTGTCGAGCCCGCTTGCGGTGAGCTCAATATAGTCGTCACTTTTGGCGGGTCGATGTATGTGCATGCGTGCGTCCGTGCCTGCGTGCGTGCGTCCGATTTTTTTGTCCGGACGATAACTTTGACATGCATGGACCAATCTTGTTTATATTTGGCATGAATGTTTACCTCAATGAGAAGGAGTGTCGTGCGCAAATCCCATGTTCCTATCACAAAGGTCAAGGTCACAGTTGGAGGTCAAAGGTCAAATTGAAGTTTGTCCGGAGCATTTCTTCTTCATGCATGGTGGGATTTTGATGTAACTTGGCATGAATGTTCACCATTATGAGACGGAATGTCATGCGCAAGAACCAGGTCCCTAGGTCTAAGGTCAAGGTCACACTTAGAGGCCAAAGGTGCTGGCGGGCTCGACATTCTGCCCGTGGGCATGCAGAATGTATTTCAAGTTATTAATGTAGGACATAATCAATGATTTTTAGCTCGACTTTTTAGTAGAGCTTTAGTAATCACCCTTGGTCGGCCACAAAAGTTCAGTTTAAAGTTTTGCATGAAAGCAGGTTTCTCAGAAACTGCTTGGTCAAATGCTTTCAAACTTATCACATGTCTTTGGCATCATAAGATGACCTTCCGGGATAAAAAGAATAACTCTTGCTTTTATTTTGTCAAAATGTTGCCTATTTTTAAACTTAGAATTTCAGGTTAAAGTCTTGCATGTAAGCAGGTTTTTCATAATTCTAGCTTTCTTTACTATTTAAGTAAAATGTTAATGCCCCTTTTTCTACTAATTTTGCTAAAGCTTTTGTATGTTAGCTGGTATTAGGTGGAAGGGCTTAATGTAGATTAGCACGCTGTCATCGAACAGCTCTTGTAATAAATTTTCATAATTCCAACCGACATGTTATCAACTGAAAATACTGCAACAGTTAGAATTTATGGATTCAGTTCCATTTAAAAGGAAAAACACAACACAAATGCACTCGATCAACACACCAATCGGCAATGTTTTGGCGTGCATATGAATAGCGTTAATTATTTTTACTCGGAAAATTTTTGCATCGTTCTATCATTGTCAATGTGGTAATGTAATGCAATTTTGGGGGAACCTTAACCTAACCAAGTTTAAAGTTGTGGGAACCCGATAGTGTTATTAGAAATTGAAATACGCTTCTGTTTACAGATAAAGTCTTCCTTCATACAATTTTCAAAATACAATATGTTTTCGATGCCAAAATGAGAAATATCTGCAAACTCTGTTTTGTCGTATATTTTGACATTAAATACTACATGTCTAGATTAATTAAAATTACACAAAATAAAACAGGCATGAAAAAACCCAAGAATGGGTAACAGAACACAATGAAAATAACATTCATGCATTAAACATGAAAATCATGTCATTGATTGATAACTGCTTGTCTGTTTAAGTCACTTAGTGAATATCAGACTGTTCTTGCCGAAGAACAGTTTGTGTAATAAATACCCCTGTATTGCATTTATGCGTAGATACAATCACAGATTTTAATTGAAAAATGATTTGTACAATCTTACAATAAAATTGTTAAGTCTCATTTTTACTGAATTATTTTTGCACTGGTATCTTGATGAGTCATTGCCAACACGGTATACGTAGTCGGACCGGGACTGTAATGCACTACCACTGCACTAAGTATCTTTTATCTAATATTAAAAAAATGAAATATTATGTAAAATTTGGAAAATATATATGAATGTATAGCTAGTGACGAATTAATCACTCAGTAGAAAGTTCAAAATATAACCCTGAGTTTTAGTTTTCATGAATTGTTCAATAAAATGGTGCCATTATTCATAAGTCTCAGAAATATGTTTTAAAAAACACACGCCTCCAGAAATATTTCTTGTTTTTTTTGTGTTTTTTTTCGAAGACGTTTGAAAGTATTTTCAGTCTGTTGGAATTTAATATTTTGTTTATGTAAATAACAAGTAAAACAAGACGAAAAATTGAATTCCTGGTCTGCAAAATTTAGACTTTTTGACATTTTACCATAATGATCAGTTATCAAAGTGAATAATATGATTTATGTTTTTAACAAATGCTTAGAAGGCGAGTGTTTATAAAAGTTATAGTGTCATTTGGTAACTTTCAACCATTTGGTGATAAAATTAAATGTACGTAAAGAAATGTAACATTGACAGGTGTCCTACTTATATAAGTCCGTATTGTATATCATGCAGTTTATAATGTCATTCTAACGACAATCTGGAATATATTCAAAATCATTTAACATTGAACTATTGAAATAGCACACACTACTTACCATTTACGTCATTTTATCCAACGTAAGAAACTTCGTATTATTCCATGCGCGTAAATGAAAAGCCCGGATGAAGTTGAATCAGCTGACCAATAGTGTGAGCAGACAATACAGTCTTAATTGCATGCATTTATTCTCAAGGGATAAAGTTTTACTAATCACATACTTAACTTCAAGTAAGTATTCGTGCCGACACTCAGGCTGATTACCATAGTGCATCAATGTCCAAAATGCGTCGAAAAGTAGCATCAGATGCATTATACATCGTTGACGTGCACGACATCACACGGAGATGTAGAAATATGGTCGTGCATGATTTTGAAAACAAACTATAGTCTTGCTCGATAAAGCCGTGCAGGCTTCAAAATGAAATATAGTCTTGCAAGACATCACAATGAAAAAGTCGCACAATCATGTCATAGCAAAATAGAAAATATAGTTGTGCATGATATAGCAGTGCATGATATCACAATGAGTTACAGTAATATAGTCATGCATGGCACCAAAACAACATTACAACGAAATATGGTCGTGCATGACATTACTTCGAAATATGATCGTGCATGACATTAAATCGAAATATGTGCATGACATTAAATCGAAATATGGTCGTGCATGACATTACATCAAAATGAAGTCACACATGATATCACATCAAAATATAGTCGTGCATGACATAACGTCAAAATATAGTTCTTCTTAATTAAATATTGCCGTGCATGAAATTACACCAAAATATTGCCGTGCATGAAATTACACCAAAATATTGCAGTGCATCACAATGAAATAATTATAATAGTGCATGAATTATAAATGCAATGATCTATCAAGTCACAATAAAATACAGTAGTGCATCACTTCACACCATAGCATACATGTAATTGTGCGTTAAATTTTCCATAAAACTTGGTCGCTCAGTTAAAAGAAAGAATATATTTGAAATATTAAACAGTCACAAAAATGTCAAGTATTGAATTGGTCACCATAAGCTATTTTGTTTTACAAACGTACTCTGTTGTAATATAAAAATGTCAAAAGAATGTTATTTTTAAGAAACGATGCTTCAGTTGTTGACTCATTCTTTTCTTCATTTTGGAATCTATAACCAGGAGGTGTACATACCAACGTTACTTATTTACAACCTTGATCATCTGAGGCAGTATCTGCTTAAAATGTTTCACGTCGATCAGTGTGCAAACAAAGTAAAAGAAAATACGACCAATATTGATGCGAAACCTAACTTTCAATCTCACATACATACAGCAAAAAGATTCATTCTGATAATGAAAGTTTAAGACTCATGTGGATACAATACCTAAATCTCAACACTTCAAGAGGAACCCAAATCGGGTTATATGTGTTTATTACTCAAAACGACCAGCATTTTCTGGACTAATGAATTTTCTTAGAAAGCTCTGTGAGCAAATACATTTTCTTTTTAACCTGATCCATTTCACATCCAAACGGCGTTTTTCTATCTAGAAACAGACAGTAGTGTGTCGCCTCCGGCATTTAAAAAAAAAAATTCTTATGATAATACTATTAATAAGAAAGGCAAACTAGAGGCATAAAGACTATCTGTCGAACCTTTGCAATAAATAGTAGCAATGGATATTTCCCGCGTTTTTGTAAAAGTTACCTTTCTTGACAAAATTGGCAGTCATTTTGGAAGTCAACACCCCAGATATGTAATGGAGTTACAAAATGAGCAAACAATATTATGTATCAGATGTTTTTATCATAAGACAGAAAATCACGGAATTTTGAGAAATGCTTGCATAATCCAAATCAGATTATTTTTTGTCTTCCTTAACTGTATGAATAAGAAGTTTCTATCAATTATAGCATCAGTGTTATAACAGACAATATACAAAGTCGATACTTTGATTTCATATTTTATGCGTTTGGTTAGTTACAGTCTCACTGCGAAACCAGGGATCATGAGTTTGAGCCTCTGCTCCTCGAACTAAAATTGCTAACATTGCGATAAGAGTCCCGTGTACGAGTGCTTTACATTTGTTTAGTTAAAGAACCATGGAAGCTTCTGGAATTGGAGTCTTTTGTAAATCCTCCCACTAACCTTACTAGTCGTCTGGAGGAGTCGCCCATACGGGTTGCCGGTGGCGGCTATAAATAAGTTTACAAACAAATACAAATTTCATGGCAAGATATTTAGTAGACTTTGAGACAATTATAACAATGGTACAGCATGCTATTGTAATACAGAAAAAGTGAAAACTCCACAGGTCGATCAACACGACAAAAACGAAAATGTTGCAGGATCGGTTTGATTGAGCCTGTTCATGGATGATAGTAGAAATGCATGCTACCATCCAGGCCCTCTAGCCCCGGGATGAGCAGAACTCAACATTTACACATGAAGACAAAGATATATATTTGATAATTTTCATACACGCATAAGTAACACCTTTTGTAAATTGACACTGAAGTATTTTGGTAATGATCGGACCATGTTATGGCTAGTGGTAGCCAGGTGTTCATAAAACACGATAATTCTGCTCGTAAAGGTAGTTGATAGTAAATATGTAAGCGGCAATATCTAGCTACTGTGTTCGAGAGAAAGGCTTTCCCCGGTTTTACTAACATGTATAATTGAATCGTAATGTTTTCTAATGAAACCGTAATTGAACCTTTCTAATCCAAAATATGTTACTACTATCTACTTGATATATATACATTATTGTTTGAACTATACCAGGCCCCAAAGTAATTTCCCATAGTGTTACGTACAAATACATCAAATGAATGCAATGCTTTAACACAATGTTCTTCCAAATATCTTCTCTTAAGAAATCTAACTGAGAGAAACGCTAAAATCCATATTAAGTGATATGTAGACCTGCTTCTTTTCTTCTCACATCTGTCAGAATGAATAGAGTATTGTTGTCAAGTCCACTCTTTAAACAAATCCGCAGACAGTCATTTGCAAAAGAAATCATGATTTTTCAGCAATTGTTTTACCTCTTTCTCTTCTATAAAAGTTGGTTACTTTCAGAGGCTCTGGTTATCTATTTTCAAACAAATCTATCATGAAATGTGGGACCTCTTTTCTCCCGGATACACTTCCTTTAGAGGCAGGTAACTGTACCTTACTACCTATATGTACAGATGATTTCTGGTGGACCAGAATGGATTCTCATATCACAAGACACATTTATATGATATTGAAAAAACTGCAATTTTATAAACGGTTTCTTAACATATCCAGTCGAACTGGCCATCCTCAAATTCATATAATTATGATACTATACACTACAGAATGTCGATATTGCGTAGTTCCTAAAAATTTTTTCATAATTCTTGTATGCTTATACGGTGTACAATAAAACCAGAATTTACTATTTAGTTGTGCAGTATGAATCTACAGGCACAAGCAAAAACGATAATATTGACCGCGGCTACTGCTTTTGTCTATACCAAATTTCGTGGTGCATATCACAATATATAACACAGCTAAAAACCCACAATTATATAATTTGCCGAGTAACCCATAACTTCTGTAACACGACAATGTATATTTTCTAAAAAATGCTGAACATACTGTACAATTAAATATGGCAGGGTGTTTACAAATTGTCTAGTAATTTAAGTCTCTTTATGTCTTTGTACTGGTCTGGAATCTCCATCAAAGCTTGCAAAGCAATTGCCGCTTGTGGATTTCTCACTTCCGCTTTCGTTTTATGAAATTCTACAAACTGGAAATTGTCAAATTTTCTTGTAGGCAGTTTGTCATCAAAATCGTGCATGACTTCCCAAGGTCCATCGCCAACTCCTATAACTACTATTGAGAGAGGATAATTTGAAGCTTTTACTACAGCATTTACTGTCTCCTCTTCGCTTGTCACCTGACCATCGGCCACAATTACCAAAATGTGATACTGAAATTAGGAAAAGGAAAATACAAAAATGAAAATGGTTAAAGGTAGTGGATCCGTAATGATCATCGGCAATTTCCGTGTGCGGGTTCGGCATTTTTCGGCTGGTTGCTCGTATGCACTACACCAGCTGCCGGAGAAAGCCGAAATAGCATTAAATGATACGTAATCTCACGTAAATCGCCGATGATCTTCACGAGTCCATTACCATAATCATACTATTGAATGTTACAGAGATATAGATTAAACTGGTCTTATATATTCCCTGATGTATTTATATTTTAATCGCAAAAGGCGTAAACAGTAGTTTATCATTTTTTAATAACATGCTAAAATACAGCATTGAGACATATGGCCTAAATGGTTTAGATACAGGACTGAACCATACTTTCAACTCCTAAGGTGCAAATGCTGCTAAAATGTAAAACTATCAACAGCCAGCTCAAATAAAAGAAAAAAACACCCTAAATCTGAATGACCCACGAAAGACTGGCGTAATTTGTGCTGAAAGACTGGCGTAAATTGTGCTTACCATTTGCTATTATGCATGTAAAATATTGTGTTGTTTTTTTTCATAGCCAAAAAATAAGTTAAAAATAAAACATTTTCTTGAATGGGAAATAGAGCTACCTTATAAAAATGATAAAATATTAGTATATAATAACTTTTGTTTAGAATATTGCGTATTTACAATTGATTTGATATAAAAACGAAAGTCTGTCTCCAAATAGCAAGACGATTTCTATAAGTCCACGTGTTCGGTCCAAAGGTACAACATGATACTAATGTAATACAAAACAAAACTTCACACACGTTGAAGCTATGTATCAACTGAGTTAAATAAAGGCAAATGCATTGGTATCGTCATCTGAGACTAACCGAAATCAACATTTTCATAGAGAATGGAAATAATAACTAAATTCTTGCAAAACAAAACATAATTTAAAACGAAACAAACGTGCTGCAAGTTAGCGATTGATGCCAACACTTAAATGTCAACTACAAAACAATTGTGAGAAGTATTCAAACAAATAAAAGCATTTAATAAGGCGAGAAAAATGAACTGATCTAGAAATATTGAGGTACCTTGTTTTGCTGCAAATAAATATATCAAAGGAAAAAAATTACATGTAAATGTAATCTGCGCTGGAGGAGATTTATTGTCATTAGAAACAAGCTTGTATCAGACATACAAACATTTTATAATAGCTTTATACCTTATCCTTTCAGATCACGGAATGAATTCAATGCTGTTCCGCTTATGCAGATGTTAGGGGTGTTAGGGTGCTACACATTTCATTTCCCCCCGAAAATAGAATCAATCAAACAGAGTTGTTGTTGTTGTTGTTCGTTTTTAACTTAACTGTCTTCTGAACATACAACTGATCTTCTAACACACAGGACATAATTTTATTAAAATAGAAAAAGTGGGAACTCCATAGATCGCACAACACGACAAATATGTTATTGTTCAGGGTTTGATTTGTACTTTTCAACTGTCTAACAGCTCGTAGAAGCCAAAACTAAACTAGCAATCTCATCAAATCAAACACACAAGGACAAACCTTATTCCTTTTCAGTGTAACGCATACGTAATATATGCGGTTCCTGGAGACACTCCAGATTCAATCCGGTAATCTAATAGCCGTAATACAATTATTGCAGCTTGAAGCAAGAAGAAAACACAGTATTTATTTACTTTGTTCTGTCTAAAATTTACAACATTGCATAAGTCGGGGGAATTTTTTTTTTTCAGTTTAATTTATCTGTTTTAGACCCAGCTGGCTTGCAGAATTTTGAGAGTCGTTTAGAAGGGATGGATGTTTGCGAGATTTAATGCAAGTAGCCGAGGAAACCAGCCGATTACATGAAACAGCATACTGCATAAGTTATAATGACATTGGGCTGAGATCATTACGCGTAATGGCTCATTACGCAAGCCATGATAAGTTATAAAAAATAAGTCCAGTTGATGACTGAGCAGTCATTATTGAGAGTGCCAATATGATCGTAGTATGACTATTTTATTCATTGATATCTTATTCTGTAAGTTTTATAGTATTACAAGTTAGACGAATCATTCGAACACTTTTCAAAAAGTGTTGCCTTATGAAGAAAAAATATACAAAACTGAATTTAATTCAAAGCAAGAAATGAAAATTACCTGTTTTTCTTTTTTCACAATATCAATAGCTTCTTCAATGATCGGTGCAAAGTTTGTTGGTCCACCTAGTTTAATATTTGGTGTGACTTCATTATAAACATCTAACACCTCTGCAAAACCGTCACATAGCCCCTGTGGAATAAACATTATATATATTATTCTGACAGACTTCTGACTTGACATTCTATTTAGTTTTGAGCTATACCTTTAACAGACACGGATCAGTTTTACATTAATGACCTTTTGTTTTTAACTCATTGTTTCCAGAAAGTTAATCTTGCACACGGAGTAGTTTTAGGACCTTTATTTTTTCCAGTAGGTAGAGCAGGCTCTTAAATTAATGATTGCAAGAATGGAAACTTAAACAATAGAAAGAGTACAGCAGATACCAGCAAAATATTGACTACCTCAGTCTTTAGTGGGAATATCCCTTTATCTTTGACACGCCTGTCACCAAAACCATAAGCTGGGATGATTCCATCATCGTCCAGGGGTTCTAATGTCTCTCCTAGTGTACATATCACCTGTACATGTGATAAATAAAATAGTTTATGTGTGTAGTGGAAGCATATTTATTCTCTCTTTTTTTCTTAAACATTCATTACAGGAAAAATCCAGGGGTTCTAATGTCTCTCCTAGCATACGGATCACCTGTACATGTGATAAGTAGAATAGTTTAAGTGTGTAGTGGAAGAGTATTTATAATCTTTTTCTTAAAACATTCATTATAACCGCTTTGTTCATTTTTCGGTGCATTATGTGACGTTCAATAAGACATGCACCGGTAATAATTTTAAGGATGCCTTATATTTCGTCAAACTTAACGGGTGGTCACAGTGTTTATTCGAAACAGTACGTTTAATTTTTAGATTTTTTTTGGGGAGTGTTTTATATTTACTTTCTTATCATGCTTATCAGCGGTTTGTACGGCCTTTGTCGCGGTCGAAAATTGATAGAGTGGTCGGACTTCATGTTGTTCAACTCGTTAACTTTCTTTGAAATCTATCTATTTTTGATAAATGGCAGAAGGCCATAGAGAATTTGATAGTATCGACGCGTATTGCAACACATACAGTTTACAGGAATGTTATCTACCATGAAAAGCTCACTAAATCCACATGTTTAAATAAAAGTCTACAAACCTCTTGGTAGGGATTAACTATGTCTTTTGAAATCTCGTGGAGACTGTAACCACCAAATGTCGTCTGTCCTTGTAACTTATTGCTTAATGTATAATCAATACCTGTAATGTAGTTGTTATTTACAATTATATCAGCTTGATTGTAAAATATCTTTTACATAAAATAGCAGATCAAATTTGGTAGCTCTCTTTCTTTGCATTAGTGCGATGCCAAACAAAACGTCGACGTGACGCCAATATTGTCGTGTTTTCAATACAAATATGCATGTTTTTTCCCATTAGAAATACTTTTGTCACATGTTTGACATAGAAATGAAATAAAGCCGTTACATAATTTTGGTACTACCCTGGTGTACTGGCTGACGTCGTTTAAGTAAAGACGTTGGTTGAACTACTTTTGTGAAGAATGGTACATAAAGAAAACTTTTTTATGTATAAGCAGGGATAAAAATATTATTACATTAGTGTCTTTCCATACTGAATTCATAAAACATGTTGAATTAAATTGATTAAGCCTCTCATTTATGATCTTATTCAACGCGTTTTATTAAATTCCGTATGAAAAGACACTCATGTAATATTCTTTTTGTACTGTAAACGATATTTTAACAACAACAACAACAAGAAAATACCAAAAACATAATCACCTGTGCATAAATGTATGATAAAAGAATACAAAAAATACACTTTCAGACTTTATTGCGTCACTTTCAGACTTTATTGCCCTGCTACATTGAATAATCACCAAGTATAAGACTACAGGTGCCTTCACTTTCAGACTTTATTGCCTTTCTACAATGAATGCTCATCAAGTATAACACTACAGTTGCCCTCACTTTCAGACGTTATTGCATTTCTACAATGAATGCTCACCAAGTATAACACTACAGGTGCCTTCACATTCAGACTTTATTGCATTTCTACATTGAATAATCACCAAGTATAAGACTGCAGGTGCCCTCACTTTCAGACGTTATTGCCTTTCTACAATGAATGCTCATCAAGTATAACACTACAGTTGCCCTCACTTTCAGACGTTATTGCATTTCTACAATGAATGCTCACCAAGTATAACACTACAGTTGCCCTCACTTTCAGACGTTATTGCATTTCTACAATGAATGCTCACCAAGTATAACACTACAGGTGCCTTCACTTTCAGACGTTATTGCATTTCTACAATGAATACTCACCAAGTATAACACTACAGTTGCCCTCACTTTCAGACGCTATTGCATTTCTACAATGAATGCTCACCAAGTATAAGACTACAGGTGCCGTCACTTTCAGACGTTATTGCCTTTCTACAATGAATGCTCACCAAGTATAACACTACAGGTGCCTTCACTTTCAGACTTTATTGCCTTTCTACAATGAATGCTCACCAAGTATATAAAACTACAGTTTCCTTCACTTCAGACTTTATTGCCTTTCTACATTGAATGCTCACCAAGTATAACACTACAGGTGCCTTCACTTTCAGACGTTATTGCATTTCTACAATGAATGCTCACCACGTATAACACTACAGGTGCCTTCACTTTCAGACTTTATTGCCTTTCTACAATGAATGCTCACCACGTATAACACTACAGGTGCCTTCACTTTCAGACTTTATTGCCTTTCTACAATGAATGCTCACCACGTATAACACTACAGGTGCCTTCACTTTCAGACGTTATTGCATTTCTACATTGAATACTCACCACGTATAAGACTGCAGGTGCCTTCACTTTCAGACTTTATTGCCTTTCTACAATGAATGCTCACCACGTATAACACTACAGGTGCCTTCACTTTCAGACGCTATTGCCTTTCTACATTGAATGCTCACCAAGTATAACACTACAGGTGCCTTCACTTTCAGACTTTATTGCCTTTCTACAATGAATGCTCACCAAGTATAACACTACAGGTGCCTTCACTTTCAGACTTTATTGCCTTTCTACAATGAATGCTCACCAAGTATAACACTACAGGTGCCTTCACTTTCAGACGTTATTGCATTTCTACAATGAATACTCACCACGTATAACACTACAGGTGCCTTCACTTTCAGACGCTATTGCCTTTCTACAATGAATGCTCACCAAGTATAACACTACAGGTGCCTTCACTTTCAGACTTTATTGCCTTTCTACAATGAATGCTCACCAAGTATAACACTACAGGTGCCTTCACTTTCAGACTTTATTGCCTTTCTACAATGAATGCTCACCACGTATAACACTACAGGTGCCTTCACTTTCAGACTTTATTGCCTTTCTACATTGAATGCTCACCAAGTATAACACTACAGGTGCCTTCACTTTCAGACTTTATTGCCTTTCTACAATGAATACTCACCACGTATAACACTACAGGTGCCTTCACTTTCAGACGTTATTGCATTTCTACAATGAATACTCACCACGTATAACACTACAGGTGCCTTCACTTTCA
Organism: Mercenaria mercenaria; assembly: GCF_021730395.1. Lineage (NCBI taxonomy): Eukaryota > Metazoa > Mollusca > Bivalvia > Venerida > Veneridae > Mercenaria > Mercenaria mercenaria. The sequence goes on from NC_069376.1 coordinate 49,103,138, forward strand.
GACGCTATTGCCTTTCTACAATGAATGCTCACCAAGTATAACACTACAGGTGCCTTCACTTTCAGACGTTATTGCATTTCTACAATGAATACTCACCACGTATAACACTACAGGTGCCTTCACTTTCAGACGCTATTGCCTTTCTACAATGAATGCTCACCAAGTATAACACTACAGGTGCCTTCACTTTCAGACTTTATTGCCTTTCTACATTGAATGCTCACCAAGTATAACACTACAGGTGCCCTCACTTTCAGACTTTATTGCCTTTCTACAATGAATGCTCACCAAGTATAACACTACAGGTGCCTTCACTTTCAGACTTTATTGCCTTTCTACATTGAATGCTCACCAAGTATAACACTACAGGTGCCGTCACTTTCAGACGTTATTGCCTTTCTACATTGAATGCTCACCAAGTATAACACTACAGGTGCCTTCACTTTCAGACTTTATTGCCTTTCTACAATGAATGCTCACCACGTATAACACTACAGGTGCCTTCACTTTCAGACTTTATTGCCTTTCTACATTGAATGCTCACCAAGTATAACACTACAGGTGCCTTCACTTTCAGACTTTATTGCCTTTCTACAATGAATGCTCACCAAGTATAACACTACAGGTGCCTTCACTTTCAGACGCTATTGCCTTTCTACAATGAATGCTCACCAAGTATAACACTACAGGTGCCTTCACTTTCAGACTTTATTTCCTTTCTACAATGAATACTCACAAGTATAAGACTACAGTTTCCTTCACTTTCAGACTTTATTGCCTTGCTACGTTGAACACTCACCAAATGCAAGGCTACAGTTACCGACACTTTCATGCTTTGTCGCCTTGCTGCACTGAACATTCATCAAGTATAATGCTACAGTTGCCGTCTTTTATTGCCTACTGTATAAATGTTGAGTTTACTCAGCCCGTGGCTAGAGGGCATGGGCGGTAACATACATTTACAAACAGACTCAATCAAACCGAGTCTGCAACATTTTTGTCGTTTTTGATGACCTTTGTGTTTCAAGTTTTTTCTATTTAAAACGGAACTGTTTAATAATTAAATTGAACGTTCTCCATGATCCCAAATGAGCAGAAAATAAAACAACATTGATAAGGCCGCATTTGTCAATACTTTCATGATTTATTGCCTTCCTGCATTGAGTACTCACAAACGATCAGGCTAGAGTGTTCACATCTTCATGCTTTAATATTATCTTGCTGGATTGAATACTGGCCGAATGTAAGGCCACAGTGGTTATAACATCTTCATGTTTTATCGCTTTGCTGCTTTCAATACTCCACAAATACTCACCTCATTAAGACCACAGCTGTCGATACCTTGCCTATAACTAAAAATTATTAATTTCAAAATATATTTCGCAGTTATCTGCAATGAAAAGGCCACAGTTGTCGTCACCATCATGTTTTATTTTCCTTGCTGCCTTGAGTACTCACTAGATATAAAATTGAAGCTGTCGACACATTGATGCTTTATCGCCTTGTTGTTGTGAACACTCGCCCGATAAGAGACAACAGTAGTTAATACCTTTGTGTTTTATTGCCTTGCTGCCTTAAAAATACATCACAGTTGTCGGCAACTTCATGTTTTATTATCTAGCTGCCTTGAGTACTCAACAAAAATAAGCGCATATTTGTTCCTATACCTTGATGCTTAACCGCCTCGCCACACCTTGATATTTCATATCGGCATGCTATATTGTATATTCTACAAATATAAGGTTGCAGTGGTCCACAAAAACGGCGTTTAACCCAAAACAAACAAACAAACAAACAAACAAACAAACACATTCATTTGTTTCCTTGCTGTATTGAATACCCTAAAGGCATAAGGATGTCGTTGCTGACATCTGCGTGCTGTATCACCTTAATGCATTGAATACTCACCAAATATAAGGCCACAATTGTCGACATCTTCATGCTTTATTGCCTTGCTTCCTTGAATAATCATCAGATATAAACCGACAGCTGCCTATACCTTCATACTTTATCGCCTTAATGCATTGTATACTCACCAAATATAAGTCCACGGTTATAAACAACTTCAGATTTTATTGCCTTGCTGCTTTTGAATTTGATACCTACTTGTTTTATTTCCTTTCTGCCTTGAAAACACACATTTTTAAGGTGGCAGTTGTCGACAACTTCATGTTTTATTGCATAGCTGTCTTGAATACTCAACAAAAATAAGCGCATATTTGTACGCATACCTTGATGTTTTATTGCCTTGCTGTATTGTATTATCTACAAATGTCCACACTTTCATTTTTTCTTTGGTGTATTGAATACCCAACAGGCATAAGGATATCGTTGCTGACATATGCGAGCTTTATCACCTTGCTGCATTGAATACTCACCAAATATAAGGCCACAATTGTCGACACCTTCATGCTTTATTGCCTTGCTGACAGCTTCCAGACTTTCAAAACGATCGATGTTTGATGCAAATACGGGTTCACCACTAGTCGAGACAGAATCGCTGTAGAACATGCTCGAGTCCGCTCTCTCTGGACTTGTTGGTCGAGCACTGAATAAACAAAGCTCATAGTGTTAGTTTATCAGCATAAATATATACAATGCTGTAGGGTTCTTTTTAAGGGTGCTGCATTCTTGGGGTGTTGTTTCTCCTGTTGTAGCATAGCACATCCCACGTCTACTTACCATCCGGCAGCATGTGAGCAAAATTTGAATTTGTGAGTATGTGAGCAAAATTTGAATTTGTGATGTAAACGACATATTGATTAAGATTTAATCAACGTTGAGATGTTGCAATCTTAAAGTAATATGTGATGAAAATAAGATATATTGCATAACTATGTATATCAGTTCTTAAAGATAATTCACTACAGACTCGACTTAGCCCGAGACGTACTGTCAAGAAACTACGACAGACCGCTGATATGTAAAGGTGTTTTTATCACACATATATTTTTTTCTGTTTGATATTTCTTATTGAAGGCACCATTCACTTTTCTATTATACAGATGAAGTCATATTTCTAAAACCTTTTGTTAATGTTTTAATGCAAAGTTAGCATAAAGCATCCATGTTACCTCCGACAAGCTATTAGCACGAATTGTTAAGTACCGAATGTCTAAGCAACTAATCGTCACGTTTGTATCCAAATTATCTAAATTGATTCCAAGAGAGAGCATGAATATTATTCAAGTGTTCCATTTAATGTCTTTCTATTAGGAATGAAATTTTATATACATCTATTGATTCTACAAGTGGCGTCTTATTTTCACAATCTTGATAGGTATCTTGGAAACTCCAACAGTGTTACTTCCCCTTATCGATACTGTAGAAGGCAAGTATCTTAAGGCTGCAAGGTTGTTCAATTTAAAGTGGTTTTTGTGTGTGTATATAATTGTTATATACATACTTCCCTCTTTGACGAATAAGGAAACTTCTGTGCATGCCTTACAAAACTTGGCATATGTGGCCAAAAGATTATATAACTATACTGGCCGTAAAGCACCATATAAAGGCCTCTCTTGAATGGCAGAAATCATCGCTGAAATTAATACCACACAATTTGTTCGTTTTATTAGGAAATAAAGTCTGATGGAACGCAAATACTTTTTAGTAGACATTACACCTCTTGCACAGGTAAAATGCAATCATCATGTTGACGTTGTTTAGCAATATACACAAATAACACAAATTGTGCGCGATCATGTACACGTGCAACTGGTCAAAATGACGTCATCCATAATTTACGCTTCCGGTTTATGTTTGCACATAGCTTAATTACGCTAACGCTTCCTTAGTCTTACCTTAGTTTTTTCGTAAATTATACCTTAACTTACGATGCCAATAGGTTTTTGATATAATGAAGTCGATACATCAATAGAAAGGCATCTTTATAACCTTAAGACTTATGTATAAAAAAAGAAAAGTCGGCATGGTTTACACATACATAAATACTAAAAAAAATAATTTATTCCCATAATTGATAAGCGCCTCGTCAACTTTGATCGTTGCAGTCATTAATTCAAAGAGAAAATATCATATTACCTGAAAAAAGAAAAAAACTATCACAAGCGCAGAAAAAGAAAATCGCGCTGTTGAGCAAGTGATATTAAATTACTGATCATATCACATGCGCAGAAAACCAAATAACGTTATTAAATCACTGGGGAATATGATATATTATTCAAGTTAAACTAATGGGAACTTTGCATGTGACATTTATGTGAGGTATTATAAAATACATTAAACGGTGTCCTCCCACTTAGCTCAATAGGGAAAGCGCAGATCTATGGATCGTTCGATTCCTTGGTGGGGCGTATGTTCTCCGTGAAGATTTGAGAAAAAGACATTGTGTCTGAAATCATTCGTCCTCCAGCTCTGATTCATGTGGAGTAGTTGGCAGTTACTTGCGGAAAACAGGTTAGCATTGGTACAAAATTCAGGAACATTGGTTAGATTAGCTGCCTGCCGTTACATGTCTGAACTCCTGCTGAAAAACGGTGTTTAACACAAAAGAAAACAAAAAAACCCAAATCAATTAAACAGTAAACGCATTTTGACATTCACGATATTTGCGACAGTACAACGTTTTTACCTCTGTAAGTTTATACAATATAAAGATATATACATGATTTTTTGTATAATTTCAAAGGCAAAGAACATATCTTTCTATCAATGTATCTTGCATACTATTCTGGTCGTTTATTAGAAATTTAGGAGTATCAGCTTATCAGTTACTTTCAGAACACGTACACGTCTCGTAATTTTAGAACACCTCTCGTAGTATCAAACTGATTAATGCCAATTAATGAAGAGAAATTTTACGTATTACTTTTTGGTTTAGTTTTATTTTATTTAAGTGATTACTTATTTATTATGTCTTTTACTCACTCGCGAGTCTATTCAAGAAAACTGCTACTGGTGTCATGTGAGAGAATGTGGTACATGAACTGACACTCTTTGTGCTATCTGTCCGACATCTTAACCGCCAGATCACCGCATCTATTTCGTTTTATTTCATTTACGGTAGTTAAAGTCAATTTTGCACTCATTAAAAAACAGAAACCGTGTCGAACCTATTTGGTTATTGTTTGACTGTAGGAGCCTAATATAAATAATATTATCTTTTATCTTTTTCGAAGCGGTCTCAAAATTTTTAATTATTTGTAAGGTTTATGAGTTAGTTCATTCCAAATGTATTTCTTTGTTCATTGAAGTTATTATTTGCAAATTTAAACTGATAGTATCATCATAAATATATGAAATGGAAATTATCGAATAAAATGCAAAATACAAGTGCATACACAACACTTACCTTATACAATGTATATCATATGCGCCAGCAGAACATTCAAGATCAAAGTCCACAAAACAAATGAAAGAACAATTTAAATAAATTATTTTTGACATATTGCAGGCTAATTTGAAATGTGCATGTAGAAATTCCCCTGAGACGAAAGTCGCACATGTTATTGCAGTGCGTTCTTTGGTTCAATTTGCAGCGCATAGCTTTATAGGTATATGTTTTATGTATCAAAAGATGCCTGTTAAATTAAAAAGAGTTTAAAGTTGAGATATAAATAAGAGAAATTCACGGATTTGCAAAACTGCTTATTGTCTCTAAGGTAAGAAAGAAATTAAGCGGGTATCATCAAAGAGTTAGTCAGTGAATGGCTCCATTTAAATAATTTACAAGTAAAATCAGGCAGGACATTTCCAAGTCACATGCCCTAAATGTACTCCCAAATGGCACAAACGTGAATCGGCTAGAGATTTTTGTTCAACATGTAATTTATGTAATATATTAAGATTCACTGATCGATAAACATTCTCCTTTCCAAACAAAACATTCATACTTCGGAGCCTACTGTCCCTTGTTCACACACGAACTTGATGAGGGCAAACTTTCAAAATGTCCGAAATGCAAACCTACAATCACTCGTCAAATACACAGAGTTCAATGTGCTAAATAATCTTTTTACACAGACTCGGATGAATTACACCACTTTAAAGAAAAAGGCATACTGCCGTCATCCTGACAACCCAACCTCTGGAAAGAGATATTGACGATGTTGTTCGGCCCTCTGGCCATTTTTAACTCATACAAGCAGAAAAACGATCAGGTAGAATCCAATACTCTCAAACAGACTCATTATATCCATTCTCCCATTTATAAGAATGCAGTAGATGCGCATCTGGAGCGGCAATTAAATGAAAAAAACAACAACAACAAAAAAAAAAAAAAAAAAAAAAACAACAAAAAAACACAAAAACATAAAAAGTCTCTGAGTCTACAAACAGAAAAACAAATCTCGATCAGAAAAGAATGGCAGCATCATGTATCAGCATTTCTGCGACATTATTGACCAGACCAACATATACTGTTCCCGGCTCAAGGATAAAGCAAAAGGCACGGTTGTCGCTATATCCAAGTGGCAGCTAAGAAACACTTTTCCTTGACGGTGAGTTATCAAAGACAGATGTAAATAAAACGTCAGTGCATATTATGTGTATATACAGTCGTCATTGACTGCTTTTTCATTTCTTCACCAATTGGCGATTAGTAATGCTAGTCGTTTAGGGAAACAGAAGCTGTAACTGGAAGTTAGGTATGGCTGTCGTTTCTAAATAGAAGCTGTAACTTGGAGTTAGGCGTTGTTGCCATTTAAGTAAAGAGAAGCTGTAACTGGAAGTTAGGTATGGCTGTCGTTTCTAAATAGAAGCTGTAACTTGGAGTTAGGCGTTGTTGCCATTTAAGTAAAGAGAAGCTGCAACTGGAAGTTAGGTATGGCTGTCGTTTCTAAATAGAGGCTGTAACTTGGAGTTAGGCGTTGTTGTCATTTAAGTAAAGAGAAGATGTAACCGGAAGTTAGACGTTACTGTAATTTAAGTAAATAGAAGCTGTAACTGGAGACCAGGCGTTGTTGTCGTTTCTAAATAGAAGTTCTAACTTGGAGTAAGGAGCTGCTGTTATCTAAGTAAACAGAATCGTTTAAAGACAAAGAAGCTGCGACAGGGAGATACGCGTTGCCTAAAGGCTGTAACTAGGAGTAAGGTTTTTGCATCATATTGAGGATTGGCTTGTTGGCAACGTCTTGCGAATACATCAAATATGCCGAAGCCTAATGACGAAGTTACATGTTGACATCAAAGTATAACTCCAGAAACTTTTGCCGATATACTGGTAAAGGTTGGTTATACAATGTGAAGAATCAAGGGCAAGGTTTAGGCGCTGCTGACTCGGTGTTTGATTTCATTTCATTTCTAGTCTTTTGAGGCCATGGAGTCAATTCAATGTTGTTAAAGTTCCGGCTGAGTCAGATGTGTTTCACATTTCATTACCTCTTTATCATCAATAAAGACTCGATTGTTTTGTTTGGTTGCGTTCAGTGCTTCCAAAGCATTTTCTTGTAGATGTGATCCAGTCTCATACGGAGATGGAAAAACGGGTCACCTGTGTGCGAATAACTTCGTAGAATAGGTCATTTCACACGGTACCAAACGAATCCCTTAGGAGTCACATTACACCGGCAGTGAATGATCTCAGAGATACGAAGTGCAGTACAGTACTGACCTACACCCTCAAGGTTCAACCTGATAATTTTGGACATGATAGGGGTCTAACGGCAGGGTAGAAATCTATGATCAAAATAATACTGTGTTATTTATTGAGTTAAAGACTCAAACTGGAGTACGTGTTCGCTGTTTCTTTCGGATATCGGGCAATAGTTTTGACTATTGGCCAGCAAGTCATTCAATAAGTGTATAACAGTACAATGTACCTCCACAAAATAAAATGGTTTATTTGGCGGAGACCAAGTCGTATGCACTAAAGATGTGGAAGTAATATGTGAGTCGTCGGGGTGTTGAAAAACCGTATTAGTTACAAAATTAACCAACTGTAATTAAAAGTTCAATGATTTAAGACAATTGACCTTACGCCAGTGTTGATTGACAGGTTCCAACTGACCAATCAGATAACAGAACTGATAAGCCTTGTTGTTAGCCGCCATTTTGTCTGTCAAACTTAGTGCCGGACTCGCCAGTCAAAGAATATAAATACCACCGAAAAATCGTCCAAAATGGTAAAAATGTGACGTTACGACACCTTTACATCAGATACAGGGAAGAGAGTGTAATACTAGAGCGCTTCCCTTTTCCAAATCCACTCTCAGACCTCGAATATTGTCAACGATGTATCAGGCTCTGTGGACGTCCTCAAGAATAGTTGATCTTAAAAATCTTATAAGAGTGTTTAAAAGCAAAGCAATTCGACTTAGCACTCATTGTGTTATAATGTTTTAATTATTTCATTTAAATCAGTGTAAAATTCTATGAAAATTAACTTTCTTATTTAACAAAAGTGCCTAGTATTCTTTATTCAATAGTAAAAATATTCCATCAGTTACCAGAGTAACTGGTATGTACTGATAAAACACAAGTATTTGATGTCCTATATTATTTGAATGGTAACGTGTAAATATTATGCCTTAATGTACCAGAAACATGATTTATGCATTTTTTAAGGTTTACATCAATCTCCCACTGGTGTATGTTAAGTCATACCTGGGTGATAATACAACAAATAATAAACATGATAAAAAACTATGATTAATATAAGATTTTTTTTAATGAGTCTAATCAACAATTTTCCAGGTGCTCAAAGTTTTGACTTAGCACTCGGTGTGTTCTTTCGTTCTAAATTTCATTTTAATAGACAGCGTAAACTTCGTCTAAAATTCCAGAAAAAATAGCATATTTCGTATAAAGAAGATATGTTCTTAAACAAAAAATTATACATTCATTCTGTATACTTTATAAAGAAATTTGGTAGGCTCAAACATTGTTTTAAGCTGCGATGCGCCGGTATATGTCTTGAAATATGAGTATGGACTATATCATCGCCTTGGACTATATCTTATTTATTTATCATTTACACGTTTTAATTCTAATAATAGAACTTTCTTTACTTATACTTAAAACACATCATGTCTAAGTATTAGACATTAAATGCTATGTATCTGAATAATGTTGAACAATGATATGAGCATCTTAAATGAGTTCCGGTATTTCGAAATCCGACGTTTCTTAAATAACACAAGTGACAATTTTTACATGTAAATTACCTTATTTAATTTATCTAATTATTTTGAAATAGGATTCAGAATCCACAGTCTGATTTCAACCTTAATTAATAAAAATCAATGTTCTAGTCTGCTTAATATAGTCATACCCTACATGATTTCCGGGAGATCGAAATTTGACGTTTCTACAATGAAAAAAAACAACGGACAATTAAAAAAACCCCCACAAAATCAGCTATAATGGTTTCAGAGATTTCCGTCTTTTTTACGTATTTTCCGCTCGGCCCCCTGCCTTGTTTAGTTTTCCTCATACTCGGGTGCAGTTCCCGGCTTTTAACAACAACGTATCGTTGTTTTTTGTAGAATTTATGTTTCGCTACAGAACATCCACTTATTAACGATTGTGTTTTGTCTTTTCACTTTAGAAATACGTGTGAATTGAGGTAGCGTACACCGAAATCAACTAGAATGTCCGGCAAAATATTTCTGCCGTCGCCATTTGATTCCTTTGTTTGTCGGGCCTAGCATGAATTGTTCCCCCTGACAACTGGTAGGCGTGGCTACAGGCTATCTGGCGTAAGGTCAATGGAATCAATTTTCTTATAGTTGACATTGTTTATTTTATTATAGATTTACTTATCATAGTTGTTATACTTAACGCGACAAATACTGCTTGTTTATATATTCATCAACGCGTAAAGTTTGTAATTCGAACTTACTAAATTTACCTTTTATTTTGTTTGCATTATATGATCACAGATGTTTCATGAAACTTTTCTTAAAGATAATACATGTAGTCATAGAAAAGTCGGCAAGTTTTCAACAATGTGAAATAATTTGCACCAATAGTTAGAAATTTTAAGTCGAAATCGGACGTTGGTCAGGAGTTAAAACAATGTTAATCTAGATGACCCGGCCTGGTCACTTGAATTTCTGAAATGCTTTCATAGTATTCGCTGTTTATACAGTACTGGGTATATCGGTGTCGTGTATCGGTTCTCTACACAAAATACATTAAAGAACTAGTCTGTTTATCAAAGAAGAGATAGGTTATGTTAACAGGAAAACAAAGAAGAATTTTACCGTGTTTTATCGTGTCAATTTAAACACGTTTCGCAAAATTACCTACTTTTGGCTATTCCGCCTAAAAAAGATTCCAGATTAGTAACCCTTCCTGGTATAATTCGAACGTGTTAGAATCGGGTCTTCGTGATTAGATTACTACGCATCTAAACTCAAAACCTTGTTTTATTTGCCAACAAAGCACGCAAAACTAAACCCTGTTTCCCAAATAAAAGTCCTCTTTTTTCATTCAGCCCTTAATACAAGATTGAAAATACGAAAACAGATGTATTCAGTGTTGCAATTGATGACACAATGCACTATTCAATGTACAAAGGTGAAAGGATCCATTAAAGACTAAACACTTGTTAGAACATTTTTCAAATACATGTAAAGATGGAATCAGCATACAATAGAAATCAATGGAAAGAAATAGTTTTACCTTGTTTTAGATGACTTTCCTTTTGATGACATTGTTTGTCAAGCTTAGTAAAGCACAAAATCTAGTCAAAGGTTCATTCATTCAGGAAGGTAACACTGAATTTACCTCAAGATATACAATAACACTTCAAACATTTAAAACGTAGTAGTTTCAACAACTTTCCACTCTGACACACTTTCACTTCAAATTTAAAACACATTACATTTGAATTCCTTGTAAGACATAGTTTACATAAATCACGTTTTTGTTTTACATTTTGCAATCGTAAACTTTTCTATGAAAAATATATGTTTAAACCCGCAGTCTATACGTGTGAAGAATTTTAAACCACCAATGAATACAATTTCAGGGTAGTAAACAAATCATGATCTATATTTAGGTCAGATCAATAATCAATATATTATTCTCATTCTATACAGGGTGATTTCCCGATGAATATAGACGTAGTAAATTGTCTATATATAAACTCTATCATTGTATTTTTACACATTTAACTGCTCCACTATTCGTAAAGGAATCAGCTGCAAAAATAAATGGACAAAATTGGTTGAAAGAATGATAAAGATAGGCTCTCCCGCCTTGACCCTTATTAAATTACATTTTGTTTACGCGCCATTTTTTTATTTTCTACCAATTTATCTTAGATAGCTTGAGAAATCAGTTCTACAGTTAACATTGAATTATTAGTATTATTACAGAGTCTGTTACTGATATATACGTTTCTTTCATGATACATGTTCTCGTTTGAAAAAAAAATGTATTGATGTAGTTAACATACGACTTTATTAATTAAGTTCAGCTATCAAGAAATGTAACTCTCCCATATACTACCGAGATGGCACTATTCGATTGAATTACCCTAGCTCAAATTAGCCTATAATTTTGGCACACAATTTTGCGCTTCAACTAATTTAATTGTGTTCGTATTTTATAAAAGGAAAATCACCATTTGTTCTACACTGTTTGATGATACTCTAACTTAAAAGAGTTTCCAAAAGAAAGAAAATGTAGCCGGATATAGAAACTATTTTGGACCTTTGAGATAATAGGGTCCATTTACGGTATCTGTAAAATAGAGCTAGGGAGCGTGAGAGGGTGTAGTTCAATTAATTATTTTCTCATGTACTGAGTCTACAAAATTTGCTCATTTACGTGGGTCTTCCTAAATATTTTATTTACCTTTACAATGGCAGTTTCTAAGTGTTGTGGCGCCGTACTTGCATTCTGTCTAGTCCTTTAGGATCATAGATTTCATTCAATGATTTCCGTCATAGAGAGTGTGAGGGATGTTTTTGCATTACCTGTCATGAGCGGACTGGGCCAAACCGAGTCGCAAGGTTTTGTTTAATTCCGTTCTATGTTTCAAACAGATGATTTGATAACACAGTCAAACCTGCTTAAGAGACCACCTGTATCAAGCAAAAACCTGTGTTATAAGACCATTAATTTTAGGTCTCTTTATAGTGAATTTCATATAAAACGAACCTGTATTAACAGACCACATGTCTTATAAGACTACATTTTTGCTCTCCCTTAAGTGATCTCTTAAAACAGGTTTCACTGTACATTAAGATGAGAATCAAGTTTAGTAGAGGGTACATCCGCAATAGCTGTCTTGTAAGTGTTGACTTGCTGTCATAACATTACCACAGCATTTGCATTTATCATTATTTATTTCTTGTCCTTTGGTATCATGGACTCCATTCAGTATAGCAAATTTAATCTTACGACAGCGTTAGTGAATGTGAGGTGTGTTTCTTTCATTACCTCTCATGAGCAGACACGGGCAGCTAGTTTTTATTTAGTTCCATTCTATGTTTCAAAGAAATGATATGACGATACTGTACATCAGTATGAAACACATTTTTAGCAGAGTGTACACCCAACGAATTCAAGAATAAAAATCAGTTTTTTTAAAAGTACAAATCAAACTAAAATGTCTGAATTCATAAGCTACACAACAGGCCCCGCTCTTGGAAGCGAGTATTGGAACCAGTCGTTGAAAAAATATTGTCATAATAGAGAAAATTTCTTTTTTCATCTAGATTCTTATTTTGCGTAAAATGTTCTCAGAAGGTATATACTCTTACAGCGCTACAATATTTTTGAAATGATTGTTTTCGCAAAATCAATTCTCTTAGGTTCTGCCTATTCTGATAAATATATACTACAGTCGTGTCAAATACATTATTTTCAGGGATAACTTTTACTTATACTGACCTGTAACTATTGTGAAATAGAAGGACTCAAGTGTGAGGTTTTGCGTAGAATTAAAACCAGCCAAACTCCCCAGTGGTATTTTTGGCATTGACCGTCCCTTGACAGTCTCCGTCGTGTTCTTTTATTTGTTTGTTTTTATCATATACTCACCTATACATATACTCCTGAAGAATCTATCTTTAAGGATGTGAATTTTCTTGGGACGTGGCTGTTTCTTTGGATTTTTGCCGCTCAGTTAAAAGTCATTTTGACGCAAATAAACTGAAATTCTTGCATAAAAACTACTTTTTTTCACTGGATCCGCCCATGTATCAACGGGAGCAAATCGTGACTCCTCCACGTGAAGTAAACTGAACCTCACGAAGAATATTGACTCCCATAAAAAAACGACCCCCGGTCATTTGGTCAAATTTAGTGATAACTCATGTATCTTAGGCCTAATTGCTGCATTTTATGCCCCCACTCGGGGGAGGAGGCATATAGATTTGCCTTTGTCCGTCCGTCCGTCCGTCCTTCTGTTTGACCATTAGCCCCAGATACCATCACTTGACACAGAGATCAGAGCATTCCGCAACGGGAAAAGGGATTCTATTTCTTGACGCTGTATCTTGGTGTATACATTTTTTTTTCAGGAAAATAACAACTCACAATACGTTCACAAAACACACCAGTGTCAATAATCCCTGCAAACTTCGGTATGAAGTAATTCTTCAGAAGAAAACTGCACAAGAAACTGCTAGCATAGAACTTAGTATTAATAGAAGTTGCAATACTTAGCAGTGGCAGTAAAGTACGGTAGCGGCAACAATAGAAAGTAGGAGTAGTAGTAGTAGTAGTGGCAGTGGTAGTGGCAGTTGCAGTAGCAGCAGCAGCAGCAGCAGCAGCAGCAGCAGCAGCAGAGGAATAAGTGACAGCAACAACAGCAGCAGGAGAAGAAGAGGTAGATGTACAAGACGTATTAGTGGAAGCAGGTATAGTAGTATCAGTAGTAGCAGTTGTATAGTAGTAATAGTAGAAGTAGTAGTAGTAGTAGAAGAAGAAGAAGAAGTACACGTAGTAATAGCAATAGAAGTAGCTACACCAGTAGTAGTAGTACAATCAAAATGTTAACTATTGGCAATGAGGGTATTAGAGTTGTAGATCTAGTAAAATTATCCGTTAGGTTTGGTGGGGATCACTTTTTAATAGATATTATCGTCGAAAGTCTTTTTAGGAGCCGGTGTTTTACACGGAAAGAGTAACTTTTTTAAATAGAATACTGTCCGGGAATCGATATTGTATGAGAGTTCGAATGTAATAATTTCGGCAGTGAGTATTTTACATGGAAGGAGTCACTTTTTCTATAGAATAATAACCGGGGTCGCTATTCTATATGAGATTTGAAGGGAGTCATCTTTAGGGAGTCAGCATTTTACTTGGAGGGGTCAGTTTTTCTATAGAATAATGACCGGGGGGCCGTTATTCTATACAGTTTTCAAAGGGAGTCAGTTTTTTATGGGAGTCAATATTTTACAGGAAAGGAGTCACATTTTCTATAGAATAATGACCGGGGGGTCATTATTCTATGGGGGTCGAAATACTTCATTACACCGGCAGCAGGCTAAAGGTTAATAGTGTATCATGTCTTTTTACAGTGCATTTACTCGAGTCAACAAGACGTGTGTCCTAATTGCAAGCGGGTCTGTCAACACCAGAACAGGCGCGTACTTACACTCAATTTTGTTTCAATGTCTGGTCCGTTTTTTTTCTGTCATGGTGTCCATTCAATATTACCTTAAGACAGATTTCTAGATTAAACATAATCTGCTGTTATTTTGTCTTTTAGGTCCTATGCTTCCAACAGATTTCTAATTTTAAAACATTTATTTTTCTGAGTTTCGGATATACATTGCGAAAGTCGTTATGTCCGCGTTTAAAGCCGAAATTGTTGAATATCAACACTATGCTAATTATTTAATGTTAACTTTAGATGCAGAAATCCGCGCTAAATTATAACTCGGCTAAATATATAAATTTTCAATCACTGTGTATGTTTCCGGATATTTATTCAACGCCCCTCATTACCTTAAAATTCTAATTCTCCAACAGATTTGACAACAAGCTATAGAACTGTCAGAAAATATAGATAGGTCAAATGCCCATCCTTTTTGGATCTTTTTTTCTTTTTCATTTTAGTAATAATCCATTGCAACGTTATATATGATGCAGGCATAATGGGGACTATCTGATATGTTATTTGGGCGATATCTTATTTGTTAGTTTTAAATAAAATAAGTAGTAAGTGGTGTTTGTCCCTAGCGCGTTTACTTCGTCATCGCACTTTGTCACATCTTTTTCAACCTTGAGCTGCATTGAGGAAGGTGTGCAGAAATCCAGACAATTTAAAATCAATACTTTTCTTTGTGTTAATGCATATTCCAAAACTATACTTCAAAATAATATTCATGAATACCTTGCCTTGAATATTCTATAATTCCGCTATTTCATAGATCGTTGGCACCTGAGATTAAAGATTTTTCTGGATTTAAAAGCGACTGAGTGGAGCTGTGGAGTAAGACTTCAATAATGTACATAGCGAATGAACCCACGTGATTTTCTATTGCAACAACGTTCAGTGGCATAGTTTTTATCATTAATTTTATCTAAATTTATAGATTTATTAAAAATTAGGATAGTGCTCGATATATTTTATTCTAGATTCGTTTTTTTTTCTCTTATAACTTTGTCTCTTTGTTGACTCCTGCTATTCATGTCACGAGTGCCGCATTAGTGCAGCATTCGCAAAAATTGTTGACATAAAATAATCAAAGCACTTAAATTACTGATGGGGCGGTGCGTTTCAGCTGTATTTGTAACATGGCAGAATTCACTTGCAATGTCCGTTAAGACAGCTTACAAAATCAGAGCACCAGCACAATTTCTCCAGGACTTCCCTTTCGTTAAGTCATGAACTTTTCGCTTTTTCGACTGACTTATTAAGGGTTCTGTTAGGGTTTCCTTACGCTTCCTTATTTCATTAACCAGGAATCCATCTCTATCACTAAGAATTTGTACTTCAAATTCAGTACACCTGAACCTTTTTTAAATATAAATGATAAATGAATGCAAGTCAAACTGTATATCATCAGAATATAGCCCTAAAGACAATGACAAGCTTCGAAAGAAAGTACACAATTCAAATAGATTAGGAACAACACCTAGAACACACTCTCATGCCTTGTCTATTACGAGAATGGCTATCAGATAAGTAAAATTGGACACCATCATAACTTACACCTACAGAAACGCCATTAACCACTATAATGAATTTGTTTTTAACAGCACATGCTTTTAAAAAAGTGCATTCAAGGGTATGGCAAGTCTGCCCATCTGCAAGCGGATTTTCATTTAAAAACCCAGAGAATAATTCTTTGTGCCCAATAAACACTCTCCTGTACCTTTGTGTGAAATACGTTACTTATCTGAAAATGATAAAGAAAATAACAGTATCATTGTAATAGATGTGTGAAAGTGCATTCAGACAATTGAAGTGGGCACACGGCAAAGCATTTGTACTCGGCTAATTTTGAACAGGAGTTTTACCAATATAAATTATTCTCAGATTTGGATACTGTACTTCCAACTTCCAAACATGCCTATATTTTGCTTTAATTCAATTTGCCGATTTGTAAATATCAATGTCTTTCCTGGTTCCTTTTTAGGATCTGTCTAGTCAAACAATAGCCCCAAGATTAAAGATCAACAATAGCCAGAATATGATTAAATAAGAAGAAAGTAGTTTTTAGTGGGACAACAATGCGTAATTTGACCAGTGACAGTGTGTACCTAACTCCCCTTACATGTTACAGCAGCATAGATTCGGCAAATGGTTCATACAAATTATTCCCTCCAAATATTCAAGAACTTTCCAAGAAATTTTCAGGGTTTAAAAACTCGAATTCAAGCACTCTTTTCATGCATTGCCAGTATTATATTTCGTACAACAGCGACAGAAGTCGACCAGAGTACATACCCGCGAAAACTTTTCATAGCGGACAGTTTCGTACCCAAAGAGAATTGTTATCAGGTGAAAAATGCGATAATTTTACTAGTAGTACTTTTGTTTCCTTTCTTTGTTTTTATTCTTTTTGAAAGTTTTTTTCGGATTTCTTTGATAACAGTTAAAACATTTCAGCTTCTGAGATGTTTATGTGCTATTACGGATCTCTCTTAAGTAAATGGACGCGACCTAGAATTCTGGACTACTTCACATGTAACACTGAGTAGTCACTTGCGTTTGTGTAATCAGTCCTTAAAGGAAAACTTTCTATACTCTAAAAGTGTTTTTTTCACTTAAATTATACCAGTAACCTAAACGTATGAAAAATACCCGTTTCTGTTTGATATAATCAATTTTCAAGGTTTTACGGCTTTTTCAGTAGCATATGCTAGCGCACCAAATTTCCTTCGAAAAAGCTGTCGCGACATAATTTATGACCACTTTTCCCTGCTGGGGCTTATTTTTGCCATATATTATCAATTTTTACCATAAACTGCACTCAAATCACACACTTTTACTGTAAAATATACCAAATCTAACCCCTGACACTTAAAATTTAGCAATATTTAGTCAGTAAATATGCATTTTTAGAAAAAAGATACACCCTAAATAGTGAAATTGAAATATTTTCAATTTTTCTACATTTTCTCTGCAACATTGCGCAGAAATTGTCATTTTGTATTATTATCTGACCAAACTAACACATTTACAGCCACATCTAAACAAGTTTCAATTTTTACCTCTGTTCAACTTAAAATATTGTTTTCGGTTATTTTGCCTATCCAAATGTAGTCGTGTCTACTAGGAATAAGGTCAGTAATTCGGTCGAAAATGTGCTTCCGTGGTGTAGTCGAAAGAAGTCCATAATAAATAGATCCTAATTTTCCCATTTTTTGCGCAAATTCGTGTAGAACGAGTGCTTTAATCACCATTTTTCACTACTAGAATACATTCTGCATGAAATGAGACGGTTTTCATGTTGATACACCCCACATGGCAAGTTTTGCAGATCGAAACCGGAAGTAGGTGTTTATTGCGCGGACGAGAGCAAATATGAGCCATTTTTAGGGTAGCAGACCACAACTGACTGGCATTTCACTAGGAACTACATAACCCCCTATTTTCTTTTCATTTTTTCGTTAATTTGTGATAGAACTTCCATGAAAAATAGGTGTAGGAAAAAGTGATGTTCTCTAAAGATACGTAAAGTTGACCTGAAGTTGTCGTTTTTTATATGAAACAAAGAAGGATTTGAATTACTGACCTTTAACCTACTACAAGAAGCCGGGAAGCAGAATATATCCAAGCGGCAGGATGTAAGGAGTCAACCGATTGGTCACACCTACCCGCTTCGGTCCAACGGGCGTTTGCGTTTTATGAAGTCTGTTATTAATTCGAGGGTGTTTCACGTACAATAGTATGATAACAAAATGTAAATCAGTTACATATACTGTATTAAGATTTTATTGAAAATGAGGATCTCTTCATTTCTGACTTTACATTTAGTTACTATTATGAAGAATTTATGGACATTTATACCTGCCATAGTACGCACACCCCTGAAATAATGTAACCTGCACATTCTGGTTTTAGACTGCTTCTGTGCATGCTTTTTTACCGCTTAGTCATGTTTACAAAAAAGACGGAGAAGTCGACTCCTTCCAGTTTCGTCTGATTTTAATAGTAACAAAGGAAAACCTTTGGACTATAATAGAACACGTCCGAGCGGATGCTTTTACACAAAGTTTTCCGTTTTATGTGAACTGGTTTTGTGCTATACTTGCAGTCTTTGACATAGTTCATAGATTAAAAAAACCAGGCAAGCCTTTCCTTTTAAAAGGAAACTTTATTTCGTATTTAGATAGCGTTCATGGAACTCATCGCTTTATGCGTATAGACTTTATCAACGGAGAGTCACGTGGTCTGTTCCAGGTAAACATATAAACTGCAGATGAACCCTAGGCAGTATTTACAATAGCAATACACTCGTATTTTTTGGCTTAAATGGGCCATGTTCATGCGCTTTGTTGTAGCTTCTCTTATTTTTCAGAGGATGTAGAATCTGTGTAATTTGCCGTTTTGCACTAAAAAGTGCAGTGAGTTTAATTTTCCCGTCTCTAATTCCATTGGAGGCGGAGCAAAGCACCGCCCCAAAAACTGGAATTAAGTTCACAGTGCCGTTTACAATCTATATAATTTTATATCGGAAACAACAGTGCTTTTAGTCTCCGGCACTGACGAGACCTTGGATGTCGTAAGGTTCACAAGTTGATGTAATGATGATGATGATGTTGTTTTTGTTGATGATGCTGATGATGTTGATGACGATGTGAAGGAGGATGTTGATATGATCATATTGATGTTGTCATTGATGCTGCTGTTGATGACGATTAGGTCAACGCCGACGACGACGATGATGATGATGATGATGGTCGATATTACATATTAGAATCAATTTGTTTTAAGAGTTAATGATGATGATAATGGTTAATTCCAGTTACAGAAATCTTAATCAAATCTATTTAATAAATACCAGTTTATCGTAAGTCAAGGTGGTAATGATTTCTGATTCTGCTAATACAGTATACAATACCAACGAAAATAAGAGGCATGCAATATGATCGAAATGCTGACGACTGGCTTATGTTGTGTTTTAGAGATGATGTTGAATGATGATGCTGAAAATGATGTTGTTGTTGTAACTGATGATGATGATGATGGGCTTATTTGTTACAATTGCTTTTATTATTGCAATACTTCAAATTATACAATTTGTAGAAACTTAATTAATTTATTTTATCTTTTTATGCACGTCATCTTTTGCGTTAAAAAATGAAACGATATAAAAGACTGAAGAAGCGGGCCGGAGAGTTGGGTCTGATGGACAAAAGAAAGAGGCGGTACGAGCCTTCACTGGTGATTCCTCAACCAGATAACGAGGTGGACAAAAGACAGAGGCGGGACGAGCCTCCACTGGTGATTCCTCAACCAGATAACGAGGTGGACAAAAGACAGAGGCGGGACGAGCCTCCACTGGTGATTCCTCAACCAGATAACGAGGTGGACAAAAGACAGAGGTGGGACGAGCCTCCACTGGTGATTCCTCAACCAGATAACGAGGTGGACAAAAGACAGAGGCGGGATGAGCCTCCACTGGTGATTCCTCAACCAGATAACGAGGTGGATTAAAGACAGAGGCGGGACGAGCCTCCACTGGTGATTCCTCAACCAGATAACGAGGTGGACAAAAGACAGAGGCGGGACGAGCCTCCACTGGTGATTCCTCAACCAGATAACGAGGTGGACAAAAGACAGAGGCGGGACGAGCCTCCACTGGTGATTCCTCAACCAGATAACGAGGTGGACAAAAGACAGAGGCGGGACGAGCCTCCACTGGTGATTTCTCAACCAGATAACGAGGTGGACAAAAGACAGAGGCGGGACGAGTCTCCACTGGTGATTCCCCAGCCAGATAACGTGGTGGACAAAAGACAGAGGCGGGACGAGCCTCCACTGGTGATTCCCCCGCAGAATGACGTTGGTGGCGACTCTGTGCAAAAAGAAACTGACGATTGTAGCCTAGGTCAAGTTTTTCCTAGTATTCATTCCGAACTGGGGTGGGGATATCTGTTTCATTTCCCTAAAGTCTAAAATATTTTCCGGAAAATATGTTGATCTAGCGCAGTTGTTAGATTCAAATATAAAGCCGGAACATAACAAGGTGTCAATCAGTACAACAGGTGAACTTGTTTTCAAACCTAGTAGCCCTTCAATCAAAATAAGCGACATTGAATCCTGGTCAGACGCCTTTTTAATTAACACCAGTATATACTTATGTACTCATCCCGAAAAAACGCAGAGTTGTTTAAGTATATGAGTACAGTCCGGGATAGTGCAAGAAGGCATAAGTGTTTGGGATGAAAAGATTATGACCAGCAATTTAGATATCGCATGTCAGTTAATCCTTCGATGTCTTGGGCCAAAATACCGGTAGATTATGAGTTATGGCGTGTGTGTGTGTGTGTGTGTGTGGTGCACGCGTCTGCGTGCTGTGGGTTTCGTTTTGAGGAGGCTGCGTTTTTGGTGCGTGGCATTCCCTGTTTGATATTTGTCTTTGTTTTTTTTGTGTACATGGCTAATGGGTAGTCTTCAGGTAATGTAGCAGTTAAGAAGCAATATCTTGGCAGGTGTTATGACTTTAATTATAAACAATGCAATCGACCTATATGTCCATACAAACACACTTGCATAACTTGTCATGCTATTCATTGTTCTAGGTACAATCCCAATAGAAAGCAGTTCTCCAGCACCCACGTTTGAGTGTTCAGAGTCCCAGACTGTTTCAGGGCGATGGAGTTCATTTGTCTGCAGAGGGAAATATGTTATTTCTGCGTAGTTTGGCTAGTCAGTTGGATGCCATTGTTAATATCTGATGGGCTTATTGGTAGTAAACTAAGGGGAATGGTCTGGGCGCGACTTCAAGCTCCCCAGTGGTGTTTTTGCCACTGACCGTTCCAAGGCGGTGCCCCACTGTGTTCCTTTGTTTGTTCGTTTTGTCCTCTTGTGTGGGCTTTGTGTGTGTGTGTGTGTGTGTGTGTGTGTGTGTGTTCCTTTGTTTGTTCGTTTTGTCCTCGTGTGTTGGCTTTGTGTGTGTGCGCGTGTGTGTGTGTGTTTGTGGTGTGCGCGTCTGCGTGCTGTAGGTTTCGTTTTGGGGAGGCTGTGATTTTGGTACGTGGCATTCCCTGTTTGAAATTTGTCTTTGTTTCAAATACTATGTTTGTTTTGTTCGCTGGTGCCATATAAGTATTTGTTTTATTTGGCGGTGGCCGGCGTTCCTGGAGCCCACTAGGACTCCAATACTTCGGACGCATAACTGTACCTCTTGCACGTGATATAAGCCTCTGTTTCCCAGTGCCAAATTGACAATAACTAACATGATTCAAATCCTCTATGGTCCGAACGATTCACTAAATGTTGCTATTGTTGTTTAAACAATGCCAGTTTGGGGCGTGTGGTGACTTTATTTTTGAAACAATTCCCTATTGGGGCGTTATTGTGACTTTAATTAACTCATAGTTGCCGGGATACCCTTAGTGGTCGTTTGTAATGACTGAGTATCTCGAATTGTTGTTGAAAAGGACCTCGGACATTTTCCTATTCACATTGCCTATATCCAATTATGTAAAAACTGACCAAGGGCTAGACTTCTGAAATAGCATAATACAGATAGTTAAAGACCATTTCTTGATATATTCGACTAAATTTTACAAGTTTGTTAAGAAAAAAGATGACTTTTAAACTCCGAAGTTCCTATTATTTGTTATAAATATAAAACACCTGTAAGAAATGTTATATTCAATTACAATAAAATTGTTTCCGACTTAGATGTTCAAACAAATACCCCTTCTTACTGCGAATGTAAAAACTCAAAATTTTGCTATTCAGATGCAGGTCATATCATCACTGGTAATTTTGATATTATTAAAGACAAACGTATACGTAATTTATTCTTTAAAGGACCTAAATATAGAATTTCTTCAACTATTGATTTTAATGCTTGTCGTGGTCAGATTGCGGAATCCATCGAAACCTTCTGTGTTAAATGGCGCCTTCGTGAGAACGCTGATCCCAATGCATTAACGTCTTGGAAACGAAATATTTTTAACATTGTTGATTCTCGAATAAAATTTTATCAAACTAATGAACACCTACTTCCACCAAAATTCAAGTTTACTTTAAGACATTTGAAAAAAGAAATCCAAGAATTTCATTCCAAGTATGTCTTAGTTCCAGCAGACAAGGCGGCCAACAATATTATCATCATTTGACGCCTACATTATATTAATGTTTTACAAATCGAACTAAATAGCACTAGAACTTATACATTGAGTCCTTCTGTTGAAAGTAAGTTGGTCACTGATCACATCACTGAAGTTTCTAATTTAAAAGTTCGTATAGACGATCAACAAATTAAACTACCGACAATGTACTGGATTCCTAAATTGCATAAACAACCATATAAAGCTCGCTTCATCGCTAATTCAAGCTCTTGTACAACTACAAATATTTCAAAACTATTAACATCATGTCTAACTGTTGTGAAAGCCCACGTGGAAAGATACTGCGATAAAGTATACGAAAACTCTGGTAAACACTTATTTTGGTCGATTAAAAATTCTGGCGAAATCTTCGATAAGTTTAAAATTAATAATTACAAGGTTTCTACAGTCAGTACATACGATTTTTCTACTTTGTATACCACTTTACCACATAACTTAATAAATGACAAATTAACTGCCCTAATTCAAAAGACTTTTGCCAGAGAGAATGCTACATTTCTCGCTTGCAATTATTTTACTAGCAATATTATTAAACATTATACAATGTGGACCTGTGACGAAGTTTGTAAAGCCCTTTCCTTTTTATTGAACAACATTTACATCAGGTTTGGGAATGCAGTTTTTAGACAAGTTGTTGGTATTCCCATGGGAACAAATTGTGCACCCCTTGTCGCAGATTTGTTTTTGTATTGTTATGAAAGAGACTTTATGTTGAGCCTTTCTCCAGATACGCAGGCAGATATTATAACTGCATTTAATAATACATCACGCTATCTGGATGATATTCTTAATATGGATAATCCGTTTTTTGGTCATTTGGTGGGTACTATTTATCCTAGGGAGCTTCAGTTAATTAAAACTAACAATTCGGATACTGATGCTTCATTTTTAGATTTACATCTCTCTATTTATTACAATATTATACATACAAAAATTTATGACAAGAGGGATGATTTTAATTTTAGTATTGTAAATTTTCCCCATTTGGATGGGGATGTACCTCAGGCTACATCTTATGGGGTATATATTTCTCAATTAATTCGGTTTGCCAGAGCGTGTAGTCATGTCAAGCATTTCAATATATTACAAGTAAACTTCTTCAGCAAGGCTACCGTTATTACAAATTGCGTAAATATTTTGCTAAATTTTACTATCGTAATTCTGATTTAGTTTTAAAATTCAATAGTAATTTAAAAACACTTCTGCGAGAAGGTATTTCTAAACACGTTTTTTGGGGGGATGTGGTTTACAAACTTTGTAAGATATTGGGTCATGGTAATTTTCCAAATGTATTTGGTAAAATTATTAAACGTTTTATTAAAAGAGGTTACGGCCCAACTGTTTTGAGACATACCGCATGTTTAGTGTTCAACCCGTTTACAGTTGGACACTACGCTTCCCTCTTTGATTGTGTCTGACGGAAGAGGGGGAGGACTCTATGATAAGCAGTTTATAAATCCTACCAGGACTGAACTGTTTTGATATTTGTCTTCTGGCCTGTTTCATCGGGCCCTTAAGGGTGTTTCTCTTGTTGCTCTGTCTTCTGAAAAGGCATTGAGTACATACGTTTTTGGATCTTAAGGTTTGCTTTTTATATATTTATACACGAGCATTTTTGTGTTTTACATGCCATGCCTTTTTGTTTCCATTACGTGTGTAAGAGATTCACCTGGAGGGGATTACTTTTATTTACACTGTCCCGTGTCTTTTGAACATGGTGGGGATAAGAGTGAGGTTGGGTGCGCACCATAAACCGGTTTAAGCTCCTGAGTGGTGTTTTTGCCACTGACCGTTCCAAGGCGGTGCCCCACTGTGTTCTTTTGTTTGTTCGTTTTGTCCTGATGTGTTGGCTTTGTGTGTGTGTGTGTGTGTGTGTGTGTGTGTGTGTGTGTGTGTGTGTGTTCCTTTGTTTGTTCGTTTTGTCCTAATGTGTTGGCTGTGTGTGTGTGTGTGTGTGTGTGTGGTGCACGCATCTGCGTGCTGTGGGTTTCGTTTTGAGGAGGCTGCGTTTTTGGTGCGTGGCATTCCCTGTTTGATATTTGTCTTTGTTTTTGTAGACATTTCTCATTCTCATTTCTATTGAAATATGAACATTAATCATTTTTACGTTTTAAACAACATCTTCCCCCCCCCCCCCCCCCCAGTGACGCAACAAAATATTTCACATGCCTTTGTAAATAGTTATTATATATGTATGCTGCAAAAATGGTACTTGGTCACAGGGGGGAAAGTGATAAAAATGGAAATAAACTACATACAGGGTGTCAGCAAATGAATTTTGCATAAAATATTCTGAAAATGATTGCTTGTGTTTCGTAAACCTTACATATCTACAGATTTATTCGTTTTTGTCAAAATTTCAAACATAGAAAACACTATAATAAATAAATAATGGACATAGAAAGTCATGCTTGAAAGCAGACTGATCCTGATAAGTATGTCTTATGAATTTTTCAATCTGGTCTGCTGCCTTTTGACAATCTAAGTCCGTTGATTGAGTGTCATCAGGATTGAGACAACTGCGTCTGTCGCAAGTCACGGACCAAGCAAGCGGCTTAGACATATGCAACTAGATGTCTTCAACCTAAACATGACAATGAGATATAGACAAACTTCTATGGGAATAGTGCCACTGGGGTGCAAATGCCTTTTAACCCTAGAATGCATTTTGCTTTAATTCGAACCAAAGAACCACTAGATCCAACATCCTCAACTCTAACAGAAATACACTAGACACCAACTCCTGAACTCACCCTGGTGCCTGCAGAACTAACAGTGACACTTCAGAACTAACACGGACGCCCCCAGAACTAACAGTGACACCGTCAGAATTAACAACAATGCACCTACACATCTGAAACTTATTCTGAAGCCGCCCGAAATACTAGTAACGACCTTCAAGGAACTAACACTGACACCCCAAGAATATCTACATAGATGTTGATACTAGCTATTTAACTTCTGTTCCATTGGAACAGTCGGAATTTTATTACCACATTGTATCATTGTGTTGTTTTATTCTTTTTATGCATTGGTGTAACAGAAAGTACATTTAAATGTTTGCTAGACATTAAAAAGACCTTGAAAAGAGCAAACGATGGCAAATGCTAAAACGCAGGCACCCCTGAACCTACAGTTGCCTAGACAGTCCCCTATACCCCTCCGCTACAACTGAAAAAGGCCAGCTACTCAAATGTATGTAAAACATTTTGAGGCCAGCTACACCACTGCATGTATTCAATATATAACCCTCCCTATAACGCCCGGTCACTTTTGTACATGTGTACTGCATGCGTCAATACAGTATAGTACATGTAATAGATGTATAGAAAACAAACAATAGGCTATGATCAATGCATCAGTTACCATGGGCGCTCAGGTGGAAAGAACTGAAGTACAGTTGTGTCACCAAAAGTTTCGTCCCACTTTAAGTTTTTTGCTTTTGTTATTTTTTAAAATGTTAATAAAACTGATAATTTGCATGGTAAGAGTTTATTTATTGTTTTAAAACATTTTATAATAGGCATAGCTTAAATGCATATGCTTAATTCACTAAAAATACACATTTTACATTTTTCATAAAATATGACCTTCAGTCAAAAACTGTTCGAATTTCAAGACAACGAATATGAAATGAACTTACTTTTTGTGACAATCTGATAGGTATATAACATATTTATGAGTATTTGAAGTCATTATATAAAATTGTCAGATACTGAAGTCATGAAAGGGCATTGAAATTTGGGCAAAATCCCTAGCATAATGTCCGATGTCCTTTAAAATTGTGAAAAGTGAAATATTGTTCTCGTTGAATGAAATTTGGGACATTGACAGTTCGAAAAAAGATAAATATTAACATTTTTTTAAAACTACGGAACCGTGCCCAGAAATTGCCATTCTTAAAGTTCAGTAATAAAATTTAGTATTTGTGTTTTCTATTACTGGTATATGAAAAACTGAAATATTGAAAATGCTGTCATCTTGTATACTTGTTACTTTAGTCTTTTGTGAGTACCAAATAACAAGCCACTAACTTACCATACATAGATATAGAACCCTGTACATCCATTTTCTGCGTGTAATGTTTACATAGAGCGACACAGAATCCATAAACTTATGTAATCTTTATATATCCATCAAAATATAGCACAACCATTTACACGCTTATACTTAACAAATAATCAAGGCCTTCGAGTGGTTTATCGTCTAATTTATCATGGTTCAGAGTTCAGATGCGTAGGAATTGAACCACGAGGGCGTTAGCCCGAGTGGTTAAATACTGAAGCATCTGAACGATGAACCGTGGTAAATTAGGCGATAAATCACAAGGAGGGCTTGATTGTTTTCATTCTGACATGTTCATTGACATATTATAATAAATATTATGCTGGACTTCATTTACCCGAGGAGTAATGTATCGGACGTCATGCGGCAATTTGACGTCATAATGCTCTCTTACCGGTCCGCGCGTCAACCGTTGTTTATCGCAGAATATACAGAGCTTGATTTCCTTCTTTGTTTAACTGGAAATCAAATCGAGTCATGTTAGAATGAACATTTACATGTCCATTACATTACGAAAATAAAAACACTGGTAAAACAGAAAAAGTAAGTAGCTAATACATATGTATGTAGTCACTCACGTTGAAATTGCATACACGCATCACATACTGACATAGGTATTTTTAAACTGGTAGACAAAGTATCATTAATCATTTCTTACTCTTCCTGGTATCTAATGCATATTCTTGAGTTATTAGTTAAATGACGGACATTGAAGCAGAAATGAAAAGGGAGGATTGTCTTTTATAACTAAGAATAGCACGAATTTTATAAAACTGCTAAAACAATAGGGTTAAAATACAGAACAAACCCTGATTTTTTTAAATGTACATTCAGAAACCAATTTTAACAACATTTGGTGCTATAAAAAGATAGAACACGTAAAAAAAGAGAGCATATATGCAAAGAGTATCTTCCTTCCTCCTAGTCCATATTACACATGACAGTAGCAAACTCTGCAAATAAAAATAAAATACGTAATATGATTTCTAATTGTTTTTTTTTTCTAAAAAAACATTAGTATGTTATTTTCGTAATTGTACATAAATTAATTCTGAGAAAAGCCAACTTAATATACAAATACGACGAAATGCGCCCCCTCCCCCCCCCCCCCCCCCCACCCCCCACGATGCATTCAGTAACTGCACAAGGGACAGAAATTATTTGGTCACTGTGCACAGGACCTTTGGCGTACTGACCTCAAAAGAATAATTATGGGTCATTTACCAGTCATAAGTGACCTCCGTATCAAATGTGATCTTAGACCAAAACATTCTCTAGTTATCTGGCAGAAAAAGTTTACTGTTCTGGGTAAATGTGACCGTGACCAATGACCTATTGACCTCAAAATCAATAGGGGTCATTTGATCAACCTCCCTATTAAGTTTCGTGATCATAGGCCCAAGCGTTTTCAAGTTATCGTCCGGAAACGGTTTAACTGTTCCGAGTCACTGTGACCTTGACCCTGACTTACTGATCTCAAAATCAATTTGAGTCAGCTGCTGGTCATGATCAACCTCCTTAATAAGTTTCGTGATCATAGGCCAAAGCGTTCTCAAGTTATCATCCGGAAACCGTTTAACTGTTCCAGGTCGCTTGGAGCTTGACCTTTGAACTACTGATCTCAAAATAAATAGGGGTCATTCGCTGGTCATGACCAACCTCCCTATCAACTTTCATGATCCTAGGCCCATCGTTAGGAAACCGATTGGTCTACGGACCAACCGACATACCGACCGACAGACCGACATCTGCAAAACAATATAACCCGCGTTCTTCGAACGGGGGCATAATAAGTCAGTGAATTATAGAAACAAGTAAGATATCTCAAGTAGATGTTTTAGTTTGAACTCTTACAAATTTAAAGCTGTCCTGGGACAGTAAACGATTCAGTGAATTACTTAAACGCGTTTTGTTTCACAATTTTGCGTTAAGATGTTAGTTTTACCTTCATACGATATATTTCCGTCACCATCAATGTCGACCATTCGCAACATCTCTTCTATCTCTGCTTCATCCACTTCTTCACCTGACATTCTTAACACTGCCCGAATCTCATCAGCTGTTATAGTTCCGCTGTAAAATTTAAAAGAGAATTATCGCACGTAGCATTTGTTTTGATGTATGACATCATAGCACAAGCAAAAGTTATCATCATACCAAATGCCACTATATGAAACAGGGAATTTTTAATAAATCGTACAGTATACAGTTTTATATGCCTCATCCTGACCTTGGCCTCTGACCTACTGAACCCTAAAGCAAAGTCGTCATCTGCTGACCACAGACAATCATCTTGAAGTTTGACCGTCGTGAGACCAAGACTTCTCTAGATATTGATCGGAGACCCAATGATCTACCGACGTAAAAGACCGGTCAAAAGACAATGAGCAAAAATATAACCTATCTTACTTGAGGAGGGAATAACTCAAAGTTTTCGAGCATGGGTACCATGGCAATTTGTTTAACATTGTACGTACCTGTTGTCTTTATCAAACACACGAAAAGCAGCCGCTATGTCTTTGATCTCTGCTTCAATGTTAGCTTCATGATCATCAAATAATTTCCTAAATTCACTTTTGTTGACGTATCCAGGTTCTGTAAAGGAAATGGAGACCGGTAAGACAGACTTTAGCGATACTTAAATGACTAGAAGTATAACTATTTGCCAAGGTTGGACAATAACCACCAACTTCGCTCGAGTAAGTTCTGTAAATGTGCTATACAATGGTATAGTAAAAGGAAAAGTCAACATTGCTTAGACGCGAAAGTAATAGGACGTCAAAAATAACCACACAGCCACGACGGTTCAAAAACTGGTTACTGAGTCCGTTCCCGATTATTGGCATTGGTTCAGAATTTTTTACTCTGCAGTTTGTTACTATTTATAATAAGATTCATATTATACTTAATTTATGTGTTTTATCGAAAGGTGCCAGAATACACATTTAACTAGGATGAATAGAAATATTTACTGTACCAAAGCGTAACAATAAGCAAGACATATAGCATTTGTCCAATTATTATATATATCACTTTAAATAGTATCAGAAGTCCATAGGATAGAATTCTAAACCCAGGCCAAATAACCAGAAGCTTGCACAGTTAATGTAGTTCTGCATGTAATGGCGTAACCTATATTAAAGCTTTGACTCAGCATACTTAAGCAAAAACCACTCGATGAATTAATTGCAAGCGCAACCTCCGAGTACATCTATGAAAAAAAAAAGCAACGTAACTATCCTTCTAAAGATAAAAATGATATTAAAACGTTTATCACGTAAAAATATTCCAAAGATGTCTTAAAATGAGCTTTAAATGTGGGGGTCTTGTTAAGCATGGACAAATGGATGACGGTCTCGTAGCATGTGCTCAACGAACAGCAGTCTTGGGTTCATTCTTAACTTAAGTATAAGTGATCTTTGAAAGTATAACTTTACTTACGTGAAGGGTTACAGTCTTTTATCATCTGCTCGGCTTCTTTTCGTGTTGGGTTCATTCCTAGATATCTCGCTGCTTTGGTCAATTCGATAACTGATATGCGTCCATCATTATTTAAATCAATCTTATCAAATATTATATCAATATCTGAAAATAAAAACATTTTTTCATATCGTGAAATTCAAATAATTAGATCAACCTTTCTTAATAACAACAACACCCTAATTAAAAAATAAAAAATGTTGGATTAACACTTTCGTAATAGTTGTTTTTATAGCCCTATCAAAACCTTTTCGTATGGCTAGTTGCAGTTTTATAAAACTTGAGAGTAACTGTTTTTATTCAGTTTTTACAAAAAAAAAATAGAAAAAAACTGGTTATAAAATAGAAAAAGTGGATACTCCACAGGTCGCTCAACACGACAAAAAATGAAAATGCTGCAGGCTCGGTTTGATTGTACCTGTTCATGGACGGTAGTGAAAATACTGCTACCGTCCACGCCCTCTAGCCCCGGGTTGAGCAGAACTCAACATACACATGCTGCAAGTACAAAATTAATTTAGAGACATCCGCAGATGTATAAAGACTTGATATGTCATTGTACAGAGGTTGGCAGCGTCAAATATTGAAATTTGCTCTTCATTTTTAGTTGCCATGAAGCTGTTATCACCAAACTTGGTGTATAGATATCTTTGAATCAAGGTCAAGGTCATTGTTTATAGAAAATAGGAAACAGTTTCCACTGAAAAACATTAGTTGTGAATGAGATAAAGTGGTTGAACCTTCTTTGTAGGTACAGTAGATAGAAATGACAGTCATGATTGCATTTTGAGGCACTTGAATGAGACAATGTCAAGGTAACTGTTACTAAAAATAGGAAAACTGGTTTCAAGTCAATATCTTTACTCTTACAGCTATTGTCGCCAAACTTCTTGTGTGGATAGACTTCATCGAAACAAAAAGATGAACTGCATTTTGATTAAGGTGAAGGCCACTGTTATTAAAATCAAAATACGGTTTTTAAACTGTAACTTTAGATGTGCAGGACATATAGAGGTGAATTTCGATGTATAGGTAGTCTCAGTGGTGATGACATTTGGGGTTACATTTGAAGCCCTTAGGGTCATATTCATTGTTAATTCATTAGCGCATATTTGATGCACATATTGTCACCAAACTTTTTGTGTAAATAGCTTTTATCAAAACTAAGGTGTCACTCAAGTCACGGTCAAGGTCATTATTTCTAAAAGCAAAGGAAACGGAATCCACTCAAAATCTTTCTTTTTTTTGTGTACACATATATGAGCCGCGCCATGAGAAAATCGACATAGTGGGTTTGCGACCAGTATGGATCCAGACCAGTCTGCGCATCCGCGCAGTCTGGTCAGGATCCATGCTCTTCGCTAACGGTTTCTCTAATTGCTATAGGCTTTGAAAGCGAACAGCATGGATCCTGACCAGACTGCGCGGATGCGCAGGCTGGTCTGGATCCATGCTGGTCGCAAACCCACTATGTTGGTTTTCTCATGGCGCGGCTCATATATTATCACTAAAATCTTATAGTGTGTAGATACCTTTTATTGAGGTAATGGTTGGATAGTGTTGTATGTTTCAGTTAGTCCCCAAAATTGTGATATACACTACTTCCATACGGTTGCTAACATTACGTACATTAATTTTGTTTTCATATCAAAGTATCAGATGTCTTACTTTAAAATCCTGACTTATTGCCATTGCCATCTTGTTAAATACTGTATTTTCATTGAACTTGTTCTTATGTAAAGGTTGTGTAATTTAACTATGTAAATGTTTATAAAACAAAGCTAACAGATTAAGAAAAGTGGTGTATGTAAATTAAGAAACAAAAACAAATATCGAAATGTCATTTTCAGAGAAAATACAAACCGTCTTTTTCTGGTTTCTTCTTTTTGATTTGATGCTTTTTCGCTGGTTTCTTGGTTGAAGACATAATAACTATATATCCTTGCGTAATAAAGTTTTAATTCCGTTTATCTCCAGTCAGTTTTTACACATCCTCAAACTGTTCAAAAATTCCTACTTGAATGACTTGTCTGCGTACCAATATATTCAGTATTGTTATTTTATGCGCCCCGACTTTTTATATTTATTGAAAACTGCACAACGTTTTTATTTCTATTCAAAAAACAGTTTAATTTTCTTTTGTAATGCAAAAAATTAATCGAGCGAATTTAATCAAATAATCAAATGCCTTTTATGAGATAATGACATGTTAACGTTTAACCTCCCTTTGACAGAAGATATTGTACGTGTTTTGTGTATATAACTACTTTAACCTTAATGACAAAGATATCCTATTTACCCACCCGATCATCCCCTCATCTATAGGACTGTTATATCATTGTAGTTGTAGACAGCGCCGGTATAGATCTTATGAGACCCATTAAAACCATTAAATGTACTTATTGTTTATAATGATACTTTTATGACGTGCTTTTAATATGCCCGACAAGAGCTCCAATGTTATTTTGTTTCTTTCAATCAAATTTATATGACCATTTGAAGTACTAACAATTTCCGATTTTAATTAAAATATTTAGACAGCAAAATTTGTTAACAGAAAAGGTGTTGCTATAAAGAAATTAATAAAAAGAATTAATATTTTCCGTCCTTTTTCACACACCATCAATGTAATTTAATTAAGTCGTTTGAAGAGCTCTAATTTCGACATGGGTGTAACAAAACATTGTCAATTACTGGTATATTGATCAGCTACAAATTATCAATTAGTAAACAGAGACTTAATTTACATCATTTAAGTTCATTCTCGAACATCTTTGCTAATAGAGCAAAGGTACGGTATCATAAAAACAAACAGAATACTTTTTTCCATTTATATTACATTGCGCATTGTAAACTCATAAACACAAAATGAAATGTGTTTTTTTAACAAAATACATGTTTATTAAGATCAATATTATGTTATTAAATGGGAAATTGTAATTAAATAAAAAGCAACAAATGCTAGTTTCTTCAGTTCAGTTTTCAAAACAACCTGTCTTTCATGACGATGCTATAATGAATTATCAGATTTAGTTCTGAAGGATGTACTAATAATGTGTCTTGCTGTGGAACCACACACATACACAGATCTAAAATTTATATTTGTAAAATTGATACAAATTAAAGACGAAACCCGTATGTACTTCAATATTTCAACAAATTAAATATTAATAAAAACATTAAGCTAGATGCGATTTAAAGTCTATTGACAGTCAAACGGTATTGATAGAATTATGTGATATAAAAACCCTCAACAATAGCCTCTTAGCTGTATAATATTTTTAATAATGGTATTCACAGTTCCATTCATGTGTTATGATATAATAAATAGATACATATCTGTTATATGGTGACATGCTTTAGAATTCATTTGAATTTGACGAAAGATAAAGTAAATAAAAATATTTAATCGTAATAATGACGTACTATTTTTCATTATATTTTACAATTATCAAAAGAATTAATATTCATGTTCTTTATATAAAAATCTATGCATCTCGGTCGAATGCTTTTAAATAAGGTTTGTTAACAAAAGGAGCAACACATTTTTGTGCAATGGCCATATCAGATTTAAAAAATATTACATAGTGTAAACAGCAACAGCATCGTCGTAATGGAAAATACAAGGTTAATGGTTCAATATGAATGGCCAAGTTCCACGAACGAAACATCCACAAAACGAAAACCAGTTTACATAGCTGTTTAAACATAAACTAACATAATCAAAAAGACAATGAGGACAAAACATACAAAAAAGAGGAACACTTTGGGGCAACACCTTTGGAAGTCAGTGGCAAAACACACGGAAGCCCCAGGGCGGAAGGTGCTATAATATAGCTGTTCGCTCCCACATTTCCTGATTAGTGCAGTCCATTTCTCTGACCACCACCATGCACAATATCATTACATTGGTGTTTTATCCTATGAAATATCATCTGCTATAATATATATATATAGCAGATATTATCTAAAATTGACCTTCTTTGAAAGTGAACAAAGTGAATCTGAAAGGGAGTTCTTTAAATCGGTTATAATGCGCGTAAGACCCTACTCTTAATTTCCATCATTGACAGGGTAAATAATTTAACTTTCCCAGGTAAATCCTGTACACCGCGATGGTAACATAAGTAAAATACAAAAACTATCGTGTAGTCCATCAGTGCCTTTGCAGGAGGAGGTAGAAGAACAAACAAGTGTAACACATCAAGTGCCAGCTAAACGGACCAAAAGCAAAACATTAAAACCTTTCAGCCGCCCCTATGGGCTTCAAGAAGTCTATGCTTGTCCTATCATACTTTGAACATGATGCACAAAGAACAGAGCATGTTGTGCTTCTGATGATTTTTACACAATGCATTTAATTGTACTAGTAAATACTCGACCAGAGATGAAAAATGCCTTCTAAATCAATAGCTACTAACGTCACAAACGGTCCCTGTAATTTTGTGAGTACAAGTTGTTGTTTGCGTAATGTAGCTGTTTTTAATACTTTCAAAGGGCCTCATAGGAAACATGTAACTGACAGATATACAGAGGGTTAGGTATATTTGATCAATCAATTAGTTTAAGATCATTTGTATTTATTACCTCTTATCGGTAATGACTACCTGTGTTTTATATTAGATATTTAAAAAAAAATCTTAAAATGACGTCATTAATTGATATGCAAATAATCAAATTACAGTTTATTATTCATAAGATAACAATGTTAATGTAATGTCAATACTTTACATAGCCTCGTTCATGTTTATAGTGCGTATAGGTCGGATTAATGATAGGATAGGATAGGATAGCGGAAATTGTGAAAACTATTGAACATTTTTATAAGGTTGCAGTTCCACTGAAAACCGTGCTGGGGTGTGATGGGTGTTGCAAATTTCATTACTTTCGTAAACAGACTCAAACTGTTAGTCTGCTTGGTTGTATTCTTTTCTCCATTCTAATGGTTTTCTTCGAAAAAAAAAAAGAGATTTAAACATCTCAAAAAATGATCTGCAAATACACGTTATTTTCGTCTTTCTGATCAATTTTCAATTGTAATTAAGGTATTAGGCCCATAATAGAGTACCTCCTTTTTGAAGAGTATTCAATTCCTACCATAAACCTACTTTGACAGCAATTTTCAGGGGGGCGTAGGTTCAAGCCCTACTGGGACCAATTTTTTCCCCTTGTTTTTCTTTTTTTCTAGTAAGTTTTTACTTCTTTCAAGACTTGTTATTGATTTATTGTACAAAAATGGGAAAAAAATCATTTGATATGCGATTTCTTGCTGTTAAAAGTGAATTTACCTCTAAAACAGAAGGGGTAGAGTTAGACATCTTTAAAAATACTGAGTTACATGCGGTAAAAGTTCTCTATTTTGACTTCATTCTTTAGATTACATATTGTGGAAGAAATGTAGGTAGGTTTTACTTCTGCCCCAAGGTTATTTTTGAATGAAGTGAGCAAAATTCAAAACAGACCCGCAGGATTCGACCAAAATTTTTCAATATTGGAGTTGGAATTCTGTTTGATTAAATCCGTTTACTCGAGGCACCCTAGAAAAAATGATATTGACAATTTTTATTTTAAGTTTTATGATTGTTTACCAATAGTTTGATGTTTCTTTCATAAAAAATAATGGAATAATAAATTCTCTGAAAACGTTTTGGATAAAGGACACCACTTTGAAATTTGTCTCCACTTGAGCTTTAGGAAATACCATAAATTACACAAAATTTATAAATAACGGCACGGTAAAAGTTTTTAAAAATTTGCATGTAAGTGCGAAGCACGGTCAACTATAAGAATATACCAAGCAAATGCCATTTTTTAAACATTACTATTAGGGGCCTAATACCTTAAAGCAACATATATAATATTACTAGATATCTTTTGTTCTAAGGTACAAAGCTATTACGGATGTTCAAATCAATCAGCCGAAGGTCCCGTATCTTTTTGCTTTAAAATCCAAGAATTGGAAGTGGGGCTGGGGGGGGGGGGGGGGGGGGGGGGGGGGGGGGGGGGGGGGGGGGGGGGGGATGCGTTTAAACGCGTTAAGGGCATGCCGATCTCGCACTTACCCTATTTTAAACAAGTTAGACAAAGTATAAATAAAATATCTTCACGCTGAGAAATGGTTTAACATTAGTGTGACAAAATACCAGATTGTATGAAGTAAAATATTATTAATTATAAATATGATCAATCTAAGGTATAATTACACAAATGTACTCAACAACTTGTTTGAAGTCAGAGCACCAGGAGCCTAACTTTTACCATTAAGCAAGCTGTAAGACGAATTTTCACTCCCTTCGTCTGTTTTTGTAAGATTTAAGAGAAAAACATCACGAAGTCTTACACTTTATCTGTCATCGAACCACCAAAAAGGAAAGCATAGCGACTAACTGTACAGGGGTCAATCACCAAACATTCACTTTGCTTTACGATTTTCGAATTGATAAACTTACTTACACATTTTACAAATATTTTTGATTGAAATAAACATTATGTTTAATATTTCTTAGTTTATAAACTACATCATCCCAATAGCATAAGGGCTTGTGCAAGACCAAGTTTTATTTGTTTATATCTTTTTAAAAGTTCAGACGAACTGTAGTAAAATTTTGTAAAAGCTTTCCCAAGTTTATGATATCGGTAGCCCTGTTGTAAAAACGGTTTGGTAATACGAAGATTACGATGAATAAAATCCTTTAACTTCGTTCATTCTCTTACGAATAAATTGCGAAATGTTAACATAGATGGACAAAATTAAAATCGTCTCTTTCATCGTATATTTTTGTTTCTAAATTACTATTCTCAACTGTAAAATATAAGTCCACAAATGGAG
Source organism: Mercenaria mercenaria (assembly GCF_021730395.1). Taxonomy (NCBI): domain Eukaryota; kingdom Metazoa; phylum Mollusca; class Bivalvia; order Venerida; family Veneridae; genus Mercenaria; species Mercenaria mercenaria. The sequence continues at coordinate 49,140,195 of NC_069376.1, forward strand.
CTTCTTCGAATGAATGTTTGACCATTTCCCAAAATATAGGTTGTCCACATTTTGAATATCATTAAGGTACCTCGTAGTTCCATTAAAAACTAGTCGAGATGAACGAATTGTGTTCTTTGGTTCGTGTCACTTGTTTGCGCATGACCAGTTATTGACATTTACAGTGGCTAAGGCGGGCCATTTAGTTTGGTAATTTATATCAATAAGGGGGTGGGGGTGGGTGGTGGGGGGCGAGAGACGTAAGAAATTTCGCTAAATGTAAATCTGTTACTCATTTGCAAATCTTATGTTGAAACAGAGATGAAAATTTATCAACACCAAAGTTCATTAAGTTGTGAAAAGTTCTTACGTTTGAAAGTTGTATTTACAATCACCTCATTTACTGATTAAAGATAACATCGTGTTGGAAAAGGGCAGCATATGCACGAGTGTACTCCTTATCTGCTCAACACAGTTAATTTAAACAGCATGCTATACCTACTTTTAATTATTTCATTTCTTTCACCGGGTCAGTGAGTAAATTGAAATTATTTTATATTTCAAAAACTGTATGAGTCGCTGAACTAGATGCTTTTACAATTGAGTTTTATTTTTCTTCCATTTCAGATTTCGTGTATTCGGGAACAACTAGTTGTCGGGATGCATGGGTTGTGTACTATGGTTCGTGTTACCTGTTTGCACATGATCAGTTACTGACATTTACAGAAGCTGAGGTAGGCCGTTAAGAGTTAGATAACTTATATCAATATAGTAACATATTTGATTCCAGATAAAGTTCTCATTTAATTCAGTTCATGTTTCCTTTTAACTGAAATCGATGCAAATGATATCTAGTTTATGGAAGGTCCTTCTCCATGTGACCGCGCAGAATTTAATCAGGAATAGACTGTCTCACAACAATTTCGTATCTATCCACTGTACAATGTAGTTCAATGCGGAATAATTTACCACATCTGAAGTCATTATCGTTACAGACCGGAAAATTTGGCCAACTCTATCACCACCTTTGAGGAAGTCGTGGACTTGATCACAAACTTACAAGTACTCATGCCTAGTAAAATAGTTCAACATAAATTGAATATATACGAATGGCGCAGTAATTTACTACGAATAACTATTGGCTGCATGCATTTACTTCACATCTTTTTACTTTACAGACGGTTTGAATGCATAACTGTATATATCATCAAAGCGCAGTATCATATTGCCGATTCAAATCCTATATGTATTGAGTTTCTAACTATCAAAGTGATGTTAGCGCTTGTTCCAGTTTTGGAATGGATTCTTTTCATATACATAAATCACCTTCCATCAGTACTGTGCTATCAGTACTTTGATTTTTCAATACGCACGTGCACATTTTATAGAGTATGTCATGCCATTCACAGCTTTCAGTATTGCCTTTCCTCGAAAATGGCCAAACAACCAGGGGATAAAGTTTTGAGCGTTAGAATAGAAAAAAATATTTGTAAACTGTGAGTTTTAGTGAATAGTTCTGTTTTCATTGTAGGAGTTTTGTAAACACCACTCTTCTCATCTGGTACACATCGACAATGAGCACGAAAATAACTTCCTTAGACAATTCGTCATTCATTTCCGTAGTAAGTGATCTAATTTCGGACAAATTACATTCTTTAGTTTGTTTTATATGCTTTGTTACTACTTTTATTTATCAAAAGATTTAACTAAATAATAACAGACTTGGTTTGTTACAACTATCGAACACAAGAAATGTCAAATATTTCACCACGTTCGAACCAATCGTTGCATTCAAACATCCACCTAACATAAAGGACATATCAGTAAAATCTAAATTTAAAAAACTTAACAATAAAAATTTCAATTCTGTTAACTGTAATAGACGTTGATGCTTCCACTGTTGTAACATTGCAGAATAATCATTTATTACTAGTTCTGTTACCGGTATACTTCTTTGACACAAACGGCTAAAGTAGTAATTAACAATACCCAATGGTTCAAACGGAATAAGAGGGTCATGATGACCCATGATCGCTCACCTGGGTTATATGAGCTACATGTTTCAAATGTCAAACTGATGATAAAATATTAAGAAAGTAGGTCTGTAGGTCACATTCATGGTCACGGTAACTGAAAGTCAGTTTAAAGGTCGGTGCATAAAACTGTACATGCCACCCAAATTTCAAGGCTGTATCTTAAAAAACAAGAAAGTAGGTCAGTAGGTCACTTTCATGGTCACTGAAAGTCAGGTTTAAGATCGGTTTGCAAAACTGTACATGTCATCCAAATTTCAAGGCCGTATCTTACAAAACATGAAAGTAGGTCAAGGTCACAGTCGGATGACCCCTTATCACTTGGGGTCATCAGGTAATTATAATTAAACAGTCTTGCAAATATGATCTGATAATTTCTGAAGTATTTTTCTATATAACTCGTATAACGAATGACACCCCCGGGAAGGGCCCTCTTTTCACCCCAGGGACATAATTCGAAATATCTTGTTAGAGATCAACTAGGCAATGATACATACAAAATATCAAAGGCCTAGGCCTTGAACTTTCAGACAAGAAGATTTTTAAAGTTTTTTTCCTGTAAGTCTATGTAAATCTTGGGACCTTCAGGGCAGGGCCTCTTTTTACCCAAAGGGCATAATTTGAACAATTTTGGTAGAAGACCACAAGGCAATGCAACATACCAAATATCAAAAGCCTAGACCTTGCAGTTTCAGGCAAGAAGATTTTTAATTTTTTCCCCTATACAAATCTATGTAAAACTTTTTCCCAATATTTTAAGTCTTTGTAAACCATGTGACCCCCAGGGCGAGCCATATTTGATCCTAGGGGAATAATTTGAACCGTCTTGGTAGAGGACTACTAGTTGATGCTACATATCAAATACAAAAGCCCTTGGATCTGTGGTTTTGGACAAGAAGATTTTAAAGCTTTTCCTTTCGGTTGTCATGGCAATAAGAGTTCTGCATGGAGTTCAATTCTTTGGGCAATTTTGAAAGGGGGCCACCCAAGGATCATTCCTTTGAAGTATGGTGTAAATCTACCTAGTGGTTTTTCAGAAGAAGATTTTTTTAGAAATTTTTGACACACGACGCACGACGGACGATGGACATCGAACGGTCACAAAAGCTCACATTTTGGGTTTAACGCCGTTTTTCAACAGTATATCAGTCATGTAACGGCGGGTAGTTAACCTAACTAGTGTTCCTGGATTCTGTACCAGTACAAACCTGTTCTCCGCAAGTAACTGCCAACTTCCCCAAATGAATCAGAGGTGGAGGACTAATGATTTCAGACACAATGTCATTTATCAAATAGTCACGGAGAACATACACCCCGCCCGAGCATCGAACTCACGACCCCGCAGTCCGTAGACCAACGCTCTACATAAGCGGGCGGGCGTAATGCAGAGTAATTCGGATCTATGTCACTATATGATATTATATAGCATGCAGTTTTCCAATCATCCATACTATTTGTATCTTTTGTTCATAGTTTTCTCTTTTTCTAATTTTTATAGGAAGTTTTGCATCATTTTAATCCGATGATACTTTATAATATACGCCACGTCATTGCTGCTTTATGTTTTAATACTCAACATGTACTAATGCAGCTATATCGGCTATAGCGTTGCGTCCATTATACTGCCATCTATTCTGTTTCACACAGTTTAACGTAGCGTACTATGACGTTATATATCCGTTGTTTCTGAAGATTGCATATAGCCGAAGCGTTAGAATATTATTCTAACATGGCTCAATTTGATTGCCAGTTAAATAAAGAAGACGTTCAAGCTCTATATATTCTGCAATAAACAACAGTTGACGCCGAGCATTATTTTAATCAAAACATTTCAATGAACATGTAAGAATGAAAACAATCAGCCCTCGTGGTTCATTTCCTGCGCATCTAAACCGTGATAAATTAGCCGACACACTACTTTGAGGCCTTGGTTGTTTGTTAAGTAAATTATAAATTGTCCGCGTGTTTGACTTTGTGTGCGAGCGTGTGTGTATGCTTATTGTTCGTCTTGTCCTTATGTGTTGGCTTTGAGTGTGTGTATGTGTGTGTGTGTGTGTGTGTGTGTGTGTTGTTCGTTTTGTCCTGATGTGTAAGCTTTTGAGTGTGTGTGCGTGTGTGTGTGTGTTTGTGTGGTGCACGCGTTTGCGTGCTGGGGGTTCGTTTTGAGGAGGCTGCGCTTTTGGTGCGTGGCATTCCCTGTTTGATATTTTTCTTTGTTTTTTTCCACATAATGCACAACGCATCTAGCACCGGCTTAAGCGGAACTCAATAATTCGGAAATATTGAATTGACTTCTTGATCTCAAAGGACCAGAAAATATATATAAAAAGTCTGAGTGCAAGTACTTAAACGGCCGTCACAAGTAGGATATGTTGCTTACAGTTTCATAGTTTCTTAGCATTGACTGTAAAGACTGTTTAGAATGTGTTTGTGCTTGCACGTTAACAAGGTCATTGTGCTACGAAATTATCTCAGTGGAAGCTTAAAAATGTTCACTAGATGCATGCAGTAAACTATGTAATTATATAATGTTATTAATCAAGCAATTTCATATTGGCCTTGTTATTTGTCCAAGGGTTGTCGTATTGGCCCGAGTATTATTATTCTACCTTCGACTGTTGGCGGTAACAGTACAAGAACTCAGTGAGTTACTTTATGGCAGCTATGAGCGTTCAGGTGAAAAATCTTGACAAGTTGTTTAGACTTATTTCAGAAATCATAATCATTTTAGCCGGTAAAACAGAATGAGTTGTATGTAGGTACTTGAGAATAAATTTGAGAGATATTTTTGATGTGACATAATCAAGAGTAACTAGAACTTACCTTATTTTTTGGATTTCTATTTATTTTCTTTAGTGAGTTATCTTATCATTTGAACTGTAATAAAACTGCTTTAAAAGTCATTTCCTTTAAGGCTGCAGGCAACGAGACACAAAATTGTACACATATGTGTTGATCAAGATAATACAACCAACCAAGCACATATTATACACTCTCATGCCTCGTTTAATTCTTATCCGAAACTGTTTACAGTTCACAACTGACACTCTTGTTCGCCAATTTATTCATCCATTTTTCAGCATTTGAAGCGCTATTTATCATTGCACACATGTCAACACTATCAAAATGTCTGTTAAAGATAATCCTCATCCTTTTAATTAATCTGAGTTTCCGTATTTTCTCATTATTTTCCTTGACAACTGTCAGAATTTCTTACAGGAAACACTTGCATTTTACACAATACCGAATAAGCGAAAGTATCGTTGTAATCTATGAAGACTTACACCCCCGCTCAGTTAAACTTGATTATTACATGAACATGTTAGATGATTTTTTTTTGTCAAAATGTGAAAGAAATAATGTTATCTATAACTCTGATGTAAAACAAAATGGCGTCATTTAAAAATCTAACGGAAGTGACTTCTCCGTATTGGCCCTCTCTTTTGAACCAATCAAAATGCTTGATTTCCGTATTGGCCCTGTTTTTCTTGTATTGGCCCTGTTTTTCTCATATTGGCTCAGTTATGTTTTGTATTAGCTCTGTCTGTTTCATATGATGTTTGCAATTGGTCTAATACAGAGTCTAATATTGTAAAGTTGAATAATAATGATTTATATTGAATGTTTCTCATTGCAGAGTTGGTGCAGCCGTTCTGCGCCTGCGCGGAATTATTATCCATTGGAGCGCACGGCAAAATTACTCATTTTTTTGCATGTCCGCACGCATTTAGAGTATCAAATGCATAATATACTGACTAGAGATTAGGGTTAGTATCACCATGGTTACAGAATATATACATTTAAGATATTTTCTTTCAAATTTAGTTAATCCGGTATATACCGGAGTCTGTAATATATCACAGGTGCACCAACGCTGTATTTAGTCACAGCCTTTATAACCATTGGTAAAAGAACTGGTTTATGATAATAAGTTTTGCTTCCTTTATGTAGCAAACGCTTGGTGGATAGGTTTAACTGACGTACTCGTTGAAGGCGAATGGCAATGGATAGATACAAACACCGATGCAAAATACTTGCAATGGGGACCGAACGAGCCTGATAACTCAGCAGTTGAAGAGGACTGTGCGGCTATTGCTTTAAGTCAAGGTTTACATGGATTAAATTGGGCAGACGCTGTTTGTTCCACTAAACTTCAACCAATATGTGAAGAAAAGTAATTACTTTAGTCAATGTAAAATATTTATAAGACTGTCCAGCGTGTTAGCTAGAATGTAATTTGTGTTTGCTTTGAATGCGTGGAATGCGTTGAATTCGATGTGATCAGTGTTTTCATACTTAATGATATATAGCAGATCCAGGTTTTAACGTATCGAAACAATTCAAAGGGGTTATACGCCTGCGGAATAGTTTCACAAGGGCGTAGCCCGAGTGAATTATACATGCGGCATATAACCGAATCGTATTGTTAAAATATATATTAAAACATAGTTCTGCTCTATATAATGTCTTTTATGTAAACAAGTAGATCAAATAGGAAAGCACTATTTTCGCCGAATATTGTAGATCGACCTGACCAGTAACCGTGTTATAAAATACGGGAAGTATTATATTATTCGATTCGAATCAAATGTGGTAGAACTCTTTTTCGACGCCTGTTTGGTGCCAAACGATATGTCGACATGAAGTCAATACTGCCGTGTTTTAACGAAAATATATATTGCATATACACTGAATCCATGTTCACTTTAGTTTTAGTATAATTATGCTTCTTTCTTTATATACCTCAGATACAAACGTTATTGATGAAATGCTTTAAATATTATTTGCAGTACAAATCCTGTAAACTGTCTTTATAGTTCAACTATTTTTGTGCACGTGTTTGTCATCAGATCATCAATTATAACACAGCGGAACCTTTTTGCAGTTACATATATGTAATAATTAAACAGACATTTTCTTTTTTCTTTCAGCGTTTCAACGGAGAATGAAATCATTGGCTGAAAAACAATTTTACACGACTGTTCATTAATAAATAGCTGATAAAATTTATTTTGTATTCCCATTGAGATTGTTGAAAGTAAAAAACACTGAAGTCTTTGTTCTGTAGAATAGTGTTTAGATATAGCTACCCTGCATGTATTAAACTGTTTGCCCTGCACACTTCATAACAATACAATACAATATATTTTATTAGCATTTAACATAATATACAATGTTTATAGCTATAAATGTTACCTAACAATATGCAGTGAGAGCAATAGTTCATACATTTCTGAAGAACAAAAGTTATGAATGAACAGAATAATACAATATATTTATGATGTGATACGTGTTTTGTTTGCAAAATATATAAATTTTGCAAGGTTGCAAATAATCGTTCTGGAAGTAGCTGACATAAGAGCATCAAATGTTTGACAACTGCATGTATTAAAATGTTTGCCCTGCACACTTGTTAACAACCTGCATGTATTAAACTGTTTGCCCTGCACACTTGTTAACAGCCTGCATGTATTAAACTGTTTGCCCAGCACACTTCATAACAACCTGCATGTATTAAACTGTTTGCCCTGCACGGTTGTTAACAACCTGCATGTATTCTTACCTTGCAAACTTGTTAACAACCTGTATGTATTAAACTGTTTAGTGTAGTATATGGTATCTACATTTGTGTAGTATCTTGCATGATGACATATAAAAGATGGCAACGAAGTTGTCACAAAACTCAGTAAATGAACACTTCGTAGTTTTCAGGTCATTTATTAGTATTTAGTATTTATAACGCCGAGAGATACATTTGTGCCAGTATCTTGCTGAAAAATAGGTGGTCCTGTGGTCTTGTGGTTACACGTTTGACTATCAATCCAGAGGTCCGGGATTCGGATCGAATCCCGTTCTACACTCTGGAAATTTCTGAGTTACTTTTGAGTATCTTGCGCTATGTAAAGCGCCTTTGAACGTTTTTATCAGGAAACTGGCGCTATTTAAATCCGGTTTAATGCATAATGTATATACATGTATATAAAACCCATGTTGAATGAGTCGAAGTAAATCACTTACTTCCAAACACAATTAAGATCATATTTGCCACCTCAGACCTTACAATCACCATTTACAGATTGAAATACTTACTCTGAATATATTGTCCGAAGTGGGCTAATTTCTGTACACCCATTCTTGGAATAAAGTTTAATGGCGATTTGACGCCCAGTGTTGAGCAGTTTCAATGATGATATACTGCAATATATGCTTTGGTAGTTATTCAGGATCTTTGTACGTAAGCCTATGCGAGGCTCATATGGGCAGTATCTGTACCATATAGATCCAAAACACATTTCTTTATATTTTCTTTCAATTAACACATTTTCTCGGGTCGGCCATCAGATAATTATAATAAAACAGTCTAGCAAATATGATCTGATAATTTCTGGAGTATTTTTCTATATAACTCGTATAACAAATGACACCCCCGAGGCGGGCCCTCTTTTCACCCCAGGGGCATAAAAAAACTTTTTCCTGTAAGTCTATGTAAAACTTGGGACCTTCAGGGCAGGGCCTCTTTTTACCCAAGGGGCATTATTTGAACAATTTTGGTAGAACACCACAAGGCAATGCAACATACCAAATATCAAAAGCCTAGACCTTGCAGTTTCAGGCAAGAAGATTTGTTTTCCTATACAAATCTATGTAAAACTTTTCCCAAATATTTTAAGTCTTTGTAAACCATGTGACCCCCAGGGCGGGGCCATATTTGATCCTAGGGGAATAATTTGAACCATCTTGGTAGAGGACCACTAGATGATGCTACATATCAAATACAAAAGCCCTTGGATCTGTGATTTTGGACAAGAAGATTTTTAAAGTTTTTCCTTTCGGTTGCCATGGCAATCAGAGTTCTGCATGGATTTCAATTCTTTGGGTAATTTTGAAAGGGGACCACCCAAGGATCATTCCTTTGAAGTACGGTGTAAATCTACCTAGTGATTTTTCAGAAGAAGATTTTTTTAGAAATTGTTGACACACGACGCACGACTGACGATGGACATCGAACGGTCACAAAAGCTCACATTTTTGGTTTAACGCCGTTTTTCAACAATATATCAGTCATGTAACGGCGGGCAGTTAACCTAACCAGTGTTTCTGGATTCTGTACCAGTATAAACCTGTTCTCCATAAGTAGCTGCCAACTTCCCGACATGAATCAGAGGTGGAGGACTAATGATTTCAGACACAATGTCGTTTATCAAATAGTCACGGAGAACTCACGACCCCGCGGTCCGTAGACCAACGCTCTACCTAAGCGGGCGGGCGTAATGCAGAGTAATTTGGATCTATGTCATTATAAGATATTATATGACATGCAGTTTTCTAATCATCCATGCTATTTGTATCTTTTGTGCATTTTCTTCTCTTTTTCTAATTTTTATAGGAAATTTTGCATCATTTTAATCCGTTGATACTTTATAATATACGCCACGTCATTGCTGCTTTATCTTTTAATACTCACAATGTACTATTGCAGCTATATCGGCTATAGCGTTGCGTCCATTATACTGCCATCTATTCTGTTTCCCGCAATTCAACGTAGCGTACTCTGACGTTATATCTGTTGTTTCTGAAGACTGCATATAGCCGAAGCGTTAGAATATTATTCTAACATGGCTCAATTTGATTGCCAGTTAAATAAAGAAGACGTTCAAGCTCTGTATATTCTGCAATAAACAACAGTTGACGCGCGAACCTGTAAGGGAGGAGAGCATTATTGCGTTCGCGTGACGTCTGATTCACTAACCACCCCCTCCCCCCTCCCACACACACACGGATAAATGAAACCGAGCATAATTTTAATCAAAACATTTCAATGAACATGTAAGAATGAAAACAATCAGCCCTCGTGGTTCTTTTCCTGCGCATCTGAACCGTGATAAATTAGACGACACACTACTTTGAGGCCTTGGTTGTTTGTTATGTAAATTATAAATTGTCCGCGTGTTCCACATAATGCACAACGCATCTAGCACCGGCTTAAGCGGAACTCTATAATTCAGAAATATTGAATTGACTTCTTGATCTCAAAGGACCAGAAAATATATATAACAACACTGAGTGCAAGTACTTTTACGGCCGTCACAAGTAGGATATGTTGCTTACAGTTTCATAGTTTCTTAGCATTGACTGTAAAGACTGTTTAGAATGTGTTTGTGCTTGCACGTTAACAAGGTCATTGTGCTACGAAATTATCTCAGTGGAGCTTTAAAATGTTCACTAGATGCATGCAGTAAACTATGTAATTATGATTTATATTAACCATTGGTAAAAGAACTGGCTGATGATAATAAGTTTTGCTTCCTTTATGTAGCAAACGCTTGGTGGATAGGCTTAACTGACGTACTCGTTGAAGGCGAATGGCAATGGATAGATACAAACACCGATGCAAAATACTTGCAATGGGGACCGAACGAACCTGATAACGTAGCAGTTGAAGAGGACTGTGCGGCTATTGCTTTAAGTCAAGGTTTACATGGATTAAATTGGGCAGACACTGTTTGTTCCAACAAACTTCAACCAATATGTGAAGAAAAGTAATTACTTTAGTCAATGTAAAATATTTATAAGACTGTCCAACGTGTTAGCTAGAATGTAGTTTGTGTTTGCTTTGAATGCGTGGAATGCGTTGAATTTGATGTGATCAGTGTTTTCATACTTAATGATATATAGCAGATCCAGGTTTTAACGTATCGAAACAATTCAAAGGGGTTATACGCCTGCGGAATAGTTTAGCAAGGGCGTAGCCCGAGTGAATTATACATACGGCATATAACCGAATCGTATTGTTAAAATATATTAAAACATAGTTCTGCTCTATATAATGTCTTTTATGTAAACATATAGATCAAATAGGAAAGCACTATTTTCGCCTAATATTGTAGATCGACCTGACCAGTAACCGTGTTATAAAATACGGGAAGTATTATATTATTCGATTCGAATCAAATGTGGTAGAACTCTTTTTCGACGCCTGTTTGGTGCCAAACGATATGTCGACATGAAGTCAATACTGCCGTGTTTTAACGAAAATATATATTGCATATACACTGAATCCATGTTCACTTTAGTTTTAGTATAATTATGCTTCTTTCTTTATATACCTCAGATACAAACGTTATTGATGAAATGCTTTAAATATTATTTTGCAGTACAAATCCTGTAAACTGTCTTTATATTTCAACTTTTTTTTGTGCACGTGTTTGTCATCAGATCATCAATTATAACACAGCGGAACCTTTTTGCAGTTATATATATGTAATAATTAAACAGACATTTTCTTTTTTCTTTCAGCGTTTCAACGGAGAATGAAATCATTGGCTGAAAAACAACTTTACACGACTGTTCATTAATAAATAGCTGATAAAATTTATTTTGTATTCCCATTGAGATTGTTGAAAGTAAAAAACACTGAAGTCTTTGTTCTGTAGAATAGTGTTTAGATATAGCTACCCTGCATGTATTAAACTGTTTGCCCTGCACACTTCATAACAATACAATACAATATATTTTATTAGCATTTAACATAATATACAATGTTTATAGCTATAAATGTTACCTAACAATATGCAGTGAGAGCATAGTTAACTTTCCTGAAGAACAAATTGAATGAACAAAAATACAATTATTTTATTGATACTTTTGTTGCAAAATATATAATTTTGCAAGGTGCAATATCGTTCTGAATCTGACAAGGATCAAATGTTACAACTGCATGTATAAATGTTTGCCCTGCACACTTGTTAACAACCTGCATGTATTAAACTGTTTGCCCTGCACATTGTTAACAACCTGCATGTATTAACTGTTTGCCCTGCACACTTCATAACAACCTGCATGTATTAAACTGTTTGCCCTGCACGGTTGTTAACAACCTGCATGTATTCTTACCTTGCAAACTTGTTAACAACCTGTATGTATTAAACTGTTTGCCCTGCACACTTGTTAACAACCTGCATGTATTCTTACCTTGCAAACTTGTTAACAACCTGCATGTATTAAACTGTTTGCCCTGCACGGTTGTTAACAACCTGCATGTATTCTTACCTTGCAAACTTGTTAACAACCTGCATGTATTAAACTGTTTGCCCTGCACGGTTGTTAACAACCTGCATGTATTCTTACCTTGCAAACTTGTTAACAACCTGCATGTATTAAACTGTTTGCCCTGCACGGTTGTTAACAACCTGCATGTATTCTTACCTTGCAAACTTGTTAACAACTCTATGTTAATGTGATGTTAAACTGTTTAGTGTAGTATAATGGTATACTACAATTTGTGTAGTTAACTCTGCCATGATGACATATAAAAGATGGCAACGAAGTTGTCAAGGACAAACTAAGTGTCACAAAACTCAGTAAATGAACACTTCGTAGTTTTCAGGTCATTTATTAGTATTTAGTACTTATAACGCCGAGAGATACATTTGTGCCAGTATCTTGCTGAAAAATAGGTGGTCCTGTGGTCTTGTGGTTACACGTTTGACTATCAATCCAGAGGTCCTGGATTTGGATCGAATCCCGTTCTACACTCTGGAAATTTCTGAGCTACTTTTGAGTATCTTGCGCTATGTAAAGCGCCTTTGCACGTTTTTATCACGAAACTGGCGCTATTTAAATCCGGTTTAATGCATAATGTATATACATGTATATAAAACCCATATTGAATGAGTCGAAGTAAATCACTTACTTCCAAACACAATTAAGATCATATTTGCCACCTCAGACCTTACAATCACCATTTACAGATTGAAATACTTACTCTGAATATATTGTCCGAAGTGGGCTAATTTCTGTACACCCATTCTTGAAATAAAGTTTAATGGCGATTTGACGCCCAGTGTTGAGCAGTTTCAATGATGATATACTGCAATATATGCTTTGGTAGTTATTCTTAAAGTGTATTGTTTTGACAAGAAAGTTTGTGCTATGAATGACGTCCAGTCCGCAGTTGTCTGTTTTCCTCACATTTGGTCTGCAAAGGATGCTTGGGGGTATTTACGAGCAACTCTGTGACCCAGGATAAGATCTCCTACAATAGTAGTACTCCTGGAGGAGGTACTTTTCGGAATTAACTTGGGACCAAAATTTCTTGCTTGAATTTTAGTTTACCAGTCCCTAATACAATAAGAAGTATATGAGGGCTGTTAAAATATAACGAAGGCTTTTGCTGTCAAAAGCCGCAAATCGTGTAAAGAGCAGTATGCAATATATCATTGTAATTCGCAATCTTTCTGTAATTTGGTCATATATTTTTGTGTGTGTAAAATTGTTGCTGATTGGCGAAGCAGTAGAACGCAAAACAATGTTTAAACCAAATGAGTATTTCTGTTTAAAATGCATGTAATGTTGTCATCGACTTACATAGAAAATTAGACAGTTGTTTAGTTGTGTAGAAATTTTGGCGAACAGCAAATGAAATATATAAACTTATGAAGCAGACACCACAACAATGTTCAGTCATCTCTGTCTTGATCTTTAAGTCGTACAAACGATTCGCAGATGACCAAAAATTGCTTAAAGACAGAAAAGGTGGAGTGAGAAAAAAATCTGTGATTTGAAGTTAACGTCAATGTGTGACGTCTTCGATAAAGAGAAAGTACCTTCGATGAGTACCCTATCTGAGATGCTTGGCAACTGTTTACGCCTATTTCAGTTTTCTAACCAAACAACATATTACGACCTTGGTATTGTTCATCAAAATTCATAAAAGAAATTTACAAATATAAATTCATGCAAACTTAATGAGAGTTTCTCGATGAAGGAACAACTTCGTTATCGTCGTTGAAATACAATTACCGTGCGCCGAGTTCGCGTAAGTGACTGTTTTCGAGCATATAGGATCATATTCATTTTGCTTCATTTATGTATATAAAAGCTAGAAACAAAGTCTACACTATTTCTGAACAGCCCTCGTAACTAGCATAACGGTTATGGACATATTTTCAAAAATTGTCTTTTTTTCTCGACCAAGACGCTCAAAGTACCTCAACGATATGTTTCATAATAACTGATAACAATAGACATTAACATATTTTCTGGTTTGAAATATTGAACCTGATTATGATGAGCGTCTTTTTTTCATTAGGGATATTTAAAAAATCAGTCTATAAACCATTAACGACGAAGTTTCAATAGTAATTCTTTACGGCGGTCAAAGCGTTGAAAACTTTCGTTTTAATTAATCTACTGTACTCTAATTTGGTTAGCTCAATTGTGATGAAAGCTTGAAGCTTATCTGAATACACTCCCGAGTCCGCTTCCTGGAAAAACTAGTGCTGGTGTCATATTAGAATTAGCGTATGCTCTTGACTCGTGTGTGGCTCGAACTCATGACTTCCGGGTAAGCAGCAGACACCCTAACCACTAGACCACCCACCCCTTTTTTCATTTGAGATCATTATACCGTTATATTTGTACATTTAGAATATCAGGTTAAAGTTCCATATGGCATACAACTTATGTTAAAAACAGATGAAACAACTGTCTAATAGAAGCACTATTGTCATTGCTGCACATGAACTCGTAAAGTCAGAGACATAGAGGAAAGTAATAAAAAACCAATGGGTTCAATAAAACCTTCCATTATGTTAATCAGTATTGAAACCTTTGTCAAATATTAGTAAATACAATTATCGAAAAGTAAAATTTAGCAAGTTCACAACAAAACATGTGTCAGCAACATAATAAACAAAGGTATTATGAGCAAATAATCAAAACTTGGAAACTTTTATCTATCGGAAACTTAGATTACTTAACCATTACTAATTAAAAGATAGCAGTGTGTTGGAAAGAAACATATCGTCAGTTTAGTGCAAGAAGCCGTTAACTGCGTCTTTATGTTATCTTGTACCTTATCTCTACACAGTTGTCAAAAGAATTTACTTTCATAATCATGATATTCTGGCTGGTATTTTCAATTATTTTGCTAGTAACAGGTGAGTAGGTAAACGTTATTTTGCAATGAAAATATTCAACTTTCTAATTTTAAAATAAACTAGTAAATTCGTCATTACTGACGCTCGAGTTTAAAGACAAAGATATGAGATGATATCCCCGATTTCCCATTGAAGCATTAGCCAGAAATGGAAAATTATAACATTTTAAACAACATGCAGCTGTGTGTTTCTTTTTAAGAAATTAATGACATTTTAACTTGGATTAGACATTTCAAAAGATTACTTTTAATTGATGCATTAAATCCAATCGATACGTCTATGTCCTTTCTGTCAAACTGCAAGGAAACGATTGGCATTAATTAAATCGTCTTATAGTGTTATTGCTTTTGTTCTCTTTCTATACAGATTCCGTCTATTCGAATACCAGTTGTCCAGATGCTTGGTTCATGTTACCTGTTTGCGCACGACCAGTTACTTTCATTTACGGAAGCTGAGGTGAGACATTAACTGATATCATTTAATAATTTCAATACATGTATGTGATCTCAGTTGAAGACACCTGATGATGGAAATACATGTGCATAAGGGTTTCTTGGATGTGCACAGTTCATTTTAGCTAGTTTTTAAAGTGCATTATTCCCTTTTCCCAAGTGGCAAAATTTATAGATAACACGGGGGAAAATGTTTTCACAATTAATTTCACATACATATTATTTTGAGTCCATATAAACATTTTACTTCCGTTTTAATTTCAGCATTTTTGTAAACAGCACTCGTCGCATTTAGTACATATCGACAATGTGCACGAAAACAACTTTCTTCGACAATTCCTCACTCATTTCAAATGTAAGTAATGAAAACTGAATAACTAGTGTCTGTTTTCATCTACAACACATGTAGGGATAAAGCAACGGTAGGTGTCTTTAATTATTTAACGGATGTTTTACCAAACTTGCTCATGTATTGCTTCAAAAAGTCATGACGCCAGGATGTTATGTTGAACACGAACGGTAGTTTCAGCGATTTATTTTAGTAAGTTTTTGCAATGCAAGCCTATTGGAAATATCCAAGTATGCAAGCCTATATTAGGCTATAAGGGATGTACCTGTACAAATTTGGGCCCTAGGTTGTAAGTATCTGCTATCGGTTCAATACTGGACCCATTTACAATGTTTCAGCGACGTGATATGCCAGATCATTAATTCTAAGCTTGTAAGTATCACCATCATTATAACAACTGCTTATATGTATTTATTTAGATTTTAATACATTTCTTGGTCTTTAAGACATTTGATATTCCTGGAAGGGCTACGAATTGGTCACATATTTGCTATTTTGTTTTAGTACTACATTTATTTTACATTTGTTTGAAAACATTATAAAGATATGACAAACATATATTTACATTTTACACCATATACTGAATTTAACAAAATTAGGAAAGTTTAAAAATAAAGTATGCAAATCTCGCACGAGTATTTCAGCTGGGCTCAGTTGTGAATAAGACAGCACATGCCTAGCGATGTAATTATGTTCTGGATGTTATTTTTACATCTTTTGCAAGAACGTTTGACAGTTATTAAACAGGTGCGTGTTTTAGATACTATAAGTTGCTAAATGAATCGCATTGTGTTAAATATAGGAACTGTCTTTGATACTGATTAAATGTTTTTCATATGTTTTCAGGATCTTTGTACGTAAGCCTATGCGAGGCTCATATGGGCAGTATCTGTACCATATAGATCCAAAACACATTTCTTTATATTTTCTTTCAATTAACACATTTTCTCGGGATTAAACTGTAAATTAGTGTTTATTTTATTTGATTTTGTTGGGTTTAAAATCGCACCGGCAAAATTATGGCGACTTTCCAGCTTTGATAGTGGAAGAAGACCCCAGGTGCCTCTCCGTGCATTATTTCGTCACGAGGGGGCACCTATGTAGAAGCACCGACGTAAGCAAGCTGGATGACTTCCTCACATGAAGAATTCAACACCACGTGTGAGGCTCGAACCCAATTCGATGAGGGGCAAGTGATTTGAAATCAGCGGCCTTAACCACTCGGCCACGGAGGCCCCTGAAAAAGAGTACCTTGGGTTGCTTAAGGAAGGGGTAAAACATATTCATTCCCGATTCTGAATCAGCTAGGGGACCAACAGCCAATATATCCAAAGCTGAATACAAGGAAGATACATCAATCAAAGGTAAGACTCAAGTATTCCAAGAAAGGCTGCAAACGGTCCCATAGTGTATTTGTTGCGGGACCCAGAAAGTTTCCCACATGGGTATTAGATCTGGGACCCAGAAGGATCCCATTTTGTATAAACATACTGGTATCCAATGTAGGCCCCGTGCGGAAGGCCATGTTTCCTATATAGGTTTGCGTGCTGGGATATATGAAATGACTATTTTGAAATATACATGTAGATGTCTTATGACTGACATTTGTAGCTTTAACAAGAAACTGTCAGATTACAAAAGATGAAAGGTGAGGGTAGATTTCCCGGAAGCACTAAGCACCCTTAACACAGCTAAAGAGCCACGCATTTGCAAAGCAGGTCCACGACAAAAACTTGTAACGGAAAAATATAAAAGACGGGTTGCTTCAAAAATCCAACAAATACATTTCAACTTTATGCAAAGTACAGAAAAAGGAGTAGGGGTATATATAAATGTGGGGGGGGGGGGGGGGGGGGGAGGGCGGAGGGGGAAAGCGGAACAAGGATTAACATGCAAAAGGGGATGCTACGTTCCTTAAACACGTAAACCACAGCAGCGCAGACACATACGTACAAAAGACACGCACGCACGCACGCACGCACGTACACACACACGCACACGCACACACACACACACACACACACACACACACACACATTACGATCGTACGTAGATAAACAAATAGACAAGTAAGATAATAGGGTTATTATAACAGTAGTACGATCTTGGATGCTGTATTCCGCTGGAGTGGATTTTGCCAGATCGGATCTCACGAGGCGAGCACGCGTCGAGTGTGATCCATCCTTGCAAAATCCAAGAGAGCCGAATACAAAATCCCAGATCTAACTACTGTTGTAATGCCCCTTTTATTATATACCTTCATCTTTTTGTTTGTTTATTTGTAATCGAACGAAATCTTAGTTTTTTTTATGTTAAAATGAAATGAGTGATGTTATTTTTTGTGTGCGCTATTTATGTAACTGTTTAAAGTTATGCATATTGATGAAAATAGTCCGGCAACATATAAAACGGAAGGTACTATAAAGAATTTTGGCAGGTACAGTACGGGAGTTTTCCAGCATGTTCGTATTTCTTTGATAATTGACAGCATTCATATAGGTATATAATAAAAACGATACTGTGAGGCACCGCCCAAAACTCACAGACGACAAGTAACACACCCACACACATACGGAGGAGAAAACAGTAATGTGTGAAATGTAAATTTGCTGTGAGTTTTTTCTTATTTCATACTTTTAGCCGATTTCTGGTGGATAGGTCTGACAGACACAGTCATCGAAGGTGAATGGCAATGGATAGATACAAACAGCGATGCAGAATACCTAGAATGGGGAGCAAATGAACCTAATAACACTAACGTTGAAGAGGATTGTGCAATAATAATTCGTCAAGAACAGTTTAAATGGGCTGACGTGGTGTGTTCCCGTACCTTTCAACCGATCTGTGAAGAAAAGTAAATATCAATTACTTGATTTTTCGTACCTATCTCAAACATTTATGATTTTTTTTTATTATTTTGTTTTCATGATTGAAAAAGGCCCGTGATTCTGTGGCAAGACGTTTGCTGGTAGTTGCGGAAGATTTGTGTTTTCCGATATGAATTAACGGGATATCTATATGGCTTTCCGTAGTAGTTCGGTCTTCTGATTACGAAGTCGCCAAACTATCCTACTAAATCTATCTAGGTTTCGTGACCTAACACTCTGTAGGAGTCGTTAGCTCACATTTTATATACCATATCTACTGTTAGAGTCACGTATTCCATTTAAGATTTTAAAATATTTAAACATCAGACAACTTCGATTATACCATGTACCATGTATAATTGCAAAAATTAAATTTTCAAGTTCCAGAGTTATAAACGAAGCAAATATTTCTGCGACGTTTTATAGTCGCCACACGGCACTTCTGTTGCAGAGGTTAATCAAATCTATTAGAAATGTTATTAAAAACATAGAACGCAATCACGCAAATAAATAGCAGACAATCTGTTCGTGGGAGATGATGAAAAGTGCAACATGCCCCATGCCACTGAGCACAGCCGTCAGCAGAACTCTTTTATGGATCTCAGTGACCTTTATATACATTCGTGTCCTTAAAAATGATTAAGAAAACCAAATTCTACCACACGCCCGACACCTCAACTGAGACTATAAAATGACGTTTTACTTTAACTGTGGTGTTCAGTTTTAACATATTTTATTGCTCATTCTTATATGAGTTACAATGCTTAAATCAGCACAACGGTATTATGTTGACGTCACGTCGACGTGATATTTAGCGCAGTGAAAACAATCATCTTGAAATAGCGCTTTCAAATTTAATCAAATATTTTACTATGTTCAATACAAAATGTCACATTGCACAACTGTCTATTAATTTACACACATACTGAGTTGATTAAGCGATTTGCAGAATAATTCGCCATTATTTTCGCCCAAATTGAATTCTTCCGCAAGACAATTACCATTTCCGGTCCTGGCGTGTATTAACAAAGAAGCGTGACGACCTACCAATTGGCGCTATCATATTTGATATAAAAGTTACAATATAGGAATATTAGAATCGAAATAATTTATAGCAAAAAAGTGTTTGAACACTATTCATACACTCGGGCGGTTTTACGTCGTTCAAAATAATTTCACTCGGGCTGCGCCCTCGTAAATCTTTTACGCTCTTCGTGCATTAATAATGTTAAAACACTGTTTTGCTATAAATTATTTCCTAATTCAATATTAACAACAATATATAACAATTGCTTTTAAAAAAATGAATTTAAGCAAAGGGATCTGGCCACAAAGTATTAACTGATGACGGCCCTCCTCTCTATAGTGTTGCTGTTTTTAAAATATAATGTACACCTTGTTACGGAGTGAATGGACGAAATTAACTTTTTCACCAGTATATAGGTCTACTTTCAATCCAAGAGCTATAAATGTATTTTTTTTTTTTATTAAATGTTTTTGAATTTTCTCTTTCAGTGTGTCCATGGATAATGAAATCGTTGGCTAACTTTGAATAAATGTAGTTACAAGAAGGCTTTGTTGATGCGTTTGTTTATTGCATGAATTTCAACAGATAATTATAACAGAAATAAGATTGGATACGCCTAATACAGAACTCAGCATAATCCTGGTTTGATGCATGTTTTTTTAATTTTTGATATTTAACTTTCTTTTATCTCTGCAAACCTTCAAACAACACGCCGATAGACGTCAATTTGTGATGAATTGGGATTTCATATACTCTCTTCGTATATTGTTCGAATCGTTCAACAAGTTGTTTATTTGTCATTATATTTTCAAAAAAATGTCCATATAAGTGGTATAAATTGTTGATACATGTATAGATTTTCGACGTTTTAATCGATATTGTTGTTAATGTGAATAAAAATATTCGGTTAATATTGTCTAATGAAAAACCCAAACGACAGCACTTAAAGAAAAATTGATGTGATGATAGAAATTGTATTTTCAAAGCGATGAGGCAATCAAACTATATTTCTCGTTATAGTACAGTACGATGAATTAACCTTTGCTTCGCATATGCTACTGATCATGTTATTTTCGAACATCGCTTTGAATGTTTTTTTTTCTATGTAATATCTATTTTCATTTTTGTTTTCTATGTATCAATAAATAATTGTTCCGCTGTAATACACTGCCTACAATTAAGAATTATAGAATTATAGACGCACAATATAGTTAGCGGTTTTTATATCACAAACAGAAGAAAACAAAATAAACAAATACAAACACAAAAACAACATCCCCCACACACAAAACAACAACAACAAAGATCAACAACAACCAAAAAGTAAAACAAGTTATAAACAGTTATTGTATGATGATCCTAAATGTATCAATATCGGCTTGTTTAGGTCAATATTATCACACTGTTAGTGTTCTATTTCATTTCATAACGTGCAGTATGGTTAAACTAATATGTAAGATTGTTTCTCAGAACAAAATGTTTAGTTACATTGTACAAAACAGGTAATAGGATAGTGGCGGAAAGAAAAAATCCTTAATGTTTCCCAGTTAAAGTGACATTTTCATGTTTAATGTCAGCCAGTTCCTCTTCTTATTTCATTGTGAACCTATACTTGACATTTTGGTAGAATTTTCAAGGTTTTTAAAAGTGTAAAGAAGCCTTTTTACACGTGTTTATACACACATTTTAACTGTCAGTTTTGGGGATATTCCATAGTAATGACGTGCTAGACAAAACAATCTCTCTCAGTATATGTGCTTTATTTCTTTTGATAGGCATCTGGGGTTTGAAAATTAGAACACAATTTAACATTTAACATTGCAATCAACTGGGATTTAAATACGCACACATTATGCTGTTTAGTTCGGACATCGAAAATTGATTTACAGAATTTATCAATTAATTTCGTTGAGACAGATGTGTAAAAGAAAGAATAATATGAATACATTTCTACAGTTGATTAATGTAACTTTATATAAATCCCACTGTATCAATATAGTTATAGTTCTTCTTACAAGAACTGGTTTACTGGAGATTTGTAACAGATTCATTTTCAGTAAAGTGATGATATTTGTATGACAACACTGACAGTAGCAACAAAAACAAGGTCAACTATGAATAACAACTGTTTTACTATGTAATCTCTAATTATATTGCCCTTCCCCTTTGTTCAATTGACGTTCTTGGCCACTAATACTTTTTCCTGGTTGATAAATATAGTAAGACAAGCCTATAAACACTACATTCAAAAGAAAAGTATGGTTGTATGACAAAGATAAGTATGACCAATACAATACATTACAATACTGCACAATATACTAACAGGGAACACTGACCTTAACAAGGCCACTTAACTAGTTTCACTCTGAGCCCTCGAAACGATATTCCTTGGCTAAATAACATAAGAAAGGCTATTAGGAAGCGCAAGAAGTTACATAAAACTGCAAAGCGACTAAACACTGAACAAGCGTGGACACACTTTAAAACAATACTCAACGGGATTTCAAAACAAATACGAATAGCAAAACAAAACTACCAAAATAAACTCATTGAACAAGTAAACTCAAACACAATAACAGCGAAACTCTGGTTCAAAACTGCTAAAAAACTAACAAACAAAACAACAGCTCAAACAATTATAACACTACAAGACCAAAATACTCCAGCATCTACAGACCAAGAAAAGACAGAACTTCTTAATCGCTTCTTTTGCTCACAATCCACCATAGATGACACTAACGAAACTTTACCACCAAGCCCATCCTTTACTTCAGCTTCCCTATCAAATAGTCTTATAACACCAACAGACATCTCTGACGCTATATATCCCTCATAGATCCTTCTAAAGCATGTGGCCCTGATCTCATCAGCCCTAAACTTCTTCGATAAGGTAAAGCAGAACTTTCTAAACCTCTTTCACAGTTCTTCAACAAGTTATTGACTTATGCCTTCTTCCTTTCGTCCTGGAAACTAGCAAATGCTACTCCAATTTAAAAAAAAAACAAAAGATCCCTCTAAACCTTCGAACTATCGACCAATCTCCCTTCTTAGCTGCATAGGCAAACTTATGGAACGGTGTATTCACAAATATCTTTAAAACCATCTCACTCAAAACAATCTCCTTACTTCTCTTCAATCAGGCTTTATCAAAGGTGACTCTACAGTTGGTCTATCTTCATAACGACATCTGCAATGCTGTCGATAATGGCAAAGAAATTCGAACCGTGTTTTGTGACGTTTCGAAGGCATTCGACATTGTGTGGCATGGCGAATTTCTTCATATGCTATCCTCTCTAGGTATTAAGGGCTTACTTCTGAACTGGCTACCCTAATAACTTTCCTCGTGTAAGCAGCGAGTTGTGTACGCAAATGTATCTTCCTCTTGGTCGACCATTAACGCAGGTGTCCCGCAAGGATATATTCTAGGACCTTTGTTATTCCTAACTTAAATTAACGACATTTTTTCAAACATCGGTTCTTAAATTCGTCTTTTTGCAGATGATACCAGTCTTTATACAATGTATCATCGTAGGTGATCCAGCTTTAGCTAGTACCACTCTAAGCACTGATCTTGAAACCATCCACTCTTGGTTTAAAGCATGGCTTGTTACATTCAACCCATCAAAAACAGAATCCACGGTCTTTTCAAGAAAACTCTCCAAACCGAATCATCCCCAAATATGTATGAACAGTATACCAATCACTGAAGTGACTGAACACAAACATCTTGGTCTCACCTACTCCTCGGATCTAAAATGGTCCTCACATATATCTATCACTTTGAAAAAAGTTTGGCAACGAATTGGAATAATTAGATCTCTTAAATTTCTTTTAAATCGACATAGTCCCGAACGAATGTACTTTTCATTTATTCGCCAAATCTTGGAATATTCTGATGTTGTTTGGGACAACTGTACAGAAGCTATAAAGAATGAGATCGAGGCCATCCAGAATGAGGCTGCTCGTATAGTCACCGGTGCCACAAAACTCTGTAACATCCAGAGACTCTTACTCGATCTCGGTTGGGAACCTCTGACGGAACGACGAAAAAACATCGCCTTGTTTTGTTCTATAAAATGGTCAATGGCTTATCACCCGCCTACCTGTCTTCACTAATTCCTGAAAACCAGCACAGTATCAATACTAGATATAACCAAAGAAACATCAGTAATATCTTTTGCCAATCATATTCATACAGCTCTTCCTTTCTTCCAAACACAATACACGACTGGAACTTACTTCCTCATCATATCAAATCATCTCCTTCAATCAATGCTTTCAAATCAATCTGAATAAAAACATACCAAAATCAAATCCATTATTTAAAGTCGGATCCAGAAAAGGCAATATTCTTCATGCTTGGCTACGTTTGGTTGTAGCTCCCTTAACTATGACCTCAACCGCCGAGGACTCACAAACACTGCTAGATGTGATTGTGGTGCGTTAGAAACTGTCGACCATTATTTATTACATTGTCGAAAATACCAAAATCTTCGAACTGACATATTTTCTAATTTCCAATGCCCTCTAACTCTTAACAATCTACTGTATGGTGATGGACATCTATCCTATCAACAGAATATTTACCTATTCCCTAACGTACAACGATTTATCATCTCATCAAATAGATTCAATGCATAAGCTGCGACAATCAACATTTCCCCTCTCCCACCCCCAAACGACGATGAGAGACAATAGCATAAACATGCTCGTTAATTTTTTTCACTTGTCATTCCAAAAAAGAACAACATTGTATTATATTTTTACATTCAGATTCCGATTCATACAACACGACACACATACTTACACAGCCTAGTTATTATTCTTCATTTAACCTCTGTTTTTCTTATGGAGCGGAATTCATATAAGTTTTAAGTAGCTTGTTTTCCAATCCATTCGATTAATATTTTCTTTGTTTGTTTGTACTATTTTGATTGATGTATGTTTTTATCAAACTTTGTTAATTTAAATGTACTACCCGTTTTTGTAAATATAATTGTGGAAATAAATACAGACCCAAACCCCCAAGTTGGATCTTCAGGTTAGCATAGTGCGATTTTCTTTTAATAATTGATATCAGAAGCAAGCAGTTCATGAATTGCTCAAAGTAAAATGGGCAGAAAGAATGCTTGAGTTATTCTGAGTTTCGAGGGATTCATGAACTATAATAACACCATGGCCTAAGAGTTACATGCATTGATCAAGTGAGCAATCGCACCATCAAGCAAGCTGTGTTCACTGTATTAAAAAAACACTTTTAAAGGTCCAATGGTATGGACAAGATGTGGTTTTCTTGAGGTAAAGACCGAGACTCTGCTTGGGTCTTGCAATATTTCAGAACAAACAGATTTAAATATTATTTGCAAAGCCTTGCGGACTGGCATTGCTCATGGAAGCCATGTTTTACTAATCTATTGTTATTGCTGCAAGTTATACTAACATGCACTTACCCAGTATGTACAACCGTAGGTACCAAATCAATTAGAGATGGCTTCGAGTCCTACCCTAGTTGTCATGTCAGGAAGCCATCCAGCTTTCTTGCAGAAGAAGGGTTCTATGAGTATTGGCTGTCTTGAATGGCACCTGCGGTCTTTCATCTCCAGTAGAAGCTTGAAAGTCTCTACCTGACCTAAAACTTGTATTGTCAAAATGAGATGATTGTAGAACATCAGCAAATTTGCAAAATTTTCGTTTTGCTAAAGACCAACTTTTTACGAAATCCTTTTTGGAGTTAAACATTTCACTTTGACCCATCTTACCCTATGCAATAAACACGCTTGAAGTATTCCTGTAAACGACAGTGTATGAGTTAAATATTTTGTCATTATTGCAGAAAAGCTGTAAAAAAAATGGAATAAAAAGACAAAAATGTAGGCTTGGTTTAATTGAGCACGTTTGTGGACGGTTGCAGAAATGCATGATATACCCTTTAGTCCCAGGTTGAGCAGAACTCAGTATCTGCACATGTTACAGGTACTTAAATGCAATATAGAATATACATCCGCAGGTGTGTTCATAGAATACATGGAACCTTCAATGATACACTAAAGTGCAATTCAGTAAAAAGAAGCGTACAGTCACCAGTTAAAATAATAGACTAGCTCTAAACGAGAAAACAATGGATAGAACTAAAGAAAAAAAAGTAAAAAAAAAAAACAGGCACCATATCCAAAGGACAACTGAAAAATAACTAACATCAAAATATTCAAGCTGCAAACCTAAACAGTACAACGTAAACAACATACATGTCGTTCCAAGACATGAAGTACTGACTTGGATATCTTCTTGCAGTCAATACAAATTATCAATTCTTCGAACAAAATTTCAATTTTTCTAAAGAGAACGACTTGTGCATTTTTAATTACAGTATTTATAAAACACTGTGTTTTTAATGATTACCATTCAAAACCGGTTACTGAAGGAGCTCCGATCCTGTTGTAAGGGCCTGTTTTAACTAATGTCTTGTTGGTATATTAATATACTTGTTGCGATTTAATCTCCTTTTGGGTCATTTCAGTTTTGCACATAGAAGAAGAAGGTCGTTTGCAAATAAATGCCAGGGTTGTTTTTGCTTCTAATCGAAGGAATCCTCGACTGTTTATACTTGCTGATGTTTAATATATCATGATAGATGGACGTAATTAATCTATGCGCATTTAGATATTGTGATGGAATACTTATATAGTATTTTTAGATTTTTGTTAATTGAATTATCAGTTATGCAGTTTATTTATAAATCAGGGAGGTAGGCTGATATAAATTTGCTTACTTTTGATATAGTTTGTATTTATTGTACGGATATATCTGTGTAATTACCGAATGACTTAATCGTTAAATTGATTAATAGCTTTTCTGTTATACTTTTCAGTTATCATAATGACTATTTGTTTTGTGACCTGCTACAATTTAATCCTGGAGTATTGAGGTGCTTATTTGTGTATTACTGGAAGGTATACTTTTAAACGAGAGGTAAAAGAGCAAGACGATATTCGAAGGTAATATGAATTATTAAATTGGTAATATGTCTTGCAAATTTCTGCAGGTAATTATGTGGTTTCCCAGCGAGTTTTGATAACAAATGCAGGGTTAAAAATAGACGTGTGTAAACATCCATGATAGCAGTGTAGCAGACGATTTCTGTATACAAAGCGGCGAGTTGTTGATGTAGTCTGTTACACTATATACATAATATGTAGTATAAATACGTGGAAGTAGCTATTACTCATGATACCTGCTTACAAACAGAGGGTTTAAGCAACTTTATCGACTTTATCTCTCTAAAAAGCATTTTTCTTATAAAATGAAGTAACTTCCATTTCACATATATTTAACAAGTCGGCAAAGTTAAATTTTCATGAGCACGGATCATGTAATTAAGTGCGCATGTGGGAGTTAACTAAGTAGGTTCACTTTTCAATATACCACCGTTCTTGCAGTATGTTTGTTTTCAGTCCTGTTGGCTTATGTATATGCTTTGTAAATGTAGAATAAGATTGCTAATAAAACAATCGAATGTTTGAATAAATATAAAGCAAGTTGTCATTTGTAGATGGATGATTGTTTTCAGTTCATAATCTGTTAGTAGCCCAATTTGTAATGTCTGATTGTATCAGCCCGTATTGGCTTAGAAAAAAGGGTGCCATCATTATCTATTGTAGTGGATGGTAACTGGATTTTGAATTTATGATTACTGATTAATGATGAACTGTTTTTAGCCCATTTGGCTATGTTCGATCGTTTCTAATAAATGAAAAAGAAAGTTAAAAGTTGCTATTATATTCATTGTGTTGGATGATAACTTGATGATTTGAATTAAGATTAATGTATACTGACTGTGTTTCGCCCATTTGGCTATGTTCGATCATTTAAAAAAAAAAAAATGGTTGCCGATTATATCCATTGTGTTGGATGGTAACCTGATTTTGAATTTATGATTAATGTATATTGATGAACTGTGTTTAGCCCATCTGGCTTTGTTCGATCATTTCAATAAATAAATAAATAAATAAATAAATAATAGGTTGCCAATTATATCCATTGTGTTGGATGGTAACCAGATTTTGAATTTATTATTGTTGTACATTGATGAACTGTGTTTAGCCCATTTGGCTATGTTCGATCATTAAAAAAAAAAAAAAAAAAAAAAAAAAAAAAACAGGTTGCCCACTATATCCTATTGTGTTGGATGGTAACTAGATTTTGAATTTATTATTATTGTACATTGATGAACTGTGTCAGCCCATTTGGCTATGTTCGATCTTTAAAAAAAAAAAAAAAATAGGTTGCCGATTATATCCATTGTGTTGGATGGTAACCAGAAGATTTTGAATTTAAAATTATTGTATATTGATGAACTGTGTTTCGCCCATTTTGGCTATGTTTAATCGTTTCAAAAACAAAATAATAGGTTGCCGATTATATTCATTGTGTTGGATGGTAACCGGAATTTGAATTTATAATTAATGTATATTATTGGTGAATTGTGTTTAGCCAATTTGGCTATGTTCGATCATTAAAAAAAAAATTTAAAAAAATAGGTTGCCCATTATATCCATTGTGTTGGATGGTAACTAGATTTTGAATTTATGATTATTGTACATTGATGAACTGTGTTTAACCCATTTGGCTATGTTCGATCATTTAAAAATTTTTTTTTAATAGGTTACCTATTATATCCATTGTGCTGGGTAGTAACCGGATTTTGAATTTATGATTAATGTATATTGATGAGCTAAGTTTCGCCCATTTGGCTATGTTCGATCATTTCAAAAAAAAATAAAAAATGTAGGATGCCGATTATATCATTGTGTTAGATGGTAACCGGATTCTGAAGTTAAGATTTATGTATATTGATGAACTGTGTTTCGCCCATTTTGGCTATGTTTGATTACTAAAAAAAAATTAGGTTGCTGAATATATCCATTGTGTTGGATGGTTACCGGATTTTGAATTTATGATTAATGTATATTGATGAACTGTGTTTCGCCCATTTTGGCTATGTTTGATCATTAAAAAAGAAAAGAAAAAATAGGTTGCTGAATATATCCATTGTGTTGTAACCGGATTTTGAATTTATGATGAATGTATATTGATGAACTGTGTTTCGCCCATTTGGCTATGTTTGTTCATTTAAAAAATAAAATAAAATAAAATAAAATAGGATGCCGATTTCATCCATTATGTTGGATAGTTTCCAGATTTTGAATTTATAATTAATTTATATTGATGAACTGTGTTTGCCCATTTGGCTGTGTTCTATCATAAAACAGAGTTGCTCATTATATTCATTGTGTTGGATGATAATTAGATTTTGCATTCATGTTTAATGGATATTGATGAACTTATTTTAGCCCATTTGTTAAATGATTGACCATTTCAGCCTTATTGATTGATTGCCCACTATAGATATTGTGTATGCTGGTGACATAATTTCGAATTGATGTGCTGCCAAATTGCAAGTTTGTCATATTTTCCTGTGTATCACAAAGTTTGTTCCGGGCTAGTGACAAATTAATATATATAAATATACTTTATGTCAGGTTGTCATGTTAATAATTTAATATTTCTAGATAATGTCACGATCAACACGTCAAAAACCCAAGGAGTTCCGCAACACAGTCCAATTGATACAGCCACACCGCAACGTCTCAGGTGAGTTGGCCCTGATGTAGAGTATTTATAACGACTTGGGAGACCACGTTAACATTACGATGGTTAATGGCGAATTCATAGAGTAAACAATATTGTTACGCTCAGATCACATTAATAAGAGACAAGGTCAGATATTTCTTATTACGGAAGCAGACTGATATCTAAAATTTCAGTCAAGGTGTACACGCACATTACTGTATGCATTATAAATAATCATCTCTTGGACCTCGTGGAAACTTTAGATAGCAAAAACCGGCACCTGCAAGAGGGTCACTTAGACCTTCATTCCCTCACCAAAACCCCTATTAACTTAGCAGTATTACAAGTCTATCTTTCTTTATATCCAAATACATAAGTATCAGATGAATTTTTAAAAGGTTCTAACAAAGGTTTTTTGATTATACAACCAGCGCCCTAGAGTCCAAACTTCTTGTCAAACTTTAATTTCCGTTAATTTCCGCAAAACCCTGCTGTAGCTAATGAGAAAGTGATGTAGGAAGAGCAGTTAAGCAGAATAGCTGTTCCTTTTAAAGAAATGCCTAGGCAGGGTGAAGGAGCTATTGTTTCATTAGTGCATTATTGCAAAATGGCCAAAGTGGACATTAAATCTGCCTTTCGCCCTTTCGCCTTTTGATGGCTCATAATTATGATTTTGAAATTATTAGGCTTCAAATTAGGAGGGGACTATTTTACGGACAAGGTGTTACATACGAGTGTGCAATCTCTTGCTGCCATTGGAAAAAAGTTTGCTAATTTATTTCAAAATCTTGTCCGGTACAAGAGGAAATCCGAAAGGAAAAATATGGCCAATTTGTCCTGTTTTTATATATATATGCAAATATCTTACCATACCCTTAAAAGCCGAAAAAAAAAAAAAAAAAAAAAAAAAAAAAAAAAAAAAACGTATATCAGATTCCAATAATGATGGTTTTAGGGCTAGAATTGCTGCAGTTTCAAAAACTCAGAACAGGAAATAATATCGTTACTAAGTAAGAAGAGCTTCGCGAGCTGCAGGCCTTTTAGTTGATCTTTAAATTTCTGTGGCAGAGCCATTTCCTTTCTAGACTATTTAGTAGTGTTTTCTATGATATTATGTGCAGTTTGTTAAAGTTTATATCATTTTAAAGTGACCAGTTCAATAACAGGTGATTTGAGTGTCTGGTTATCATTTCTTGGCATCTTTTAATGGTTACTGCAGCTTCCACAACTTACACTGATTGGTTAGTTCAGTCCTAAACTTCTTTACGGTTAGCGCTGGCGTACATGAACTAGGTCAGCTGTTTTTCGAAGTAGATAGATATTCTACATTTGGCCTTCTAGGTGGTATAGACGTTCTTATATGCAATAGCATAACCCTTTTAGAGTTAGTGCCGATCATGTCAGCTTCCCTTGCATGGACAGACGATTTCCACCTTACTGCACTATTAACCCATCTTTTAATCAAGAATGTAGTTCGTCATGCAAAACGTCTGTATATTTCGGACATTTCTTTTATTGTAAAATTAATAATCTTGAACATCTTACTCACAGATTTATGATACGTTAAATGCTTATCATTTTTGATAGGTTGCACCGGACAATTGATATCAGGCAACCTGTAACGCTTGATTTACTTCGTAAACTTATACAGGTAACAAATACTGTTTGCTCTTTTATATTTGAGGCATTATTCTTTTCAGCAGTATTTTCCCTGACCATTTTGATTTTTAAGGATATGTGAGCTTGTACACACGAACTCAAATTTACTCATCGGATATAAGTGATAAAGGTCACGCATTACGTGAGGGAGACGTTACGATTGTAAGTAATGGTGAACTATGCATAATTCTTCTTTCATCGAAAACCAATCAGAGAAAGGTGAAGGAGTAGCTATTCATTGACTACCGACCATTGTTCTACTTGACCCTTAGATTAATAGAGAGATAAATGGTTGTTCGACCATCTAGTGATTCAATCTATTTATTTGTGCGTTTAAACGGTGTACCCGTCATACCTATCAGTTTAGTGTGTTCTAAAGAAATCTTTGACTGCGATTGGAGTTAATCCCCTTCCGTATAAACCACATTCATTTAGTGTAGGTGCTGCAATAGCAGCTTAACTGCTGACGATATTTCAGGAATGGGGCGTTGCGCCCCGGATTCAAGTGCATTTAAATCTTACATTAGAATCCCCTCACGTCAGCTGTTGTCACTCAGATCTTAAGCTTATAAGCAGTTCATTCATTGAACCTGCCATCTATTTGCCTCTTTTTTGTTGACAATTGTTTTAAGCTTTTCAGTGCGTCCTACCCATATTTGGATAGTGGGATGTTCAATTATAACGTCGGTATTTCATTTCGACAAGTAATCAGCTGAGGGTTCTCAACTTGTAATGCAGCGTCATGATGCGACCATACTGTGGCAGAGTCAGAGTGGTATGGAATGGCGGCAAGTTAAACAATTAATCTTACACGTGTTTCCTTTTGAAGACAATCAAGGTGTCATTGTTATTCACTGTGTAATTCACTCATTTTTCACTAGAGAGTGCTAGAATACTCGTTAATAATTTCGCTGCTCATTTGTTTTTAAACAGCATTGATGGATACATTCGTTATCCAGAAATCGTCGAATCCGTGACGGGTCTCTTCAACAGGGATGGGTGCAGTTGTCATATTTTGGAAATATTTTGTTTTTTATTCACTCTGCAACACAAGCTTCAGCCCTTTCTGGCAGTAAATTTTTAAGGCACAGCTTCTCAGGCAGGGTTTGGTTCGCTAAACTTGTGGCGGTTGTCAAGAGTTTTCCACGTTGTTCCAAATTCTTGACATGTGGCGGTTAGGTCAGCCTCCACCAGTATATCTTAACGTTGTGTAATAAGAAGTTTGTTTGTTTCAAGTATACTGTATAAGGACTCTGTTCCCAGGCCTCGACATCTGCATTTTAACCATATACTTTATATCATATGTATTTGTATATTGACATTTATGTGAAGCTGTGACCAATTTCTGCCAAACATTAATCAAACGAAATTAGTTATTAATTGCTATAGTAAAACTGTTAATAGTAAAAGTAATGTATTCATACAACTGTCTTGAGTTGTTCTTTTATAGTATTATTATTTTCTGTGCCAAGCTATCTTCAGTAATGTGTTTTTAATGATTACCATTCAAAACCGGTTACTGAAGGAGCTCCGATCCTGTTGTAAGGGCCTGTTTTAACTAATGTCTTGTTGGTATATTAATATACTTGTTGCGATTTAATCTCCTTCTGGGTCATTTCAGTTTTGCACATGGAAGAAGAAGGTCGTTTGCAAATAAATGCCAGGGTTGTTTTTGCTTCTAATCGAAGGAATCCTCGATTGTTTATACTTGCTGATGTTTAATATCCCGCCCACCACGCCCCTTATTTTGTTTGTTACATGTTTTCCGTGTTCTCCTTTCTCTTTATATTTTCAGGTACATCTTATGTGTTCAAGTCCAGCCTACCCCTTCCTTGCCTTCAGTCGTTACAGCTTCACATGGAATATTGGCAGTGTCATGTCACATGTTGATTTATGGACACTACAGTGTTTGTTTCCAGAACTGTGAAATGTGTATGTGGCATATATAAACGTTTAAAGTAGTCACTTATTCTGTATGTCTGTTTTTATATACCTGATCTCCGTTGAATTCTGATCCCAGGTTCGGCGGTTAGGTCAGCCTCCACCAGTATATCTTAACGTTGTGTAATAAGAAGTTTGTTTCAAGTATACTGTATAAGGACTGTTCCCAGGGCCTCGACATCTGCATTTTAACCATATACTTTATATCATATGTATTTGTATATTGACATTTATGTGAAGCTGTGACCAATTTCTGCCAAACATTAATCAAACGAAATTAGTTATTAATTGCTATAGTAAAACTGTTAATAGTAAAAGTAATGTATTCATACAACGAACGGTCTTGAGTTGTTCTTTTATAGTATTATTATTTTCTGTGCCAAGCTATCTTCAGTAATTGTATGTACAAATAGACTCAGATAACGTTCCAGTAGAAAACGAGTCACGTTCAAAAAAAGTTCACTGCAAAGTCCGTATAACGAACCCTTTTATAAATTTGTCAGTTCATTAGATTTACACAAATTTCGATTTTACAACGACAAAAAAAGAAGAAATAGATAAATAAACTCAGTTGGACTCCGGCTACAAACGGTAAGTGGCAGAAACACCACTCTACTGTTTTACCATTTTCATAAGTCTGAACTGCGTACATTCATTCCGTAAACATACAGTTTTCCTTCTGTGTGGTAGGGTCGTAGGAAATAGCTATGGTACTTTGCAGTACCTTGTACCCTGTATTATGTAGAACAACTTATCTTATTTAGTTTAGACGAGAGAGAGAGAGAGCGAGTGGGGGGTGGGGGGGGGGGGGGGGGAGAGAGAGAGAGAGACTCAATTGGATTGGGTAAGGGTATTCAAATTTGTTGTTATCGTTTTTGAAATCATCGTAATGTTTAAATTTCATGCATGAATTCTACATCCGCATTTTGACAGGTTTTTGATAGATGCGTCTACCCATACATTGCGAATGTGTCAGATTTTTATCAAATAATCATTAATATATCTTTCTCACACGAAAGTAAACATTTTATGGAAAACGTATACAACATCACTTTTTTATGCAAATGAAAGTTCAAACTGCGTAAATTGCTTTGGTATTTCGGTATCCTGATCTGGATTTAGATTGATAGATTGAATTGCACATCGAAACTGACGTTAAATGCTTCTTTTTTTTTTTACTTGAGACCACGGATGACTCAGGTATTTTTGTTCTCCATTTCCATACCAATGTTTTACTTGGGGCCTCTATGGCCGAGTGGTTAAGGTCGCTAACTTTGAATCACTAGAATCTCCATGATGTGGGTTCGAGCCTCACTCGGAGCGTTGAATTCTTCATATGGAGAAACCATCCAGCTGGCTTACGAAAGGTCGTCGGCATCTACCCGGGTGTCAACCCGTGGTAAAATAATGCAAGAAGGAGCACCTGGGGAAAAAATCTAAATGAAATATTGTCAGTAGGACCAGCTTTTATTTTATTCAAACTGATGAAATACTTTGTTTTATCAGTGAGATATCATCCATATCACTCACTGCATATCACTCACTGTAAATGATAAAGCTTTGCCGATCTGCTTGTACATTGTGTATAAATTTTAAATCATTTGCTTAAAATAGGATGAAAATTGTAGTCGCGCTTTGTTCTTTATAGTATATTTCTCGATTCAAATTATTTTACTTAACGAGAATTTCAAAACGTTATGTAGCAAGAAATGAAATAAAATAGAACTTTGTCGTGTGCGCCTTTCTAACGTCACAACATGTCTGATGTCATGTTCGTTTACGCGCGCCTGTTTCCCACTCTGAGATTAAAAATTGTTGCAAAATGCATATATCAACGTAATTAAGCATAAAATGAAAAGAAAATTGGTTTGTTTTTCGTGAATATAGAATATCTCACCTCAAAGAGAGAAATTTTTCACATTAATATATTAATTTTCACTCGCGCTACGCGCTCATAAAAATATTTGAAAAATTCTCACTTCTCAGTGAGATATTTTCCATATTCACTAAAAACAAACAAATGTCTAAAGGCAAACAGTGCACGGTGGTTTAACCATGTGAAAGTTGTGTATTCATGTCTGTATATAATTCTGGAGTGCGCTGAATTACCCTACATCCATTGGTTCTAGAATATGAAAAGCATGGGGTGGGAAAACAAATAATGCAACATTATTCTCTAATGCCCAATCAATGAGATCTATGGAAATATGACTTCTGTGGCCATCATATAATACAAGTGTGATTGCATTACTGTTTCAACCCTGAACAAATTTTCAAACAAAAGAGAAAAATTTATTATTTTCGAAACACATCATAACTGAACCGTTCTGACTTTGTTATTGTGCTAGCATCTTCATGAGTTCTGCAGGTCTTCTAACTTCTCACCCGGGAAAACAAATTAGGGTGCTATTTTAACATCAGGAGCATAACCAGCACCTAAGATCATAACAGTTTTACAGCGCTCTGTGATGACTAGTCTTTGCAGTGAGTACATGTTACAACAGTAGTCATTTGTATTCGATATTGATTCTCTTTACAATTGAGTTGAGTGACATGAATTATAATCTCTTTAGTAACAGACTATAACGATTGTACGCAGCGCATATTACTAACAGTGGATACGACATAGTAAATTGTCGGTTTTAGACAAGGATTTGTAGAATTAAAAATACAAGGGGACGTAAATTGCATTCGTTTTTTAAAGGTAAAACTTCATATTTTACAGGGAACCGGTTTCTTCATCACCTTGACTTTGAGCATTGTTTCGATTTTGTTTTTCATTCGTTATGGTTAAACTTCCGCGTGCGTAAAAAACCATATTATATTTATAAATACAAATGTAGATCAAGAAGAAGATGATACATCCCTGTTATATATTCATATATGAGGATCAGTTGTCGTGAACATGCGATATAAACCAAAATAAGTCTTCTTTTTGTAAACGCAATGCATGGTATCGTTTACAATGGCAGTAAGTCGCATATGAAGCTGTCATCTTGTATATACGAATGTGGACTTAACCGTCAAGGAGGTGTTAGAAATTGAACCTTTCGGTTTAACAGACTTTACGATATCACCCGACATTTATAGTTGTCAGCCCAATGACAATGGCGAGTGAAGATGTTTTCACGTTGTTTGGACCATCCCAAACATTCTGTGAACTTACTAGAAGGAACCGAGCATTCTTATATTGTGTCTTTGCTGCCGGGACCCAGCCTGGAATAGCTGTTTCCACTTGTGTTTAAGAATCTGGATAGCGGTCATTATTCTACATTTTCATAGGAGGAAAGGTGCCACAGCCTGAGAAAAATTGCCACCAAAAAAATCATAACTGTTTAATGAGTGGTTTATTACATACCTAAGTACACGATTAATCAGATAATCATATAAAATGTCGATCTTAACACATTTCCAATTGTGATGAAACAGGCAGTCGAATACCCGGTTATTGTGCCTGCTTACAGTTATATTGCTCGATTCCGGGTATTTGGCGTGCGTTACAGGATTCTGTCTACATAGTTTTGTTATAGTAAGGTATTATACATGTATAATAATGTCTATTATTTACCAAGATATTGTCCGTAAGTATTGAGCTGGCACTCATGAATATTCCATGTGTTTCCGTAAATTAATATTTGGCGCCCGAACCTAAAAAGAGGAACAAATTCTTTATCATCAATTGACATGTGCATATATAGCTTTGCGGACAAAACGTTCAGCTACCAATTCCAAGGTTGTGGTTACGAGACTTCTGTCTGATCATATCACTGGTGGCTGCTGCCACCAGTTTCAAATATATTCAGCATCAGTGTTTAAGAAATTGATTAGCTGCAACAGCAGCCACCATCAGTGCTTTGAGCGTTTTGATTTTTCATTTCATCTGTAAACTGAAAAAGCGGGAAAAATTGTCACTCTTATCATGATTAATTGTTCATTTAATGAAAGAGATACACAAGTATTCAACATTCTTCTACGTACATGTCAGTAAACCGTTCTTCAAACTGTCGGCTAAAATCTCCAGGACTGGGGAAGTGTTCGTTCATTCAACGGTCAGTACACTATAAGAAATAAATTATAAAATAAATACTCCGGAAAAAACGTGAAATATGTTTTATAAAATAATGTAAGAATAAAAGCAATATCGATAAAATTACATTGCATCGAATTAATATTAATGGTCTGTACTGAAGTCGAACCTATGGTAACATGCGTGGAAGTGGGAGAGCTTACCAATACGCCACCGTGTCTTTGGTAAACTATACTGTATAGGTTAATTTAGTCAATGTAGATATTTTTAGAACACAGATAAAGCGTAAGATAAAGAATCGACCGAAATGATGGCGAAAATTAATGAATGACGAACAATACCAAAGTATAGGGGCTAAATATATTTACTGGAATCACGTTTGTTCGTTGGTCCGTTTTGTCCAGTCCATATCTTCTTAACCGCTGGGAAGATTTTCATTAAAATAGCATGA
Organism: Mercenaria mercenaria; assembly: GCF_021730395.1. Classification (NCBI taxonomy): domain Eukaryota; kingdom Metazoa; phylum Mollusca; class Bivalvia; order Venerida; family Veneridae; genus Mercenaria; species Mercenaria mercenaria. The sequence continues at coordinate 49,177,551 of NC_069376.1, forward strand.
ATTGTTAACTTCATCAAGTCCACGTGAAGGAAGCACGATCCATGTCCAGGTCCAAGGTCAGGTCACACATGGATGACTAAGCTCAAATAGCTCAACTTCGTGTTGTCATACCCATAACGAAGATTTCATGAATCTAACAACAATTGTTAACCCCATCACGTTTTTTTTCTTAATTTAGCCTTTTTTGGCAATTAGTAAAGTGTCAAAATTCGTCAATGATGAAAACGTTTGTGAATAATCACAACATGGACCATTGACCATTGATTCATGATTCATTAACGCCATGACTTATCAACGCCATGACTCATCAACGCCATGATTCATAAACAACATTTTTATCATTATATCAGCACATCATTATGTCAAGATACGAGTTATATGACCCAGGTAATTGCCTACGCCTTTAGTATCTTGAACAATGATATGGGTCCTATCCCTAAGGTGACTATGTCTTAGACTAGCTGACAAACGAAATAGAATGTCCTTTGTTAAAACGTATAGCTGGTGAGACCAACTATCTCATATATAGAATTTTCTTCGGGCTACCTTGCCTAAATGATTCGTGTACCAATGATTCTTAAATGATTTCAATTATGAGCTCGATAATTTCAGGGATCAGGCTAATCACTAAATGTTTCAAACTATCAATCTTCAATTAACAATAATTTGCTCAAACTCCTATAGGCTGGAGACTCTTTACTTGACTGGTCTTTTTGTTGAAGTTCCCGTCAGACAATGTCCTATCGCATAGATGCTCGGCCTCTGTCCTCTTAATTGAAGTTGCAACTCTATATAAATGCCTTGACTCCTGGATGCCCAGCGCCTATATGCTATCATATGTAGCATTCAACTACCATATAGGTATATCCCCGATGCCTTGGCTGTACTTCGCCAATAACGCTGAACCGTCTATAAGCTTTCCTACTTTCCTACTATCTCAGTAGATTACTAAACTCTGGGTCTTTGTCTCAGCTTTCCGATGTCCAGCCTATATATGCTATCGTCTATAGCATTCAAATACCCTTAAGGTAAAACTCCTATGCGCTGGCCCTATAGCTCGAAACCTGGTTGAAATTCTGCAACTTTTCTTTAGTCTACGAACTTCTAACTTTTTCTTTTTAATAATTTATCCGCCCTGACAGTGTAGTTGCAATAACTTCCTTATCAAGGTACTTGGATAAATTATTAATTGAATCCTCGATGTGTCTTCTTCGATCGCCGGATACCGTATGCGCTCTCTATCATCCATCTACCTATTTATACCTCAGCAGGCGTGCTATTTATAGAACGTTTCTGATTGGTCCAAATTTATACATAGTATTTTGCAATGAGTACTTGCTCTAACAAATATCTGGTTCCTTTTAACTGTTGTATATGACATAACGTGTGATGCTGGGATCCAGCTATCAAAATAATGAACACAAATTAGCCACAAATGACCCAAATCCTATTATTAACAACAATTCAACAATAATTATAGCAATGATAGCATGAGAAGGGAGTCAAGCACTATCTGTGCTCAATGTGTTACGTTATCAATATATCAAACATACAAATTATTCTTACACATTACTCTTTATATAGAAATCAAGCAACTCCGCACATCACTGATAAACATTACTCTTTATATAGAAATCAAGCAACTCTGCACATCACTGATAAACATTACCCTTTATATAGAAATCAAGCAGCTCTGCACATCACTGATAAACATTACCCTTTATATAGAAATCAAGCAACTCCGCACATCAATGATAAACATTACTCTTTATATAGAAATCAAGCAACTCTGCACATCACTGATAAACATTAGTCTTTATATAGAAATCAAGCAATTTCGCACATCACTGATAAACATTATTTTTTATAGAGAGCAACTCCACAGTCTTTTAAATTTTATTTTCAAATAGTCAACATACTGATCTTATGATTTTATAATAGAGAAGAGTTTTTGGTGATATTAAATGTTCTGCTCTAAATAAATTGTTGGTCCACATTTAGAGTATAATTTGTGCTTTTTATGTTGAATCTGTTAAATATCATATTTAAAGACTGTTGTTATTATTATTAAAGAGATAAAAGACAAATCGTTTCTAGTATTAGTTTTATGTCACACTGACAGGATATAATAATATAATGATATCTACGCCGTTTGAAGTATATACCGCAGGTAGCAAAAATCGGCATTTAAATGCCTTGGTAAATCGAATTTTACCGAGAAACGGGCAATAGTTTTATAGTGCAAATCATGCATTTAAATATGAATATTCCTTGTGTATTCACTTAAAGGATTAGCATGCGGTGGAATAAAATTTATGCTTTCTACTTATTGTATACAATAAGTAACAAGATGAACATGTAGCTCAATCAAGTTCGTCTTCGAAAATAAGACTATTTATCATTGTTCAAAGGATGGAGAACATTGAGCCTCGTAAAAACAAAGTACACCCTGAACGATTTCATTTTTGCCCATATCGCTTTAAATATATCACACTTTAGAGCAATCTTAGTGTATAGTCATCTATTCTTGTCTGTGTAAACGATGGGTTGACAAATAGTCGACCGTTTACAGGAAGTTAGCGTATAAAATAACCCTTGTTTGAATGAATTCTATATGAAATGAAATTAAAAAGCAGACATGTTTTGTACGGTAACAATTGGTCGTAGTATTAGATTACACTCTGGCGTTATTAAATCTGACTAACTGACACTAAATGCGGTCAATTTCTCATAAGAAACAGGGAATGACAATTTTTATTTGTGTATGTTCTGCGTGAGATTAATTTAATGAACCAAATGGCCCATTACAAGGAGTCATTCTATAAGAAATGTACGTATTCCATGTTTTTGAAATTTTTCCTCATTTTATAGGATATGAAAGTATTCAAAGAGTGATTAATTTTTTGATATAACATGTATTTTACATTTTTCATATCATAGATATTACCTAAACCAAAGGATATATGTAGCTCTCGGACGGACTTATATTTTTATTTTTCCTGGTTATGTTTTCAAAATAAGTACAGGAAAGTGGGGAGGGGTTTGTTATAATTTCACGACCTTGAATTTCCGATGAATTTAGGCTAAATGCGTATTTTGAAAAATGGAATACAATAGTTCTTATATCCATATAATTCCTTCGGCAAAGTATGAACAAACCCGGCTGTACATTTTCCAAGGGGACCAAGGAAAACCCTTGGACGTACAAGGTTTTTCCTAGGAAAACCTTGGAAATTTCTCTATTCTGAGATAATGCTAAAATGTCCTTGGACAAAACCACGGACATTTGTAAGATTCCTTGGAAACCTTGTACAAAAACCTTTGAAAAGAGAAACATAGTCAATTTTGAGCTTGGACATACCACGGAAATCTGAACTTAGAAAATGTTTTGCTTGGAAACTGTCTTTGAACTGAAAACTTAGTAATTCTAGAGCTCGGAAATACCTCGGACATCTGGACTTAGTTTATTTTTTGCTCGGACACTTAGAACATCTCTTATGGATAAGGCAAAAAAGTTCTAAGTCAAAAACATGGGAAAAGTTTCTTAAAATAATTAATTCATTACTTTTATTAGTTTTATGGTCATGTAGGTATTCAAATTAATTGAAATGAAACAATAAATTTAACTAAATAAAATTTAAGTCAACCTTTTTACTTTGCATATTAAAGAAATATAAATTAGAATTATATCAGCTTATCAATTCATCTGGACAGTTGATGTAACAAGAGATAACATTAAAAATATATCAGACTGTATAAGCTATTCATTTCCTTTTTATTGATCTCTAACAACAGCACTAGAACAAAATAGTAGTTCATTTAAGGATTAAAAGTCCAACAAATATGCTTATATAATTTTGTTACATCATCATCACTGAATTAGTCTATACCTTTGATAATTGCCAATGATTACATTATCTAGCTTTTACAGTCAATTAATATACTGCTGTTCAATGTATACTGATATATAAATAAACCACAGAGATAGCTGATAACAGCAGGATGTTCTATTCAAAATAAGAACCAATGAGAAGCTGTTATATACCTGTGACCCAAAAAAATAATCCCAATTTTTCTGTTTGTTTGTCTGTGATATTTGCAAATTCTGTGAGCAAATAAATGGACAAATTCTTCCTTGAACTCTACATATTTATATTAAAACATTCTAGATATTCCCTTCAGCAGTATAAAGAACATAAGAAAATTGCTCATGAATATCAAAACTTTGAATGTAAACAGGAAGTGCTTTGTTCATGTTGTTGGAGGCAAACACAATGCTGCTAAATAATTGTGTAGCTGGAAAATAAAATGCTTTTAGAGGGACATCAGGTAAGAACATTAAACTTTCTAGCTTTAAATGTAATTTAAACCTATTATATGTCACAGGACTAGAAAAATTGGACTGAAGCAGGAACTTAATTCATCTAACTGGCTTGAATTTTCGCCTGCATGGTTGCAGGTAATTTTTCTTCAGGTATATGTGAATTATAGATAAATATACTTCTGCAGCAACACTTTATTTAATACTTATCATGGCAATTTTCAATCATGTTTTGTAATTAGCTAGTACTTAAATCACTTTGAACCCCTGACTTACAAGATAGCTTAAATACCAATAACCACAGGAAAGATAACTCTTGCAAACTCTTGATTTCCAAAAAATGTGACCACAAAAATATCAAATGCTTGCATTCACTTTTCAAACCTAGCTGGTTGTGTTGCATGTAGGGTACTTTATATACTGTATGATTTTTAAGACCTGAAAATGTGCAGATTGGAAATTATACACTGTTTTCCAAAGTAAAAGTACCATGTATTTGAATGGCGCTGAAATTTCATTTTCATTTTTCTATTGAATGGCTGTGTAATCTCTATAAAGAAACTTAGAGGAAATCTTCCTTTCTAATAGATAAATAAGTCATATTAAAATAAATCAAATACATGTAGCACAACAAATGCAGTTAACTACAGTCACTTCTGCACACAAAAAAACCTGAAAAAATTGTTGCCTGTGAAAATCTGTTGTTGCTTGCCTTTAGAACATTTTAATGTTATAATTTTACTTTTCAGATACAAGAGTGTACATATTTAGTTATTTGAAGTATGTCTTCAACACATATGTATGATATGATGTATTCAGAGAAAACTGATGGCTTCAATGAGTATATGCTACAAGATGACATGAGATCATAGATAGAGACCCCATCAAACATAAATCACAGAATATTTCAACTAAATTGTAAGTACATACTTGCAAACATTATATAGATTACTATAAAAAGTGGGTAATCACATCAACATTTCATGACATTTATCAGTACTAAGTTCTAAAATTTCTTTTTAAGTTTGTCTGATTTTTGAAAAAAATCTTTGAGATATTGTTGTCACTTGATCATAATGATGAATGAATTTCAATAAATAGTTTCTTATTTCAGAACAGTCTGCGGCAGTTTGGTTTTATTTTACAGTAACTTCTCAACCAGCACAGGTCACTGAAGTTTAAAACAATTATACTAAGGTACATATAACTTTGAACTCAATTAATTTTACAACTTTGTACTAGGGTTCTGCTTGCAGACTGAATCTTACGTTTAATTTTCGCGAGGGTTGAGGCTGTTTCTGCATTTCGAAGGTCTGGGCTTTGGTGGTCTGTAACCTCTTTGAGCGGGATTAAAATGAACTGCAAAAAGTACCCAAGCCATGTGAAATTTGGTTAGAGGTTGCTACAGTAACAAAATATTATAAATTTTATAAAAATGAGGTTCGTTTTTAGCTCATGCAATATGGAGGACACTGTTGAAATACTTTGGTATTATGCTGTTTAAGTAGTTTTGCACACCATGACCTGTATAAAATATTTTGCAATAGATAAACTTGACTGTGAAACTGCTTAATATACTATTTGTAAATAAGTATACCAAGAATATACATACAGAAGGTTTATTTATATAAATGATGAGGCTTTGTTTAACCTAATGTATTACTTGCAATTTTCATACACAAAGACTTGTTAGAATTCAATTCTTGTTGTTCCTGGATCAGTTGTGGAGCTACATAGATACTGCCAATGATTATGGCAAAGTCAGCAAGTTGTTCTTCAGAAACCTGCTTTCTGAAGAAGAGTACATGGGACAATCCCTTACTGGCAGTGCCGCTAATAACACTAATAACAGTGCCCCCGGTAGGCTGGCCATCAAAGACCAGCAGAAGTTGAAAGTAATTCAAGGTATGTTTAATTCTACAGTGTTGATCACAAAAGAAACCATGAATATTTTTTTATTCAGTTGCATATATTCTTAATACACTGCTTCCATCAACTCTCAGTGCATTGGAGTAGTCATTTGCCAACAAAATTAAATTTTGGCAAGTTTATTTCCAAGTTCCCTATAACCTAGATAAAGAGTGGTCACTGATTTTCATAAAAGTATGTTTGTAATTTTTTAGCTCACCAATGTCACTTGGGGGGGTGGGGGAGGGGGTCAAGATGAGCTATTGTGATCACCCTTCATCTGATGATCAGCTGTTCACAAAACTAATACCCTGTTAACATGATACAGACTTCATTACAATTTGTCTATAACTAAACTATTTCTGACAAGTTCCATAATGGGCCAGATAATAGTGAAATTGCACACACACAAAAAAAGAGAATTAGCCAAAATAGGCATATTTCATGTTGTTTATGCAACACTTTGAATACTAAGATTCAAGTCAAATTTGAATGTTAGTCAAAAGTTTTGAATATTCACCTGCAGTTAAGATACAACAAATCAGGTGTACAGTTATTAGGGATCCTTTTGTTAATTAATATAATTATCAATTATTCATTGCATAACCACATTTTTTTTTCAGAACTGATCCAGATGAAATGGTCGTGGGCCAAGCCTGCAATGGTAAACAGCAAAATTTCCGAGATTCTGAATTCCTAAAGAAACTCCTCAGCCCAGTTTGGAAAGTAGACTGCCCATGTATTTTCGATGTATTACAGATATAAAAATTAAAATGTTTTAAATGTGCTAAATCAGTACTTATTGTTATAAATCCTAACCATTTTTAATTAGCATATTTTCATTTATATCATTACAAAGAACTACAAAAGAAGATTCCTTGTGATATACCTACAGTTGAATGTTATAAGAAATTATCATAGTAAGTGATTTCATTTGATTTTTTTTCTTTTGTGGAGCTGCTGTGAAACATTTTTTTCAGGTTCGAAGCCCGCAAACTATTCTGCAATTGTCCAAGGTTTTCGTCCTAGGTTTCTGTCCAAGGTTTTTCCAAGATGTTTCCGTCCGAGGTTTTTCCAAGATGTGCAAAGAATCCTCGGTCCCAATACTCCAAGGTTTCCTAGTACATCAGAGGTGACTTGGACATCCTTGGACGCCCTTGGAAACCTCGGTCTCAATACTCCGAGGTTTCCTAGGACGTCCGATAAATATTCCTAGGTTTCCCAGGAAATCCCAGAAGTCAATATTTCCTTGGACATTCCTATCATTTAAACTTTTCTTTTCATTAAAAATACGCACAGACCTCGGAAAAACCTCGGAACCAATACTCCAACGTTTTTCCTAGGTCAAATTGTCCAATTTTCCTAGGAAACCTTGGAAAATGTACAGCCGGGAAGTTTGAAATATATCAAAATAGCTCCATGTTGATAAGGCAACCAGGATAAGAAAAAAAGAATTAGGGACGTTCTAACATGTATGAAGTACTTAAGTGATAATAGTTTTTTTTGTTAAATTTTCAAGAGCAAAATATGATTATCAAGCTTTAAGTTATGGGCTATGAGATACATCCATGATAAAATAATAGATTAGAATTTGACATAGTTTTGTACCCGTACTCGTTTAACATGAAACAGTGTGAGTTATTCATATAACTTGTTTTACAGAACACAACGGGAATTTTGTTATTCGACAAAGGTACGTTTATATTATCTAACAATGTTAATGTCGTTTAACATGCAGTAGACATATTTGGTTGCTTTTAATTCACTAAACTTTTCTTTATTTTTACAGTTATAAGTGTCATATTTAAAAGAACTTTAACGTGGGTAAGTTTTGTCTCGGCTTAAACGTGATCAGGATACAGAATACACAGCTGGTCTACTTTGCACCATACCAATGATAATAGAGTTATGTGAAACAGGTAATATTTAAAACAAGTTTGACAATAGCATGTGTTAGTTCAAATGAAAATAAATTAAAAACATAATTTCATGTAAATTTTTATTAACGTTTTGTGATAGAACAAGTATATGTTTTCTATTTAAAGGAGACCACTTAACCGGGTTATTAAGGTCATTGACTTCGAATCACTTCTCGGTCATCGATTCAGGTTGATATCTAGCTTTGGCGTAGACTTTTATATGTAGAAACAAATGTGTAAGATCCTTTGATAGCAGACTCGGTGTGATTGAATCTGTTCATGAGAGGCATTGGATTAAGCAGAGCTCTGTTACCCATAAATGTTGAATGACTCTATGATCTTAAAGGACAATGAAATATGAGAACATTGAGTCCAAATACGGAGCACTGGCACCAGATCAGAAAGAAAATGCCTCCGTACGTGTTGATACCTACCTTAGGTATTCTATAAGAACCATGGTCGTGAACGGGAAAATTTACTAACCATTTCAATCGGGTATTTCAATACCTAAAGCACGCAGTTCAGTAAATGTGTACTATTAATATTAAACAAGCAGTAATTTATCTTCCGTTGTGTACCGGTCACATTTCTTCAATACTTCTTATCTTAGAAAAACAACGTGTAGTCTACAGTTTTTCAAAGGTACACAAAAAAACTTGCTTGAACTTCCCTGGTGAAGTTCCGTTCTAGATTACAGACACACTCTGATTGGCTGATGTGAAAATGTATGTCAGTCGTCATTTTACTACACGTGTACGCTAAAATGTTTATATGCAGCATAAATGTGCAAAATGAATTAAATAAACAGAATAGATGTATACCAATGTATGATTTCAAATTCAAAATCATATACAAGATGAATTTCATTCATCATTTCGAGTCTTATCGTAAAACTGTGAATATATTGCATTCTGTTTTTGTTTGTTTACATTTTGTTTAACATGTGCACACTGCCGTGACCTCTAGACCGGATGTTCATTAGGGGAGTTCACGCAAGTTTTTTCTGTAACGTTGACTAAAGCATAAAATATATGGAGCATCTCTGCAATATGGAATATTGAGACAATGTGACTCTTGCACGATGGAAGATAAATTATTGCTTGTTTGATATCAATAGTACACATTTACTGAACTGCGTGTTTTAGGTATGAAATACGCGATTGAAATGGGTTAGTATATTTTCCCGTTCATGACCATGGTTCTTATAGAATACCTAGGGGTAGGGTATAACACGTACGGAGGCATTTTCTTTCTGATCTGGTGCCAGTGATACGGAGAGACTTTATACAGACGCCATACGACACGTCACGGCTCTGCTGTTTTGATAGTACTCAAATATTTAAGAAGATCCTTTGGAAGTATAAAAGGATTCCGAGCAAAATAAAAGTTGACTTACGGAACTGATTCAACCCAAGTGTTCGCCCATGCCTGAAACATTGCACGAAGGCGCATCAGCGATCTACTCTATCGTCAAAAACTAGATCAGTCGTCATCTGACATAAACTGTATTGGTGCTGCTCTCAACGCAACAAAAACAAATGATTACAATATTATTCTTAGAGTAAAAATATTAACTTTGCATGCAGATGTTAATAAAATTTATTATAAAAGATGCATTTATTGAGAAATAGAAATGTATTATATATGACTTGTTAGCATAACTGTTTTAAAACTCAATGAAACATTCGTTGATGATATCACTCGTTCTTTCAGATTAAAAAACTAAACGGACAAAATGTGAACTCAAGTATCATGTTCATTTAATTTCTATATTTCTTTTTCATTCTTTGTTAAACAAAATTGCACTGTGTGTACAATATGTAATACAGATTCTTTGCATCATTTTATTTTGTTTTTGGTAGTGATGGCAACCGTGGAAGACTCACCTCAAGACCAAGAGACCAACCGAAAGAAATTTTCAAACTGGCTGCAATGCGTCAATGCTCTTAAGGAGACAAAAACAGCTTTACATGATCACGTTTCGGAAACATTTAAGGTAGAACTAATATCCTGGGATTTACGTATAAGGAGTCACATACCTCAATTCCTGAGGTGTGTCGCAGAAGACAGAATAGAAATAAGGAAAACTGAAGCAAAGTTGAAAGGTAATGCTAAAAGCGAATGGCATTGTAATTGTGAACATTCAGATTCAGATTGTAATCAAATTTTAAAGAAACTGTTGGCTCTTCAGCAAAACCCAGGTTTCAACATTGTGTGGAAAACAGAAATATGCGAAAAACTTGCAAAGAAAGAATTGCAAATTGAACCAGACGATGATGATAAGACGGATAATATTCCAACGGTTGAAACATGGAATGTATGGGAGTTCTTGAAAAGGCTGTTTGACCTAATAGGCTTTACGTCTAGAAAGCAAGACGTTGAAGTAATAAAGTATGAAGATATATTTGACGGCTGCACACAGGAACATGTCTGGTGTATAGCAAATATGTTTATGCAACGTGGGAAAAACAAAACTAATATCTTAAACACTGGTCCCGGAAATACAGATGCCTCGATGTTCCTCAAAATGATGATGAACTGCAAGCTGTTTGAAATTGAAAACGAGAACTATCTTTATGGCGATGTAAGCATAATTTCAAATTTCATTACGACTTTACCACTGATAAATGATTTACTTACTTTATTAGTTGACTAAAAAGAACACTGTTTCCTGTACTTTGTGAATCATCGGTCTAGCATGAACCTGATTTTTCTCGTATTTATACCATGAAATATCTTAAAAGATGTACATTGTACTTGCAACTTGCAAGTATACATTCCTTAAGCAGAGGAAGTCGCAAATTTGATATCCGGTCGGGTCGAGGTGTGATATACGGTCGAGGTCTGATATACGCTTGAAGTTTGATATGGTTTGAAGTGTGGTCGAGGTTTGATATGCAGTCGAGGTTTGCTATGCGATCTAGGAAATACATTCTCCGTACCGACTTTACAGAGTTTACTGTAATTAATCTGAACTGATTCGTCTCTCAACATTGTCAAAGCTGCAATACATGAACAATGTATTTTCTGAAAATATTCATTTTTCAAATGTCAGTGGCCTTAAAAAAATTTCAACAGCCTTATACATTGGATATTGTAGTTAAAATGTAAGAAATGCAGTAAGAAATGTAAAGATATTTAATAAATAAAGAATAGGTTGGTAGCATTGTAAGATTAATTTGGTTTATATGGTTTATGTATGGTTATGTATTTGCTAGATACGACACAAAGTCATAAATATACGACTGAATTATTAATTTTGCCGTATGTATTTACCATTGCAATAATTATTTGATATCAATGACAACCTCTTTTATTTTTAAACACAATTTAAACAATAACTAAATTTTAAAACTAACTTTAAAAGACTATAAACAATATACCATTGATGAATATTTGATTGTATATACAGCTATGCATGTGTGTAATATTCCTAGTAGCGGATGAATCTCACAGTTGTATGACATCATTGTTGTATGGTTGATATACTATTAGTGAACGTATCATGGAATAAAAAAAATAAAAACAATATATGTAGGACCATATATATGATCAATATATAGGAGATACAGCCAGGTGTTTTATTCTACGTGATACGCAAGATTTGAAGTATTAATCGAGTTATTCCACAGCAAATAAATATTCTGTTTTAGAAATGTTTTATTTAGTACAATGAATGAAAAATATTTGACCCGACGACATTTTGAAATTTTCATCAAACTGAGAAATATTTCTACTGTTAAGGTTATTCTCTGCCGGGACAGACTTCATCATTCTGCAAACAATCGTGTCCGTCAGACTGAAGCTAAGGCATATCTCAACACTATGATCAGCTGTTTGGAACGATTTGAGCATGTAGCAAAATGTAAGACTGCCATACAAAATATTGAAAAGGTAAGTACTTTCAGTAATTACTAGTGAATTTGCTAGATGTGAATTGTTACATATAACTCGTCTAAATATTGTCTATATGGTCACCGTTAATTCCATATTTGTCTTCTGTGTTCTAAGATGCTTCAAGAGACAATATTGTCAGTGTCTGTGCCCGATGAAAATCTTAAAAGGCTAAGACAAAAGGCCGAAGAAGCACTAAAAGAAAAGAAGTCCGCTCTGGAGGTCGATCAAGAAATAGACAAAACAAGTGGAATTAGCAGTGACGATACTAGCGGGATGTTAAAGGAGACAAAAGAACAGCTTGATAGCATTAGCGAGTCGCAGCCAGTAGAATATTTAAACGACGTAAGTTGTAGACATGCATTTTATTTAAGAAAATATATATCCGAATATAAAAATTGTCGCATACCCATACCCATACGCATAATCTATTTTTTATCTGCACAATAAACCAATACTTTCGGTTTCAATCTGCAATTCTTTCTTGACATGGACATTACTTCAGAATCCAATAGACTAAACAGCTAAAAACATCTTTTTCGAAACGTGTCCAGTCTTTCAGATTTAATTTTTAAAACACAGACTCATTTATTTCTCTACTGATACAGTCAGTATAACGTTCCGTACCCAGCTAGAGCCTGTGCGGCTAGAAAACTATGTTGATAATATTGCGCGTTTCAAGGCATGTTTAGCTACACCATGACCTTATTTATCACTTATTCTTAGTAAGCACATGTCTGTTCAGTTTTGACTTCTTCTAATTTACAATTTAATTTTTGAATTCAAGAAAATGAAGTCGAGGGAGGACTACAAGCGGGAGAAAGCAGAACACGACGAACACAGAGTGAAACAGTTGGTAAAGTATTTATTTATATTTAGGTACATAGTAACTTTAAGAAAAGCGGTATATATTTTGCCGATATATTTTGGTCGCATTTCAATTATTTCATTGAAATCATTGCGCCTAATTAAATGTTTATGGCTTCTAAAGTGATGAAAATAAATTTGATTTACATTTCTAAATTCTGTCCGTGCAGTTTGATGCAGAATACAGTTGTATTGTGTAACCACAGTTTTTATTGCAGAGCCCCCCGTCTTACTCCATGCCTCACCAAGTCCACAAACACTGATATTATCAGACTGTATTTATGACCCAGCTTTAGTAAATGATATTACATGAACGTAATTTCATATTTAATTTATTAAATAATTCAATCAGAGACTGCCGAGCATTTTATTAATGTAATAAACCCAAAATTGAAAGATAAATATCTGTTACATCATATGCTAGAGCAAGTCAATTTGATCAATGTCTTATATACTTGAAACGATGTTTATTACGCTTGTGTTATAATGAAAATTTGACATGGCTTTATTTTGCCTCCTCGGAGTGAATCATCTGATGGCGGTGTTCTTGGACTGTAATTAAGACATTTCACAATTTTAACATAGGATGACGAACACATGTATATTTCCGTGACTAGGTAACGTTCTTACCAAAACTATATTAAACAACATATTAAAAGTTGTGATCAGATTATCCAATAGAACATATGATTATCAAGAAAATACAGAAACAATAATCATATCACGCACATCAACATTAACACTTGCAGTCGCGATGTTAGTTTAAACCGTCATTTGGCCCTTAAGTACATAAATGTAAAATGGTATGGAATTTATTTATTATAATACAACGCTTTGGATGGCTGATCAGAACGAACATTCTACAAGAACTAATCAGACAGTAAAGGATCCTATCAAGTATGTATCTTTAAAATAAAAGATAAATCTTTTGAAAACATTCCAAAGCAACTCAGATAGTAATATAAAGTGGTACGAATTATTTTATTATAAACTAATCTTAGGTGATCTTATTTTATTATAAAACTAGGTAACAGATCAGAGGAAATATTCTACAAGTACTGATCAGACAGTAAAAGATCCTATCAAGCATCTTGAAAAAATGGCGAATCTTGTGAAATCTTTCCCAAGCAACTTGGATATAGCTGAAGCTGTTACAGGACAGCTTAATCCAGTAGGTAACCCGTAAAGACTTTACTAATGGTTTACACGTATTGTTTTGTTTAATGATTGTAAAGATGTTAGCCCGTCTACCCAACCTCCGTTCATGTTATACAGAAAGAACGTAAAGGGAAATCTCGTAAAGATTTTATGCAGAAAGCATTGTCTACTAAAATCCCAACTTATTTGTTAATATATAATTCAAACAGATATGTCAGAAAACATGCTGAAATATTAGAGTTCATAGGTGCAAACGGAAGCAGACGTTGACATTTTACGACAACGTGTGTCAGTACGTTTATATATACATTCTAGTTGGATAATTTAAAAACTTGTCTTTTTGCGCTAATGGCAAACATATGCTGAAATAATAGATATGCTGAAATAATAGATAAAATCAAAACGTTATCATATCGTAAGTCAACTGGTTTAAAAACAGATATTTATCAAGAAATATTTACATGAACTGGATATATCTCATGAAATATACCATATACAATAATCACGTTATTGGTTATCAATTTTATTACATTTCTCTCCACAACGCGCCATATACCACGCAAAAGAGGTTTGCCGTTATAAAATGTATAATTTTTATACCTCTTTCTGTTCAATACGAATCCTTAATCAATCAAAGGTTCTGCTGAAATCTATTTTAATTGTTGTAAATATGCATGTTCTTCCCTCGTAAATCTGTCCGGTTATTCCTGCTAGATCTATTTACTTGTTTAAAATTAGTATACAAATATGTTCTAACGAAGATGAACACTTTTTCTAATTAAACTTTATCCGCTCAGTTTTTAGATCAGATTGTTAAAATTGCGGCTGAGAAAGATGAAGAAATCAAGGAAAGCCTTGAAGAAGTTTATGAGGAAGAACGACAGGAATACGAGTTGTTGGAGAAGACGGAAAATTCAAGTGACTTTGACAGCGAATCCCCGATTCCACAGGTTAATTTAATTTTGCTTTTTATGATCTTGAACATCAGAGTCATTGCAATTATGAGAAATGTGATAATAAGTTAATTTTTTACTTTTCTCGTACAACATTCATATCTGGTCTTTGGCTGTACTACATTTTGTCTGGTAAGTGTGAAAATATCCACAACAGTGTAATATTTTCAAGTATGTTAAAAACGAAATTTAACATTACGCATATACATTTATCAAATAGGTACAAGGGGCATTCTGAAAGGCTTAAAACTTACGGCGATTTGGGAAACTGGACAATCAGTCATGGTCCAAGCCTTTATGATATTCAACCTTAACTTCAACATATTTTTCCAGCCGATTAATCCGTCTAAATGCCTCACATCAACCTTTAGCGCAT
This sequence comes from Mercenaria mercenaria, assembly GCF_021730395.1. NCBI lineage: Eukaryota > Metazoa > Mollusca > Bivalvia > Venerida > Veneridae > Mercenaria > Mercenaria mercenaria. The sequence goes on from NC_069376.1 coordinate 49,192,947, forward strand.
TGTTTCACATCCCTGCTAAAGGTCATTTGGGGTCTATAATAAGCGTCGCCTTAGGCGTTCGTTAAAGAGAGGTTTCAGCCAGGAATTAAAGGAGATAAGACCTAGGATAAAGGGCGACTGAGGCAAGGTTTTAAGTCTTTTGTATGTCAGCTTCTCTTGCACGGCCGCAGAATCAGGAGTCAGGGCATTGTCGTGAAGAAGCATCAAGCCACGCACCATGGTTTTTGAACGGGTCTTCGAATGGTGGTGCACCACTGCCGGAAGGACAGTGTCGCCGTAAATGAACCTGTGACAGTCTTGTGCTCCGGGACGTGAGCTTGGACTATCACACCATCTGCTTCAAAAGTAAAGCGTATACACAACCCTTGCACTCATAATATAGTAAATAACGTTACATTAAGTTTCATTAAAAGGCTATAGGGCAAAGTAACTAAAACGCATGTAGCTCAAGAATTTGTTTATTCCCGATCCGTCTTAGTTGCACAACCAAAACATGCAAATTGGAAGTAACATATGTTTTACATACTTTCCTTTCAAGTAAATTACAGCTAGACGCACACTTTTCGATGTAAATATTTCACAGCGATCGTTTTTATATATAAATATTTTTTCTATGATATATTATAAAATTATACTTAAATCTCTATCTTGGTTATACAACCAGAATAATCAAAATTACCTCCACTCGAAAGCGCTCAATGAACGTAGGTATTTAAGTTCCCGCTGAGGCTTAAGGTCGCAGACTTCAAATCACTTGGCCCTCCCCGATTTGGGTTCGAGCCTCTACCGGGGCATGAATTGTTTATGTGAGCAAGCCATCCAGCTGACTTACGGAAAGTCGGTGGTTCTAACAAAGTGCCCGCCCGTGATGAAAAATGCAAGGAAGGGTACCTGGGGTATTCTTCCTCCATCAAAACTGGAAAGTCGCCATATGACCTAAAAGTGTGTCGGTGCGACGTTAAACCTAACAAAAAGAACAACAACAAAACAAGCCAATTACTTGATAAATATCTAATTGACACCACCTTAAAAAGGATGACTCAAAATTTTGATAATATCTTCGAAATACATGGCGCTGAATGATGATTTAGAGGATGCTATTAAACTTTGGACTACACTGCCTTAAAATGCATTTCACTGACTGGTGTAATAATTGATTGGTTTTTATATACTTTTGCAGTAACTGCCGTTTATACGTTATAAGCAGACCTAAATGTAAAAACACTTTCAGAAAGCTTACCAATGCGAAAAAGATTAACTTCATGTATTATTACATCTATTTTAATACATAATTCGGAATCCATTACTGAACACATTCTGGAGTAATACAAGTTAAGAACTTATGATGAGACATGGGTAATCAAAAACAATAATATTTTAGTCAGTTATGGTTTAGTTAAATAGCTGCAGTTAAATAAAACTAACAACTCGGATAATACTACTTCATTTCTAGATTTACATCTCTCTATTTACGACAATTTCATACATACCAAAATTTATGACAAGAGGGATGATTTTAATTTCAGTGTTGTAAATTTCCCACATTTGGATGGAGATGTACCCCAGGCTACATCTTATGGGGTACATATTTCTCAGTTAATTCGGTTTGCAAGAGCGTGTAGTCATGTTGAAGATTTCAATGAACGTAACTTATTTATTACGAATAAGCTTCTTCAACAGGGCTACCGTTATTATAAATTACGAAAATGCTTTTCTAATTTTTACTATCGTAGTTCAGATTTGGTTTTAAAATACAATAGCAATTTAAAATCACTTCTGCGGGAAGGTATATCAAAACCCGCTTTTTATGGGGATGTGGTTTACAAAGTTCGTAAGATTTTGGGTCATGGCAATTTTCCAATTGTATTTAGTAAAGTAATTAAACGTTTTATGAAAAGAGGTTATGACACAACTGTTTTGAGACACACCGCATGTTTGGTGTTCAACCCTTCTACAGTTGGACGCTACGCTTTCCTCTTTGATTGTGTCTGGCGGATCAGGTGGAGGACTCTATGATTAGTAGTTCTTAAATCCCACCAGGACTGAGCTATTTTGATTTCCGTCTTCTGGCCTGTTCCGTCGGGCCCTTAAGGGTGTTTCCCTTGTTGCTCTGTCTTCTGCAAAGGCATGGAGTACATGCGTTTTAGGTTCTTAAGGATTGCATTTTTATATTATATCTACAAGGGCATCTTTGTGTTTTACATTACATACCTTCTGTTGCCTTTACGTATGTTAGGGTTTAACCTGGCGGGGATTACTTTTATTTACACTGTCTTGTGACTTTGGAACATGGTGGGGGTAAGAGTGAGGTTAGGTGCACCATAAACCGGTTTAAGCTCCCCAGTGGTGGTTTTGCCACTGACCGTTCCAAGGCGGTGTCCCACTGTGTTCCTGTATTTGTCTGTTTTGTCCTTTTGTGTTTGTGTATGGTGTTCAAGTTGTTCGTGTGTGCCTTTGGGGAGGCTGCGTTTTTTGAACGTGGCTTTCCCTGTTGGATATTCTTCCTTGTTTTTTAATTAAGCAAGTACATGTTGAAAATATTTGATATAGCGACGATTTTATTTTAGACAAAGGAAGATGACAACTCTGTAAACCAAGATCTTGAGGACAAGTCTCTAACCCAAGATCTCGAGGACAAGTCTGTTGACCAAGATCTTGAGGACAACTTTGTAAGCCACGATCTTGAGGACAAGTCCCTAAACCAAGATCTTGAGGACAAGTCTGTAAACGAAGATCTTGAGGACAACCCTGCAAACCACGACCTTGAAGCTAACTCTGTTAACAACGATGCTAACGCTGAAGGTAAGAAATCTATTCATACTCGGATAATATTACATGTGTATCTAGTAATCATATATATTTTCATTTAAATAGTGTCGAATCTTTGAAATTTACATCAAGACGTTAAGCTTTGAAAGTCATTTGGCAGATCTTCCGTTAGGTGTGACACGGTACCGACAGGAGAGTCGCCTTCAGCGTACACTTGTATGCTATAGGTCTGTAATCATGTGAAAGAAAATATTAACTTTTTCTTTGTTTTTGGTGATGACTTGTATAAACACTAGAATTATGTTAAACTAACCATCCGGTAAAAATTGAAAGTCAGTTGTCACAGGCTGTTAAGAGCTGCTTTTAGATAACTGTAAAAGTTCCAATATACAACACACGTTATGACCAAACACAACATGATTTTATTTAGTTCGGCGTGGCAGAAGACTTAAAACCAGTCTAAACAATTTGTAGAAAATCTGTGTCAGAGTGAATATTCTATTTAATTGAAATTCAGAAACAGTGTTTTAATCTGCTTTGGAGATGATGCTACGTCGTATCATATGCATAACGTCTCGAACATTTTCACGAGGCCACCAATTCAGAGGGTTACGTTCGTGAAACAACGTTTTTTTCTGTTTGGAAACGGGCACTGCTTTGTTTGATTACCGCCTATAATTTTACACAAATACACATTGAATAGGGATGTACAATAAATTTTAAACGATTACGATATATATCTTGGATAATTACAAATAAAGTATACGTATTACGTAAAAATAGTTAAAAAATCCAAATGATCAAAATAGCAAAAAGTATAGAAATTATAGCTAAAGACAGCTCCGCAAACCACAACACCTGTTATGCCCCAACACAAGTCATGAATTGTCTAAAATAAAATGTTTTAAGGTTTGTTATCCTTGTCTTTTCTTCCTTAGAAAAGAAAAAACTGGACTCATTATAGTAAAATTGATACCATTTGTATTTTCAGACTACAAGATGTCTACAAACCAAGTACTAGAAGCCAGGTAAATATTGGCACCAATACGATTTGCTTTTTCTATAAGATTTGAAAACATTTTTTAAAAAGTAGGTCTGTTTTCATGTATGAACTATTTAAATTACAATTAAAAATGCCCGACAAGTATACGTAGTTATAAGACTTTTAAAACATCAGATAAAGTTATGTATGATATAAAGCATTACATTCTTTACAGTAACTCTGAGGCAGCATCGTTATGTTGCAGTCCACCTGGAATTGATCGAAATCACAGACATATTTGGTCTGTTATTCAGACGCACCACTGCAGCGTCAGAGTGGAGGGGGATTCTACTCGAAATTCTTTCTTTACATGCTGTCGAATATCTCCGACTGAGATTCTGCTAGCAGACCGCATCAACAAGAAGTTAAAGAAACTTGACAACAGTTACCAGGTGATAAGAGTACTAGATCTCAACGACTGGCCATTCGATCTGTGTTACGTAGGTGACAGTGAATGTGTTGTAGCTCTACCCGGAAGAAAATTACAGTTTGTGGATGCTACAGATAAAATGAACCTGACAAGATCACTTGATATAAAACATGATTGTTCTGGACTGGCCTATAACAATAACCATCTGTATGTAATAGACGATAGGTCGGTTTATATATACAATACTGATGGAACATTGCAAAATGTCCTGTACACACACCAGTCTGATAATTCTCTGTTTCGGCATATTGCGGTAAGTGATGACGGTGGTAAAATGTACATCACAGATTTAAATAGTGGACTTGTCACTGTTGACTCTTCAGGAAATTACATGAACACAACATTTGATGCAGAACTCAATGAAACATGGGGTGTATGTGTAGATAGTAAAGGTCATGTCTTGGTTTGCGGCATCAATTCAACCAATATATTGCAAATAAGCTCTGATGGTAAACAGAAGATCGGAACAATAAAGAACAAATTAGACTGTGAAGCGGACAATAGCGTATTATATTTTGATAGACAGAATGACGTGCTTATAACTACAGGCACGTCGGGGAATATAACTGTTTTAAAATTACGATAAAGACTTTTCTTTTGAAAAGTGAAAATATATTCAAAATTATCGAACCCCGGACTTCTGGTCCGAAAGCCATGCGTGATACCTATAGACCAACGTGTCACACTTCTAATGATAAGGTGAAAAGAGACGCCATTTGGAAAGAAAGTCCATTAATCCATTCATCAAAACACTTCGTGTTATCCTAATTATTTAAGTTCTTTCTTTTGAAAAGCAGACAGAGAAACAAGAATAGAAAATATAATTGCTGTTTTATATCTTCGGTCGAATAAAGTGCTCAAATGCAGATGATCTGTATATTTTACAAAGAAAGAATTTTGCTTCACTATCCGTATCAAACATTTACTGAGAGAAATATATAATCAAGTACACTAGAACTTAAGGATGACTTGTCATATTTTGTGCGTATACAGTTTTACCATGTCAGTTTTACCTTTATAAACATGGAGATATTAATGAAGTACAACACAAAGTACTACTTAATGGTTGCTTCTGTCTTGAATTGTGCTCTTGAGTATTCCGAACCAGTTTTCACAAAATTAAAATGGGACTAATGCTTCATCTTACAATATTGTTTTTATATATTCAAGAAAAGAGCATTATATTGCCAATAAAAACAGTTTCATCCGATGGATGATATATCGCTTTCTTTCCTTAGTATTTAAATTTTCCCGATTTCCGTGACCTCAGCAATTTCCTGTCATTAACATGTATTCCAAATCACTATTGTTGTTTATCATTTCTACTTGCTTATTGACTACGGACTCTAGTTTAATGAAATGGGCTGCGGAATATGTTATGTCAACTTTCCGATCGTTTAGATCAGACAAAATAATAAGGCCATAATGAACGATGTTTTTCACCGACACAAACCGTTATTTAATTTTACATATTGCAGCAAAACATATTTTAGTAAAATGATCTGCACTAACTATGGACATGAATTTAAGACATTTTCAATGGGTAGCAATGGTAAATATTTAAAGGTGATGAAAAAGGAGTGAAGCACACGCTATAAAACTATATGGTTAGTTTAGAATAGAATATAAAATAATGGAGATAGGGAATACTTCTTCTTGATTGAAATTTGTTCAACTTTAACAATTTTTATAACAAATATTTCAAAAAGGTTTTATACCTTTATGTGATAGGGATGTCGTGTACATCATGTCCATATAATGCCCATTGTGTACATCTCCGGACCACAAAGTAGGCGTCTCTTGAAGAGAGCAGCTCTATACTTTCTCGGCAAAAATGAACATCCCGAGTCAATATCCGACATTCCTTTAATATGACTATTGCTTAAACAAATAGGTTAATGTTATAACCTATAGCTTTTTTATGTGCGCATATATTAAAAGTTTTAAAACATAATCTTTTTCTTATTTATGCCAGTGTGAGTGCCTGTTGTCATCCGCCGTAAACCTGCATATAAGAATGATCTGAATACAACAGTAGACTGTATGTTCCAATTAAAGTATAACATATGGCCATTAGCGCGATTGTATATTTGACTTTGGATACACACTTTTCAAAATAATTTTGGGACCATCTTTTGAAAATAAAAACGGATATAATAATTAATTTTGAGGTCAGCAATGCTTTTGTACTTTTAATAATGGAACGGTCTGTTATATAAGTAATGTTTACAAATCAGTATGATTCAATACACCACAACAATGTATCGTATCAATAGAAGTGACAGTACACGTACGTGTTACATTTGTGTTGTTGTAAGTGTGGTTTCGATACCCAATCAGCATCACTATACCTATTTTAGTGTTTTAATCTGTTACTATATCTTTGTGTTAAAGGAATTCATATATTCTTTCAAGATATATATATATATATAAATTGTGTTTGAGATGTATGTTTTTTAATATTGTTATATCTTTTTTCAAATATTATAAATAAAATAGTCCATACAAACACAATAAAATTGTATACACATGTAAATAGACTATGTGATGATTGTGTCCAATGCTTTGCTTACAAGAGTTGTGCTTTTCATTATAATTTTCGTGATTGAGTCAAATACAGACACTTAACGATAAAGAACAAAGAATTGCCATGTTTTTATTGTTCATACGTTGAAGTCATTGAAATAACTTCCCAACGTTCTACCGTTTTGCACAAAAGCACGAAGTTTCATACCAACAAAATTAAATGTGACTTTTAAAAACGATGTGTGATAGTAAAATAAAGAAAATCATATTTTGCATTAATCGATATATTTGAGATATTGACATGTTGGTCTAAACATTTGTTGGATTACCACAAGAAATATTCAGAATTTATCATGATAATGGCAACGGCAAATCAAATGGCGGATTAGCCTTTTTTGTGCAGTATTTATTGTCTGTAAGTATTTACAAGAAGCTTACGGACATTCCTTAAATAAAGATTAAGATAAACAAATATAAAAAATACATAAATGAATACAAAATATGTGAATATATCTTCTCAGTTACAAAATTTAGATTGTAAGGCCGCATCTTGTCAAAAATATATCGCCTCAGTAGCCTAGTGGTAGAGTGTCCACTTCGAGTGCGGGAGGTCGTGGGTTCGATTCCCGGCCGCGTCATACCAAACAAATGGTAAACAAATGGTACTAGCAGCTCCCTTGCTTGGCGCTCAGAATTAAGAGGGTAGTGCTAGGACTGGTCAGCCCGGTGTCAGTATAATGTGACAGGGTGGGGTATCATGTCACGTGTCTACGGCGTGATTTTTCAGTGAGGCAGCACTGTAAAGTTGGGCAGTGTGATCACTGCTACACGTAGACACCGTCGTTTATATGACTGAAAAATTGTTGAAAAAGACGTTAAACCCGAACACACACACACACTCACACACTAAGCCTCCGGCCCATATCAACAGTTATTTGCACATGATACATCACAATGACAATGACTGGAACCAAAGTGAAATAAATCAAAGTACTTATTGTGTACAACATATATATAATACATATATACAATAATATAATGTCACTAAAGCTTATTTGGTACCCGAAAATACAATCACATGTTATATGTGTATAACTATGCAGAACCTATACATGTATGTGTGTAATCTCTTGCTATATTTCGATTCAGTTGTTAAACATAAAAGCAATATTTCAAATCTTGTAACATGTACATAAGGTACGTGCATATAAATATTCATACAAATGCATGTACGTTATTTACTATGAAGAATATTAACATAAATTTGTATTATTTACACGATATATACTTGTATATGAGTTCACATTTTATTCGATAAATACTAGTTTACTAATTTCTATATCTACTGGACTGGTGATGATATCAATATCACATGGAACTAGTATCATGCAACAATTCACTCCTTGTCTTAAATTGGTTCGTAATGACAACCGACAAGCTACGTATTACGTGTGTGCAATTTCACACATTCTCCGTTTTTTACCTTTTTTATACTAAATAACTGTAAATTATTTTTCTTGCACTAACTGCATTTGTGTTAATAATTATAATACCTGAATTTGAGAACGTAACAGTATTCGAAGAGATAGATAGGAAAGCTATGCCGCGTACTACATTTACAACCGAGCTGGACATAACAACGCTGAAATCAAATTATGGGTCCACTACCTGACCTTGGTTGAAGACAGCTTACATCATATTATAGTTTATACTCTACTCCTGCAAGTTCATGTTCTTGAATATCACTGTGATCTGCTTATTTAGCGAGTAACAGCTATACACAAATAAATATGATAAACCACTAAACATCACGTCAATCATATACAGTACTTATTTTATTTCATAAAGAAAATCAAAACCAAAACTGCAAAGACTTCTACTTACTGTGGCTTTCGCAAGACATGATCTCTGTCATCTTGTCTATCCTGGGCGGCGAATTTACAACGTACGAATCACGCTTTTTCGAAAGAAGTATTTACATCGACAACTAATATTTGCTAAATTGGTATTTAAATCAAGTTATCAGGTTCTTAAATTGACAAGACATGTTACTGGAAAATAACAGGACAGTTTTCAAATAAGCACATCTGTATTTACATATCGCGGCCATGGTAATTTTCAGAGCGTGCAAATCTTAGATAGAAATAAAAATTCATTCTTCGATTTCAGTCAAGTTATTTGTCGGAGGTTGCTTTAGTCTTGGAATGTATTTGGATTGCTTTATCAGTAGTAGATCTATATACTGACTTTTGGTTGAAGTTAACAGCCATAGCAGCATTCTATAGACCATTTAATATTCACAATTCACTGTAAATTGCGTATCTGTAACAAAGGGGAGTAACTAAGACTAGTTACCGGAACTCCAATGTCATGAAAATAGTATTGTGTTAAAATGACTAAACAAACAGATAGGCTACCGGGGACGAAATATGTACTGTACCAGGGTAAAGGACTGCAACCTAATCAAGCCCTATTAGAAGTAAGAAAGTGGTATATTTACAGATAACCTTTGGGGTTACCGTGGCCGAGTGGTTAAGGCCGCTGATTTTAAATCACCTGTCCCTCATCGATTAGGGTTCGAGCCTCCCTAAAATCGTTTAATTCTTCATGCGATGAAGCTATCCAACTGGCTTACAGAAGGTCGGTGGTTATACCAAGGTGTCCACCCGTGATGAAATAACTAAACTAGTTATCGTCTTTTCAACATTTTACAGTCATGTAAACGACAGAAGCGAGGAAACTACTAGTGCCATTTCTACGTATATATATTCATTATATCAATTTAAAGACAGCTTGCAAGAAACCTGCTGTAATGACGTTTGTTTTCCAAGCGAGGAAACTAAAGTACTATTTTTACTTTCAATACATCAATTTACAGACTGTTTGTAGGAAACATGTTATAATGACGTTTGTTCCCAATTTCGCTGGATTTAATGAATTTGTAATAGTAGTACATATAGTATGCTTAAACAAAGGTCTTTTCTGTGTTTCAGTCATTTCTGTTGGCTTTTTTAGTAGAATCAAAGTAAACAGAAATGATTGAAACTCATAAATGCTTTTTGTTTATAAAACCTTAAGTAAAACAATTAAATTCATCCTGTGATTTTGAGGATTATGTAATTTTAGCAATTTTCATACACTTGACCTGGGTGAAATATTTGTAAATTAATAGATTATCTGTAAATATATACTGCATTTAAATAATCATACATATGTACATCGCATAGTTAACGAGCCTAAAACATTTGTGTACGACACAAATTTGTATCAGTGAGAATGTTCGAATCGATCTGAAATAGGCACCATTTTCTTTTGACCTATCTATACATGGTCATGCCTTGGTCAAGTATCCAAGTTTCTTTCTCTAAAGTAGTAGAACCCAAGGGCGGATCCAGAGAAGAGGTTGAACCCATTCTAAAATCTGGTATGACATACCTTTTCATAGTCTTATGTTGAGACATATATCATTCAATATGAGCAGTGCCATGAGAAACATACAGAGTGGCTTTGCGACCAGCATGGATCCAGACCAGCCTGCGCATCCGCGCAGTTTGATCAGTATCCATGCTGTTCGCGAACGGATTCTCTAATTGCAATAGACTGTGAAGGCGAACAGCATAGACCCTGACCTGGTCTGGATCCATGCTGGTCGCAAAGCCACTATGTTGGTTATCTCATGGTGTGGATCATATATGCTCTCTGCTCGCAAACCAAAGATAGGCCCATTGTTAGGTTGTTAGGCAAAAATATATATCAGCTCGAACCGTTTGTCTATTTGCGAACAATTTTTCCAGAATTGTATGTCCACAGATCCAACTATCATTTTCGAACCCTCTAATATAAAAGTCTAAACCAAATTCCTGAATCCACCTTTAAACTCTGGACTGCTAATGGCAATCAGCAAGCTGCGTATTAAACCTATGCAATTTCACGCATTATTCGTTATTTTTACTTTTGTATACCCTAAATTATTTTTCTTAAACAGACTGTGTGTCTGTTAATAATTATAATTCTTGAATGTGGAGTGTTCATATTAAAGGAATTTTTATCAGTCGAATTAACGAGCATTTGCACTTTATTTTTATTTCTCTATAAGGTAGATATTAAAGAGGCCATGAGATTAACTGCTTGCAGTACATTAACGGGAGTAACCTATGTTTAGTGTCATTCTCTGTATGTAGTTTGAGCAGGTACTTGGAGATTGACATTTTTTTGTTGAATTTAACGTCGCACCGACACATGATAGGTCATATGGCGACTTTCCAGCTTTAATGGTGGAGGAAGACCCCAGGTGCCCCTCTGTGCATTTTTTCATCACGAGCCGGCACCTGGGTAGAAACACCGACCTTCCGTAAGCCAGATGGATAGATTAATAGGAAAGTGGGTACGAGTTTATTTGTTTTGCTATTGAGTGAATATTGAAATATAATCTCTTACACGTCAATAGCATTATTGTCTCATTAATATTCATGTTTCGAAGTTTATGATACAAAACAGCAAATACGCACTCGCAGATTGCTGACAGTTTCATCAAAATCAGCTCGTAGTACGTTCTATGATATGTGAAAATCAATTCATAAAACGTACGTACTATGGATTGGTTTCAGAATAGTAAAAGTTTTAGGCATTCTATAATTTTTAGATCGAAGTAGGGTGTTTTCATCAGATGTAAAATAAAGCTGCACATTTTCAATTTGGTGTTTTTCATTTTACTTTCAGCAGTGATCTAAATTGCTAACACATGATCCAGTATATATTTCGCTAAAATACAGAGCAGTAGAACAGTCCGATATCCTTAGAATATATGCTAAAGCAGATTGCAAATATTTTAACCTTGACCATGACTTAAAACCAACGTCTCTCATACCCATAGCGTACACTCTACAGCAGGTTCTTATAACCAGGCAGCGAAAGGCACATTGATGCCCTACCAGATTACATTAACTGGAATAATTCTGTGACAATGAGATGTTCAGAGTACGAGTATGTCGAATCATCGGTGTATTTACTTTGTTAGTTTACGTCAATTTTCGTATTAACAAAAAATGATAATCTAGTTTTACCAACATGTTAAGTCGGTCTATACTGTCCAAGTTTGTGTTTTTTCTAGGATGTGAACGTACTTACTGATTGTACCCGTGAAATAAAACTTACACCGATTTTTTATTCACCATTTAAGCAGCAGGCGAAACGGCTTTGTCCACATTTCAGCAATGGGTTTACGAGTTTCGATAGGATTTCAAGATCCTCTGCGACACACAAATTCATAAGCATTCACTGTCAATCTGTTATAACCGAGATCGGCCGTCATTCATTTACTCCTGGATAATGAAACATTTATATGTTACCAATGTACATATAATTAACACACTCATAGTACGCTCTGTATTTCTGGGAAATCATCCATACACAAGTCAGTGACCCGATAGAGGAATCGTGTTGTTTATAAGCATTAATATGTTGTTATATAATGTTCCAAAAATATAATGAATGGGTAAATAAATACTATAATCAAACAATTACAAAAGCATAAATAATGTAAACTCAAGAGCTCCGAAAAGCGGGGCAATATACGCCTGAAGTTTAGACCAGAGGAGGAGGAGGAGGAGGTAAATTTAAACAATTTTTATTGGGTGTATGTGGGAAGGGAGTTTGATGTGGCGGTGAATGGGGGTTGGGGTGGGTTCGTGCAGCTACGTGATTGAATACAAGGGCACAGGAAACTGAAAATGAATCTTTTCTTCTCTTTTCTTTTGGCAAGGGAGGAAGTGGTTAACGTATGTGTATGTATAAGGGAGAGGGGGTAATTTTGATTGATGCTCTTCTCAAATCATCACATCACCACTCACCTTTATTCAAAGTTAAAAGTCAACACCCTGAAAAGTTTTAAAGTTTTGCTCCTCACACAAAATAAAGTTCGAAGTCAATACCTTGAATGATTATGAATTTATGCTCTGGACAGATTTGACCTTGTTGTAACCTTGACTGTTGACCTACTGATCTGGTTTATGCAGTCCAATACTAAGCTACAAAAACATAATCATGAATAGTTTTTGTGCGACAACGTGATGGAATTCTAAGGCACAGAAACTGAAAATAACAACACTACTATATTTTTGTGAGACGTTGAAAAATAACAGTTTTATACTTTCAATTTATGTATTCGTCATTCTTAATCAAAGGAAAAATATAAGTCAACAAATAATAAAGAAAAAGAATAAAGAGTGCAAAAACAGTTTATATATCGGAATACATCACAGACAAATCAAATATAGTATTTATTAATAAGGAGAAACAGGGAGTTGCTAAGCATAGGATATACACATAGTTCGTATGATGTTAGGCAGACTTTATAGATGTATTTGACATAACAAACTAATTTGTTTCAAAATAATGCTATTCCGAACAATGGTGAGGGCACAGTATTTATCTCGCGGATTCTTATTCAAACCTAATTACAAATGAGCCGTCGATATTGACAAGCATCAGATATGATGATACGATAAAATGGCTTAATTACATATAAATTTGTTCTATGTAATTTTATGTAATCTCATTGCGTTGTAAAATGTGCTCATTTCAATCTAGACACCAGCGATTGAATGAGATTTTGAGATTATGTAAACATGTTATATTCGTATGTTTCATTTTATGGCCCTCGTTCAAGACGTTAGGATACTGACGATACAGCTTGTGTTTGTCCGGTCGTTGCTGGTGCCACAGATGATGTACCTTTCTTGATCAGGAAGAAATAAACACAAGCGACTATGACGGCCACACTAATGATTGCTCCTATCGTTGCACCAACAATAACAGCCGTATTGTCCTTTCCGTCTGCATTGGTTATAAAGTAAAATATACATATTACTATGGAGTGATAACATTCTTATTTCTTGCATGACAGTTTTTAAGATGTTTAAACAAAGCATCATTTGAAAAATCCTAAGAATGATTTCTGTTAACAATTTTCCCTCTCTGCATATGAATTGCCTTTCATTATCTTTATTTGTAAACTTGTTATCACTTTCTTAAAAGATTCGGACTTCCAAGTAACATCGTGGCCTTAAACAACAGAGCATAAAACGCCGTCCTTCTCAAATAACGAAGTCGTATCCTTCTTGTAGTATTTCACTATGTAAGCTAGTATGTGTAAGAGGTGAGATGTTAAAAATCAATGAATGTTTTATGACGTTAGTTAGGTGTGTGCGTTCATTACACACGTTTCAGTTCAGTCCTTTTATTTCTAAATGCAGAAATATTTTGATTAATCCCTTCCGTTTTCTCCGCAGAAAAACATATTTAAGGCAGTTTTTCACGTTCAGATATATATATTTATTGTGAAAATAAATGCATGGAACCTTGTTTTGGTATTTAGATAATTGCCCATGATTAAAAACATCAGCACATTTAAAACTGTTTTGAATTATTTATAGTATCAAACTTTTTTTATTTCTTTTTTTTTTTTCAGAATGATAGTGAAGTTGTCTTTTTAACACATTTACTCACGGGTTACCATTAATGCATAAAATGGTTTTCATTTCCGTATGCAAGTATGTAAGTTCAGTTTTTTTTCTATGCTAGCCTAATAAGTGACGTTATGCCATTACGTTTACCTTATCAAACGTGCAAAATTACGTTAGATGTAGTTGTCATGAAAGTTACATTTCTCAACAGAGTTAAAAGTCGTATGCTGTTTCTCATTCTAACAGAAAAGTACCGAGTCTAATTTAAAGTTAATCGCCAAAGTACCAAGTCTATTCAAAGTAAATCGCTTTAAGTGTTAATTAAAGTAGCCGTTAAAAGGACATTTAGGTTGATTGATGCAAATACATTACCTTCCTGCTGCAGTGGATCTGTTTCTGTTCCGTAAAATGTGAGTGACCAGGTATTAAGACTCATTGCTGTACGAGTAAAAAAAAATAAGTAATCAATGTTCTATATTGTTAAAGTAAGTTAAAACATGCGACATATAAGGAAGTAACGTTTGAATAACAAAGTAAATATTTATCCAGTTACCACGAACGCAAAACTACAAATTTGGACGGCATTACTAAATTCACAAACTTAAAAGTAACATAGAAAAAAAGTTAACAACATCTTTATAAATTCCGTTCAGATAATATTATTTCATATAAAAATTCCAGTCAAGTAAATAATCTGTGATTGATAAGGTGCGTGAATTTAGCAGTGGGTTAGACATTAGACACTCGTATAGACATTCAGAAAAATGCTGCGAATGCCTATTTGTATATACATTCCTATACACATAAAAAAATCGATATGAATGCTATCTGCATAGACATTAGACATTCGTATAGACATTCAAAAAATTAATTTCTGTTTTGGATTTAACATCGCACTGACACATGATAGGTCATATGGCGACTTTCCAGCTTCAATGGTGGAAGAAGACCCTAAGTGCCCCTCCGTGCATTCAAAAAAATAATGATAATGCCTGTCGAGACATTAAACATTCGTATATACATTAACAAATCAAGGTGAATGCCTATTTGTATGGACATTTGACATTCATATAGACATTCAAAAATTGAGGCAAATACCCGTCTGTATAGACATTTGACATTCGTATAGACATTAAAAACAACTGCTGCGAATATCTCTCTGTATAGACATTAGACAATCGCATATATATTCCTATTGACATTTAACCGATGCGAATGCCTATATGTATAGACATTCGACAATCGTATAGACATTCCAAAATATCGGTGCGAATGCCTATCTGTATAGACACTAGTAACCCACTGCCATCTTCACGCACCTCTAATCTACTGCCAACTTCATGCACCTTGATTGACTCATATAATTTTCATTCCAAACTAACACTGACAAATGAACAAACCAGTGCAAAAGTTTATGTCTTTTATTAAGATGACAATATTGTAGCACGTCTCGCAAAACTCCTAATTTCGATTTCCGTATTTATTTCAGGTAATCGGGCAAATTTTCAAAACGTTTTTATCATAGAAAAGCGCATGTCTTCCCCAAAACATGGTAGTAATAATAGGCTAGAAGTCAATCGGGGAAAGGAGCAAAAGTCAAAGAGACACTGGTGGATAGCTTAGTGACTAAAATGCAATAGAGATTATCTACTCAGCATGTCCAATTATCCTATGAAATTTCAATGTTATTGGCCACGTGGTTCTCAAGCTATAGATTTAAAACAGGTCCGTGACCTGGACCCTTTAGGACCAATAATCCAATGTGTCACCTACATTATCTATTGTGGGTTAACATTCAGTAGTAACTGTTGATATACAACATTTGACACTATCTCCCTAGGTATTGCAACCCTAGCAGGTAATGCTAACATGACATGCCTGAATTGAAATCAGAATGTGATCATTAGATTAAGGCTAAGTTATCCTTCAAAATACGTGATTTTCTGAGCAGTTCCTTCTCTGCATAATATTAATGCAATAAAAAAGTTATTTTAACACTTTATTGAAAGATTTCCAGTGGGTGCTGGGTTATTTCGATGTGCCCAAGGGTTGTTTTAGGTACAAAAAGCCAAATGTAAAATGTGCTCAATGGCCATCCATTATACATAATTCCTAAATTTTTATATTATGCAAAACAATTTAAAAAATAATGCTTGTTGCATGTATGTACATTTAAGACTGAATATAATACTTAAGTCTTGATTTAATCATTTTGAAGCCATTTTGAAGATTTACTGAAACTTCCTTTTTAATTTCCATGTAGCTTCTCCTGCAGATGGTCCTACTTATCAAGTTATTAATAAATATTTAATCCTCAATTATACCTGGATTACTGCGGGAAGAACTTATCTCAATGCCAAAAAGTTGTCAAAATACATGATTAAAATGTAATGTCAGGAAATGTTTTAACTCTAATAAAATAACTTCAGATTCACTATTTAAGCTGGAATTTAGATAAAATGTTATTTGTACCGTATTACACATCATATATAAAACCAGAGTAAACTCTTCATTATTTACCATGAAAATTAACATTAAAATAAAATGACTAATCATTAAGTTTTTAATTATACATTTACTTTTTTATTCCTATTAACTTTTGCCATGCATGTGTACAGTAAAGTAAATGCAGGAAATGATTAATATGTGTGCCGTTTATCTCTAGTACTATGTCAACATCAATAACTTCTTTGGGTACATTGTTAATATCTAACTTTTCAATCCATTTGATGGTAAGTTTTTCCACACTCTTTACACTTTTGAAAGCATAAATACTGAATATCAGTAAATAGAAATTTTGTTTTAGTTTGTTTGTCATAACTTTCAATGATGGTTAAATAAATGCAATACATTTCACAAGTTAATGATGATTAAATACAGTGATACCCTACATTGAGATACAATGCCAAAATGAAATTTCTGGATTTCCGGATGAATGAATCATTAATTATTGCATAATCAAATCTGTAAATAAAGTTAAAAACCATATATTTAGCAATACATGTATGTATGTCTGTCGTCAAAACAAATGGTAATATTGAAAGTTTCCAAACGTAATCACGATTACTTGAGTGTAAGTAATGTAATGTAAATAATTGCTGGTGCAAATTAAGAGTAATCTAGTGTTATCGTAATTAGACAATAATAACGTAATTGCAATGCAATCGATTACAGACACATGCAATCAGCCGCAAGTCTCTGATGACCCCACAACTCTGTTTGTCCTATCACCCTATGAAGGTTGAAGGTTCTGGCACAAGTGGTTGTCAAACTATTGATCGGAAACAAGTTTGCATGTTATGGTTCCTGTGACCTTGACCTTTGATTGATTAACCCCTAATTCTATAGGGGTCGTCTTATTCATTAGCCCTACCGTCGTAAGAAGTTTGAAGGTTCTAGAATAAATGGTTTACCATTAATAGATCAAAACTGAAATATGACGGACTGAACCTACGTACGGACAGGGCTAAAAAGTATGTCTCTCCGTACTATATATGTGTTTGTGTGTTAGGGGAGGCATAATAACGTATGATTACTATATTCATGACAATTAAGTTCCCTTACAGTTACTTGATATCGAAGAATCCATCCTTAATGTCCACGTTCCGGAAGGGTTTTCACGCCATGTGTGAACTGACATAAATTTCCATGAAACAGCATCTGATGATCTGTCATTGGATCTCTCTCGAAGTATCCTACTTTCTGTACCCTCTGGGGACACAAGGTATATTGCTGTGTTCTGTATGTGTAGTGACTGGAAATTAATGCTGATGTACACATGCTCGAGGTATTTGACAGAACAATCATCATTTGTCCATGTGCTTACAATTGATGTTAAACCTGTCGACGACCTGCGGGTTTGCAAAAAAACTTTTCATGTAAAGATTGCAATCGCACGGAGAAGTTAATACAGCCTATACAAAAGGCTGTTGAAAACAGAAAAAAAAATGCCGATAGCGAAAGATAAAAATATTTTGCTACATAGAAAACATTGGCTCCTTTCTCAGAATTTACATTGTCAGCAGCTAGACTTTATGTATATCTTAACCATTTTTGTCTAGTAGTTTTTGCAGGGTTAAGAGCTCTTATGAATCTTTTAAAAGCCACCTGTTGTACCTTGAGGATATATTACTCAGTTTTATATGTCTTGTGATATGTTACTTGAAAAAGTGACCAGTTGGCTATCTAACTATTATTTTCCCCGGGCGTGATGATTAAATAAATAGATGTGTGTTTGTAAAAGCTTTAAGCCCATTACGCATTTTAATCAATTATTAAAACAATTTTCTTTTAACGCTACGACAACCGACAGAGCGCCATGTCCAGATGAACTTGCCAATCAGAGCTTGCTTTCAACATTTTGAATGTCAAAGTTGCTTTTTCTGATATTGAAAGAATATATTCAGGTCGTCTCCATTAGTCGAAGTACTTTAGAAGGTAAAGGCAAACGCTGATTGAAACGAGTCATCTGATTAGCTAAAGTGAAAATAGATAAGTGGAAATACTTTACTTGATTTGCAAGCTTTCAAAGATCTTCCTATATATTCAGGTTCCAAAACTAAACCGAAAAAAAAATGTTGTACTGCGTAGTGTTAGTGTTAATGTTTCTGATCCTTCAGGGTGGTGGATTCTATTTCATTTTTCTTTATTTAAAGTAGAGCTCTTTTTTTTAACTGATGCCAAAGGTCTTAATGGATGAAGCACATTCAATAACCTCTTATAAACACAATAAATCAAATTTGTCCTGCACTAAATGTTCTTGGTAGAGATATAAGATTCAAATGGATTTACTTCTATAACTTATTGAGTGTCAAGCTGTGTGTCTTATGCACTATTGAAAGCAAAACCAATACGCCTTACAATCTAATTTGCTAAGCATTATGACTTGAATTGATAAAACAAATCAGCCAAATGAAATCATTTTACATATGTAAAATAGTTTTGTGTTTTGTTTTGTAGGGTTTAAAGTCACATTGACACAATTATAGGTCATATGGTGATTCTTCGGCTTTGATGGGGGAAGAAACCATGTGCCTTCTGTGCATTATTTCATCCCGAGAGGGCACTTGGTTAGAACATGCGTCTCTAGTGAGGCAATCGAACCAATACTCGGTCACCGAGGCGCCTTATGGAAAATAGTAGTATGTTAACTATACCTATATACGTTTTGACGGGCCCCTTCACAGATTACTTGAGTAGGTACAGTGTGCCATGTAGAAGCGGCGTCCACCATTGCCTCAGCATTGAGTAATCCAAAGCCATGGCTCAGACTCACTGCGAAAGAAAGACAAATTTAAAATTTTTCTCAATATATCATGTATGCCAAACCTGAATAATGCCCTGTACTACAGCAAATCTATACAGTCGGAAGAAAGGGGTAAATCATATTCCGGTTAGATTTATTTGATCGTTTTATAAACTAAATATGTAAGCCACTCGAACCCACTGACAACCGAAACCGTTTTGGGTACACTTAACTTGAAAAAGACACCGATATCTTTATGGTCAGATGGACATAGCAATATAAAACCGGCCGAAGACAGCAAACCATTTTAAAAATTAACATAGGCAAGAGTGTAACATTTTCCCCTTTTTGTAAAGAGACGAAATCGTTATTCAATGAGGCCTTTGTGTATTTTGTATGCAGTAGTTTCATGCGTCAAATGGGTTAATTTTCTGAAATACATACTTGTCAAACATTTGTAGAGGAATATAATATTTTTAAGGGAACAACTTATAACCCTTAGAAGAAATGTTCAATAAAACATGTTTCATAATTATGAATGTAATGCCGTTTCTTGCATACCTTTCTTTCCAGCAGCGTTAGAGTAGAAGTTAGAATTCTTGAGACCGATATTTGTAGAATACTCCACAATCATATGCTGTATATCTCTCCATGATAGTTGAGGACTAAAGAGAAACGTAAACAACATGAATGTTATACATGGACGTACTGTTCTAAAATGTTGCCTTTTGCTTATTTTTAATACTTAATTTCTCTTCTATATTATGCTTTATTTCTAGAATAAACCGTACGGGAATACGGCCAAGTCCCCTGAAATTCACGATACTGAGTCCCAACTGTATACTTATCAAAATTAATGTGAACAATCCATCAAGACAGGAATTATTTTTTTTAAATAAAATAGAGATGAATGACTTCTAGAAAAACTATTTTATTGTTTTCACTTTTCTGTTTTATGAAATATTTGCATAAATCAATATTTTGTACAGAAAGTATCCATCCAGCGAAAGCCTTACAAGTAAGTTTCTATGTCCTAGAAACGTTAACGTTTGAAAGGGCTAGTTGTAGTATAACTGGTTTCATTTGTAATGATCTTACGAAAGAGCTGACTGACAGAAAAATGGATTCCATCCAAACAGTCGTCAGTAAGAAATCATCCTCCCTGGGTCAACAAAATTGATTAGAAGATATAACACGAGGGCCATAATGGCTCTATATTGCTCACCTGTTATCATTGCACTTAAGGACAAGAAGGTCAAAAAGTCATAATCAAGATCATTCAAAAGAATTATGAGAAAATATAAAAAGATGTGTAAAAATACACCTAAAAATTGGAGGTACCATTCATGTTGTACCAAAGAAAAGTGGTCTCGGTTTTTCCCTACGGCCAATCATGAAATAATTACTAAATAAGCTATTTATAGTAACATAAAAGGGAAGTAATTAAAGAAATGTAAGTGAACCAAAGAAGGATCTGCCAAACAGAAACAATAGCACTGCAATGCAACGCAAATGCACAGCAACATACACACAAAACAAAGGAATATGCCTTTTGACCCCTTAGTGTGACCTTGACCTTCAAGTGAGCCATCCGAAACATGCACTCTGCACGTCGTTTTAATGAGGTGAACATTTGTGTCAGGTTTCTTTGAAATCCTTCAAGGGGCTGAAGAGTTACAGGGCGAAAGGGTCATTGCTAACAAAACTACAGACAGACAGATGGACACCACGCGATAACATAATACGTCCCTTCGGGCGTATAAAAAGATCTAGATCTTATGGTGATACAAGTGCAAGTTTGTTTAAAATTCAAATCATAAATGAAGCTGCTATTGTGCAGACAAGGTCAAAATAGCCAATGCTGGCTCTATCAAGGGCCATAACTCTGTAACCCATAAAGGAATCTGGCCAATGCAAACACGGAACCAAGATCTTATGGTGATACAAGATTTGTGCAAGTTTGGGTAAAATCAAATCATAAATAAAGCTGCTATTGTGCAGACAATATCAAAATAGTTCATTTTGACCATTTCAGGGGCCATTACTCTGGAGAACATAATGGAATCTGATCATTGAAGAAAGGAATTGAGATCTTATGCTGAAACAAGTTTTATGCAAGTTTGGTTAAAATTCAAATCATAAACGAAGCTGCTATTGTGCAGACAAGGTCAAAATAGCTAATTCTGGCCCTTTCAGCGGCTATCACTCTGGAATCCATTATAGAATCTGGCCAGTTCCAAAGAGGAGCAAAGATCTTATGGTGATACAAGTTGTGGGCAAGTTTGGTTAAAATAAAATTATAAGTGAAGCTGCTATTGTGCAGACAATGTCAAAATAGCTAATTCTGGCCCTTTCTGGGGCCATAACTCTGGAACCCATAATGGAATCTGGCCAGTTCAAACATGGAAATAAGATCTTATGGTGACACAAGTTGTGTGAAAGTCTGGTTAAAATAAAAAAGTAAATGAAGCTGCTATTTGCAGACATGCTCAAAATAGCTAATTCTGGCCAGTTTAGGGGTCATAACTCTGGAACCCATAACGGAATCTGGCCAGTTCAAAAAAAGAATCAAAATCTTTTGTTGATACAAGTTGTGTGCAAGTTTGATAAAAATCAAATGATAAATAAAGCTGCTATTGTGCAGACAAGGTCAAAATAGCTAATTCTTGCCCTTTCAGTGCCCTTCTCTGGAACCTATGACGAGATCTGACCAGGTCAAGAAAGGAACCAAGATCTTATGGTGATACAAAATGTGTGCAAGTTTGGTTAAAATAAATCATAAATGAAACCATTATCGTGCAGACAAGAAATTGTTCACGCAAGCACAATATTAAATTCTTGCTTTCTAAGAGGCAATAACTCTAGAACCCATGATGGGATCTGGCCAGCTTTCAAAAGGAACCAAGATATCATGCCAATACAAGTTTTATCAAAATTGCTTGCAAAATGTGGCCTCTATCGTGTTCACAAGAAATTGTGACGAAGGTTGATGACTACGTGAAAGGTAAGCCAAAAAGACTTTTAAAAAAGCGAGGAAGTGAAACAAGTCTTTTGATCACAAGTAGTTCCTAGAACTAAAACTTTTAGTGTAGAAAATAAGTCAAAGAGGCTTATCACAAAGATCTTTTAAACATCCTAAATCTACATTGTACTGATGCAAATATTTTAAGTATAGCAAATTCAAAGTAACTCTTTACATTTATAAAACATTCCAAACAAGACTCTTCTTCCATACCACCCTAAATTATGAAAAGAAGCTCAATCATAAGGATAACACCAAGGCCACGGTACTGAACAAGCAGTTTCAGTTTGTTTTCAGCCCCGAATCTCCACTGAAACTAGCTTTACCTTGTAAAATGAAATTTGAAATTACAAGATATATTAGTTAATCAAAATAGTAAATTCATCCCCAACACGCTAGATACTAAGGTTAG
The DNA here is from genome assembly GCF_021730395.1 of Mercenaria mercenaria. Lineage (NCBI taxonomy): Eukaryota > Metazoa > Mollusca > Bivalvia > Venerida > Veneridae > Mercenaria > Mercenaria mercenaria. The sequence goes on from NC_069376.1 coordinate 49,215,856, forward strand.
CTCCTTTGGGATAGAGACTTTGTCTCAATAATTTAAAACTTCAAAAGGCTACTGGCCCAGTTCAATTAAATTTTTAAATCATAATCTAAAGAACGTAGCCAAATTCTTGTAGTTTTATTCCAGAAATCCTTTAAAGGAACCCCACCATTCAATTTAAAGTCAGCAAAGTTTGCTCGTGTTTACAAAGCACTTTTAAAGGTCAAATCCCGCTAACTATAGCCCTGTTTCTTTAACATGTGTTCTATGTGAAGTACTAGAACATACAGACTCCTTCTCAAAAGTAAAACATTTCACCAGCAAGATTATCCTCTACCACCTATAAAACATGTCATGTGTCACCCAACTAGTAAATAAACTGGTTACCTCAGTGTATGATATGAAAAAAAAACAACAAGTAGATCTCTTACTAATAAATTTCAGAAAGGCTACAGAATGGCCTATTGAAATTGCACATTTGGCTAAGAGATCAAACTCTAAAGTGCATAAAAAATCCTTAGTAACAGAGTCCAATCAGATGTCCTGAATGGCACCATGTCAGATGCCATTCCAGTTCAATCTGATATTCCAGTTGGATTCCATTATTGTGCCTCTGCTATTTTCAGCCTATATAAATGATCACCCAAAAAACAGTAAGTTATTAATTCGCCACTTTGAAGATGATCTCAATATGTTAGTAGAGTGGGATTAAGAGTTGGATATGGAATTCAACATAAAACCATCAATGTGAAGGAAACAACCTATTCCCGCCAATAACTACCATTAGGGATTCTTACACGAATCAGTCACGTCAGCCAATTACCTTGGCGTGGATATATCAGAAAATCTGCCGTTGGACGTTCACATCAATAGGACATCAAAGAAATTAAATTAAACATTAGGGTTTCTGCACAGAAAAATAAAGATCAAATCTGAACCCCTTAAGTCAATGGCTTACCAGACACTTGTTAGACCCCACCTGGAATATGACTTTGAAGTGTAGTAATCATATACTACAACATTTATACAGATAGAGGGTGTTCAGAGACGGGCAGCCCGCTGCATTAAAGTTGACTTCCATCAAACTTCCAGAGTTACAAAGAAGTTACAGTCACTTTCCAAAAGAAAGCTACTTTATTCTTCTCATCCGCTCAACACATAACTTCCACTCACTTAGTTACAAGATTTTCACAGGAACTACATGTTACTTGACGTATTCTTCCTTCCGCAGAAAAATATATCATTTGAACTCCCTTCTATGGTTGCCAACCTTCCAGCCCCTGAGCAGTTCAATGCAGCAGTTTGCGGCCCTGATTATGTCTAACCCTAATTGCCTGATAACTGTTTTTATACCTTTACTTCTAAGCAAGCTATTGTTCTTGCTAACATTTCACTATTAATACTTTTTGTAGTTCGCGGCGCCAAATATCTACGTCCCCTTGAGGGGTTTTGACTTTATTGAAAGATAGGTAGACAGATCAAAGTAAGTACTTACTTTGCTTGTAGGACAAGAGCGATGATACCTGCAGCAACAGGACACGAAGCAGAAGTCCCTTGAAAATTGTCTATACACTGGTTACCAGGGTCGGTGGTTGCCTTGAATTTGAATTGATATTAAGTAGGACATTGTATTAGAAATTAAGAATTAGGGAAAATTGGACATTTGTACCGTGTTAGAAACGATTTTGTTAACATCACTCTTAGAAAAATTTTTAATCTTTAACTTAAGCTTATAGAATATATATTGTTATATCTTATTTAAGCCAGCCAGTATATAATAAATGTAATAGTGCACAAAGTACTAAGTGTTTGTTAAATCCATAGTTCTAAGCATTATATCGGTATAGCTGATTCTTGTCTTACTAATCCAGGTGTATGACTTAACACTTGTGTTAGAACTTATTTCTAATCATTCTAATACCATCCGCTTAGGAGCGAACCCACAAATTCCCGCACACGGAATTGTTGCTTCCTATTAGTAGGCGACCGAGGCAGTCACAATGAAAGTTCTATCATCAATAGACATTACGCCTGTTAAGTGGCTGAGAAAGATACAAATACGTAAAACACGAACTACTGTTTGCATCAAATATCATTTTTTACGAAAAACAGTTACATTAATTACATGCTCAATAAAACAAAACTTTTTATCACCAGGTAGAAATGGGTGAGATCATTAAACACTTAGTTTGAAATCTTGCACTCATGTGTTCATTTAATCTAAGAAAGTTTCTAATTATTCTCTACAAGAAAATCTAAATGCCAGCATACTTTATTTCTTACAGTATCATCCTGTCTCAGAAAACGTTTCCACTTAATACCTACAATTCTGTCTTGTGTGTCGTCTCCGCCGTACGCTGCTGCCAGAATTGCTGTACATTCCTCAGCATACCATGCAGGTGCTGTGTCCGGCGCCAGCGAGTTGACAGATATGGTATAGATTGTGTTGGAATATCCATCAACGTTACAATCATCAAAGTTGCCACCCCCATTACCTGCTGCCCAGGTATATATAGCTCCTTTGCCGTTTCGACCCTGTGTTTGTTATAATGAAAAAAAATGAGAAGCTATCAATCTTCCATTATTTATGTAGTTAAGTAGATTGTTTTAGAAGATAGTATATATATATATATAGTCCTTTCAATTGGTCTAGATGTAGTCACATGATCAATGATGAAAAGCCTTATTGACTCGAATGTGATAGAAATTGAACCCTCTTCAAAAAGGAGGTACTCTATTACGGGCCCAATACCTTAAATATTAATTTTTACTCCTTTGAATTTATGTTTGTTGGTAAAAGAAATCGCATGCTGATCTTGTATTTCTAATTTGATAACAGCAATGAATAAACAACATACGTATGTTGGTGGATTATGGCCTTTTCCAAAAGGTTTTATTTGCCGTCAAAAAGAATATTATGTTTTGTGCTGTAGAATATATAACGAAAATTTGTGCAAGGAACAAATGTATCATTGAAGCTTCATTACTATCTTCTAAAACAATCTACCTAACTACATAAAACATGGAACCAGTCCTACAGAAAAAAATCAAAATAAATTGCTAATCTAAGATGACTTTTCATTTATTTGAAAAAAGAAAGATGGGAAACATTAATAAAATTATGTTACGAAATACACCTCGGTAACTCCTTTCAGCAATGCTGCCTCTTGTATTGAGGAGATACCGTCTGTGGAGTCATAACCAGCACCGTCATCTGGAGGACCCCAGCTGTTACTGTATATATCTATATTTTCTAGCCTGTGAATAAGTGCAGATGCTTCGTCTGATGCTGTGGACCCATATACACTATCCAAAAGTCGAATTGCTAGAGCGGTAATGATATAAGGCTTTATAATACATGCAATTATAACATAAACGTAACGTATTGCACGTCAATCATTTATCTTGGCATATATAAAGTATTGCACGTCAATCGTTTATCTAGGCACTGTATTAACAGAAAATACCCGATATACCTTTTCGTTCAATTATGGAATTATATGCTAATGTGTTGACCTTAAAGTGTGAATATAAGAATTTTCATTTGCTAGTTGACAGACGTTTTAGTAACAAAGCAATACTGTTGTTTCATGCGCAGATTTGCATTACTAACATAAACATCAGGTTGAAACCCGCATTTGATGTGCAACACTTCCATGAACAGTATAACATTCAAACCATTTGCATCCAAGTTACATTATAGGAAAAAAATTCTAATCTGATTACAACCATCAAGTGTCTTGAAACATACTGACGAGCTGGGTAAGGCAAACCCTTCACCGGCCTAATAAAAATTGCCTATTATGATACCAATGAGAAATACAGTGTCTGTTTCATTAAAAATACAAATATTCACAAAGAGGATATAGATAATAGAAATATCATCCGTGTCTTTTTCATTCAAATAAACATTTAACAGTTACAAGAAGATATAAACGTTACTTTACATTAAAAATCTATAGAAAATGCTATTTTTAAACTGCCAGTGTGTCATAGTTTCTTTCGATTTTCTAAAGTTATACACCATTAGAAAGCTTGTGATCTGAGCTTTTCATAAATATATAATATATTTTCTTTAATCATGTGCATTGAAATGATTATTACACCTGACTAGGAACTTTTACATAGAAATTATGTAGACAGAAAAGCGGTCGGTATATTCGTAAATAAACAATAAAAGTGCGAAAATAGAACGGCGGATTAATCTCCTTCAGTTTCATTATTGAAGAGAAACTTGAATTCTTGCAGTTTCTAGAATACGGTTATAATAGGTTCAACCGCTTCGCGGCTGAACCTAGAAATTGTCAGAAATTGCATGCCAAATTGTAAACTGGTTTTAACAAATGTTTCTCGGATGACGCCTACCTGGTATTTTGGCTCCGTACGCTATTCCTATGACACACTGTCCGTTTTTGGCTGCTGCAACAATGCCAGCGCAATTTGTACCATGCCTGAAGTATATTTATGTCACGACCTTGTTGACAGTTTTCATAAATATTTGTCATATCGTATGAAACAGTTTAGAGTTCTTCTGTATAAAGGAGTACCCAGTTCTGGCTTTGTTTTATTTTGTGTTCTATTTTGAACAGTCTGGCTTTTAATGGTGGAGATTATTTATATTAAGACGGCGGGTTTGTACTCAGTAATGTTAAAACGCGGCTATAAGTTATTTCGTGGTCGCGATTTTGTACGGATACTTGTAGAATATGTTTGCTCAGTGAAGCCTTTCACGCCAACAATCTAAATCTGATGTTTAAAAGCCTTGAGCTAACAACTTAATTTATATTCATTTTGAAAATAATTAGCGGACATCAATGAATTTTCTAATCACAACTTTTCCTTCCAACAATTTTCTTATGTATTCCTAGCAACAATACTGGTTAGTACAAGTATATTATGATCAGACACTGACAATAATGACAGAAATACAGCTTAAGAAAAATGTAAAATATATTTACCCTTCACTTGCATATACATGAGACGGATCATTTACGCCATAAATGTAGTCGTAGCTTAAAGAGGCGTCCTGTAACAAAAAAAAGATACTATTGATGACATTTACGTTATATTTTTCAAATGTGTCTTAGGTGCTTAATTTTCTAACATAAATTTCAGATTTCTGTAGTGGACATTCTATAGGCAGTTTTTTTCAAGAATCTAGTATTCATTAAATTTATAAAAAAAAAAACTACAATTACGTGTTCGCCTACTGCTTAAAACACTGCTTTTTAAAGTCATTTAGCATTGTTTGGGGCGATATCACCTGGAATATTTGTTTTGATGGCTAAATTACTAAAATACTATCTTACGTAATTATCAACAAGGTCAACGTGAGTAACGTCAATTCCATCGTCAATTATTCCTACAGTAACACCTTGTCCTGTAAATCCTTTATCCCAAACATTGTAGACACCCATCGACGGCGTATGACTTGGATCCTTTAAAAGAAATATTTAGGTTGCAGACCAGAAACTTCAGAAAGAACTGACGAAAATGCAAACGTACAAGTCAATGATATATGACTGACTTACGAACTTAAACATAGTTTTGAAGATGTACGTAACAGGGTCAGTTTTCTATTAAAACTTAAGATTTCATAAGGGAGACAACTCCGTCAACCTTGTCCACCTTGTATCTCTAACCTGTCAAGAGTTATCTGTTTTACCGCGGTTTGGTGGTTTTCAATTGACCTGTGACCTCTTTGAAAATACTGGTCAGTCAGCCATTTTAGTCTTTGTTGGAAAGATGTGTTTTTACCTGTGGTCAGAAAATGTAATTCCAATGGTTTATATTTGTCCTGTTATTGCTTACTGATTGATATATAGTACAGGGAATTAAGTCTTTGTATTAGGTTCACTTTGAGTTTAGTAACTTTAGAATTGTGAATTTCATGATTTACAAAGAAGTGAGTTTCAGAATGACACTTGTAGTTCTGCAATCACATTTCTCTCCTTTATTCACTGCTAATATTTAACTTTGCAGTATCAAGTAACAGTTACTGGTGTGAATGAAGCCTCTGTGAGAAAACAGTTACAGATCATTCGTCCCTTAGATGGTAAGTTGAAAGATGTAATATATGTTATGTGTAACTATATGTGTAACTATGTGTTAATAAGTATTCTATACGTTATAGGACAAATAGGTTATTTGACCACTAGACGCGTTTGTTGATTTGTTCTAAATGCGAATGTACGGTACTTACGAGAACATATGTATTATGTATTGTGTATTGCTTTTATTGTGATTGACCATGTATTGACTGTCTTTTAACCTTTGTTTTCAGAATGTGTTGCTGTATTACTTTAGTAAACGGTTAGAATAAATTGGATATAGAAGAGTTTGACCTAGTCTTATTATCGTATATCAGTACCATCCAATTACACAAGTGGACACTAATCGAACTCATAGACCCTTAGGGCCTTGTACTATTATTATTAATATAGCGCTGATGCACCCCGTAACATGTACATGCAATAATTTAGTTTAGTTGGCTGAAAAAAAGGGCTTACAGTCCTGTAATCAAATAAACTAGAATAATACCTTGGTCAAAGTTGATGGATTTGTTTAAAGAAACTGACATCAAATGCTACAACAGGTTGGCATTTAAACCTGGCTTATTTTCTGAAGAAATGCAAAATGTCTTTCATCGTCAGTTTCACTTTTGGGGTTTGATGTAATTCAAATGTCAATTTCTCATATTAAACAACTGAATCTCTAATTAGTTTATTGCTGACTGATAGGAGTTTTTGACTCAGTCCAAAATAGTTATACCAATGTTGATCCCACAAAACAAAACTCATCCCATATGAGATTCGAAACGTTTGACTGGCTAAAAGCTAAAAAATTCTCCTAACGAAACCCTTAATTTTTATTATAATTATATTTTTTCTTTTCGATCATTTATCGATAGTCACGGTAGAATAAATATAGCATCTTCTGACCTTAGCTGTTATTACAAGTTGCTGTTGTAATCAGACACCGCATTTATTACGTTTCGTGGAAGTCAGACATTTAGCTTACAAACATAAAATAAGCATTTTTCTTCTGGAATATGAGGACTTAAGATATTTATTTTGAAAGAATTGTAGCTAAATTGATATTGGCCTGATAAATACAGAGTACCAAAAATAGAAAGAGGGTACACATGTGTTTGTTTTGGTTTTGTCTGCAAGTTTGATTTTAGTTATTGCGTCTGCATGACATGTACATGAATGGCAGCAACGTTTTATACCGAAAGGAAGTCAAAGAGTAAAGGTAGCTATAGCTTCTTCTTTGAATGTCGTCATTTGGACGTAATTATGACTATAAACTATGATGGAGTTTTCATTGATATATTAAAAAGGAAAATAAAGTATTAGTTATTTTCATGTAAAACAACATGCATTACATGTGTTTTAGTTAATTAATAAAATTCCGGTGCCATAATGATTTCATAATGGCTTTGTCTGATAGATAGACAGAGAGACAGACAGACAGACAGACAGACAGATAGATAGATAGATAGATAGATAGATTAAGCAAACAATTTCTAAAACTAACATGTGACTTACATTCACATAATATTGCATCACATAGATAAAAAACGAATAGATAGTTTTCAGAACGTGATAAAAATGACAATGATTTTATAATAATAAAAATTATATAAAAGTTATTTCAAGTTTAGTTCTGCTTCATAAATTATTCTCCGCTGATCTTATACCAAGGACAACCCATGAAAGTTGCTTGAAGTACACTTATTTCCAATGGGGTCCTCGACTTATTACGGCACTGATTAAGTTACATGTTAAGTTAAAAGAAAAAAAGATCAATGAAAAATTAATATGCGAATGAAGAATAGATAAGGATGAAGTACTAAAGAGAGTTTTTTTAGTAAGTACCTCGCATTTGCCTTTATTTGTCTGAGACATAATAACAAGGCCATTAAAAATCACTCACATATAAACATGATATTATTTCCAAAATTGTCATGAATAAGCTGCTCTTTGAATTTCTTTTGCAAAAGTATATTCACAAATTAAAGACTATAAAATAAACGAGATCTACAAAGTTCCAAAAAGTAAAACATTGAGCAAACAGCGTTTTCGACCTATAAAACTGAGTTTCAAAATCGTGCATGTCCATCAATGAACAAATCATTTAAAGTCAAAGTATATCAATGCATATCAACCCTTAAATGTTCTTCCTGAGGTGTAGTTGGAGCTCAAACTAATCAATTAAGTACCCGAGATTAATTGAAAACTGAACATGTGACACTGTCAGGTGGTAAATATATTATTATTTGTATCATTTAATTTGATAGTCTGAAAGAAATTAGTTTTTAATTGCGGATTTTATTTTTCAATATATGATGATTTTCAATCGGCCAAATAACTGTCATATAGAGTGTAATTTCATTAATGTTTTAGATAGACTGAAAAAGAATTCAAATACCAAGTGCCATTGGTCGGACCAGTTGGCGTCTGATACTGTGACTGCTCGCCGCTTGCGATTCATTGGTACCGAACGCTTTGATCGGTAATATATCTCTTCCGGCTCGAACGATAAAACCTAAAACAATAACAATTGAAAGTTATCAATAGATTCGTGGACATTAAATTAGTTTAATGGAAACAGCAATTTCACGGGCGGGGGAGGGGGGGGGGGTGGGGTCGAGAGGCGGGGGGTGCATGATTGTACTGAACTTAAATAATAGATTTTGTATTCTTATTTTGATCTTATTTTAAAGCTTGACGAAAGCACGAATCGCACACCAATCAGCCATCAATGAACAACGATTATTTCACACAAAAATGTGAGCGTAAGCTCCCTGTTTAAGTTGATTAATCAGATTTTGGTCAACTAATAGATATACACTGATTTATTATTACATGTTAGATTTTCACTGCAAGTTTGTTTTAAAATAAGATTTTCCTGTCATAGTTGCCAAACTCAGATGGTGTTATTTTAGCGTAAGTTTAAATTTGATAAACATATTTTGCCTTAATAATAATAGAATGTAAGCACTATTGTATTAAAGTTGTCAAGATTTGCATTAACAAGTATATATTTTCACAAAATTCATTAGAAATGCAAGTTTATAAAATCACTTTCACCTTCCTTTGTCTATATCGGTTGCGCAACCAAGATATATCGAAAATAGATGAATTCTAAATCTTCATGCTGTTTTAAACATTGTCTTTTGTTTCAGGTAGTTAAAATATCACAATATTTATCAAATGCAAATATAAAACTAAAAATTATATTGACATCAAAGAAATAGTCCACTTTTTAAAATATTTTATATTAAAGGGAGGTAATTACAAAATTTCATGAAAAGTAATAAAATCTACATTTCGAGCAGACATTGAATATTTTTGTAATGGGTCTTTTTGTTCCCTAAATAAATCTCTAAGAGAATATATATTAAAACTGAAAAATGTCATCAAATGTGATTTACCCCCTTTGAAAGGGAAAGAGCAAGTGCGCAATTATGAAATTTCGTAAACTTGATTGAAAACAACAGTAGGTCTAAATTGTTATAGTTTTCATAATTGAAAGATAAATCAGTAAAACGTGTAATAGCATATGATTGAACTGTTCACGCGATTATTCTCTTACAGATATGGTATGTAGAGATAAATGTTGATGGGAATTTGTTAATGTATTGTATCGAGAAAAATCAGAATCAATGGTAGGACGTAAATAGTGTCTTTCGGTGGTTTAAGGAAGAAAATTGTGTCTATCGGGTAAATATGACGGACTTTGTTGACAAATCGTCACCCTAGGGTCGATACATGTATTTTATCGAGTATGCGAGTTTTTCTTTTACTTTTGAAACATTGCATGCGTGCATTCTGTGACCCCGCTATTTATCTCTTCCCAACAATTTACCCTGAGTCTATACCTTGCGCCGTAAAAATGTTATTGAACGCTTTATACGGAGATAAATGGTTCATGTCCTGTTCAAGCCCACTTTTCCAACGCTTTTTGTAAAAAAAAAAGTACGAATTCGACCAAATGTATGATAGCCAAGGCTTTAGAATTATTTGTTCTTATTTACGACAGCACAAGTGCAAGAACCTTTCATTGCCGATTTTTTCTTGTTCAAACCGATTTCAGTATCTTATGGGGAACTTTAAAACAATTTGGTTTCTATTCAGGTCACACTGTACTGTGTATGAGGTACTCGTTTGATACCATTCCAATGTACAAGGAAAGTCGCCACAAAACATTTGGAAAGCCGAACCGAAAGGTTCTTGCACTTATGCTATGCAGTCGTAAGTAAGAATTATAAAGCCTTGGCTATCATAAATTTGGTCGAAAGTGTACTGTTTTTTTTTCACAAAAATCATTGGAAAAGTGGACCTTAGCAGGACTTGAATTATTTGTCTCTGTATTAAGTATTCCATAACATTTTTACGGCGCAAGGTACAGAATCAGGGTAAATTGTTGGGTAGAGATAAATAGCGTGGTCACAGAATGCACTCATGAATTGTTTCTAAAGTAAAAGAAAAACTCACATACTTGGCAAAATATCTGCCCTAGGGTAATAATTTGTCAACAAAATCCGCCATATTTACCTGTTAGACACAATTTTGTCACTTAAACCACCGAAAGACCCCATTTACGTCCTACCCCCTGAGAATAATAGTACAACCTAAAAAGTAAATGTCCGGACTTGTTTTGGTACAATAAGGTAAACTTAAGTCGCACACTGGGATATCCAGTAGCTGATTAACTGTAATGTCTGACTTTGGTTTCAAGTTTATCGTGTAATTAATGCACAGCAGTAAAATAATTGTACGCGTCTTTATATGAAATAGATTGTTTCCCCTTATTAGGCGACATTTACTCCCCCTATAGCTGACATGTAAACATGCATATGTTTTTCGTGACGATAAGGTAATATTATTCTGAATTTACCTTGTTATCAATTTTCTTCAAATCTTCATTTTTCACTTTTGCTGTCTTTACAGTAGCACGTGTTAACTTGTCGTCTGCAACAAATTTAATGTATCCTGGAAGGATCTGAAAAGAAAACCATTGTCTTTCGACATAAATACATATATAATAACCAGTTAACAATGCTATTTTCTGCTAAACAATAAACAATGTATAAATATCACATCTAACTGTTAAATAAAATGTAAAAATGCGTTTTTATATAAGATTAATATAACAGTTTTAACAAATTTGGTTGATCTACATTCCACACATAACGGAAACTTGGAAGGATCAGTGGTGAGAACACCTCTGGGAGGTATAAACGAAGTGAATTGTGTTTTTCATTCTGAGTATGTGTCTTTTGAAATGCATTAAAATATTTATACGCACATCACATTTTGTAAAGACATAAGTCCGCATAAGTAATGCAAAACAAACCACTCTAAATTAGTCAACAAGGCATGTGCCTCCTACATTGCCTGAAGTGGTTATATACTGAATGTGTGTTATCCTATGCTATGGGCCTTGCACATGTCATTTTCACTCATAAATAATCAGAGTCGGATTTAGTATATGTATTTTGTTTTCGAGACTCGATATCTAAGTACTGTATGGCGAAAATATATATTTTGTAAATAACAATGTTCCAGGAAAAAAGTAAATGTAAAGAGATGCATTTTCTTCACACCAGATCAGTTCGTACTCAGTATTCCCTAGCCAAACTGGTTAACTGGATATATATATATATATTTTTTATTTTTTTTTTTGCATACAAGCTTATTTATAGTCACCACCGGTAACCCATATGGGCGACTCCTCAAGAAGACTGTTAGTTATGTAAGTGGGAGGAAAGTGCAAGATACAGAAGAAGCTCCAATTCCGGAAGCTTCCCTGGTCCTTCAGTGAGTCAGGTGTAAAGCGCCCATAGACGGGGCTCCTTTTGCAATGTCAGTTTATTTTTTCTGTTGGCGGAGCTGGAGCTAGAGCTCACAACCTCTAGTTTCGTAGTCAGACAGTGTTACCACTTGACTACTGCGTCTGCACTGGTTTAACATGCGAATTATAAACCTAACATGACCGTATCAAGCGATAATCAGTTTAAACAGTATTAAGTTTGCCAATTAGGTCAGCAGTGTACAAGTTAGATATGATTTATATAAGTTAAATATTAAGTACCTTTTATGTGCATGCAAACATGCGTCATACTTCGCACCTAGGAATTGTTTTAGTGTAATATCGTATATCTGTTCTTTTATGATAATAGATCTCTTGTAAATTATATCCATTTATTACAGTTATTAAACGCCGGAGTTTCTATACAAGTTTACATGCATAATCAAAGAAAAAATAGTAAAGAAATAACCAATGCAACTGTTTTAAGTTCTTTAGGTTGCCCTAGTCAGCAACGAAACCGCCAGTTTGCAAATATGTCGGTACTGACTGAAACCTGTAAAATACGACAATGTTTTCATTATGCCGTATGTTTTCAGCAGCATTCGGAAGGTTGATATGCCCCCACGATTTCCGATCAACTATGCCACGGAATTCCGTTAGGGCCATCGCCTTTGAGTGTGTTGATCTGAAACGCGATGCCCGAAAGTACGATGATGAAAACGCGAATTCACGATGATGATAACGCGAAACATCCGCGTTATCACCATCGTTCTGTCGCGTTTTCGTTATCGTAGTATCGTGATTTCGCGTGATCACCATCGTACTGTCGTGTTATCATTATCGTACTGTCGCATTATCATTATCGCACCATCGCCTTCCGGTGCGCATGTGCATGCTCAAAATCAGAAGGTTAGAAGTTATGCTTTTATAACTACAACTTGTGTGTGAAAATCATAATTTTATTGATGATCCTCCTATAGCTTCAGCTGCTAGTTAGCCAAAAGCAACATATTTAACCATTTTGTATGCCTTTTTAAGCTATCGTCAAGTTAATTAAGAGACATTTAGAGAAAATAACGCGAAGCGTGTGGGATGTTGAACAGGTTCAAAATGCTGTGCAGATATAATTTTACAGCATTTCTCATTCCTGTAAAATCATAAATAAAATTTCTGAGTAAAGGGGCGTTAATTCTGTCACTTGGTGGGAAACCGCTTTACTCTTTATTTTGACATGTGAAAATAGAAAAGAAATGCTATCTATTTTAGCAGAAAATTGCCAGACTTTTATGCATTAAAATGAAAATATATGCCATGCAATCTGCAAAAAATATTTTTCGAACGGTGTCTTGCGACGCTCCGATTTCAGTGTGATTATATATGCGTCTGGAATTCAACATCGATAACTTGAGCTTTACCAGACATGCAGTTGCTTCAATTTTCAGTGCAGAAATAAAAATCACCATATTTGTAAAAAAATCATAATTATATTTGTGAAAATATTTATGTCACAAAAAAAAAAAAAAAAAGCTCTGATCATGATACAATATGACATTCTCTTTTGTTGTTATTAATCTGATATTATATAAAACCTCAAAATGACTGACCTGCAGAGTTGTATATCCCATGAACAAGCAATAAAATCATTTTGAATTTTAACAATGCTTAAATTCTTCTATGCGCATTGGCATCGGAGGGCGAAAGTACGATGATGATAACGCGATAGTACGATGGTGATAACTCGGCAGTACCATGATGATAACGCGACAGTACGATGGTGATAACGCGACAGCACGATGGTGATAACACGACAGTACGATGGTGATAACGCGACAGCACGATGGTGATAACGCGACAGTACGTTGATGATAATATCACCGCCCTTCTTTAATTTCATAGTTTGTTAATTGATTTGATTTTACTTCATCTTGAGATTTATTTCCGACTAGCTATTATGCTCTGTTCTCTTTCGTTTAAAGATGTTATAGGGTATGGGTTCCTTTTTGAAAGGACGTTTAAAGATGTTATAGGGTATGGGTTCCTTTTTGAAAGGACGTTTAAAGGTGTTATAGGGTATGGGTTCCTTTTTGAAAGGACGTTGACAAAAATTTGTTTGCAGACTATAATAATGTCATCATAATCATGTATCATAAAAAGCATCATCACAATGGCATCATAATGACATCATAGTTTCATCATCCTACAAATAAAGTTATGAAAATTTATAATAATGATTTAACAAATACATTGCATATCATGTTATCAACGCGAATGACAGATGACAGCTGTCAAAATTGTAAGCAAGTATTTTACCAAAGGTAAAAATCAATGATGCTTGACATCCAATAGATAACACAGCTAAATTAAAAACTCGTTTACATAGCTTGTCAAGTTTTATACATACATAGAGAACGATATAAGATAAGGCCTTTTTACCTCGAAAATGTACAATTTCCAGTCCAAAAATATATATATGCACAAGTATAAATCACAGGCACGAGTATCGGACCTGGGACAAAAAATATGGCCAGACTGATAAAAACCCTTGTTTTCATCTTACATGAGTCCAAAATGAAAAATATGTAGTGAAATACTGGCCCCTTCAAAAGATACATATGTCTACTGAAGGCGTTTTCGCGTTATCATCATCGTGTAGTCGCGTTTTCGCTATCGTAGTTTCATGATTTCGCGTTTTCATCATCGTACTATCGAGTATCGCGTTTCAGATCAACACATTCATAGGCGTTGGCCGTAACGGAATTCCGTACTAAGTATGTAAGGGGTTGCGCACAATTAACAAGTTTAAGCTCCCCACTGGAAATATTGACTTACAATTCCAAAACGGTATCCCTTAGTGTTCGTTGACGTACTTATTTTATCATCATATTCTTTTATATTTTGTCCTTGTTTAATGTGTATATGTCTATCATTTACATATGCATGCATACACTGTTGCAGGGATATGTTTTGGGAGGCTGTGTTCTTGAAACATGGCTATTCCTAATTAGTCTTTGTCTTTGTGTTTATGTAGACTAATTTAACAGAAGATTCGGTCAATGTAAGAACTGCATACCATTTTGACTAACGACGTACATTTTATTTCAAGAAGACGTTGAAAACTATGATGATTTTACAACTTTAAATGTATGCAAAAAGCGAAAACGCAACACATTTTACCTCGACTATTCAAAGAATATGGAGAGCTATACTTCTCACCCCGAGGTCGGCGTTGGTTAAAGTTTTTATGAAATGGTAATATCTTGTATACTATCAAAAAAAATTACTTTAAACTTGGAACACTTATATATTATAACAGTCTTAACCTGTAGGCAAGAGTACATATCTCTTTCAAGCATTTTGGAAGAATATTATGCCCCTCTTTTTGGACTTGGATATTGGTTCAGATTTCGTGCAAGTCCATGTTTTGTAAAAACTATTTGATATGTGGCTTTGAAACACACTTTGTACCCTTGTTTATTATAACAGTTTATACCTGTAGGCAAGAGTACTTAACTCTGTCAACTATTTTGGCTAAATAATGGCCTTTTTTGGACTTGGAAATTGGTTCAGATGTCGTACAAGTCAACGTTTTGTCAAAACTATTTGTGGTTTTGAAACTTTGGACACTTGTTTATCGTTATGATCTCCATTTGTAGGCAAGAGTACATAACTATGTCAACTATTCTGGCTGAATTATGGCCCTTTTTGGACTTGGAAATCAGTTAATTATTTCATATCAGTCCATATTTTGCCATGCCCGTTTGTCATATGACTTTGAAACTTTGACCACTTGTTTACCATCTTAGTCTACATATGTAGGTAAGTTTATATAACTAGGACAAAGACTTCAGCTCAGTTATGGTCCTATTGCAGAATTAGTTAAGTTTCCATATTTTTTCTAAAGTGTTTGATACATGGCTATGACACTTTGAAACACTTGCATACCACAATGGACACAAATGTCTGTATAGTGCAAGATTTATCCATATCCACAAATACAGGTACGTTGTTTGTCTTATCTATTTTTCTTCTTTTGTCTGATAACCTCCGGTAATATGTTGGTCCCATACGTCCATCAACTCTTCGAGTAGTCGAGCGCGCTGTCAACAGACTGCTCTTGTTATAAATATCAATATGATGGTATGTTTAGGACATGCATTCATTTTTTATAAGTATTCGTGGATGCCTAACGAAGTGTTACTGCACTCACCCAACTCCCCTGACCCAATCCCTCCCTCATCATTCAATCCATAAGTAAGTCCATCAGTGACACGATGTGTAACTTAAATAATAAGTTTATTTTCATGACGTGCGTGCGTGCGTCCGTCCGTCCGTGCATGCGTGTGTGAGTCCGTCCGTCCGTCCACTTATTTTTTGTCCAGATTATAACTTTCTGTACATTTGGAAAATACTTAAAGCTTTACTCTGCGAGATGGATTTTTACAAGAGCAAATATAAGATCTCTATCTGAAAGGTCAATGTCACACTTGGCTGAAGGAGATGGACAAGGTTCATGCTCACAAGAATACATCTCAATCAGGCAAGACATGCAGTATTTTCCCAATGTTTGAGAACAAAAATTAAACGGACGGATGAACGACTTTCAAGCTTTTGATGGTGGAGGAGACACCAGGTATCCCTTCGTGCATTATTTCAGGCACGAGTGATATGTCGAATGCCCGAGATAAGATATCGTTAGCTCGAGATAAGATGCCGTGCGACAAGATAAAATGTCGAACGCACGATATATGATGTCGTGTGCAAGATATACGATGTCGTGCGCACGAGATAAGATGTCGCGCGCACGGGATAAGATGTTGAGCTCACGCGCTAACATGTCGTGCGCTAGAGATAAGATGTCGTGCGCACGAGATATTATTTCATGCGTACGAGATAAGATGTCGAGCACAAGAGATTATATGGCGTACGCTCGAGATAAGATATCATGCGCACGAGGTAAGATGTAGTGCGCTCGGGATAAAATGTCGTGCGTACGAGATAATTCATCTTGAAAACTTAAATGTATGACCTAAACATACCAATGTATATTAAGAAATCAAAACAGGTTGAAAGAAATATTACAGCCTCGAAAGAGAAAATGTTGATACCGCATGGGCTAAGACTGGTTGAAATTCTCTTCTAGAATGATATGATGAATAATCTTGCTTATGTGACAAAACTAGCAGTATCTGAAAATCAATGAACCTTATATACTGTCTGATATTATTCATTATGAAAATAAAGAAAATTAGCGAATATATCTAATTTGTGGAAAAATAACGTATGGTCGAAACCCAAGACATTTTCCGCAATATCTTAAGGATGACTACCTGTAATAGGCCTCGATTTCACCAAAAGCGTATACATACAACTTGATAATATAAGCTTTGAAAATGTCAAACAATAGAAATAATGTTCATATTAACAAGTTATATAGTGACAGAAGTTCTCAAAAATTTTCTTTTAGATTACCTCCCCTGATAATTTTGGTTTTATATGAGTTATCTCACCTGAAAACTTGAAAAAAGTAATTTTCTCCTTTTCCCTACGAGGAATTTTAGATTTCTTTCTGATATTTGTATCAGAATCATATAATGCAACTTTCTACCGCAAAATTTTCTCGAAACTCAAGTTCAGATTCTCATAATCAAAGAAATTATATATTTCCCATAGGCATCCATGCTAACTTTAATACCGATTATCTCCCCCAAAAATGACAAAATTTGAAAAATCTCTTGGTGAAACGTTTTTAATTTTGAATGTTCTAAAGAGACCAAATTTCATTTAAAATATTACCATCTAGTTACAAGATATGAAATATGGCTATTACACCATGTTATCCTTAAGTACTAAGACCGTATTAGCGAATTGAATATTATGGTACTAAAAACGGAATGAATTGCTAAATAAATTCATTTCGCATGTTTACTGTTATGTATTCTTTATAAACTCCATATACGTATACATTCTTTGATCATCCACACACATAAAATTATCTTGCCAACCATTAAAAAATTCAATTTTACCATTAATTCAGCAATTGAATGTAGCAATTATACATTATACAGTCTACATTGTTTTCACTTAACAATTCATATGTGAAATATGTTGCAAACTTTTTTCTTATGAAGCATGCTATCTTAACGTAAAGAGATCCCCCACCCCTATAAATGTGACGCCACCATATTTAATGTCATCTTGAAAAAAATACGATTTCTCAGTTTCGATAAACTTTAATAATCAATGATTTCTCAATATAAAAGAACAGCAGTTTTTGTCTTTTGTGTTCACTGCATGGCTATGAATTTCATCGCTTTTACAGTTCAAGAGCCTTACTATTTCCTTCGATCATACTTTATACAGCAATTATCTCTAACTTCCATGGCCCAAAATTCGGAATACTAAAGTAATCCGACATCGTCGTATAAGACACGTGCAATTTACAGTCCATTGAAAGTGTGACATGGTGATGCATATACCATTTGTTACTTTAACAACATAAAAGAAGCATATAAAGGTGTTATGATGGTCCGTGATGCCTTCATGATTCCGCAATTAATAACTTCACGATTTTTTTAAGATTTTTGTAAAATGTAAAATCAAGAACTCCACAATTTCACACGTCACGATGTTTTAAAACTCTATAAAACGTGATGGGCAACTCGATATCGAACTTCACGGCTTCACTGATTTGTACAAATCGCTAAGCGTGATATCGTGAAGATTGAAATTTTGAATTTTGAGACTCCACTATTTCATTATTGACGACTTCTTAAATTTCATAAAACTCGATATCGAACCATAAATATTACTAATTATTCACAATTTAATAATTTACTGACATTTTTTTTTCACACAGTAATCACATCACCGTGGAGCGTAATCTTTAAGACTTTGTGGGTATTCGTATACATCTGTATCTTAATTAATGTAAGTTTTAGAAAGAATTTCCGACTATATAAAAATTCATATTTTCAGACGAAGTGTGGCAATAATTACAAATGAAAATCCCATTGTTTGAAACAATAGAGAGTTCAAATACATTTCAATAAATCATTTAAAACATGTAGTAAAAACATACTTCTTTTACAAATTTGTAACCAGATCTGTTTAACTCCAACAATGTAGAATCTTCCAAAGTTCCATTATAATAATGAAGAATGTAGCTGTTTCTATTTGGAGGCTTACATTCAGCAAAATCTCTGCTTATTACGGCAATAAAAATACATATTATTATTGTCTTTAACATTTTTTGTTCTTAGCGGCCCACAGCCCCACTGACTTTACAATAACTATTGCAGACAATATATCCAATATACCCCGATCTCGTTTGGAATATTGGTCGGTTTGTAGATCAGACTTTGGTTTCAGTTTAAAGGTATATAGTTTTTTATGCGCATCTTCATGCGCAGCCGACACCTTCTATGGAAAACTGAACTGAAGTCAACATTTGTTGAAACATGTTACCGACAGTCTTAAATATGAGGAATCTTGAATGAAATAACATTTTTGATAAGTTTTATCAGTAATCAAATGTTGATACCGGTTAATGTTGTATTGACAAGTATCATGCCTGACAGGTATCTTGCTATTTTTGTGGTTGTGTTTTCACATCGCATTTTAGTACAAAGACAGTGTTGTTCATATAATGTAAGATATTTGACTTAGTACTGATAAGACAATATCACCTTTCAGATTATTTAGTATACAATTATAGAAAGAATAAAGAATTTTTAAAACTTTTTTAACTTCTAGCTGACATACATGTAATCAATTTGGCCAGGTTATCGCCATTTTCCGTCCGAATAGGTATTGTATTCTAGCGGTCTTAACATAAAAATTAGCCTGGTGACCCATACATTTTTAGCCATTTTTATGCTCACAATACAATTATCTATACACAAGAAAAACAGGAAAAAATTCTATGAAAGAATTTTTTTCAAAATATAAAAAAGTTTCTTCACTATGGGTATTTTTCACTGAAAAAAGTTCACAAAAGTAAATATGAAACAATTTTTTTTCATTTGTACCCATTATTATAAGGATAGAGTATTACAAATATGACTATGATATCAAATAAGTATATAATAAAATCTGTAGAAAGAAAAAAAACCTTAATGTGCTGTCTTGATGTATATTTTGGTTGGTATTTATAAAAAGGCAGAAAATTATGAAAATGTTGAAAAATCGCTAGCAGTTTCAGCAACAGTGGGTGTGTTCAAAACAATTTTTCACAAAAACAAGCCTGGTGACCTTTTTTTTTATTTGTTCATTGTTTTCAGTACAAATTTTCCTATCATATATGTAAATTTAAAAAATTTCTATGAAAGGAAAAAAACTATAGGAATTCTCTTTAAGTCAGACATTGATTTCAATTTAAAGACTGCAAATCAGACTTTGATTATGTAATGCATTTGTACGAATTTTAATCATCTGATTATTCACATATATTTATGCTCACTTGGAATTTAATGCAAGCTACATATGCAGTAGATGTATTTTGAAAATTCGACTATTTAAAAGCATAAATTTGTAAACGTTCTTTGCACAGGGAATAAAGGTACTACAAGAACGATCCTTTTTGTAGATTTATAAAATAATTGTTACGGAAATAAATGAATTCCGAAGCAACGTATAGTTTTAGAACTTGCCGTTTTCATTATGATTGAATTAAACGGAGCTTCTATTGCCAAACGTTAACTGAATTAGCACTTGAACGCTATAAGATTTATAATAATTCATTTGAAAACTAAGAAGACACTATTTGAACCGAGCGCATTATCTTGCATACACTGATCATTGTGGACGTACTTAATGATGACTATCATTTAACCTGAAAGTAAATATGCCACTAACAAATATTATTGTGACATCAGATTGTCACCTAACGCATTCAAAAGCTGGTATAAAGAATAAAAAAAAAGTTGCTATTATTGCTGCGTCTTAGTGTAATATTGAATGTGTTACATCGTGTGTTTGTATGTTGATGATTGTATGCTATGTCTTGGCCATCTTAGTAAGATACTGTAAATGGCCAAAGGCATGTTATAATGCCGATTTTCTCTTTTTTAAATATACCATGTTACAAGTAGACGTAAAATACCATGTTATAATTATTTTTAACTAAAATAAAGGCATGTTATTGCTACCTTTAACAGCTGCAAATAAAACTTGTTATTGTTAGCTGAAAAGTAAACCATCGTTTTTTTTTCAAGTGTTAAACAAATCATTTTATAGATACAGTAATACCTTTAAAATAAACACTGTTATTGTTATTTGTAAAATAAGCCATGCATTCGTTAGTTGTAAAACAAACTCAATTCAGTTCAGAAGTGAAGCATTACAGTTTGATTATAACAGAATATAGTAAATTTGATAAACGAATAAAACCGTTACATATGTTAAATTATACAAGTATAAATGTTTATCAAATGACAATACAATAAACAGAGTTCACCGGATTAAAATATTTCAGACTAAACTCATATGAAAGATTCTGTAAAAATAATATTATTTTGTAATACATTCTATAGTAAGTCATGTGTCATAAAATGATTAGCTTGAAAATATAAAGGTGAGGACGTCTGACCGAATTCAAATACGGTACAGCTTTGAACAAGTTTACATAACCTCAATTAAGGACACACAGACTTAGCGTTAATAAATATTCAAAAATTCATTTGGAAATATGCGTGTCATACTTCAACCGCATTTTTTCAGATGACCCTATAGATATACTGTATATACTTTTCAAATCTCAATCGCCCATTGGACAAAAATCGACCAATCAAATAATTTAATGAAACTACCGGGATATGCTTCAAGTCACAGTATTGTTTAACCTATAATTGCCCTTGTATTCTGTAATCTAAGACATTCGTCAAATGACACAGCTATTGTATTAATAAGCACTTATATGAACTCCTGAACACATTGTTCTATGTCTAATTTGGCACTTATCAAAATATTTGTAATTACCTGTAGGAAGGTTTATGTTCTAGTTACATTAAATTGCGTCCTACATTAAATTGTGTCCTAAATGAAGATCAAATCATAGAAGTGATAAAAGTGCAAACATTTTCAAATTCATATATAAGCAAAAACAAATTGATTTTGGGAGGTATGGGCACGGATGACTTCTGTGTTTTGCCAGATCAACAGCAAAAAATACTATCTAATATTTAAGTTATGTTGTAACTTATATGAGCCACGCCATGAGAAAACCAACATAGTGGCTTTGCGACCAGCATTGATCCGGACCAGCCTGCGCATCCGCGTCTGGATCCATGCTGGTCGCAAAGCTACTATGTTGGTTTTCACATGGCACGGCTCATATTATGATTGAATGTATATACTTATATAAACACTTGCTGGGCAGAAATTTATCATTAAGCGATATATGAGTGGTGACATTACGCCGAAGAAAAAATAAATTGAAAAAAAAATGTCATGATGTCATTGTAAGTATGATTTAAACATTATACCATTTATGAAATTTAGAGATTCATTTATTCCAGTGTGTGCCGTTTGTACAGAAAAACACTTTTTGAAATATCTCACTAAATACATAAGCTTTTCGGGATAATGTGAAATGCTATTTCTTAAACAAAAACATTTTCTTTGCAAAGTACAATTGAGGTGTATTTCATATAAAAGGCTATAAGCTAATATTTAAGCACAGTTCAAAGTGGGTCGTTCAAAGTGGGTCGCTACACAATGCATTTATTCGGATACCACACCGTTCCTCATTTTGCAAGACTAATTCGTAATGTATTTTGTTACATTTATTTTCACACAAAAAATGTTCTGTAAATGTACTTTATAATTACATATCCTGTAAACATGGTAAACATAATAGTCTTTTGTTCATAGATAATTAAACAGTACATAAACATGTATGTTTCAATGTTGTTGGCACTGTCCAGCTATGTCATTTCTATGGCCATGAGGACTATCTTAATCTTTGAACGTGACATTAGAAAGAAAAGTTACCAGAGTGTCTTAAATATTGTTGAAATTTAAGATTTTTCGATCATTTTCCTTCTATAAACAATTTCGTTTCAAATACTTAAAATCCATTATGTTTTAAACAATAGCAATGATTGAGCTGGACATCTAAAAAGCAACATCAAAATATTTCGTACTTTTCCAAACATTCATCACTACCATAGTACTGCAGTGTCTCTAGACACACAACTAGAATACTTTTTTTTTTATTTTAGAGAAGAAGAAAAATAAAAGCTGTTGTAGCTTTGACTGAATATGCTTTTGTTACTTGCAATCTTTAAAAGGTCTTTATCACCCTCTGTTCATTTGTCAGAAATGTTCTTAATTATAACACATTCAATTATAAAGTTACAATGGAACCTGAAATGTCAATATTTTCGATACTGACGTTCAAAGGCTTTCGTGTCAGGTTCGTGAAGTCATTTGTGACGCCAGTTGCGTTAAAAGTTCTTTAATGACGATATTTTCAATTATAGAACTAACTTGTATTATTTTTATAACAATGTGAATGTAAGTAAAACGATTATTAGATTTGATTCGAGAAATATGCACTCTTTCTTTCTTGGAATAATATCGCGCTCCTAAGTTGTAAAATATTTCCCTGCCGAACTCGTGCATCTTCTCAATACAAATCTAATAACCTATAGTAATATCACGTTTTTCTTCCACTTTGTCTTCTCTCTGTATATTTTGGTCTACATTTGGAGTTCAAGTAACTTTTTTATCTCCTGATGGAGTTTTCAATATCCTTGATGACCTAAATCGTTTATCTTGTAACGTTTCTACCCGTTTATTTTTTATTTGGTGCCTGCACTTCATTGTTCGTGTGAAACTCTGAAAATACATGAAACCAACACGAGACTGGCTGATAAATTTGATAGGGAATGGTGAATATAATAAATTCATATTATTGTAATTACGTTAAAGTAATCTAGTGAATGACAGTTTTTAAAGAAAATAGATTGTCTCGAACGATTTGTTTTATTTACAAAATGCACGTGTAAAATATTTACAGCAGTGCTACAATAAAGTCTCCATGTTCAGAGAAGAAAAAGTGCTCTGCGACCACGTACAAACATATTCATATATATGTGTTTATAGAGAGAAATAAACTTGAGGAATGTTCATAGTCATAATTCTGAGCTATTCTATGAATAGTTTTTACAGCTGTAAAAGACCTGTTTTTTTTTGTTCAAAATCACAGTCATAATTATTTCAAATTTACACCTGTAGGTTTATATGTTAATACTACTGATTTTACAGTTGTATATTTCACTTTATAGCTGTAAAACGACTGTAAAACAGTTCGAATTATGCAAATTAGATACAACTGCAAAAAAAAAAACAGCTGTAAAAATAAAAAAGTTAAACTGTAAATATGTCTAAAAATTACAGCTGTAGAGATATTACAGGCGCATTACTTTAGGAGACAAAAGCAGAGGTAAAACATATTACGATGAGTTATAACGCTCTAGAAAGGCTAGCCATTGCTATAAAAAGGCAATTTAAAATATAACCTATAAAGTAAAGAACAATATGGAATATGTTTACAGTATAGCAGTTGCGAAAGAGTTACAAAGTAGAAACTATACGTTAGATCGTGCTTATAAAAATCTCTTTTTCGTGAAAACATATCATAATCTTGTAAATATTTCTTTTAAATTGATCAACTTAAAATATATTGTAAATAGTTAACGTCTGTGCTAATACATATCCTTTCACAAGTATGTTAGATGTTGAAACAATTACACTTATTCCATTGCATTAAAGATGGCTGATAATACTCATGTTTCCCTAAATATCTATATTTACAGCATAATTTTAAGACATGCCGGTTGTACAGCTGTAACTTTCAACTGTAAATTTTTTACAGCTGTACTTTTTGATACTTGAGTGTTTAACTCCATGAATTGCAACTGTATTTCTGGTCATTTTGCACGTAAGGTCTTTTACATAGTTTTACAGCAGTAAAACGGGTCCTATTTTCGTACAGGAAGACAAACTGTGAATAGTAAGCAACGTCATTCCTGAAGATACGTTAGCAGCTAAGAGCAAAATGGTAAATGAATGCACAGGGAAAGCAGCACAAATCAACTGATTCAAGATATCCCATCATTTGATTAATCACAACATCGTTGAAAATCCGGAACATCATTAGTGAGTGCAGAGTGTAATATAAAATTCAGTTTTTAATGCAATATCACGATGCTGGTCTGTTATTACTCAGTTAAGATCTGGTACTTTGCCAGGTGAAATTGACATTGGTCGCTACAACGGCATAACCCGTGCAAACAGACTTTCATTTTTCACTTATAGTACGAAAAATGACGTTTTCTTCTTTTCAACAATATGTATGGAATAGATTCTTCAAAATTGCCAGAAAATAACATGGTTAAATCCTTGTTTTCAACAGATACAAATGGTCTCAATGCTGGGAAGTTTATATTAGATGCTTTAAAGCTAAAAACCACATAGTTCATTTGTCAAACACACGTTATGTTCTTATGTTTTACATAATATATTCACTTACACATGTTACTGAGTCATCAGCCATGGTCATGGCAAGCTTTTTGTTCCTTTATAACCCATGAAGCAAAGTATAGGAGGTTATATCGGATTCATGCATGTCCGTCCGTTCGTCATTTGGTCCGAGCAAACGGGAGGACATCTGTTAGGTACTATGAATAGAGACAATATGGGACGTTAAATGCTATTTATTCCGTACTTCTTCCTGTGTACTTCCTGTCGCCTGGTCGGTACATTTTAACAAATGCCCGTTCATAAAAATGTAAAGTAGCTGTGGGTATATTTTGTATGGAGCAAGCGAGGTATGTTTCGTATCTTATACTCTTTTCAACTATTTCTTTGTCACGCTTCCAAATAATACTGTGTAACATACAGAGGTCTACAAAAGTGGTATACATGTATTTACAGACAGCTTGTAAAACTTTTCTATAATGATCATGAAAATTGTGTGAGTACGGCCATTTTTACCAACTCTGTTTTACTCATTTACATGTAAAATTACAGTCAACAGAAATGACGAAAACTCACAAATGCAATGTCAATCTCAATCGGAGTACCTCGTTATCTCGTTTCTGGTTGAATACTGTCAAATCCAAGAGCAGTGGTTTAAATCCAATGTTTAATCTGAACAGGCACGACCTTCACATCCGCGCAGTCTGGTCAATATCCATGCTGTTCGCTTTCAAAGCCTATATAACAATTAGAGAAAACAAACAACTCTGAGGTAACATGTATACAGTAGTTTGGAAGGTGATAATTTTATAAGAATTGGTTCGGGTTGCGCGTCAGTCGAGTCTTTTTTTTTAATTTCCGTAAATCTTAACCATGTTAAACTTAAAGACGCTTCACGGGAAAACAATATTTGTTTGTTTTTCCATAAAGGTAATTATATACATGACATGCATGAAAAAGAACCTTGAGAAATACAAGTATCTCCTTACATATTGACATTGACATATATTAGGTAAAGACAATGTGTTTTACTGAATGAATATAGCAGTATGCTCAGTATTTGATGTATTACATTGGGTTTAGAACTTACTTTGTTTCTACATGGTGAGACATTTATTTATCTATGTTTTTAAAACTATACTAAAGAGACTGACTGATACAAGTTAACTTTGCAGATAAAGATATAAAAATACATTAATTCAGGGAGGGCCTAAATTGTCTGTCAGTCATCTTGTACTGTATAGCTGTATTATACCAGTGTTATAAGAATGATTTTCACGAATTTCATGTGAGAACAAAGAGTAGGTCACAAAGTAATGGTGGGTCTTTAATTGTAGTACCGATTTTATCAAAAGTATTGACGTACACAAAAAAGTGGAGGCACTGACATATATAGTTTGACTTTGACGTTTGAGAATTCAATTTATAGACTCTTCTGCCGATTACGGAGACCAGCATGTTTTACTTTGCAACCAGTATCGTATTGAATAATAGAGAGTTTGAGATTTCAACCTTCGCCTTCCCCTTCTGCGTCTCTTGCGAAGTAAACGTATGAAGTTGAAGTTCGATTAAAATTCCTTGAGATTTCAAACTTTAGAATGAACCGTTACTTCTCTTAATCTGCCCATTCAATTTATCTGTAATTATGATCGTTTTTCTCGTGCAATCAATTGTCCGAAAGTGCAGGACTTTTACAAGAGGTTTTAAAAATGAAAATTAAATAAAAACATTTCAATTAACATAATCATCGCATGGATATTAGTGCGATTACATAAAAAAAAATCATTTTATATAAAATGATGTCAGTATACAATGCACGATTGTAAATTATACATGAGAGGAAGTAAAAATGATAATCACATCAACGTATTCTATTGTTGACGGTGTTCTTGAAAGATGATGCAGTTAATATTTTTTAAACAAAAACATGAGACACTAACTACTACAAATGCATTTCTCGATATACTTTGAAGTTAAGTTAAATACAAAATGTATATGAGATAAAGCAAACACAAAAGGCTGTTGACTAGTATTTCCTAGTTTTTCTTAAAGTTTTTTTTTTACTTTGAATTGGTACTTTTTACATCGAATTCCTTAAAAGACGCGTTTTACTTGTAGACTGTACCTGTTGAAAATCTAACCTTTTAAAAGATATGTTGATAATATGAGCCAATATACACAATTTATGAATACATTTAAAAAGCGATTTGAAACAAATGTAAGATACTCTCGTGATGTCATACGTTTTGGCATCATGACACTCAGTTTGACTCTGTATAATGCCAAACTCTCAGTCAGTTCAATATAATCGTGCCAAGTCACCATGTGTCTAGCGAAACAGTCAAGAACTGCTAGGTGGAGACGAAAATTGTCACACAAACGCAATTGTCTTATTAAGTATCCGACAGAAACGGATTGGTTTTATTTGGAAGTTAAAATAAAATGTTCCACCAAATGATAATCGCGTGTTATCATTCATTTTTCAAGTAAAATGACTGTCATGCCATGTGCCTCCATCCAGATTTCAGTCTTTGATACTGAGTATGTGGACCTAGTAGATGTACAAAGACTGAAGTTTTGACTTTCGTGATATCACATCTTCGGACGTTCAAAACTTCACTTCTTACGACAAAAAAGCCCTTCTGGTATAATAAATACCGCCTGAGGACATAAATATGCCGTACAAGTTAAAGTTTGAACAAAATCTCAAAGTTTCTCAAAATCAGTTGTCAAGATAACTTCATACTTCCAGGTTCAATTCAATGTATTTAGTTAAAATCATTAGCCAAACAAAACTTCATTATTCTTATACTTGTTGATCGTGTTTCGCATCAAATTTAGTCCAGTTATACATATGGATAATCGAATAACTTAATAAGCAGAATTCCTGAAACTAAGCTTTTTATTTCACATAGTTATAAAGCGAAGTCTTAGGCTTACTTGATATTACATGGAAAACTTTAGTAGCAACGTCTGATATAAATAAAATACACGCATATCGGTGACGTTTTACCCCAAATATATATGAGAGACGTTGAAGGGGAAGGCGAAGGTTGAAATCTCAAACTCTCTACTATTACCTAAATTACGGACGGCTCCATTATTAAAACTACAATCGCTGACCTAAAAATCTAAGTACTAATCCCCAACAAGTACGAAGGTTTTGGCAAGATGCAGCAAAAGGAAACTCCGCGACAAACATAGCAGTGTACGTTGTACTGATAGAACAACTTGTGTCTTTATTGTAGACCCTAGTCAAACAGACAATCTGATGGCGGTTTCATGAATGTTGGAGAAAAAACATTGCCTTTGTAGTGTGAGCAGGATTTTGATTGTTGTATTTAGAGACCTAATTATTGACTGATCATGACTCATATGCGAAATTGACCTCTAAGTTTCGGTGTATGGAATGAAATGTATTGTTTACAAAAGATTATGCTTAAATTCAGACTTACGTAGTTGTTCATCCGAAATGACTATATTTCAAACTTAGCTCAGATGTTATCAAGACCATTATTCTTGCAAATGTCTAATCAGGAATGTGGGCTCTATATGATACTTTCAAGTTAAATGATGAGGAATGACTAGGATGTACAATGTATGAAGCACAACACACATAATTGTGATCCGTCTAGGAGCGAAAAACTCACAGTTTAAAAGAAACAAGAAAATTACAACCAAAGTGTTATATATTGACGATTACTTTGGTGTATTTACTTAGAGGGTATTGTTGTTCTTGTTGCTGTTGTTGTTTTCTTCACCTCCTCCTCAGGAGAACAGCTTCTGAATACGCAGCAATGAATACTGACTAAACAGTTCACTACTATGAACACTTTTACCAATATATCAGTCATATACTGATCAACTGGTATTTTGGAAAGACAAACGGTCAATGTTGTGCAATCAGACACCTCTCAAGAAAGACCATTGTTCTGATATTGCTAAATGTCAGCCTGTAAGAAACCTACATTGAGATCATAGAGTAAGCGTACCTTAAAATGCAAGTCACGTTGGTTCAAAGGCCAGTTTTTGCCTTATAATTATTAGGTGACATTTGTAAAAGGTTTGACTATAATTATGCATACATATGAAACATTAAACACATAAATACTTAATTAAAGAAAATAATCAAAATATAAAAATAAAAATAAGACACTGTTTATTGATAATTGTTCCAGCCGTACATACTGTGTAATAAATTTAGTGTTGATTACCCAAAGAGAATGGGCATAAGCAAGCCTAAATTAAGATGACAGCCTTGTACCTTTAAACAGCTGCAGAGTGAATTACAAACTTAATACATAGAACTACGACATACTCGACATACAACAGTCCTTAACTAATGTACAAGAATTCCTATATATTATATATTTCCTTAACAAATGATCATACAGAAGAAGTTGTATAAAACTTACTTATATGCTGTACCAATAAAAGGAACACAATAAAAAGGTTCAAAAATTAGCATATAAATTAACTTTACAAAGCAGAATCCGGAATTTCGAATGGAATAAAAGGCCTATACCCCATATCATATGAAATAAATGTGGCAAATAACAATGCCTACAATATAAAAAATCAATACTTAAAGGAAAAATCAATGCTGTTCATATGTTAAATCCATCTGCTAGGAATTCTAATATCATTTAAAGAAGTGAAAGAATTTTCAAAATCGATTTAAGAATGAGGAAGTTATGAGCATTTAAATATTTTATCAAAATTGCGGTCATTTTGTTTCCATGGTAAGAAAAAAAAATGGCGGATTTATTAAATTTCGTAATACGTATTGGAATTGTATTTACTTATTTCTGTAAAATAATTTCTCTACTTTTTCCAGCTATACTGAAAGATATACCATTTTTTACATCTTGCACTCAAGAACATATGAAATTAATTATTTGCTATATAAAGAATTCAGCAATGTGTAAATGACATCATAAACTTACTAAAATGGCCACCTCTATGATCAGCCCTTTTCTAATATTTCAAACTGCCATATCTTTTTCAATAGTGGTCTGATTTTAAAAATTCTTTCAGCGTTATGAAAGGTTTTAGGGTGACTTTCATATCAAGTTAACCTATGGTCGGGGTTTCCTTGGCCTTTAAGATAAAATAAAAAAAATAAAATTATTACACACGAAAAAGGTAACATTCTTTCTAGAGCATTCATCAAACTGAAAACAAAAGGAACTTTCAACAGATTGCTTTCTTCTCTGCTCTTTGATTCCTTTCCTGCTTCTTTTTTCTAGTGAATCTTATTTTTCTCGTTGAGTCGTTTAATCTGATGCCATTATTATGGGCCAGATCAGACAATGAAAATGAAAAATTGAAATTTTGCAAATCGAAAGGAAATAAATCGTCATTTACGACATACACTGCACACTGCACTCACAAAAGCCATCATAAATACTCCGCGCCTGTGGGTGTGGAGAATCATAACGATTCCCGCCGAAACGCGAGGACGAGTCCATTTCATAAAAGTTGATAAAATAACAATTCATAATGCTTGCACATTAGCTGACAATTAAATATTAGTATTTGTTCATTTTAACTACAAGTATTCACTAAGTATACGGCAACATGGCTCAGTCGGGTAAAATGCAGACAACAATAATATTGGGTATAAGCAAATCGTTTTTGAGTTCGAATTTTCTGAGGATTTATTTTTTTTTCTTATTCCTTTTTATTTTTGAATCTCATATTATCGTTTCTTTCTTTGATGGTTTGTGTTTGCATATATATATCTTGATATAACATAATATTATGTTCATTATTCGCTTAAGTGGATGCAATTGATTAATATCACTTTTGATATAATGCTAAACCTACAATCTAATCTGCCATATCGGCTTTAGATATTTCTCTGTCGTGTTGTCACAGAGCACATGAAGGAATCTAATTTTTTATGCAAAACTGAAATAAAAATTAAATGCCGATGCTGAGTTTCGAAGATCTGTTTAACATGGACAGTATGCTTTACCTCTCAACTAATTTGTAATTGGTACTTAAACTAGAAATATTTAGGTTTTAACATGTTAGAAAAATGTACAATTCCCGGTGTTCCATTTTAATCTATTTATAGTCATGTTTGTAGATATCAAGTTATCGTTGGGGTAAAGTCTACCCGCAGCATTATAAAAGACAATTATTATCCAACGGACTTTTTAATGGAAGATCAAATAAGCATGCCCTGCATGCTACAAAAGTCGCATGTATATTCGAATCGGAAAATCTTACACGTTTTTTTTATCAATATTTATTTTCATTACCTTTGCTTTGCATGGAAACCTTTTTCTCTTTTTCAGGAAACGAAACTATAACTTTAGGAAACGATTTATAACACTAAACTTAAGAGACGATACAAAGAAATTTCGCCGAAATATCGAAATATGTAATAAAAGTACATGGCTTAAGTGGTACTCAATCTCATGTTGTTTTTTCAAATGGTCAGTGACACCATATACAGTTTGATTACTAGGTCATACGTGTTCACACCAAAATTTCTCTACTTACAAATGACCTTTCTACTTTTAGATTATGTCTTGTCTTAGCTTGAGCTCACGTTTTTCTTATACTATAAACACTAAAATATGGAAGCCGGAGTTAAGGTTACAAAACGCAATCTTTAATGTTTCCAAACATGATGTTTACAAAAACGAATTGTAGTATCAATTTATTTGTTTACGTAACCATTGCGCTATTTTTTCACATTGGTCATTTTTATTTAAATCTAATCGATAACCAATTATTTAGCTAGTATTACAAATGTATCAAGGGAGAATACTACTATATATATAGTTAAGAGTTATATATAATGCGCTGATGCGTGGATGTATTTTTAGCTCAAGGTCATAAGGATAAACGCCAAGGATTCTACATGTAAACAACGCTAATGTAAAATGCGAAAACAGTTTCGTAAAGTGGATTCTTAATTCAGGATCTAAGGGAGAAGCACATGGAAAACAGTTGAAGAAGCTACCTATCTAGCTAAGCAAAAACAGACACGTGTATTTTGGTAATATTTATTATTTGTGTATAATATTACAAATACTTCAACGGGAGAGCATGTAGTGTATCGCTTGATTGGCTAGCTATACTCCAGTTGTCTTTCTTCCTTCTACGGTGAATATCGATACATACTTAACAGTAAAATAGTTTGTTTATAATTCAAGATCTTGTGTTAAGATTTAGAAGACGTTTATTCAAAGGTCACATGTACTAAGATCTCACGCAGCCGTGGTAAAATCTTAGGCAGTAAATGCAGAGCTACATGATGTATGATAGAGAATGTATTTTGCTGAAGTAAAATTACTTTAGAAATTCAATGACTATCATTTGATACTTAATTATTTCTATTACATTACAGTATTGAGAGTAGAAATTATGCCGAAAACGAAAAGATCTAAGAGGTATAAAACAACACAGACAAATGTAAAGAAACCTTATGAGAAGTCGGTTAAAGTCAACGCATCAAGTGCAGGCAATTCAAATTCTGGTGCAAAAAAGAAATCGGCTGCAAATTTGAAATGGTTTCTCAAAGTTTACAAAGGATTAGACGACTGGCATATTCCAATATTTCAAGCTACACAGCAGTACACGAAGGCGAAACACGTACTGTATCCCGGATGCGACAAACACTTGACTGCTTCTCTTTGCTTTCCACTTGTCGTCTATGTTGATGTCAACAAGAAACTAAAACCAGTCTTCAATGACGACAGCGTTCTTGAATGGGTCAAAGAGAACAAGATGTATAGCGAAGAAACTAAGATAAAGTTTCTGTGCCAAAATTTCGATTCAGGCTTCGAGAAATTGGCTTCCTTCGATTTAATGATATCAGCTTGTGCAGGTATTGTGTCGAAGCCATGTTCAAAATATATTAAACCAGGTGGCTATTTTCTTGTCTCTGATGCGCATTTTGATGCGCGAACAACATTTCTTAGACCGGACTTTGAACTGGTTGCAGTGTATGATAACGAAACAAGCCAGTTTCTTACCAACAAAGCTGAGTTTGCAGGACACTTCCATACTCTTGAAGGCAAACCATTAAATAGTAAGCAAGTTGAAGAAAGTTTGCAAAAACCGAAAGCCAGGCGCTCGTTTAAACTTCAGAAAGAAGCAATGTTTTATTTATTTCGGAAGGTTAAAGAAGCATAATGTGTTGCAAATGTGTTTGATTAGAAATAGCTTAGATACCATTACAGCCGTAATTAAATGTATGACTGATGAACAGCCTTATAAAATCGTTACAATTCAGTTTGTCGACTGCTTTGTAAGTTAAACCTGGTCGTTTGCTACAGACAAAATGTTAAAATCTTATCTTTTTAATATCAAAAGTTATATAAACCATCATATTTAGGAAAGAAATTTCAAAGCTGAAACGAAACAACCCCTGGTTCTTATACCTATAAAGACATATTTTTTGCGATTTAAAGTTCAGAATAAATATATGCCAGTTTAAAAAGAAAAAGACAAGTGATGAATATTATTGAATTTGATTATTCACGCACGCACGCACGCACGCATTCTTTACATATTACTTTCTTATATTATTTACTTATATTAATACTTCCACAAAAATATGTTTATATTCATCTTTACAGATATATGTATATAGTGTAGAAATAGTTCATTAAAGCATTGTTTTTTCTACCACAAAATGATTATATGAATGCATTATTAGCATGGCAAAAGAAATTAAACCATTTCCAATGTTGATGTATGTACAGTTAAAAAATGATAAAAATATTTTGATTTATTCATTTGTTGATTGATTTGTTTTTAAATATCGTAACTACTACTACTGTCGTTAGTCTCATAATACATTGTGTAATTCTATATATACGTTATCTATGCTAATGTATACCATGGTATACTATTATACATTTTAGCAAGAATAAATGAAATAAAATTGATAGGACACTAAAACTTAATTTACTACTATAACCGAGGCCTTAACATAAGAGCACATAAATTTAAATGTTAACATCAAGATACCTAAATGTCTTCTTTATTAGTATTTTATAGGCTTTATATATAGATCTGTGCATTGGGTGGTATTTCGTTGATATCAAAAGTTCCTTCTTTTCATTCTGTTTGCGCTTTTGTAACGAAAAGTTGTTGTAACTAGTAGTGTTTTCACAAAAGTGATTTGCTGCCTTTTGTATGATATTTTTGCTGTATATAAGGTAAGTGTTAATGCGCATTTAGTTTGTTTTTATAAACATAACAATTAAATGGCATTTTATCTCGTGGATGGTCGGGAAAATGAATAGATTCTATACTTTTTGGAGGTTAAAACGTGCACTTTTATAATAGAAAGCTAGCTTGTTGTTGATAGATACTTATTTGCCGTTTAATTATTCATAGGCATGCGCATCCGCGCAGTCTGGTCAGGATCCGTGCTGTTCACTAATATGGTTTCTATAATTGCAATAGGATTTGAAAGCGAATAACATGGATCCTGACCAGACTCCGCGGATGCGCAGACTACTAGTCTGGATCCATGTTGGTCGCAAAAAAGCAATATGTTGGTTTTCTCATGGCGCGGCTAAAATATGTTTTACTTTATACCGAGTCACACATACGACCCGGATAGCTACGTCTAGTCACTGATAGAAACGTAGTAATCCGTTTTGTTTGTTTGTTTTGGGTTTAACGCCGTTTTTCTACATTATTTCAGTCATGTAACGGCGGGCAGTTAACCTAACCAGTTTTCCTGGTGGAGGACTAAGTAATCCATATCGATCCGTACCTGAGCCGTATATTAAAGTAGTAACTCGTATCAATCCGTACCAATCCGTACGGATCGATACGGATTACTACGTTTCTATCCGTAGATAAACGTAGATATCCGCGCCGTATGTGTGACTGTGGTATTAAATAAGGCTTTATTATTATTATTAATAACAGGAGATTATAACTTGGTCCTTGATCCTGACTTGGATGCTAGAATCACGAAATTAACGAAACTTGATAGGGTGGTTGATCATGACCAGCAGATGACCCCTGTTGATTTTGAGATCAGTAGATCAAAAGTAAAATGTCACATTGGCCTAGAACAGTAAAAATATTTTGTCAAATAACAAGAGAATGCTTTGGTCTAAAATCAAATTTGATCTACAGGTCATTTATGACTGGTAAATGAGCCTTAATTTTGATTTGAAATCAGTATGTCAACCTTTCAGTGCACAATGTCCCAATAGTTTCGGTCTCTATACATTGTCATTAGGCTGTCAATGTCCGAGACATAATATCATATTCTTGCCTTCAGCACCGTTATTTCAGTTTTCTTTCCTTCAGAAATATCCAACAATTTGTCCTCAGGGTCAATAACAAGTTTAAACCTTCAGATCAAGGTCAGATGTGAATAAAGGACAATAAATATTAAAATTATATAAACATAATTATTAGCCACAAGTTTGTCATCATTACAAAAGCTTTAAGATGTTCCCTTAATGTAAGCTTATCGTTTGCAGGACATGATTTTAATAAGATTTAGCCATTAAACAAAGTAATATTATACACGTGGCATTTGAAATTCAAGTTAATCAGGAGTCAAAAGCAAAAATAATCGTGTAGTATCCGCAAATGCAAAGTCTAAAATGTCTTGTTATAAAAGAAGATGTCAAAACATTTGTCTCCATGCATGCAAATATTGAGCTAAATTTAAAACAAGTGTCAATGAGAATCTACAAAACGAGTTGTCAGGTGATTAGTGGGGAGTTATGGCCCTTGTATTATTCACGTTTTCATGTTCTTTATATGTTATTGTCACTTATAATCGGTCACCGTTTCACGGTGGTTAAGGCGTCCGCCTCGGGATCGGGAGGTTGAAGGTTCGAGCCCCATAGGGAGCGGTCGTCCGGGGGATGTTTGTCCGAAAGGGCCGGTTTGTGAGCCGCGATCTAGTTAAATGAATGGTTACGGACTTCTATCCGCCTGGCGCCTGGTATAGTGGTAGGAGTTGGGAGGTAATTGGTACGCACAATAAAGGTGTCTCATAAACCAAATTGGTTGGCCCTGTCAAAAGGGAAGACACTATGATGAACAAGACCTTTACCCTTACATTATAGTTCAAACATCTTGTTCATCCAATGTAACCAACTTATTTTCATATTATTTCATAACTGAAAAATCTTGAAGTGGTACAAAAATAAAGAGTATTCATTGTTCCGCCTACTATGGATTTCCCACATTCAGGAAGCGGAGCAACTGCCAAAACAGGAACTGCATTCAAGAAACAATATGTCTATATCAGTATGATATCAAATTGTGTTGTTCTTTCTTCTTTTATCTTTATAATGCAAGCTGTACTTTTGTAGTTCAAGTTTTACCTTTCTGCGCCTTTCACTCTTTGTATTACCTCCACGATTTAAACCTGGAAGTGCACTAATTGTTGCTATTTATATATATATATAAATTTTCCTATTGTTCATTAAATTCAAATGTAAACCGGAGGTCAATTAACCTCTAATAATCTAAAATAAACCAGCGTGCCTAAAGTTAAACCTGCATATCATATTTTCATTGGATAAGAATGTAATATTGTGTTCTACAAACTACTCGATAAGTGAGTCGTCTACTGTATTTATAATTAGATCTACGTCACCCGCATGATTTTGTGTACAGACAATGTTGGCCAAACCTCCCAGGGAAATTCAAATTCAAATCTTAAACTTTTATCCACGAAATCACCTTTGCAAAATAAAACAGAAACCGATTTTAATAAGATATTGCAAAAAGTCACTATGTACAAATTTTCAAAAGCCTTTTAGGATATCTTTCTACTGATTAAAGGTTATTTCAAAGAAGGGTTCCCTATGTGAGACGGAGATGTTGACAAAAAGGGGCATTTTAACTACATGTCGGTTATAGATCCACTTATTGACATTCCAATGCTTTAAGTTTTGCCTTCACTACGCTGCGCTCCGTTTCGGCAAACTTAATTGCATTAAAATGTCAATAAATGACCTATACTTTTATATAAAAAAATCATGAATAAAACATGTGAAAAGCATTGCCGCGAAAATGTCATCTGATGTATACCTTTTCATTTAAAACTTGTCTTTTTTGTATTCAGCCTGTTAAACAATTTCATTTCGTCGATAATAACATCTGAAACTTGTCTTCAAATATTCTGCGATATACGTAATAATTTCAGTATGTCGTCAGGTGTAAATGCTGTCGTTGGTTTATCTATAGCTAATTTAGGATATTTGGTGATGTTGCATTGGCTTGCGCGCGGTTTATGAAACACGTTTCTTTGTGTCGACCTGGCACACACGCCAACACACCATAATAAAATTTTGAAAGTGTATGTGTTGTTTTGGTATGCGCCCAACGAGACAAAACGAAACTGATAAAGATACATAGAACGCAACAGAAAGATACTTTAAATTCGTATTCAACAGAGAGCTCGAGTAACGTTCATGTATTTGATGGATTCTAAAACTTTCTGTCTATTCGCAAAGAGCTATGCTAAGGTAGCCGGACAGGCCTGTATCTAAAAGAGATCTCTCTCTCTCTCTCTTCTGGGGGCCTTTTTTCACTCTATCCCTCTGGTCAGATCGCTCTGTGTAATAATAATGATAATAATAATATACGTTACTTATCAATTACTTATCAAAGTTTCCAGCTAGATGAAAAAAAATGATAACATTTTCAAAGAAATATTCTAGAATGAAATTGGAAAAGGATGCCACAAACGCGACGGATGGCAAATAACGTCACGGTGTAATCGACTCTCCAGGTACATATCTAGCAAATTACTACCTTTGTACCTGTAAGAAATGGCAACGGTTTTTAGCCCACCATCATCAGATGGTGGGCTATTCAAATCACTCTGCGTCCGTGGTCCGTCGTCCTTCCGTTCGTTAACAATTTCTCGTTATCGCATCTCCTCAGAAACTACCAGGGGGATTTTGACCAAACTTTGTCAGAATGATGTTTTGGTACCCTAGTTGTGTCCCCCTGAAAATCAGACTGGTTCAACAATTTTTTAGTAAGTTATGGCCCTTTGTTTATTTCTATAATTTACATAGATTTATATAAGGAAAAACTTTGAAAATCTTCTTGTCCAAAACCACAGAGCTTAGGCCTTTGATATTTGGTATGAAGCATCATCTAGTGGTCCTCTACCAAGATGATTCAAATTATTTCCCTAGGGTCTAATATGGCCCCGCCCCGGGGGTCACATGGTTTACATAGACTTATATAGGGAAAAACTTTGAAAAACCTCTTGTTTAAAACCACAGGGCCTAGGGCTTTGATATTTTGTATGTGACATCATCTAGTGGTCTTCTACTAATATTGTTCAAATTATCCCCCTAGTGTCAAATATGGCCCCACCCTGGGGGTCACATGGTTCATATAGACTTATATAGGGAAAAGCTTTTAAAATCTTCTTGTCAATAACCTACAACATTCAAATTTGGACCACATGTATGGTTTTGAGTGGCAAGATGAACCTTGACGTGAGTTGACCTTGATTTTGACCTAGTGACCTACTTTCACATTTCTGTAACTACAGCCTTCAAATTTGGACCACTTGCATAGTTTTGTCCACTGAAAAAAATGTTGACCTTGACATTGACCTAGTGACCTACTTTCACATTTTTGAAGGTACATGCTTCAAATTTGGACCACATGCATAGTTTCGTTTTCCGAAATGAAATTTGACCTTGATTTTGACCTAGTGACCTACTTTTACATTTCTCAAGCTACAGCCTTCAAATTTGGACCACATGCATAGTTTTGTGTACCGAAATAAACTTTGACCTTTACATTGACCTAGTGACCTACTTTCATATTTCTGTAGCTACAGCCTTCACATTAGACCACATAGTGACCCTAGTGACCTACTTTCACATTTTTGAAGGTACAGGCTTTAAATTTGGACCACATGCATAGATTTGTGTTCTGAAGTGTAATTTGACCTTGATTTTGACCAAGTGACCTACTTTTACATTTCTCAAGCTACAGCCTTCAAATTTGGACCACTTGCATAGTTTTGTGTACCGAAATAAACTTTGACCTTAAGATTGACCTAGTGACCTACTTTCAAATTTCTCAAACTACAGCCTTCAAACTTGATACACGTGCATAGTTTTGTGTACAAAGAACTTTGTCATTGAAATTGACCACATGCACAGTGTTGTGTACGGAAATGAAATTTGACCTTGAGCTAGTCAATAAGTCTTGAAATTTGGAACACTCAAAAATGGCACATTGGTGGGCGCCAAGATCACTCTGTGATCTCTTGTTTCTTTGTAGGTTAGAATGTACTGTCTCTGCTACTATTTTCAATGTAAAATGACAATGCATAGCATTTATGTCAGCATGTCCAGCCTTTCACTTCTTGCGAGATAGCCTTTGTCTTGAAGGTCTGTCTATAGACAATAAAAAACAAAAATATTGGGTTTTCCATAATGCAATGAAACCATGGTCACGTGACAGAAATACATGATAAAACAATAATATTGCGTAGGAAGACATCAGCAGGTACCTACATTCACTTTCATTCTACCCAGCAGATTCTACACAAACATTGAACGATAAAACTTAACGTAGCTTTACATCATCCACATACATTCTTCTTTACTATAAAGTATCAATACAGCTTATATCTGGCATGAAAATTACATTTACTAGGCGGGAAAATATCACTATATACTAACATGGACTACTTTCGGCGTGACCACAGAGGCAGAATCGGCGAATTACTACCTCCGTTCCTTATTTAAATACTTTCACAAGAACCTGGTGCCGCTTTTTTTTAGTAGTAAATAGCTTCCTTGTGACAGTCGTCAAGCTTTGCCTTATTTCATATGAACGTCCTATTGGCTATCATCTGCATGTTTTTTTTAAAGTATTTTTCAATATTTACAAACAAATACGGACATACTAGCAATGAATACAATTTGTCACGGTCCAATGGTTTTTATCATAAGCTTCTGAACATTGTATGAGAAAATTGCAATGAAAATGTCAACTAAAAAAGTTTCAGATCAATCTAATCACTCCTACATTGACATTATATCCATTTTTATATCCATTCTAATTGGCACGGCTCCAACCTTATCCTTTACCTGAATTTTTACAAAGTAGGTCAATGTATACATGTTTTACATGCAGAGTTGCTGAAATCAATAAAGTTCGACACGCTCCAGTAATTTTGCCACAAACACCAAATAAATATATCTATCGCGTCAGCAGCTAAAAGACAAATATTTGTACAAAATATTTTTAGAATTAAACAAAAAATAAAAAAGTTATGACAAGTAAAATGAAAATCTCCACTGGTAAAGTTTCATAAAAGTCGGCCTATATTCTGTTAAATACTTCATGCGGCGATGGGTTCTACATCAGAATTTTAATATTATGATATAATATGCAAGAATCATACAAAACTAAAACTCTTCTAAAATGTGCACAATCTTTCGGCTTATAGCCTACACTAAATGATTTAATAATACAATATTTTATAATGTGTATTATTCTTGACAACAGATCTAAACCTGTGACACTGAATATTGAATTAACTAGAACTCTCACTAAAGGCGATTAATACACCAAGATGCTGCTTTGATATACAAGTGGAAGTAAAATGTTGTGATGAAGACCTTTGATCTCTTCGAATATGACCTTATATTTTGACCTTGTCTCCCAGTCAATACCTCTTGATGAGGTTAGCAAATGATGCTATTTTTATGAAAATCCTTCCAGTGGTTATGATATGGAGCAAGCACAAATTTAACCTATTTAACTTTGACCTCTAAGTGTGACCTTTTTTGTGCAGGCAATACAAACTGATGCCAGTTTTATGAAAAACTTATAAGCAGTTCACAAGATATGGAGCAGACACCAAGTTCTTGTATGTGACACTTGATCTCCAAGTTTAATCTTGAACTCAGCAAGTCTTCCTAACGAAGTTAACATTTTGGTTAAGAAAATATGGATTAGACAGGAAAATTGAGGCTCATCACTACCAAATGGAAAGTAAGCCTCCGCAGGTCTAGTCACAAGTAATCCAAATATAAATAGTACTAATCTTTTTTCCTTTCCTAGTGCATTTTCTCGACAGCAACGTGCTTACTTTTACCCTACCGTGTTTCAGTATGTATCACTTTGCATTCTTTTGAAATCGGCATGTTCCTATCGCATGCTGGGTAAAAATGGCGGCGTAAGAATTTAATGTCTCGAAAAGAGAAATTGAAAGAAGCGAAAAGGAGTAAATTCAGCAGGTTGTATTTACCGAACTGTAGTTTTCTTATATAAAAGTTAATACCCACTTTTCTTTTTGTTTTTATAAAGTAGAGATCTCGTTCTTTATGGGAATATAAGTCTCTGAAAATCTGATATGCTAGAAAATGTCGAAAAACCGTTATGAAGTAAGTGGATTTTATATGAAATAAAGAAGAGCTAGATTTAGTTGTGTTCAGCCTATTGACAGACGGACCAAATGACATGTGAATCCAATGTAGCCTGCATATACATTGTATCTAGGGATATAATAAATGTACCCCTCCTGCTATAACAATTTTAAAATACCGGTATTCGTTTTTCAGGAACATCTTCTTTAGAAAAAATCTGGCACACTCTACAGCCTGAAATGTAAAGTAGATAAAAGATGCAGTTTTAATTCAGTTTGGAATGCTCCTCACGAGGTTGTAAACATAGATATATATCATCCACAAGATGGTTGTTTCAATAAGCCTGTTTGTCCTTGTGGAAAGAAAATAATTTAGAAACTGGTGAACTAGGTAATTGATATAATGAGTCTGTTTTCATGAGGAAATACTTAGCATGTAATGTGTTAAAAATCTGATCAACATTTGGCCACTTTGTTATTCTTGTACTATAAATGTCATGACCCTATTGCTGATGAATTACCCGCTGACTAAAAACCGCATAGCCATAGCCATTACTCTTTGTCATTTTTCCATTTCTGTACAACAAATGCCGAGCCATCCATGGTTCCTTCCTGGAAATATAAAAATTCTTGGACATTAATAAAGTTGCTCAATCAAACATCACTAGATTTAATTTGAAAATTGTCTGAAGCCATTGACTGTTAAATAATTGGTAATGAACCATCTCTTAAGGTCTCCACCAAGGGTATATTTTCTGTTACTCTTGAGATAAAGAACAGAGAAGTTTGTTATTCAAACAGCTTTAAGTCAAGCACAATAAAATGCATATGCAAATTATAAACTGTATCTATAGGACCCAGTTGCCCCATTGTAAAACTGACAGGCCATTCTGATTCAGTACGGGTTAAAATCAAATTAATCATGGTTTCTTTCATAAAACATTTTGTTGGGTTTAGAGTCACACCGACACAATTTATGAAAAGTAGATCACATTCATGTTCACTGAAAGTCAATTGTAAGATCAGTGTGCAAAACTATACATCTTATCAAAATTTACCTAGCTGTATCCTGAACATGAAAGCAAGACAGGTCAATGTCACGGTCAAGTGACCCCGTAATTGCTTCGGGTCATCAGGTAATCATAATGAAACAGTTGATCCGATACTTTTTTAGTTTATTCCTATATGACTCATGTAACCGAAGGGCCCAGGATTGGGCCTCTTTCACCGCTGGTGCATAATTTGAACAATCTTATTGGAGATCCAAAAGGCAATGCTACCAAACAAACATCAAAGGACTAGGCCTTGAACTTTCAAATAATATTTTTATTTCTTTACCTATATGTTTGTTCAATTTTGAACCCATATGGAAGGGTTTTATATCATCCCACGGGCAAAATTTGAACAATATGATTAGAGAATCACAAGGAAACACAACATTTACCAAATATCAAAAGGCTAGACTTTGCACTTCTGGCAAGAATATTCTCATAGTTTTTTCCTATATAAGTCTTTGTAAAATTTGAGGCCCCGTGGGCCAGGGCCTCTTTTCTACCCAGGGTTATAATTGGAACAATTTTGATGAAGGACCACAAGACAATGATACATACCAAACATCAAAGTCTTAGGTGTTGTGTTTTTAAAACAAAAGATTTTTAAAGGGTTTTTTTGTTATATAAGTCCATGCAAAACTTGTGACCTCTAGAGCAGGGCATCTTCACCTTAGGGTCAAAATTTAAACAATTTTCATATAGGACTATTAGAAGATGTCACATGTTAAGTGTTAAGGCTCTATACCATGTGGTTTTGGACAAGAAGATTTTTAAAGTTTTTCCTTCCAGTTGCTATGTCAACATGAGTTCTGCTTGGAAGTCAATTCCTTTAAAAAAAATTTGAAAGGATGGCACCCGAGGATCATTCCAGCTTTGTCTGGTGCAATTCTGGCCAGTTATTTTCAAGAATATTTTTGTAGAAAATGTTGTTGGATGGACAACTTACAATGCACATCGACAACTGACAATGGTTGACGGACATATAGCGGTTACAAAGCTCAACATGAGCCATCGTGTCATGTGAGCTGAAAATGCCGAATCTTATGTCAACTATCTCTTGTATATTTATTTCAGAAATTAGACTAACAATAATGGTTGGCACACAAATCAAGAAAGTACATCTTTTGGCTTTTATTGCTAACAATGCACTTCACCCTGATTACTGCTGCTGACATCTGAAAAAAATATTGAGATTAAAACTGTACATTACCGACAAGAACACCATTATATCAATAAAACAA
Organism: Mercenaria mercenaria; assembly: GCF_021730395.1. Classification (NCBI taxonomy): domain Eukaryota; kingdom Metazoa; phylum Mollusca; class Bivalvia; order Venerida; family Veneridae; genus Mercenaria; species Mercenaria mercenaria. The sequence goes on from NC_069376.1 coordinate 49,259,796, forward strand.
TATCTCAGTAGACAGCATAGTCAACTATTCAAAGCCTTCAAAGTCTTTCAAAACAACAGGCAAAGCAACATACAAAATATGAAAAGCCTAGGCCTTGCAATTTCAGACAAGAAGGATTTTATAGTTGTTTCCTATATAACTCTAGGTAAAACTTCTGAACCCTGAGGTGTGGCATCTTTTCATATAATTTGAACAGTCTTAGCTGGGGACCACAGCACAATGCTACAGACAAAATATCAAAGGCCTAGGTCTAGTGGTTTCACAGAAGATTTTTAAGTTGTTTCCAACATAAGTCTATATGTATGTACAGCTTGAGACCCTGCCACAGGGCGGGGCCTTTTATATCCAGGGGGCTTATTTTGAACAATTTTCATAGAGGACCATAAGATGATGTCAAATGCCAAATCTTAAGACTCTACCTCTTATGGTTTTGGACAGTAAGATTTCTTAAGTTTTTCCTTTTGGGTCCCAAGGCCAACAGACTTCTGCATGGAATTCAATTCTTTGAAATAATTTTGAAAGGGGTGTCACCTAAGGTTCATTCCTGTGCATTTTGTTTACATATACCCAGTGGTTTTGAAGGAAGATTTTTTTATAAATGTTTGACGGATGACTGATGATGCAGAGTTACAAAAACCCACCATGAGCATTTACATTTAATGTCACTTTAATTATTAGGTATTAAGATTAAAGAATCTACAAAATAATGAGCTTACATGTTTGCAGAGCGTGTTTGTATCTATGAAAAAGTTGGTCTCCAGCTCCTCTTCCTCTTCATCATCATCAGGTGAAGGCTGTTAAATGAACAGCACTATATATGACAAACACGCCTTTAAAAATGAAGAAATGTAAATGCAATGTACAGTTAAGAATAATGCTTCTGGACAGACGAACCAACAGACGTTAATACCATCAATGACATTCCCAATATGTATTGTATTTGGGCATGATATTTTGTGTACTTAAGAAAAAAAAGCTTCTTCTTTGTTATTATAGGTATAAACAAAAGTGTAAATCCTTGCAAATCCATGAACAGCGCTAGCAAATTCTTGCAAAATTTGCAGAAAGTTAAAGTGTGGTTTATACCCATATAAATGCATAAAAATTGCATTTAATTCACATATTTACATTTAAATTAGCTTGCTTCAAAAGGAAGATGAGGATGGTCATGACAAGCTATTCTAAGATATGTTGTAAGTCATATGCCATTGATACTACACACCTTGTCTGGTGAAGATCCATCAAGTGGTTAATAGGAAGTTGTTTAAAAGTTATATGTTTTTAGGTATAGCAGCACGCAAAAGAGGCCAAATGCCCCCTTTTGATTTAAACAAATTTTGGATGACTACACAAAGGTGCATGACAAATACTGGAGCTCTAGTGCTTGAGTTTTTTTAGACAAACAGATTTTTAATACTTCCTTTTTATATACAAGTAAGTCTATGTGAAACAGGGTATGGTTTAAAAATACATGTTAAATGTATTTACTATCACTCTCAGTGTAACCAAGAATAATTTATGTAGCTGGTCTCTGTTTATTTAAAACACAAGAAAGCATTTAACTTCAAATTATACCCACCTTCAATACATCAGGAACAGAGAAGACTGAACATTGTTTGCATATGAAGGGCATGCCTTTCTTTGGGATGTCTTTTTTCTCTATACCAAGACATTCTAAATGGAACCACTCCAAATAAAAGTCGCAGAATATCATAAATCTCCTGAAAGCACAATGAGAAACAGATCAACAAACTTCAAAGTAAGAATTGAATCATTACACATTTCAAGTAAGAGCTGATTCATAGCAAATACACTGTAAAATTTGATTTATGGCAAATCTTAAATCAATCATAATCTCCTGTAACAGAAATGCACTTTCACATCCTAAATATCCATGACATGAAGACTACATTGTATACAGGTACAAAACTGGCTGGAAGTCGTAAAAAAGGTTTCTGCTATGCACTTTATATTACAGAACGTAATTGGATACCATACCTAACCACATTATGTTTACCTCGGTGATGTGTTGGTTTCAGCGTTCACATATTAAACTAGAAGATAATGGTTCCATGCCCTGTCATGCAACTTAAGGTGTGTTCTTTAAAAAGACACCTAATGTCACAAGTGTCTCTGTCAACCCAGCTTAAATAGTAAGTTAACAAGACACTGTCCCTTGAAAGTCTCAGTTTGGCAGTTACAATTGCCACACAACCTTAATAACTAATATAACTGGGTCAATCCGTATTGAATGTGTTATGTTTAAATAAAATAACAACTTTGCTGACACAACAGGAAATACTTTTACTGCTTATCATTCGTCTGCTGGCACAAGCAATACAGTTTTATCTTTTTCAGTTCAACCCTCACCTCAGGGTACACAAAACTTTACCTTTTACGCTGAAATATAGAGCAGAACGAATTATTTCAAAGGCTTATTGCTGAAAAAGCTGCTCATTTCATTTTAGTCGCCTTATGTTAAAGCATGTTGTTATTAATTTTGTACTATCCAAATTTGTTTTCATAATATGTGTTGCCTTTGTATGCTGTTTTATGAACTAGGGTGGTACTGAGGCACTATGTTTACACTAACATTAAGTTGATTCAGTCAATCACATATTTGCTGATAGATAACAACACTTCATGAAGAAACTTTCTTTGCAGCCAATGACTTACTACTACTTCAATCACACTTCAAAAGGTATTTGTTAAGACTACTTAGCCACCTGGCAACATTATGTGCAAGTGCAATTGAAATCAAAGCACTGGAATCTACAGAAAGCTCATCAAAAATACTGTCAAGAAATAATACATTGTGACATTAATGATCCCACCATAAATAAGGAAGAATAAAGTAAGACTGTAACGAAACATACTTTCTTTGGATTAAAATTTTAAATATCAATGAAGTACTTCAAAGGTTACATTCTACCAATTCAATTCCTTATTTATTTCATATTAATAACAAAACATTCAGACCTCATTTTCAGCACTTTACAGCATTTCAATGATATGAAAACCATATATGGGCATTTAGTATAAAATGTCTTCTTATCAAAAATAGAAAAATATTGACATGTTATGTTGTATATAAGAAAAATAATCTGTTCTGACAAACATCACCCTCTAAAAATGCCCCCAAGAAAACAGGCGTTTAGCAATTACGCGTAGGTAGACATTTTTCGCAAAGAATAAAACTTATTCCAAGAAATTTACAATGAAAATGTTCTAGATCTATTCTCAATACTATAAGCAATAAACATAAGCCAAAAATTTAACTATCACCTCCTCATGTTACTCATTATACCAGATTTCATCCATAGCATGGAACTATATTTTGGACTACTTCACATGTAACACTGAGTAGTCACTTCCGGTTTGCTGTAATCCGTCCTTAAAGGAAAAATTTTCATACTCAAAATGTGTTATTTTCACTTAAATTGTACCAGTAACCTAAATGCATGAAAAAAATACCAGTTTCAGTTTGATACAATCAATTTTCAAGGTTTTATGGCTTTTTCAGTAACATGCTAGCGCGCCAAATTTCCTGAAAAAAAGCTGTCGCGACATCATTTTTGACCACTTTTCCTTGCTTGAGCTTATTTTTGCCATATTTTATCAAGTTTTACCATAAACTGCACTCAAATCATACACTGTTACTGTAAAATATACCCAAACTCACCCCTGACACCTAAAACTTATCAATATTTAGTCAATAAATATGCATTTTTTGAAAAAAAAATACACCCAAAACAGTGATTTTGAAATATTTTTAGTTTTTCTTCTTTTTCTCTGCTAAATTGCACTGAAATTGTCATTTCTATCATAATCTGGCCAAACAAGCCTATTTACAGCCACATCTAAATAAGTTTCAATTTTTACCCCTGCACAACTTATAGGTTACATTCTACCAATTCAATTCCTTATTTATTTCATATTAATAACAAAACATTCAGACCTCATTTTCAGCACTTTACAGTATGTCAATGATATGAAAACCATATATGGGCATTTAGTATAACATGTCTTCTTATCAAAAATAGAAAAATATTGACATGTTATGTTGTATATAAGAAAAATAATCTGTTCTGACAAACATCACCCTCTAAAAATGCCCCAAAGAAAACAGCCGTTTAGCAATTACGCGTAGGTAGACATTTTTCGCAAAAAATAAAACTTATTCCAAGAAATTTACAGTGAAAATGGTCTAGATCTATTCTCAATACTATAAGCAATAAACATAAGCCAAAAATTTAACTGTCACCTCCTCATGTTACTCATTATACCAGATTTCATCCATAGCATGGAACTACATTTTGGACTACTTCACATGTAACACTGAGTAGTCACTTCCGGTTTGCTGTAATCCGTCCTTCAAAGGAATGAATGTATCTAAAACTTATTATTGTCATTTCTATCAAAAATTGTGAGATTCTGCTAAATTAAAGGAACTAATTCGATGAAACTGGATTTTCATATAAACACCAATGCCTTATAAATCTAAGTATGATCACATCTTACATTCAGCCTCCTCATTCCTCTAAGCTTATACGTCTTCTCATCTTTGTCATCGGCACTGGCTCTATCCTGATTACTGTCCTCACAGTTGGCAGTACCTTCCTCAACACAGACCGTTCCAGTTGACCCTTTTAAAATACTGAACTTTAACTTATGCTTATCAGTGAAATAAAATTGAAAATTTCACTGTTTCAAACATTGAAATTTCAATTATATTCTTCACTAGTACAGAACTTCATTCGAATGCAAAGTAATAAATTCCTTGCAAAATATTCCCCAGTTAATGTATAGATGTATAGAAATAATAAAATGATCATAAATATTTACATAACAATGCACATAACACTGAGAAACTGGATATAATTTTGTTAAAAAACAGTAGAAATACAGAATATATATAGAAAATTTCTTAGTGACAGTGTAAAATCTAATATATATTTCACTCATGAAAAACATAACTTACATTTTCACTTGTGGTTGTGTCACTCATGAAAATATTCATTTACAGTGTTTACTCAGTGTAATACATTTTCGATTAAACACTAAAACAAACAAGAGCTGTCCGTAAGACAGCCAAGCTCGACTATTCGAAATATTGTCACAGAAGCAGGAAAATATTACCCGAAATGTAAAATATCAAAAGAGTTTTAAGTTCCAAAGGGGACATAATTTGACCAAAATGCATATCAGAGTTATGGGACTTGATGCTATCAACTAGTTGTATAATCCCGAAGAAACATGTTAAGTTTCAATTCCATATCTGCATTAAAAGGGAACATAATTTGGCCAAAATGAAGGTCAGAGGTATGGGACTTGGTGCTATCAACTAGTTTTATAACCCCGAAGACATGCGAAGTTTCAATTCAATATCTGCATTAGTTTTTGAGATAGTAACTTGCATGTAAAGCTTTAACCAGAATTTTCTAAGTCCAAAAGGGGGCATACTTTGCTCAAAATACATGTCAGAGTTATGGAACTTGACCCAGTGAGGTTGGTAATTGACCATGAAAAAGAATAAATAAGATTCAAAGCTATATGCCTTTAAGTGACAGCTGTATGCACTTGCATGCAAAAACTTACCCAATCAGTGACGCCGACACCGACACCGACACCGACACCGATGCAGAACGCCAGGGTGAGCAGAATAGCTTGACTATTCAAAGAATATTTCAAACAAGAAATATCTTTAAAAATGATAGTCGGCGAATTGTAATAAGGAAAGACTTTATGAATTTTTTATCATTGCTAACATTCATCTTGCATCTAACATTTTTCAAATTGCAAAACAAAACACCGCACTTTAACAATTTAAATGGTTCTCTTTTAATTTTTTCGCAAAGGTTTCGTAGGGTTGCAATTTTGTTTCGTTTATCCTTAGATGAATAATTACAACAGTAGTTTGATGAAGCGGTTCATGAGAAGAGGTCATTAAACGTGTTTATATTTTTAGCTAAATTTGTCCCTATCCCCAGTTGTAACAAAATAGCAGGAGACCTTACGATATTGTTACACATCGAGTTTGATAAAAATCCGTTACATTTTAGTGGTTAATGCGAAGAAAGGCATATCTACTTTTAACTATAGTGGTCCCTAATAGGGCCAAAGTTCCTATATAAATAAATTTGGAAGAGGACCTTATAATGATGCTCCAGACCAAGTATAACAAAGATCCACCAAGCTGTTCATGAGACGCTGTATAAAGGTATTTCTAGTTTTAGCTCTAGCAGCCCCTAAAAGGTTTCAAATGTCCCAGCTGAACAAAGTTGGCTGCGGGCCTAATAAAGATGCTACAAATCAAGTTTGATTAGAATACATGAGAAAAATCAATTAAAGGATTTTTTTTTTTATTTATTATTTTTATTTATTTCTAAAATAGGCCAACTGATCACGCTTTAACAAATAGCATATTCGCTATTCATGAATCTTTGGACAATGACGTCACACCTATAAAAAAGTGAAGGTCAAGCAAAACATACAATTGTATTTTTTTCAATATTTCTGTTTCATAAGCAAAGTTGACCGTAGTCATATCACATAGATAAATTGTATGCAGCGTACCTTCATTTCAGTGTAATGAGATTCAGTCATTATATAGCATATATATAATAAAACAGATTTCAACTGAGTTCAATATTTGCATACCATACTTAAGAAAACTATTCATGTATAATAAATCAGTTAAATAATATATAACAAACATCAAAGCAAACAAGTACTCATTTTAATATGCAATCTGAATAAGTCACAAAAGCAAGAAACATTTTCATATACAGACGACAATTGTAACAAGGAAAATCTTTCAAAGTGCACTTCTCTACATAAAAGACTCTTATCACACCCTTATTCATGTGATACGCAGACCGTATTCAGCTCTTTCTTTAATTTGATATATGTTGGTATTTAAACAGGTTTTTATCATATTTATTAAACTTACTTATCATTTTGAGATATATCAATATTCTTGCTAAATATACTGAGCCAAAGTTAGCTTTAAAACTGTAAACAGCGTCGTTTAGGATAAACGCTTTGTCTACATTTCACTCAGCGTAGCACATTCAACAGAGTGAAAGAAATTGACACTCTCGTCCAATCAGGCAGAGTGTTGCATAAATCTTCCACTTTGATAAATTATCTATAATGCGTTATCAAGTAGTTTGATTCGCAAACTGAAGTCACGTGGCATAGATAACGAAAACGAATTTAGACGGCGTTGCCGAAAAATTATCCTCTATGCAGTCTTTTATACTCGAAAGTTTTAGTTCTGTATTTCATAGTAATTTACAAATATGTTATGAAGTTTGTTGGTAAGAATTAACTTCATAAGTTTCTGAATGAAATGAAAGAAACTGTTCTGTAGTCTTACTGGAAACACTCAGAAGGAAAACTGCTAAGGACAGACGTGCATGCTGGACCTCTTCCTTGCTCCATTCAAAAGCCAATGTCCTTCCTGCCAAATAATTCTCAACCAACTGTGAAGGATATACATTTGTATATCAGATGAAGAAATGTATAGTGTATAAACAAAATCCAAATAATGTAAGAGATTATAATCGCTTCTGTAACAGTCGGTCAAACCTATATTCTTCTTCTTTGTACAATTGTCAATACTGATCCTTGATGTGTCTTTCATCTATTTTTATTTCAAAATGAGTGAGTCAGTTCTCTTACACATTACATTTGATTTCATTGGATCATGCACATACAACATCCACTGGTCACTTCTATGCCAAACACTTCTTATGTTCAGCAGACAGCTGCTAAGTGATATGACCAAATATATTACATTTCTTCTTCTTTGAAGGTAATTTTGAGGGAAACAAGAAGCTGCGTTCAATAAACGCTTGATGCCCCCGGTGGCATCCTTGTCGATACAAAGGGAGGTAATTTGACATAAAATCAGCCCATAGTTATCTACCCTGATTGACAATAATGAATTTTCAAAGAAGTCCTATAAGTACTTACTGATATAAATCCATTTTGATTACAATCAGGGGAGGTAATCAGATATAAAATAACCTACGATTGGATCTGATTTATCATGGAATACAAGATTTATTGTTGTTGAAGATATTTTGGAAGCTTGTATCAAATAAAACCATAAATGAAGTCTCTATATGGCTGCGAAAGCCAAAATAGCCAATTTTGGACATTTAAGGGGCCATAACTCTGGAACCCATGATGGAATCTGGTCAGTTCAAAAAAGGAAGCAAGATCTTGTGGTGATACAAGTTGTGTGCAAGTTTGGTTAAAATCAAATCATAAATGAAGCTGCTATTGTGCAGACAAGGTCAAAATAGCTACTTTTGGCCCTTTCAGGGGCCACTACTCTGAAACCCATTAAGGGATCTGGCCGGTTCAACAAAGGAACTGAGATCTTATGGCAACACAAGATTTGTGCAAGTTTGATTAAATTCAAATCATAAATGAAGCTGTTATTGTGCAGACAAGGTTAAAATAGCTAATTCTGGCCCTTTCAGGGGCCATAACTCTAGAACCCATAATGGAATCTGGCCAGTTCAAGAAAGGAATCAAGATCTGATAGTAATACAAGTTGTGTGCCAGTTTGGTAAAAATCAAATCATAAATAAAGCTGCTATTGTGCAGACAAGGTCAAAATAGCTGATTTTGGCCCTTTCAGGGGCCATAACTCTGGAACCTATAACGAGATCTGGCCAGTTCAAGAAATGAACCGAGATCTTATGGTGATACAAGTTGTGTGCAAGTTTGGTTAAAATAAAATCATAAATGAAACCACTATAGTACAGACAAGAAATTATTGACGGACGGACGCACGGACTAACGACGGACGACGGACGAAGGGTGATCACAAAAGCTCACCTTGTCACTATGTGACAGGTGAGCTAAAAAAATTATCAACAAGAAGCTGCGTTTAATAAACGCTTGATGCCCCCGGTGGCATCCTTGTCAATACAAAGCAACCTAAGTCCAAAATGAGGTCAAGTTCAAGGTCAATCTGAGGTCAGGTGATGTCTTAAGATAAGGAATAGTCACAGGTTACATCTGCATTAGCATAAAAAACTATCAAGTCATTCTAGTAAGGGGTATTGATGCTATACGAAACGGTCCCATTTGGTTAACCAAGAGATGGCCAATATAAATCAACCTAAGTCCAAAATGAGGTCAAGGTCAAGGTCAAACTGAGGTCAGGTGATGTCTGAAGATGAGGAATGGTCACAGGTTATGTCTGCATTAGTATAAAGTCATTCTAGTAAAGGGTATTGATGCTAGACGAAACGGTCCCATTTGGTTAACCAAGTGATGGCCCATATAAAGCAACCTAAGTCCAAAATGAGGTCAAGGTCAAGGTCAAACTTAGGTCAGGTGATGTCTGAAGATGAGGAATGGTCACAGGTTATGTTTGCATTAGTATAAAGTCATTCTAGTAAGGGGTATTGATGCTAGACGAAACGGTCCCATTTGGTTAACCAAGACATGGCCCATATAAAGCAACCTAAGTCCAAAATGAGGTCAAGGTCAAGGTCAAACTGAGGTCAGGTGATGTCTGAAGATGTCGAATGAACACAGGTTACATCTGCATTAGTATCAAGTCATTCTAGTAAGGGGTATTGATGCTAGACGAAACGGCCCCATTTGGTTAACCTTGTACGGACGGACGGACGGACGGACGGACAGGACGATCACTATATGCCTCCCGCATCAGTAGATGCCGGGGGCATAAAAATTCTGAACCTGTCAATTTTTTACTTTTCTAAAAGGCTATAATTTAACAAACAAAATGGTAGGTAATTTACAATTTTATGACCTTTGGTTCCAAAGATATCTCATGCTGAAATGTGCCACTGTCTGGTCCAGCCTCTGGCAGGCTTATATATTGTCCAATACACAACATTCCAGTAGAGACAAGCTTGACTTCTGTGTCACTTCTGAATCTAGGTAAATCCAGGAATTTCTGGGGTTGTTGACAGGCATTTTCCGCATTCTTTGAATGCCAAGTTTAATATAAATAGGTATCAAATTTTTGGTAATCCTCAGAAAAACACTTACTTTACCGGCCGCACGAAAAACCCAAATATACCCAAATCTTACCCAAATACACCCAAATCTTACCCAAATCTTCTCAAAATATATGATCTTTAGAGCAAATCTACTTATAATTATGTTAAACGAACGTATTATGACTGTTTTGGTAATTAATTTCCTATAAATAATTCGAAAATATTGAACTATGACCAAATTATTGAGCAATGTATTCATGCCAACGATTTCAGTGCGGTGGTCATGAGAATAACTGTCCGTGATAACACCTTGTGATGAGACTTGCTTTCGCTTAACGATCCTTGTAAAAAATGAAACTTCAGGACCAATTTCTTATTTATTTCACTTGATAAATAGAGCTGTTCACTGCCTTCTTTCACACAAGATCCTGAAGAACGGTCGTGAAAACTGATATCATCACCTTTTCTCGCCACATTAACTTGATATTCAATCAGACGATAACATACGCATCTTCCGCAAAAATCAACCCTACCCCCGTTCTATAAACAAATGTGTTCTTTAGAGATCGTTATTTTTAAGAGAAGATAGTTCTTTTGAATACGAAGCTTCTGTGACTTGATACATCGATAGTTTTATTTCATTTTCTGATTGAATATCAAATACCTGTGGGATAGCTAATTGCAAGATAATAAAAATGTATGAAATTCATCTGAAGAAAGTATATATATGTATGTACTGCCTGTCAGGCGTTTAGTTTCAGTTTTAGGTGGGAAAATCGCACGTGCGTTCCAACTCGTTTCAAGTACGTATTTTTAATATCACCTACCAGCCAGTGAAATTAAATGAAGAATTTACATACATTATGCACATGTATAACAATCATGTGTATGTGATGCACATTATGCTATTGAAAATACAGAACAGAACAGAACAAAACAGAACATAACTTTATTGAAGAAGCACAGATTACAAAATAACATTTTGCAATAACATGTGCGCAAAACATATATACAAGAAATTCACAAACGGGTATTGGTATTGCTGATAAATACATTTTATATTTGTAGGGACAGTGGTTAATCTTTTCTTTTTTATTTAAATTTAATATATTGCAGAAACGGACGACAAGAGTGCTAGTAGTTTGTATACACGGGCAGGAGCAGTAATCGCCGATTGTCACAGCCATTTATGTTCTTTTTTCTCAATAAAAGCATCAACAACTACAAAACCATATAACAACGGAGTATACATAGATATATACTGTTACTATAAATGTAAACTTATGAACGAACACAAACGAGTACTGTAACTATAAAACGGACTTAGGTGAATACTGTTACTTTAAATTTTAAAATTGTGAACGGACATTGATGAATACTGTAACTATAAAACGGACGAAGATGAATACTAAAACTTAAAGATTAAAGTTGTAAACAAGCGTCGATAGTATGTAAATATAGATTTAAACTTGTAAACGGGCATAGTCGAATACTGAAGCTTTAAATTAAAACACGTGAACGGACATGGATGAATACTGTATCTATAAACCGGACAAAGATGAATTCTGAAATTAAAACATTAAAGTTGTACTGTAACTCAAAATTTAAAATTGTGAACAGAGATAGTTTAATACTGTTGCTGTAAAACTTGTGAACGGACCTATGTGAATACTGTAACTATAAAACGGACATAGATTAATACTGAAACAAAGAAAACAAGTTTGTCACTAGAAGCTAAATTGTTTTCTTTTAAAACAATATGATGAATATGAGCGAAATAATTTCCTTATTGGTTAAAATTTGAAAAATATTCTAAATGTTGCTATTTGATACATTTCTTTAAAGATAAATAAAGACAAAAGGCGAAATCGCTTTCAAAAGATTCTACTTGTTTTATGTACAATTTTGATTTTTTACCGTAACCTTTATGCCAGTGTGAGGAAAGAAAGAATATGAATTTACTGAAAATTGGATAATAATAGATAAAATCGGTGTGTCTTTACGAAAAGAGTCAGGAATTTTGAATTAATCTTAATACATTTTAACATAGTTATGTATCTGATCAATCTTTATTTTAGTGAAGGTGCATAATCAAGCAGAAAATCTCAGTGTTTTACATATATGACTGGTAATTTGAGAGAGAAAAAAACGACAAATAAATCAGCTGACCAGGAGGTCCAATTTGCAGATCACCGTTTATGATGTCTCCGCTATTATTTTTGTAAATTAAGAATTTCTGTCTTACCGTTAAGAATCCAAACTGGCCGATATGCAAGAAATAATACTTCTAGAGACCAAAGGAAATGTTTATGTTGTAATTCTAATGTCGACATTGAAGACGAGTTTCATGTTATTTTTATATGCCCATGTTATAATGATTTGAGAAGTAAATATAGTACACAATATTTTAGAAATAGACCTTCTATGTATAAATTTTTAGAATTATTAAACTCAACAGATAAACGCATTCTAGTAAATTTATCGAAATTTGTTAAAGAAATGTTAACAATTAGGAATTCTATTCTTAATATGTAATATGTTCATATCTGTTTAACTATTAATGTTATGTATAATGCGGAAGTATTTGTACCATATATGATTATCTCGCTATGACTGTCACCTATTCGTTTATTTATTTGAATTTATAATGACTATGTACCATGTACACGTCTATGAAATAAACTTCTGTTCTGTTCTGATTATAGCATGCATCTGTTAATTTACTAATTTGCTGCAGTTAAATATTGGTGAAATACTGGTTTCTGCATCAATATTTTGTCTCGATTAATTTTGTCTCGATTAATATCTTATCATCTGTTAACAATACTGCTGAATATATATATCATATATATATAATTTATATACTTTTTTATTATACGAGAGCGTAATTTATTTGCCCATGTCTGTGATAGACTTGAAAATTTACAGTACATGGTACCTCACTTACGTACGTACAAATCAAACACATATTTAAAATAATTAAATAAGCATGTAATTTAAATCATTGATTTCTTCGATTTTAAACCATAATTGGATAGGCGCATAGAAACTGTTCAGTAAAATTGACCGAAAGTTTGAATAACGTTAAATTGTATACTGTATATTATTCGTGTAATATTGTTACAGCACACAATCGCCAGAAATTATAACATAACAAGTTCTGTGAACATACAGGTGACAATGAAAATAGCCAATGATGTCTACAAGTAAACAATGCTACAATTAATTTGATATTCACAGACAGAACAATAACGAAATTCATATTTTACATTCTTAGGGCATCGAAACAATAACATATTCTTTCAGCATTTTCACTTTTTTTTTTAAATAATTCCAAAATAGATGAAAAAAAAAAACAACAACAACACTAGACACGCATCTTAATTATTCTTGTTTAATCACTAATAAAGACATCTTATACATGAATTGGTGAAAAATGATTTTTAAAACAGTACATTCATAAGCGTTTTAAATCTTTAAATCGCCATATGACCTAGTGATGGGCCGACAATCGGCGACAATCGAATAATCGTCGGCGTTGCATTCATGAGCGCGATCGCCGACTTCACTTTTCCCTGACCGATTAATTACTTGGCACCCTAAACGGATAATTTAGTTGTTTCTGAACCTTTACTTTCTGGTATTTACGGTTCTTTGGGGGAATTACGCCAAGGGAAACTACTCTATGTACTCTATGTAAAAATGTCTCCCTCCAAAGTCTCGAAAGAAATTGAGGTCATCTGTGATCACGCAGATTTTTGGAAGATATATGGCTTTTACAAAATTAAGCCGGGAAAACCATCAACCTAAACTCTTGACATTAGTATGGCAGTATGCATAGCATGCCGCAAGCATATTAGCTAAGGTATTTTCAATTTTTGATTTTGTGGGATTGAAATCATTCCATTCGTTAACTAAGAATTAATAAATCGTTAATACTTTTTGCCTCCAAATATTTTTAATTTGATAACACAATATCACTGGATAAGTCCCTAGTAAAATAAAGACGAGTACCTGATTTGAAGTTTACTATCTTCACAAATATGTTACTTTTATGCTGTTCACTTACTGTGTTTATGAAGGGATACAATGAAAATAGGATATTTGATGTCAGTGTCGTTCTTTTCTTAAGTAATGACATAAAACATACACTGTGAGGCGAACTTATAGATATGCAACTAGAGTAACCGATTATCCGATTATATCCGATTAATCGAATCGGTTGGCTTGTCCGATTATGCCGATTAATCGGTTGGCAAATCTAACCGATTTGCCCATCACTAATATGACCTATGTGTCGCGGTGTGACGTTCACCCCAACCCCACATAACCAACATAATGGTTCTTTTAAGCAAATATGACCAAAAATAACTATATACGAGCATTTATCCAGAAAGGTTATGAATGCCCCTCTTACATACAAGGAAAGTAAAGAATTGTACGTTTTAGAACAAATTTAGCTTGTCATACTATAAGCAATTTATGATGTAATATTTGATTGTTGTATCGATTGTTTTTGTATCAAAACAACAGGCAACTTGATTAAGAACTTATTTACTTTTTGGTTTTCTTTAATCATACATAATAACTTTATTTATTTTGAAAAGAAAACAAATAAATATATTACCCAGAACTTATTTCTTGCTTGTGTTATCTGTTATACTAAACGCCTTTCTAACTACAAGACTTGACACAAGTCTGAGTTATAACTCAGATACCGTATTATATCAGTATTGGTATGATTAACCAGTGTATACCTTAAAACCTCGTTGATGAAAGTGACGAGTTATGAAAAGACCACGAACAATTTTGGTACAAGTTGTGCGCTACATTGTACGTTTCTATAACCTATGTTGTTTATTGATGTACTGTACAATGAAGAGACTATAATAAATGAATAAATACATGGTATTTTGGAGTTCCACCTGAGCGTGTCTGCAATTCAAGCACGTACTGCTCCTTTTATTTAATTGTAGTAAAGATTGAGCGGAAATGGATATATTCAAAATTTATAATCGATTATCAGCTTTACAGAGCCATTCTTGAATTCATGTGCTAATGTAAATAAGTCTGTCATTTTTCTGATAATGTAATGTGGTCTCTTTCGTTAACACCTACGATTGAAGAAACAATGGAAGATGGTGTCCATCCTCCGAGATGTCATTCGTGAAATACCACAGAATGCTGGTGATTTTTTTTTGTCAATACCATTGGTAACACTTACATGACTAGTATGATTTAGATTCAATAAGGTTAATGTACTGAATATTATGAAGTTCACTTGTCTTTCTGATATGGATCTTGCAACAAGTAAAGAGATTACCAAAAACTAACGGGAAAACGTAAAACTTTAAACCAAAGCATTTGCCTTATACTTTGACATTTTCTTATACGAGGTGTTTTAAAGGATGAAAGTATTAGTTTTGTAGACTTAAGCATAACTTACAACATGCCTGATTGTTCAAGCAGGGTAAAGTGTTAAATTTGCAAAATGTGGTAAATGCTACATACTGTATTCTGTGCAACTAAAAAAAGCTATGCGTGTGTTTTTAAAGTGCTCAGTTTATTATAAGGATATAGGAGTGCACGTTTCTAACTATAACCTATTCAAATATTAATCTGAAATGCCTGTTAACCTCTGTAGTAACATGAACTGCAGTAAAAAGCTCAATTCAATATTTTTGAAAAAGTCAGCTACGCCAACCACTGCCAGGAAAGACCAGATACACATACAAGATAAAATGTCTCTTGCCATCACATGAAGAATATTCTCGACTGCTTCTCTATACTGTATATCAAACAGGACTAAACCTTAAAATCTAACTGGTATAAAATTGCTATAAAGTGTGTGTAAATAATGCAACCTCGAGAGATGACGACTGTTGACAAGCAAATAAAAACATCTGTCAGAGGTTACCATAGATAACAATTTCAAATCAGACTGCTAAAGTTGTTTGCGCTTGTGAATTAAGAATTCTAATATGGCTAACATCACAACAATATTATGTTGACGTCACGTTAGCGTGATATTTAACGCCATGTACGCATCAAGAAATAGCGCTTTCAAATTTCATGAAATATTTTGCTTAATAGCATGTTTAAAACGAAATGTCACATTGCACAAATGTTTTGATTAATTTATACACATTCTGAATTAGTTATTCGCTTTGCTGAATAATTCGCAATAATTTTCGCTCGAACTAAATTCTGCCGCAAGACGTATTACCGTTTCCGGTCCTGGCGTGTTATAACAAATGCCTACTATTGGCGCCATGCTTTCGCGAAGAAACAGTTCCATCGTATTTGATATAAATTTTTCAATAAAGAACATATTAGAGTCGAAATAATTTATAGCAAAACAGTGCTTTATCAGCCCAAGTGTATTTATTTCGGACGACGTATAACTGCCCGAATGTATAAAGAGAGATAAAGCACTGTTTTGCTATAAATCATTTCGATTCTAATAATTCTAATTATTCTATCAGAGGTTGCTTTGACGAATCGCGTTAATCCCCTAATCAAATACGTTCTCAGATATACACCGAATTGCTCGAATACATTCTAGATTAAAAAAAAAAACACTTTCTTTTGGAACCTCCCTATACCCAACAATCCGTAGGAGAGGGAACCTACCCTTGTCCTTTCATGGCTCTACGCGCATCCAACTCCCAAAATATTCTGGTTGCGCACATGATGTAAAAGTACGCTTTAGATTTTAGGTCATTTTACTGTTAAATATATAAGATATTTAAATCCAAATATATTAAATTGACAATTCCCTAACTAAATATTAGAAATATCCAAATGTGTTATTTTCATATTATGACTGCACTTTTCACTACAACACTTCCATGCCTTTATCTGTCCGACATTAAAACTAAACATGATAGAAGTAGCTCAAATTAAAGGAAATAATAATACTTTTTAACTCCACTATTTTTTGGCTAATTTGCTTATATCCCTTTCACATTGAAATCGGAACAAAATTCAATTTTATTCAGATATACAGCGCATGAAAGTTTTTAGCCTATTTCTGGGTGCTACACTTGCCTCTTTGCTCGTGTCTAATAAAATAGGTGAAAGGCGCCATTACGTGCACATATCTGTTTTATTACAGGGCTGAGGACGATTTGAAATAAAAAGGTACACTGAGTGCGTGCTGAGGTAAATTCTGAAATAATATTGTTTATCAGTAATTTGGAGTAATTAAGAAGACAAAAAAAGATTACGAGCAATTTTCCAGTGTTTTATGTGAATGCGACATATTGATCTAATTATTATTTTGGTATAGATTGCTTTTTTGCGTTTGGCGTTGATTTATACTAAAAGTTTTCATGAAAATGCTTATATTCTAGTTACAAATTAAAACCAATTTTGCCAGTTTGTATTTATATATTGTGTGTTATACTTTTTGTTACATTCTTTAATAATCGTATTCAAATTAAACATAATAAAGTGTTTATAGTGTTTTTGTCTTACACCAAGGATAATTTGGTATATATGGCTGTAATTTTCAATAAGATTGGAGCGGTGTTACACACAGCAAAGCACTACTTGTCCGGTGATCTTTTGACATTTCATATATCAGGAACTTTATTTCATCTTTCTGCTTCTCTCTTCTTTTGCGGAAATGTCTGCGACTAATTTCATTATAAAAAGAACATCCTGTAATAACTAGAGATATGTTATAGAAGTTTTGTGGTAACAAAGCTCATTGAAATGAAAGCAACAACCTTATTCATTATAATAACTTTTGACCATTTTATATTTTAATCGAAGCTTCTGTTCAAACAGGATAATCTTAAGATATAATGGTTATTATGTTTTGTGGATTATTTTCATAAAATAATGTTTTATTGCTTTAATCAAACTGTTACATAGGAGAAGTAGAAAATGTTATTTGACATAAGACAGCGCATTATCATATATACTTTCGATTTTGTTAGCCATTTTACAACTTGCCCGGCTTGATTAATTTTATCCATAGCATATTTCTGTTAACAGTGTGTGCGTGAAGTTAGCAGCCAGAGTAGCCAGAATTCAGCCAGAGTAGCCAGAGTAGCGTAACTGGCCAGAGTAGCAAGAGTTCAGTCAGAGTAGCCAGAACTCTGGTAACTCTGGCTGGCCAGAGTAGCCAGAGTAGCCAAAGCAGTCAGAACTCTAGTTACTCTGGCTGGTCGGAGTAGCCTGAGTACAGCCAGAGTAGTCAGAACTCTGGTTACTCTGGCTGGCTAGAGTAGCCAGAATTCAGCCAGAGTAGCCAGAGTTTCTAGGATTTTAACATGAGTAGCAAGAGTAACCAGGATATTATTTGCTCTGGTTACTCTGGCTGGCCAGAGATTATAACATCTTCTGGCTACTCTGGTCAGAGTAATCAGGTCCCGTGTTCACAAAACATTTTCAGTCTTAGCTGACTTTGGTTATGAAACTTAATGTGTCATTTCTATCTAAATAGCATGTTTAAAACTGAATTTCAAGTTCATAACTATTTTCAGAACTTATGGTCAGTTTCAGTTAGAATGTAACCTTCAAGATTTCGTAAAATTGGTATTAAAATTTCAAACTCAAACTCAGCTAAGATCGAAAAATATTTTGTGAACTCATTTGCTCTGGTTACTCTGGCTGGCGAGGGAAATCGGCGATATTATTAAAAATCACCGCTCTTTGTGACCTCTCCAATATTATTCTTCGCTTCCATCATTACAATTGATAGAATCAAGTTGATCGTATGATTTATTCGAACTAGTTTTTGCAAAAACAGCTACGCTAAAGTTATAATTCTTAAATTATAAAAAAAAAACAATGAAGTTGTTTCAGGTTTTGCAGAATGATAAAATGAAATAAAACAATTTTAAGTTTTGGTTCCCAGATGATATTAATGAAATTAACATTACAAAGACTAAATTGTCACCACTGTTTAACAACCAGGCAATCAATAAAAATGCTGATTAATAAAAACGAAAGTGTCAGCTGATTAAACCTCATCTATATTACAACATATTAAAATGACATTCTACATTTCACTTTGAAGAAAAAAAGCTCTATTAGTATCGGATTTACTAGATTAATTGTTTTGTTTTGCTGTTAATTTTTTATATATTTTTGAATTTAATCAAGCTCAGAAAAGGTGCGGAGGCGCATTACGCATGCTGAATGATTCTTGAGCTTTGAACTTTAAGGCTGAATAAGACCAGTTATATTAAAAAACCTAGGGTTTCGTTGGTTAATACTTGTGTAACGTTAGAAGGGGTGGTATTATTAATGTTGAAAGTTTAATTGATTAAAAATGAGTGTTATAAAAGGACAGTTTTGCAACAGAACTGACCATTCCGCCCAATTTTCCAGACAAGGGAATAAAAGCGACAGAAAGCTAAAATACGTAGTAAAAAGAAAAAGTTTTGCCTATCTTGAAGTGTCAACTGCAAGTAAGTGCTTTAGTGCAAAAGCTTTTATTTATCCTTGTAGTTTGAATAGTTTGAACGGGTTTTCAAATAGAATCATATTTGCTCCCATTTGTTTTCTAAATAAAGAAAAGCTTTTGAACACGTCTGCGGATGTCTCTAAATTGTTTTTTGTGCTTGTAGCATGTGTAATGTTGAGTTCTGCTCAACCCGAGGCTAGAGGGCGTGGACGGTGGCATGCATTTCAACTACTGTCCATGAACAGGCTCAATCAAACAAAGCCTGCAACATTTACATTTTTGGTGTGTTGAGCGACCTGTGGCGTTTCCACTTTTTCTATTTTATTCCAAAGTTGAACTAATATGCAGTGTAGCATTAGTAAAGAAGTTTCGGGGAGCACATAAATATATAAATGTCACTTATTAGTACGCAATGTATTAGTAATTACCATAGGAACCGTGTATTTTATTATCTAGAAGTAATATCAATAATAATAATCCATTAAAATGTGTTAATAATTAAAATAGTAAGAATCAATTTACTTATACTTGGTAATCACAATTAGAATAAAATATTTGGTGATGTAGCAGTACAATAATATTTATTAATGTTATCTGCCCTTGAAAACAGATATGTTCCAGATTTTTTCCGACATTCAAGAGCAGGTAACTCATGATCAAGCCTGGGTACTTATGATTTTTAATACATATTTCCATTTTAAACTTGATTCTCAATTAGTATACAAAGTTTAAAGAAATTCTGCTCGTAGGAATTTTTTTACCCTATAAACATAAAGGTAACTGTCCCATTTACCCTTCAAAATACTTTGTTCGGTGACAGAGCATGTACTTAACTGTATATGATTAACACTACGAATAATGTGTACAACAACAATTATTGTTAATGACTAAGTATGAAATTTCTAAGAATCGCAACAGTATACTAGTAATTGTGTAGCCGGTGTCTCATATTTGGCTAAGAGTGTTTTTATAGTTAACTTTGTGTTTTAGAATATGTATATCTCTCTATGAATATGTTAAATAAAAATGAAATTGTAAAATGTGTATATTTATTTATGTATAAGAAAATATAATAATACCAATATATTTTGTGATTATTTTATTTGGTAACCGTAATTTATTAGTAATTATATTAGAAAACATTTTTAGTAGTTTATTAGCATTTATAACAATATATTTCACTTAGCAATGTGTTATATTAGTGTTTTGAAAGTTCTTAATAATATGTTCTTCTTAATTTTAAAAAAGAAAAGGGCGTTTTAATATAGTTATACCGACGTAAATGTCTGATTTTGGCAGATCGTGAAAACTATAGACACGTGTAGGATGACTTATGACATTATTAAAATGTGTTGTTATTTCTACATTCCATTTCGATTTACTTCAAAAGGGTTCTTCTGTATTATTGCTTAGATCTTATAATTTTAATACAACATAATACACGGATATTTACTAGTCAACCCAAGTCAAGTAACAATTCCTATTGACTAATCAGGGTCATTCACAATGTTGTTATTATCTTTTTTAAGATCTCCACGCATATATAACGAGCTTTAATCCGCTAGTGTAACGCTGTAGTTTTCACGATAGAAACTACACATCATTTTAATGTCACACGAGTAGGTGTGTTGTTTTGATGTCAGTAAGTCTGGGGGGGGGGGGGGGGGTTATTGTTTATGAAAAAAACGCTATTTGTGAAATGCCGTTCATTAATTTATTTTTTCATTTATAAATTGAAAATGCGCGAATTAAAGCCCGCGCGAAACAGTCCTTTTTCACATTTGCGCGAAATTTCATGCCAGCGAATTTAAATGATTTCACAGTATAAATGCGCAGTGGACGAAGTTATATTACTTCTGGATCAACCCTCGTATTTGTAATAAAAATCATCTACCGAAAAGACTGTTTTAAGCGGGAAATCAACTATTGAAATTGGCTAGTATATTTTCCCGTTGGTAACTATGGTTCTCATAGAACAGCTATCAAAAGGGTATACCAAGTACAAAGGCATCTTCTTTATGGTGAAGTACCAGCGGACCTACCTATCAAATGGATGCATTCAATACAATCTGTAGAA
Source organism: Mercenaria mercenaria (assembly GCF_021730395.1). Taxonomy (NCBI): domain Eukaryota; kingdom Metazoa; phylum Mollusca; class Bivalvia; order Venerida; family Veneridae; genus Mercenaria; species Mercenaria mercenaria. The sequence goes on from NC_069376.1 coordinate 49,281,289, forward strand.
AGATACTTTGGAAGCAAATAATGCAACCAAGAAGAATGATAGTAGACTCGGTTTTCGTTTTTGGTTCATTCCCTGTTTGATATTTGTCTTTGTTTTATATGCGCACAACTGTGTTGTTTGTGCCGTGTGGCGGCCGTAAAAAGTCTCCCCGTACATTCAATCAATGTTGTTATATATTTCATCCTTAAGGGATTGTTATTCGTTCTAAACTCTCGGCCTCTGTCAAGATGAGAAGTATCTTATGTGTTGGCTTTGTGTGTGCGTGCGTGCGTGCGTGTGTGTGTGTGTGGTGCGCGCGTCTGCGTGCTGTGGGTTTCGTTTTGGGGAGGCTGCGTTTTTGGTGCGTGGCATTCCCTGTTTGATATTTGTCTTTGTTTTTGATTGAGTCTGTTCATAAGAGGTAATTAAATGTGCAACACATCTCACGCCCCCTAGCACCGACTTAAGCGGCACTCTATCACACACATGTTGAATGGACTCTATGGTCCCAAAGGAAACAAACTCACAGCGTGCATTTAATAAAATCAACTTTCGCTACATGTTATAGTCAATACAAATACGAAAATAAACTTTTCCTTCAACAGTCTCGCGACTTTTTTTAAAACAACTGAGGGCATATCTCAGACAGTTTGGTTGAAGCGCAATAAACGGAAAAAAACTGAACACTATCTAGTTAGAATCACCGAAAGCATATCGGACAGGTTACAATCTAGGACTTAATTATGTAAATATCACCCGCGCAATGGTTTTGCAAAGTAAAACATCTTCTTTTCTTTTGGAACTTCCATATATTGCTTGAGTAAACGCCACGTTTTCCTGCATGACATAAAAACTTAACTTTCTCCTTCCTTGAGTTGCTTTGATATACAGGCAACGACAGGTGCTGCGTCGGGGTCAACAACATTTTGCTTTAAATATATAGTTGAAAAGTACAAGAAAACAAGATATTTAACATAGCAACAGTATTTCCTTTAGTTCCATAGTAACAGTGTTCTCGGTTTTAAGAATGATATTTTGAGTAGTTCAAATAAAAATTATTACCATTCCCTAAAACTTTAATTTTATTCATTTAAATATGTGCAGATATATCAGAACTGTTTTCGTTACAGATTTTTCCGATTTTATCACTGCCGTGTGCTTTACTGTGGAAAGCTTGCTGAACAGGTTCCACTTTCAAAAATACAAAAAGGTAACATTCTCACATTACTGTAGTGCAAATTCTGTTAACAAACAATAGCCTAAAATATCATAACAAAAAAAAAACGAAAAAAGGTGAATCATGTAAATATGATCTTACCTTTCTGCTTATTAAAGTACTGTAAACTGATTTTGTCATAAAGCTGCAAACACTATTTTTTTAATATTAGACATTATTTAAGGCTTAAAAAAATTCTTCCTTTCCGGTAACATGCTCAAATATTAGGGTAGGTAGGTCGGAATTTCTGTTTTTTTTTTTTTTTTTTTTTTTGTTTTTTTTTTTATTTTTTTTTTTATTAAGGGAGACTTTTCGGAAATTATTTTTGTGTCACAAAATGAATACAAATCAGGGGATTATGCCTTTAAAGCATCACTAAATTGATTTCTAACATCACTGACAATGTTTAAAGCATAAAAAGTTGAAAAAAAAATTCTCCAAGGCATTTAGGGTCGGGCCAAAAATTTAGGGTAGGTCGGGATACCGGAAACGAACAATTTTTTTACGCCCAATGGAACAAAATCAAATTATTTTGTTTCCTCTATAAACAACCTAGAAGAATTATTTTGTGAAGCTAATTAAAACGTTCTAAAGTGATCCTGCATTCCTCGCATGACTCAAGATCTAATTTGGAAGTGACATTCATATTTTTCTATATATCATTCTGATGTTCTGAGAAATACTAAGAGTGCATAAAAGGCAGCTATCTAAGATCACCTTTGATACTTCTCTTCTAGCATATTTCGTTAGGCCCTTAATTTGTTTTATCAACTTTGTTTTACACCTGCCTGTTACTTTGGAACATGGTTAAGTCTTCGAGTGAGGCTTCATGCACACCATAAACCGGTTATACCCATAAAAGGTATTTTTGCCACAGACCGTTCCAAGGCGGTGTTCCCATTGGGTTATTCATTTGTCGTCAAATTGTTTCACTTTGTTAACGTAAATGTCAATCAGTTATACATTCATACTATGCATGTACTGCTGTAGGATTTCGTTTAACCCTTAGCCAGTTTGCCTTTGCGACTAGTGCAGACCAAGATCAGCCTACAGACCAAGATCAGAGCATTTCCATGGTCTGCGCTGTTCGCTTTTCAGCCAGTAAATTTTCAGTGAACACCCCTTTAAATAATAAGTGATACTGCCAAAATTCAATGATGGACCAGTCCATTTTAGAAATTTAGCAGGGCAAGGGTTAAGGGCATTTTGGATCTTTCTTCTTAGAAATAATCAGTTGGCATGCACTATTCTGTATTGTCAATATATAAATAGGATAATATAATCAAGCCTATGTCTTATGGTTTTTGAAAGACCCTTCCTAATTAGAGTATATGGTACGTCAAAAAGAGCATATTCGTACACGTACACGAACATGGCACACTATTTCCTCAGGGCAGTGACAATGTTTTGTTAAGTGACCCTCAACATACCTTATTTTCAGACTAGCATTTACATTAAAGGTACTGACTTCCAGATTTTGGCTAAAACTGATCTTTCTTTAAAATTGAACTTTGGTCATAATAGTTTCTAAACTATCTCAAAAATGTCAAAACAAGGAAGAAAAGGATTCCCGGGTCGGAAATGAACCAAGACCGCCACGGCAATACAAAGAATTCCGTTGTCGTTGCCAATACCATATAGATATTTATGCGTGCATACTTTCGCGTGTTATTTGAATGTGTCACGTTGTATTTGTTAATACATCTGTTTGTAACATGATGCTTCATGTATACGTTACAAGAAATAAACTTTGAATCTTGAATCTTTATAATTAAGACAGTTTACCTCGAGTAAAGCGTTACAAACGTTTTTCGATTATCTTTGTAACAAAAAGTAAAAACAACTAATTCTGATGCGTTTCCATAACATATTTTCGGTCAGCAATTAAGTTACAAAGCTTTTGTAAGAAATATAGCAATCAGTTTTTCTTTATTTGTTGTCGTACAATCTGGAGTCCAGTGCCTTTAAAGGCCTCCTTAACCAGTGCCAGATAAAACTATCTCGCTGATATGATATGAAATAAAATCACAGGTAAGTAGATACAACAGTGAGCAACAGTTTTATCTCGCTGATATGATATGAATTAAAATCATACTAACTTTCACACAGGTTAGTAGTTTTCATTGTTTGTAAAGCGCTGCTGAGCAAAAAGAAACTTGCGTCTATTTTAGATAATTTGTACTACGGAAGCCTAGTTGTGACATCTGATCTGAACATACTTGTTCGAGAAGGTATCTTAAGAATAACAAGATGTTAAATATGTATGTCAAGCGCATGAGATACAATGTTCTTTTCAAATAATATCTGAGTTGTACGCATGGTATATACATAGTACGCTAGTGTAGTAATAACTATTTTCACATGTCATCGACTGGCGTATCTGATAGGTAAAAATAGTTTGTTCTTTTCAGGAAAAATGATGCCTTTCAATGCTAGTGCAGAAAATTCAACACAGACGTATGGTGAAATCTATGAAGATAATCCTGAAAACGACCAATCAACAAACAGCAGTGGCCAGACGTATTATTATTATTATTTCAATTGGGAATCATTCTTTAGTCAGTTTCGATTTCAGCTTGACATATTTTTGTGGAATTACATCAGTTTTGTTATTACATTTATTTCAGTCTTTGGTAATCTTACTATTGTTTTCGTACTTCTGCAAAAAAGAAGCAGGCGTTTTTCAACGTCAATATTTATCACCAGCCTGGCTGTTGCTGATTTTTTGGTCTGCTTTAGTCCGCTAGAAGGATGGCTTACACTGCATCGATTTATAAAACCCACTTACTCTGACCTGGATTGTAAGTTAAGAATGTTTTTACCAAAGGCAGCCCAGTACGCCTCTGTTTGGATGTTAGCTATAATATCAATAGAGCGGGCAGTGAGCGTCAAAGTACCTCTGAAAGTCAAAACTATCTTCACCGTGAAGTTTGCACGTTGTTTTGTTGTCATTGTGTGGGCTTTAGCCTTTGCTAAAGCTGCTCTAGGTGCTAGCATTGTCTCTCTCATTTCTGAGTTGACCGGAAATGAATGCTATGTCAGCTTGTCCAAATACCACAATCTTTATTATGCGGATCTGGTTTTGTATACGGTGCTGGTGGCAATGATACCGTATCCCATAATTCTTGTTTGTTCTATTCTTACGATTAGTGTCCTTCTACAAAATGCATTGAGAAAAAGTAAATCAAAGAAAACACAAGTAAAATCAATCACTATAACGCTGCTCTTGGTAAACTTAATGTACCTGTTTAGCGTGACTCCCGCCGTTGTTCATGAAATATATACGTTGCTATGGTTACGTTTTAACAAGTACCTACGTTGGACATTTGAAGACTACTACAACCATGTAAACCTCACAAATCTATTTACGTTCGCGGAATTTTTCCACCATGCTTTGAATTTTTTCATTTATTTTCTTAGTGGGTCGAGATTTCGGAAGGAAACGAAAGACTTGTTACTTTCTTGTTGTAGTAAAAAAACAACTATGAATTGAATTTGAACAAACATGGACTATGAAACGGGATTTTGTCATTGGCATTGTTAATATCTGTATTTTGTTATTGCTGATGTAGTGGAGTAGTTCTTTTGTCTGTCTGCTATTAGTAGTATGCTTTGTTTGTGTTCCTTCATTATATTGTTCAGGTCAACGAAAACAGCATTACAGGAGCCACCACAAGTACATGTAACTACGGGATAGAGGAAAATAATTCACGACATCTGAATGGACGAATGCAATACTTTTCTCGAATCTGCAGTTAGGGTAGTGTCTTTTAATTATAATTTAAACCGTTTACGTAATTTGGCTTTGGTGTAAAAACAAAAACAACTTTAATATATTAACAGAAAGTACATTTTTAATGATTGGAGCATACACATTGATTCATTTCATATTTACATTTTATTAAATTTGACCATAAGACAACCTATACTGTATTAGTCGATTCCTTACATACAGCTTGGTCATTAAGTAGTCATTGAGTTCCTTACATACAGCTTGGTCATTAAGTAGTCATTGAGTTCCTTACATACAGCTTGGTCATTAAGTAGTCATTGAGTTCCTTACATACAGCTTGGTCACGAAGTAGCCATTGAATTCCTTACATACAGCTTGGTCACGGAGTAGTCATTGAATTCCTTACATACAGCTTGGTCACGGAGTAGTCATTGAATTCCTTACATACAGCTTGGTCACAAAATAGTCATTGAATTCCTTACATACAGCTTAATCACGAAGTAGTCATTGAATTCCTTACATACAGTTTGGTCACGAAGTAGTCATTGAATTCCTTACATACAGTTTGGTCACGAAGTAGTCATTGAATTCCTTACATACAGCTTGGTCACAAAATAGTCATTGAATTCCTTACATACAGTTTGGTCACGAAGTAGTCATTGAATTCCTTACATACAGCTTGGTCACGAAGTAGTCATTGAATTCCTTACATACAGCTTTGGTCACGAAGTAGTCATTGAATTCCTTACATACAGCTTGGTCACGAAGTAGTCATTGAATTCCTTACATACAGCTTGGTCACGAAGTAGTCATTGAATTCCTTACATACAGCTTGGTCACGAAGTAGTCATTGAATTCCTTACATACAGCTTGGTCACGAAGTAGTCATTGAATTCCTTACATACAGCTTTGGTCACGAAGTAGTCATTGAATTCCTTACATACAGCTTGGTCACAAAGTAGTCATTGAATTCCTTACATACAGCTTGGTCACGAAGTAGCCATTGAATTTGATCTATTATTCTTACTGTACTGTTACTGTTAAGGGTAAATACCATGATTTGCGTGAAAAAAGAGCAATACAAATATCTACTGACGGTGACATATATTAGGCCAAGACAACGTGTTTAATGTCTGAACATTTTATTTAATGTGTGTGGCATAGTTTACACCACTCTGTGTTTGTACAGGGCAAGATAATTATTTAGCTATGCTATTAAACCTAAACTGAAAAAGAGATTGAATAAGTTTGCAAATGAAGTTGTGAAAACACATTAATTCCGGGGGCCTAGATTGTCCAATATGTCTGTACTATACCAGTATTATTTGAATGATTTTCATGTAGGTCACAAAGTTGCGGTGGCTCTTTAGGCCAAGAAGATCGTAGTGTTAACTCTAGTTTCCTAACATTCATAGAACTAATATTGTGCATGTTCGTGTATTGTTGTACTCATTTTCTGTACGTGATTGCATGTTACATTTTAAATCGTTTTGTTACTTGCATGGTCTTAATGCACAAGTTTTGACTTTTTAATTTTTACAATTTTCTGAACACTTATTGTAAGCAATAAGACACTTATTGTAAGCAATAAGAGAAACGATTTACCACATGCCCTGCGAAAGTTCGGTAGTTCTACCTGCCCAGAAGTGACACCCGGTTTCCCCTGTCAAAGCTGGGGATTGACATAATGACCTGAAATTCAGCACATGCATGGCAAAACAGAATAAAAGGCCTTTTATAATAAATATTTGTACAGATCTCCAGTTATATTATTTAAGGAAGGGAACAGTGTAGTAAGTGTAATAAATGTCAATATATCTTATATACGACTTAATCATGTGTATATTGTTATTTACTAGATTGCATCTATTCGTGAGCCATACCATATAAACTGTTGTTGTTTAAACAGACGAACAAAGTGTTATATGAATCTCTATGGAATAAGTTTAGAACAATTTTAAACATGCTGATCTTTTGTTAAAATTCCTATGCCAAATACACTTATATCTTCATATTGTTTTATATTGGTGAATTAAAATCCTATGATTTTTATGGCATTGTGCAAGTACACCTATCTTCATATTGTTTGATTTTGATGTGAGAATTAAAATCTCCTGAGTTTATGGTATTGTTCATATACACATATCTTCATATTGTTTGATATTAATGTAAAAATCAAAATCCCGTGAGTTTTTGCTATTGTTCATGTACACATTTCTTCACATTGCTTTATATTTATTTGAGAATTAAAATCTCATGAGTTTATGGCATTGTTCATATACACATATCTTCATATTGTTTGATATTAATGTAAAAATCAAAATCCCGTGAGTTTTTGCTATTGTTCATGTACACATTTCTTCACATTGCTTTATATTTATTTGAGAATTAAAATCTCATGAGTTTATGGCATTGTTCATATACACATATCTTCACATTGTTTGATATTAATGTGAAAATTAAAATCCCATGAGTTTATGCTATTGTTCATGTACACATTTCTTCACATTGCTTTATATTTATTTGAGAATTAAAATCTCATGAGTTTATGGCATTGTTCATATACACATATCTTCATATTGTTTGATATTAATGTGAAAATTAAAATCCCATGAGTTTTTGGTATTGTTCATGTACACATATCTTCATACTGTTTGATATTGATGTGACAATTAAAATCCCATGAGTTTATGCTATTGTTCATGTACACATTTCTTCATATTGCTTTATATTGATGTGAGAATTAAAATCTCATGAGTGTATGGTATTTTTCATACATATCTTCATATTGTTTGATATTGATGTGAGAATTAAAATCCCATGAGTTTTTGGTATTGTTCATATACACATATCTTCATATTGTTTAATATTGATTTGAGAATTAAAATCTAATGCGTTTATTGTATTGTGCAAGTACACATATCTTCATATTGTTTGATATTGATGTGAGAATTAAAATCCCGTGTGTTTACGGTATTGTGCACGGTCTATTATTAGTACCAATGGCACTGTGCCTAGCAAGCCAAGTAAAGATGATATCAGAAGGGTATATTGAACGTTACGCTTATTGATTTAAATCACATTTTACAGAATGAAAAGTAAATTGCATTTGCTTAGAAGTTTTCTAGAAAATTATATATATATATATATATATATATATATATATATATATATATATATATATATTTGATTTCAAATTAAAAATAAACTCGTTTCGTTTTATTGCGGTGTATGTGAAAAATGGTATTTGTAGTTGTTGTATTATCTTTTTTAAAACTTTCAAGAATAAATCTGTTGCATTTGAAATCATTTACTCGTTCCTTTGTGGGGTAATATCTCCGCTGCCAAAATGTGTGCAACTTCCAAAATATAAATCTAAAATCTATATGGATTTAACATATGAAAATATCAAGCAATGTGCCTATCAAGACCGAGGGTCAAATGTCAAAGAATAGACTTAGATTGTTAAGCGAAAACTGAATTGCAAACATACCGAAGGACGACTAGCAAAATCACATATTTCCACCAGACCACGAACTTTGACGAAGAAACCTAAAACTCAAGAATGATTATGAGGACTGTTCCTTTCCTACTTACGACAACTAAGACATTGACCCACTGACCTCAAAATAACTAGGCCTTGTGGTCATCACCACCTACTACCATATGCCTGCCTGAGATGAAACGGGTTTTGTACTGAAAAATTTAATATGATCATTGATTCTATGACCTCAAAATAAACAGAATCATTCACTATGTGTAATGCACTTGACAAGTTAATAGTGTCATCAAGATGCAAGATACTGCACGTAAACTGCTGTGTTTTGTCACTCTGACCATATTTTTTGACCTACTAACATCAAAACCCGAAAGGGTCGAGTATGACAGACAGACGGACAGACGCACGCGCCATCACATCATACGTCGTTAAAAAGCGTACAAAAATATAAGCCTAAAAACGAAAGTTTTATGATAGCCTTTGAATATCAACAAATTGTCAGCGTATCATGCTTTAAGTACTTTTAAATTACTTTTTGGGATAGACCGCCAATGCTATGAAGTGAATTCGTTAATATTTAGGGCGGTACAGAATAACATAAGAACCACAAAGAGATTTTCTAGAAATGATCAATTAAACTTCAGTAACGTGGTTTACTTCGGTCTAGACATACTTAAGAGTAGGGACTGGGTGGGCGCGCGTGGGGCTGGGATAGCTGCAACTTTGTGGGAAGCTTATAAATGGTAATCTCCTTTGTTGGTTTCTTTCCTTAATTAATGTGTTGTATGTGTTTACAATAGCTGTTTCTTTTTCGGAAGCGGATATTTATTTCTTTTCTTTGCCATTCAGTATGAATAAATACCTTAAAATTCATTGCCATTTTAGATTCATTTCAGTGTTCTAGTCTTTCAATTTTTTTACATTGTCTGCAATCACGACGTATAAATAGCCTGACGACAATACAAAAATTCTTCAATTGTTCATTTTGTCTGACTATAGGGAAGGGCCGTCCGCCAATGTTGGTTAACTTGTGGCCAAAGCAAGTTGCTTTTGATATCCAGTTTATTGTGTTTATTTAGTTTTGTTTGTTGACTGATTTATTTGCATGTATTGTATAGCATTGTACTGCCGTATTTCTTAAGCAATAAAATAGGATTAAACTTATCAAAGGCAATTTCTAGGCCTCTTTTTCAAATATATAGGTTACCTATAGGTACAAGCATTCATATGCGGATTTATCGGGGAAAAAAAGCTAATAGGTGGACAGACGGTGACCATTTTAGAATACATTTCTAAGGGCGTATAAAAAGATGGACTCTTAGTTTGGTGACAAGTTAAATTAGGTAGAAGTAGACAAAGTGGCTACCGAGTTTTGTAATGACTTGAGATGTTGGTCACGTTCGAAATATTTTTTTGGTCGTGGGCCTCTATGCAATTGGCTGAACTACTTGATCCTCACCGGACAGTCTGGAACCTGAACGATTTTCACGTGTGGAAGTCATCCCGTTTGCTTTTGAAAGATTGGTCGTTCTACACGTACCACAAGTGCAACTTAAGACCAATGACTTACTTTATCTTCCAATAAGAGTTGTGTAAAGACATCATCAGAACCTATACGAGTTCACCAGCAACAACAGATACTCCTTACCCACAGAAAAAAACTTTCCATATACGTTTGTTTCAAGTACTTCAAGTACAATATCTTGAACCAGATTAGAAACCTTAATTTTACGAACTTGATACTGTTATAGTTTATTATGTACCTTATTGAAAAAAATACATCTATACATAAAACTTCTATAAAACCAAGGTTATCTTCCTGAAAACACACAAACTGAATTGATTTTCTATGGAATCCATGCATTCAGTCTTGTGTAAGTCTCCTCAGCAAAGAAGTCTCAAAAACTATTATTCTTTCAGTTTTATTTAGTATACATCATACAGCAATATAAATATAGTACAGTAACTGTGAAACCATCCTTAACAATACATTCTGAAATTTTCAGCATAATTTTCAAGTTACTTAAGGCAAAAAAAAACGTTTTTCGGAGAACATGAACCTGATGATGAATTTGCAACGAAAATGGAATAAAGTATATATATACAGCCTTAGTCCATTTCACCTGCCCGACAGTCATCTTTTTATTTCACCAAATTCATAAAGCGCATATAATATTTCTTGTGTGAAAACATAAATTTTCAACCATGCTTGAAAAGATTTCTGTGGGGTACCACAAAACTGGTCGTTTTGTAAATCATATAACAAATGGAAATACATAATAATAATTATACAAAACAAACATTGAAAATGTTGAAGCCAGAAGAAAGTTTCTTATATTGCACATAACATCAATAGGACCTGATCAATATAAGTGGCTCTTCAATCGTCAGCCCACTGCAGGTATCAGTAATCTGCCCACTACAAAATTCAGCAACCTGTCCACTATAGGCACCAGCAGGTTTATCCCCTTTTATATAAACTCCATAAAAACTACAAATGAGCCAGGCTATGAGAAAAGCAACATAGTGCATTTGCGACCAGCATGGATCTATGCTGTTCGCTAACAGTTTCTCTAATTGCAATAGGCTTTGAAAGCGAACAGCATGGATCCTGACCAGACTGTGCGGATCCATGCTGGTCGCAAATGCACTATGTTGGTTTTCTCATGGCGTGGCTCAAATGTTTTTACACCCACTACTTCATTTCTGCAGCAATTTCAGCAAATATTCCATGAGGTCTTGTTTTCATCGCTTCCTCTTCACCCACTGTATCTAAAACCATCTGACGGGCTTCTGAGCGACTCATATCACCTCTACATAACAACAGGTTGATCATCTGCTCAAGTCTTATGTCTGGGTACTTCTTCATTATTCCCTGAAATAGACATTACTTACTTATATAACATAATTCACTCACAATACATTAAAATATATACCTCAGTAAGTAAAATTTTCTATGTCCATTTCTGCTGGGTACCTCTGAGTGTTCACAATTGTTGATCGCTGCTTATTCAATCCTTTCCAGGCTTTGATTCTTTCATGCAAGGGGTGTAGAAATATTCAAGAAAAGAAGTAATCCTGCAGGCATATAGATGATTAATGGTTCTTTTTTTTTTTGTTGGGTTTAATGTTGTACCGACACACCTATCAGTCATATAGCGACTTTCCAGCTTTGATGGTGGAGGAAGAACTAGGTGCTCCTCCGCGCATCATTTCATCACGTGTGGACACCTCGGTAGAACCACCTACCTTCCATAAGTCAGTGGAAGGCTTCCTCACATGAAGAATTCAATGCCCCGAGTGAGACTCAAACCTACATCGGCGAGGGGCAAGTGATTTGAAGTCAGCAACCTTAACCACAGGGCCACAGAGGCATCGATTAATGGTTCTATCGAAGTGTCTGTGTGTACATAAACTAGTATCTAGAGGTACACAGAATGTTATTCTGACATTAAAGAAAAAATCTACCTAGTAAGCAAAACTTTATACCAAACAAAATTGACTGACACCAAAAAATAAAGGTAATGACAGAATTTGATGATATTTCAACCTTGTCATCTTAACAAGCAAATCAAAGAATTGTCATTCTTAGCATGACAGAATTTCCAACCCTATTTCATGTAAGCATTTTTGAATAGTTACCTAGATGTATAATTTTTTAAAACAAGAGCTGTCGGAGGACAGCAACGCTCGACTATTCAACAGCCTTGTCAGTTGAATGAAAATTAAAGTTGAAAAAGGGGAATAATTTTGTAAAATGGCAAAACAGGGTTATGGAAACTGTAAAATGCATATCAGTTCATACCAATGGACAACTGTGTGAAGTTTCAATCCATTCCCAAAAGTGGGTACTGAGATACCAACTTACATACAAAACCTTAACCAAAAACAGCAAAGTCAAAAAAGGAACATAATTTTGTAAAAATGCAAAGTAGAGTTATGTAACCTGTGCACTGCATCTCAGATCATGACAGTGAACAAGTATGTGATGTTTCAATCCACTCCCTTTAGTGGGTACTGAGATACCAGCTTACATACAAAACCTTAACCAAAAATTTTTAAGTCGAAAAAGGGGCATATCTTTGTAAAAATGCAAAATAGAGTTATTGAACCTATGCAATGTAAGTCAGTTTATCACAGTGAATAAGTGTGTGAAGTTTCAATTCATTGCCACCAGTGGTTATTGAGATACCAGTTTACATACAAAACCTTAACCAAATCGGGACGCAGACGCGGACGCAGATGCACGGGCGAGTCCAATAGCTCTACTATTCTTTGAATAGTCGAGCTAAAAATACCTAGATGTACAATTTTTGAAGAAAATTATGAAGGATAAAAGCAAAGTATGAACTCTGTACTAGTGATTAGTGCTGACAATGTTAACTTACAGCTATTTCCAACGACAACATGGAAGTGTCCTTCAGTTTTAGTCCTTCTGCCATCATCGGTAGACAGGCAAATGTTACATCTGACTAAAATACAGAAATTTCCAGTGTAAATATCTTTATAAAATATCATCTACGACACTGAACTCGAAAAACATGGTCAAAAGCACAAGATCCTAACAATACCTTAGGCATTTTGACATTACTGTTTTTGATCAATTTCAATAATAACACCTTTTGGTAGGTTTATAATGTAAATAAAATATATAAATGCAGACATGAAAAAAAACTCTGCATGTAATTTAAGTTATGTTTAGTGATTTAAATATCGTATGAGAAACTAAAGAAACCATGAAAAAACAAGAGCACCAACAAGCGGGGCAATATATACATCTGAGGGGTTATATCAAAAGCAAAATGTAAAGATTTTTTTGCGGCAGGTGGGGCTGGGTGGAGCAGGGTGTGTGTGCACACGGTGGTGGTGACTGACAGGATACTAACGGGCAAGAAACTAAATGAAAGGGGGGCGGGGTGCACTATGAGGGGGTTGCAGTGACAGGATACAAAAGGGTTAGAAACAATGTCGTGGGGGGGGGGGGGGGGAGATGAGGGGGGTTGCAGTGACAGGATACAAGAATACAAAAGAGCAAGAAAGTAAATGAATTTTTTTGGGGGGGGGGGGTTTGGAGCGGTCAAATTGGCACGGATGGAGACATGCATGACACAGACAGACAGATGGATGGACAAGGGCAAATCTACGTGCCCCCACTCCATTTCTTTTAAGAAAAAAGAATGAAATTGCACCAAATGGATCATCCGTTATATTATTGGAGAGATGATCTGAAACAGGTGCATAGTTCATATTAATATGTGGGTGCTATAGTTCTGGACCATGTGTCATATAATGTGGGGTGATGATGACAAACACTTAAAGTTTGAAGCAAATCCATCCAGTATTAACAGACATAAAGGGTAAATGCATCAAAACTTTAACTAAGAATCTGGACGTTGACTAGGTTGCAAGAGTAAGTAGGATAGCTCTCTGTAATCTTTTCTGCAGTTGAGCTAAAAACTGAGCAGACTAGAAATTTATATTTTAGAAATATCATGATCAAACCTCAGTGGAGCAGTCTATGTACATGTCAGATTAGTATCAAATGTTAACCTTTAGCCTGCTGGTGACAGAAGATTCTGCCTTTGCAACCAGTGCAGGCTGATCATGGTCTGCATGTTCACTATTCAGTCAGTCAATTTTCAGTGAACACCCCTTTGAATAATAAATGGTACTGCCCAAATTGAATGATAGACCAGTCCATTTAAGAAATTTAGCAGGCTAAATGATAAAAGAATACTCAAATACTTACAGGTTTGGTGGGTTTAAACTTCTTAAACATGAGTTGCAACTGTTCTGCCTCTCTGATGAGTTTCTCTGCAGCATTTTTCCTTTCTTCATATTGTTTGAATGACAATTTCCTAAGTAATATAAGACATACATCATGACTGAAATCATGTGTTGTTTTCCATTTAAAATAAAATGCAGAAAACATTGTTACTTTATTATGTCACAAGCGTATTTAGTATAAACTAAACTAAGCACAAATAAACTATAAATGAACAATACGTATCACCATCAAAGATACTTGAGCACTTTCCACTGGAAATGTTACGTGAGTAAAGGCACATGATATCACGAATAAAGCCAGACTAAGCTCCAACAAAAGACATCAGTGACTTTTCAAAACCTAACACTCAAATTAACATATAAAAATATTGCTAGGTGCACCTTAGAGCCATATGCAAATAACTATCTAAAAACTAAAGAAGAATGTCAATATATATCATTTCAGACCAACAACTAGATGTGTGTCTAAAGGACAAAGATGCCCCCCACTACTGTCACTGTACATGGTTTCAGGACTCTTGGTGAAATATTTCTAAGATGTTTGCAACACAAAGTTAAGAACTTTATGTGTATTTTTCACTAAGTGAAGGACCATTTACTCTAGCCTAGCTGAGTGAAATCCCAAAGAAAACACCAAGTGCACAACTTCACATGTTATAAAACAATCCTCTAATGTTTTATGATTCTAGGTCAAGTATATTTTGAGATACATGGGGTTACCGTACAACCTTTTATTTTTTGACTAAGTCAAGGGCCATAATTCTGGTCTTGCAAAGTGAGATAAAAAAAAAACTCAGATGCACAAATTCACAGGCTGGATGACATTCATACATTGTTTTATGACCCTAGGTGAAACACGTTTAGGATACATGCAACAGGAACTTTTAAGCTTTCTATGTGTATTTTTCACTAAGTCAAACAGAACAAAGGTTCACAACTTCACATGCTATATAACGATCCCCTAATGTTTTACGACTCTAAGTCAAATACTTAATAACTTGTATCCCATTAATCAAGGGACAAATCCAGAACAAAATCCCAGGTGCACAACTTCACATGCTGAGTAATATTCCTATGATGTTTTTTGACTCTAGGTCAAATACTTTTTTAAGATATGAGTGACATATCACTTTTCCTTCTTATGTAAATGTTTGACTAAGTCAAGGTCCATAACTCTGGTCTGGCTGAATAATATCTCTAACAAAACCCCAGGTGCACAACTTCACATGCTGAATTATATTCCTGGATGTTTCATAGTACTGGGTCAAATACTTTTTGAGATACATGCAACACAAACTTAGGCCCATTTTATAAATATTTTTACTAAGACAAGAGCCACAACTCTGGTCATGCTGTGTGAAATCCAAATCAAAACCCCTGGTGCACAACTTCCTGTGCTGAATAACAATCGTGTGAAGTTCGATGACTCTGGATAAAATACATTTTGAGATATGAACGAGACAAATTTGGACAGACAGACGCACAGACAAGGGCAAATCTAAGTGCCACCCCCTCCCCCACGCCCAAGAACATTTTTGGGAGAACAATTACAGTGAAGTGTTGCTGTCATCTTTTGTAAGCATGTTGACTTCACTGAAACTTTTTATTCAATTTCTGTGTAATACCCCAAGCAAGTAGTCCTAGCTATCTATACGATTATGAACTTGTCTAAAATCAAGCAAGAAATCATTAGAATGACAGACCAGAATTCTTACCTTGATAAAATAGCTTTCAAATATTCTTTCAAAATACTCCTTTTTGCTTTATCGTACAAGGTCTGTTCCAACTTCGGTTTGAGATGGACAAAGTCGGTACCATAATCATGCCAAGTTGCAACTATCACTTCGATTGCTTGAGGACTCTGCTGCCTAAATTTCAACAAATGATTTTAAGGTAGTGGACTTGTGATGACAATCGACAATTTCCATTCATTTACATTTTCAACATTATGGGATTTTAGCATTCTTTGGTTGTAATAAAAGCAGTTTTCTGTTATGGCTAACGGATGTTAAAGTAGCATATGAGAATATGTTATTGCAGGAAAACTGCTTAGTCTTTACTGGTTCACTACCGGACAGGGACATGATATCAAAATTTCAATCTTTTTAAAACAGATAGCTAGCAAATAATATTAGATAAGGAAAATGCTAAGTTGTAGCTAAATACCTTCTATTTTAGCTAAAATCTAAAATCATGTCACATTCTTTTCAAGGCATCTGCATATGCAAATATGTCGTTAAAGTTTAGCCTGCTGGCGGCAAACGATTCTGCCTTTGCGACCAGTGCAGACCAAGATCAGCCAGCACATCTGTGCAGGCTGATCATGGTCTGCACTGTTCACTCACTATTCAGTCAGTAAATTTTCACTGAACACCCCTTTGAATAATAAATGGTACTGCCTATATTGAATGATGGACCATTCCATTTTAGAAATTTAGCAGGGTAAAGGTTAATTTGGAAAATACTAAAATTTTGATATCACTGGCATAATTTACCATGGAACTGTATAAATCTTACCAAGCTTTAGTCATCAACTCATTAAAACAGTGCTCATGACTCTTCAGATCTATAAGTACTTCATCAAGAACATTCTGTACTCTGTAAAATGTAAAATCATTAAAGCATTATATGGCAACAACATAAAATGTACTAATAATCACTGGCATTAATTTTGTACTTGCCAAAATACCCAACATAAATTAACAAAAGGACTATGAGTACTCTATATTGCTGACCTGATGACCTAGAGTAAAACTTGACCTAGACTGCATTTAGATAGCTTTCTGACCATGTTTTATGTAAGTCAGGTAGAAAATGTGGCCTCAAGTTTTCCTAAGATTCGTTCTAATGACTTATTTTACCATAAATCTAGATGACCTACTTTCAAACTGTACCTATATTTTTTTATAAAAACAAACATTCTTATAAGTTTTAATGAAGACAAGGTAGAAAATGTGGCAACCAGTGGGATAAGTTTTTTGACATTTGGACCTAGCATGGGTTTCACAGAGAAAACATTTAGACAAAGATTCAAAAGGATCAGGTAGGAAATGTGACCTCTAGTGTGATAAGGTTTTTCTATTTTTTGATATGATGACCTATAACAATAATAATAATACTTCAGATGACACACTAAAACAGTCTTCTAAGCTTGACCAATAATTTATAAATACAAACATTCAAAGTTTTATGAAAATCAGGTAAAAAAGGTTGCCTCTAGTGTGATAATAAGGTTTTTCTTTGATTTGACCTAGTGACGTCATTTTAATTCTAGATGACCCACTTTCAAACTTGACCTAGATTTCAAAGAAAACAACATACTAACACAGTTTCCTGAAGATCAGGTAGAAAATGTGGCACCAAGAGTGTTAACAAACTTATTTTCTATTATACGACCTAGTTTATGACATTTGAACCAATTTCAAATTGCACAAGGACATACATTCTGACACATTTTCACGAAGACGAAGCGGAGATTGTTAAACAGGTTTTATACTGTTTGATCTATTGACCTAGATTTTAACCCAATATGACCAAGAATCTAATTCATACAAGATTTATCAAGTGAAATATTCTGACCAAGTTCCCTTAAGATCTAGCCAAGGAGTGTTATCATTCAAGCAACAAACATC
Source organism: Mercenaria mercenaria (assembly GCF_021730395.1). Classification (NCBI taxonomy): domain Eukaryota; kingdom Metazoa; phylum Mollusca; class Bivalvia; order Venerida; family Veneridae; genus Mercenaria; species Mercenaria mercenaria. Next base: position 49,299,135 of record NC_069376.1, read on the forward strand.
AGACATAGTGAGACCACATAAGCTTACCTTGAGCAACTTATGCTCAGCTGACCTAAAAATAAGATAAGGCCAATAGTTTTAAACTGATAAAGAAAAGTTATGCTACCTTTTCACTTATACAAATACTGCATCTTTGGCCAGTAATTTCTAAAATTTCAAAAACATTAATTTAAAAATCCAAATCATGGCAAACAGTATGTAAAAATAATGTTCAAAGACTAGGCTTACACCATCATAGCTATCTGGGTGAATCTATCATTTAACACCTGGAACCTGTCCTTCCTTATGTTGGTATCATCCTCTTCCTCCTTGTCAAACTCTGTCTTCAGGTAACGTTTACGCAGATTCTTCATATAGTCCCCAAATGTGAGTAAGTTATTTGCTGTTGCTATCTGCATTATCAGACAAGAGAAAAACTGTCAGAGCTAAAGTTCAGTTACTCTAATAATACAGAACAGAGTACTGTAAAATCATTAAAGTTTGTGATGAACTAATTTTCCATGGATTTCATGACTCAGTCAATCCATGAAATTAGGGGAAGTCCCATAAAACAAGTACAATTTGTGTTAATTTTATATTCAGAAGTTGAAATCCATTAATATACACCCCCCCACACCCACCCCACGAAAAGCGCTTCGGACCAAGACACAAGATTTCATTCCCACGAAATTTAATTATTTCATAATATATACAAAATTATTTGTGTTAGTTCATTTTCATCTAAATTTCAGTTGTTTAAAATGTAATTAATTCAACTATCTCCAGTACACTTCTTATCAATACTCTTTTTGTTTTGAGCTCACAACAAAACATATTGAGACTTTTAGCTTTCTAGCTTTTGATGATATTAAACGAAGTCCCCAGGTGCCTCTCTGTGCGTATCTTCAAGTGGACAACTTGGTAGAACAAAAAATTTTGCAAGCAAACTGAATGGCCACCACACAAGCAGGACACAAACTCACAGACATGAGGAACATGTGATTTGAAGTTAGCAACCTCAACAACTCGGCCATGGAAGCCCAAAAGGAAGGATTGTCACTAAAGTAAAATTCTTTAAAAATGTTTCATAAAAATTTACCAAGTAATGTAGATAAAATTTGGGTTCTCTTCTATCCTGTAAATGTCTATCTCTATAGATATCGATCACACCTGTAAAAATCAATCACAAACATAATTCATATAGCTAATAAAATTTCATCTTTTCCCGGTAACATGAAAACAATTTTAATAAGTACAAACTTTTACTGTTTTGATTTACTTTAAGACCCCCAAAATGATCCAATTTCAAACTTGACTAGATTTCTAACAACAGCTATTCTGTCCAGATTTAATGCAGACAAGGTAGAAAATGTGGCCTCTGGAGTGTAATGGTTTGACATAGAGACCTAGTTTGTGAACCTCGCATGACCAAATTTTAATTGTGTCTAAACTTAATAAAAACAAGAGCTCGTCGAACACGAAATGCCCCCCTTGATGCATTCAGTATTTGCACAAGGAACAGAAATTATAAGCTAACTGTAAACAAAAGTTCAACTGTTCTGGTCCAATCTGACCTTGACCTTTAACCTATTAACCTAACAAGAGATCACAGAGTGATCTTGGCACCGACCACTGAGCCATTTTTTAATGTTCCAAATTTCAAGACTAGCTCAAGATCAGAATCAAGGTTAAATTTCATTTCGGTACAAAACACTGTGCATGTGGTCCAAATTTGAAGGCTGTGGCTTGAGAAATGTGAAAGTAGGTCACTAGATCAATTTCAAGGTCAAAGTTCATTTCGGTAGACAGAACTATGCATGTGCTTCAAATTTGGAGGCTGTAGCTTGAGAAATGTGAAAGTAGATACTAGGTAAAAATCAATGTCAAATTTCAATTCAGAACACAACAAGAAACGCGGCAATGCGACAAAACCAGGTTTTCAACACTTTTCATAAGAATAAAAAAGTATACTGAATCACAGTGCACCACTTTAAAGCACAACCCTAACCCTAACCCTAAACCCTAACTCTTAACCCTAACCCTAAACCCTAACTCTTAACCCTAACCCTAACCCTAACTTAAGTAACAATGACCTTGACCTTGATCCCAGAAACCCCAAAATCAATCCCAAGCTACAACTTTATGTAAGTTTTCTATACACCAAGTTTCATCATGATAGCTCATTCCTAAGTTAAGTTATTGACCGGAAACCCTTTTTCTATTTTAAGTAACAGTGACCTTGACCTTGACCCCAGAAACCCCAAAATCAATCCCAGCCTTTGTCTTGATATAAGCTACATACATACCAAGTTTTATTCAAATATCTTTACCGAAACAAAAGTTATTGACCGGAAACACCAGTTTGACGCCGCCGCCTGCCCGCCCGCCCGACCAACGACATACCCCAATCTAATAACTCAGGTTTTCGTTGAAAACCTGGTTAAAAATAGGCATGCAGTCCAAATTTGAAGCCTGTAGCTTCAGAAATGTCAAAGCAGGTCACTAGGTCAATCTGAAGATCAAAGTCCCATTTTGGTACACAAAGCTATACATGTGGTCCAAATTTAAAGGCTGTAGCTTGAGAAATATGAAAGTAGGTCACTAGGTCAAAATCAAGGTCAAATTTTATTTCAAAACACAAAACTATGCATTTGGTCCAAATTTGAAGCCTGTACCTTCAAAAATGTGAAAGTAGGTCATTAGGTCAATAACAAGGTCAAAGTTTGTTTCGGTACACAAACCTATGTATGTGGTCCAAATTTGAAGGCTGTAGCTACAGAAATGTGAAAGTAGGTCACTAGGTCAAGATCAAGGTCAACTCATGTCAAAGTTCATCTTGCCACTTAAAACAATACATGTGGTCCAAATTTGAATGATGTTATAGACATGAAGATTCTAAGTTTTTCCCTATTTAAGTCTATATGAACCATGTGACCCCCGGGGTGGGGCCATATTTGACCCTAGAGGGATAATTTGAACAAACTTGGTAGAGAACCACTAGATGATGCTACATTACAAATATCAAAGCCCTAGTCTTTGTGGTTTGGACAAGAAGATTTTCAAAGTTTTTCCCTATATAAGTCTATGTAAACCATGTGACCCCCAGGGCGGGGCCATATTTGACCCTAGGGGAATAATTTGGACAATCTTAGTAGAGGACCACTAGATGATGTCATATACAAAATATCAAAGCCCTAGGACCTGTGGTTTTGGACATGAGGTTTTTCAAAGTTTTTTCCTATATAAGTCTATATAAACCATGTGACCCCCGGGGTGGGGCCATGCCATATTTGACCCCAGGGAAATAATCTGAACAATCTTGGTAGAGGACCACTAGATTTTGCTACATACCAAATATCAAAGCCCTAGGCCCTGTGGTTTTGGACAAGAAGATCAGAAACCGTTTAACTGTTCCTGGCAAATGTGACCTTGACCTTTGACCTAATGACCTCAAAATCAATAGGGGTCATCTGCTGGTCATGACCAACCTCACTATCAATTTTCTTGACAATAGGCCTAAGCATTCTTGAGTTATTGCCCGGGAACCATTTTACTGTTCCTGGTCACTGTGACCTTGACCTTTGACATACAGACCTCAAAATCAATATGGGTCATCTGCTGGTCATGACCAACCTCCATATCAACATTCATGATCCTAGGCCCAAGCGTTCTTGAGTTATCATCCGGAAACCGTTTTACTGTTCAGGGTCACTGTGACCTTGACCTTTGACATACTGACCTCAAAATCAATATGGGTCATCTGCTGGTCATGACCAACCTCCATATCAACATTCATGATCCTAGGCCTAAGCGTTCTTGAGTTATCATCCGGAAACCGTTTTACTGTTCAGGGTCACTGTGACCTTGACCTTTGACATACTAACCTCAAAATCAATAGGGGTCATCTGCTGGTCATGACCAACCTCCATATCAATATTCATGATCCTAGGCCCAAGCGTTCTTGAGTTATCATCTGGAGACCGTTTTACTATTCAGGGTCACTGTGACCTTGACCTTTGACATACTAACCTCAAAATCAATAGGTGTCATCTGCTGGTAATGACCAACCTCCCTGTCAACTTTCATGATCCTAGGCCCAAGCGTTCTTGAGTTATCATCTGGAAACCGTTTTACTAATCAGGGTCACTGTGACCTTGATCTTTGACATACAGATCTCAAAATCAATAGGGGTCATCTGCTGGTGATGATCAACCTCCCTATCAAGTTTCATGATTCTAGGCCAAAGCGTTCTGAAGTTATCATCCGGAAATGGATTGGTCTACATACAGACCAGGGAAATAATCTGAACAATCTTGGTAGAGGACCACTAGATTTTGCTACATACCAAATATCAAAGCCCTAGGCCCTGTGGTTTTGGACAAGAAGATCAGAAACCGTTGTTCCTGGCAAATGTGACCTTGACCTTTGACCTAATGACCTCAAAATCAATAGGAGTCATCTACTGGTCATGACCAACATCACTATCAATTTTCTTGACAATAGGCCTAAGCGTTCTTGAGTTATTGCCCGGGAACCATTTTACTGTTCCTGGTCACTGTGACCTTGACCTTAGACATACTGACCTCAAAATCAATATGGGTCATCTGCTGGTCATGACCAACCTCCACATCAACATTCATGATCCTAGGCCCAAGCGTTCTTGAGTTATCATCCGGAAACCGTTTTACTGTTCAGGGTCACTGTGACCTTGACCTTTGACATACTGACCTCAAAATCAATATGGGTCATCTGCTGGTCATGACCAACCTCCATATCAACATTCATGATCCTAGGCCTAAGCGTTCTTGAGTTATCATCCGGAAACCGTTTAACTGTTCAGGGTCACTGTGACCTTGACCTTTGACATACTAACCTCAAAATCAATATGGGTCATCTGCTGGTCATGACCAACCTCCATATCAATATTCATGATCCTAGGCCCAAGCGTTCTTGAGTTATCATCCGGAAACCGTTTAACTGTTCAGGGTCACTGTGACCTTGACCTTTGACATACTAACCTCAAAATCAATAGGGGTCATCTGCTGGTAATGACCAACCTCCCTATCAACTTTCATGATCCTAGGCTCAAGCGTTCTTGAGTTATCATCCGGAAACCGTTTTACTAATCAGGGTCACTGTGACCTTGACCTTTGACATACAGATCTCAAAATCAATAGGGGTCATCTGCTGGTGATGATCAACCTCCCTATCAAGTTTCATGATTCTAGGCCAAAGCGTTCTGAAGTTATCATCCGGAAATGGATTGGTCTACATACAGACCAGGGAAATAATCTGAACAATCTTGGTAGAGGACCACTAGATTTTGCTACATACCAAATACCAAAGCCCTAGGCCCTGTGGTTTTGGACAAGAAGATCAGAAACCGTTTAACTGTTCCTGGCAAATGTGACCTTGACCTTTGACCTAATGACCTCAAAATCAATAGGGTTCATCTACTGGTCATGACCAACCTCACTATCAATTTTCTTGACAATAGGCCTAAGCGTTCTTGAGTTATTGCCCGGGAACCATTTTACTGTTCCTGGTCACTGTGACCTTGACCTTTGACATACTGACCTCAAAATCAATATGGGTCATCTGCTGGTCATGACCAACCTCCATATCAACATTCATGATCCTAGGCCCAAGCATTCTTGAGTTATCATCCGGAAACCGTTTTACTGTTCAGGGTCACTGTGACCTTGACCTTTGACATACTGACCTCAAAATCAATATGGGTCATCTGCTGGTCATGACCAGCCTCCATATCAACATTCATGATCCTAGGCCCAAGCGTTCTTGAGTTATCATCCGGAAACCGTTTTACTGTTCAGGGTCACTGTGACCTTGACCTTTGACATACTAACCTCAAAATCAATAGGGGTCATCTGCTGGTAATGACCAACCTCCCTATCAACTTTCATGATCCTAGGCCCAAGCGTTCTTGAGTTATCATCCGGAAACCGTTTACTAATCAGGGTCACTGTGACCTTGACCTTTGACATACAGATCTCAAAATCAATAGGGGTCATCTGCTGGTGATGACAACCTCCCTATCAAGTTTCATGATCTAGGCCAAGCGTTCTGAAGTTATCATCCGGAAATGATTGTCTACATACAGACCAGGGAAATAATCTGAACAATCTTGTAGAGGACCACTAGATTTGCTACATACAATACCAAAGCCTAGGCCCTGTGGTTTTGGACAAGAAGATCAAAGTTTAACATGTTCCTGGCAAACGTTGACCTTGACCCTTTGACTAATAAGACCTCAAAATCAATAGGTCATCTACTGGTAGACACCTCACTTAATTTTCTTGACAATAGCCAAGCGTTCTTGAGTTTTGCACGGAACCATTTTACTGTTCCTGGCATGTGACCTTGACCTTTGACTAATGACCTCAAAATCAATAGGGTCATCTGCTGGTCATGACCAACCTCCATATCAACATTCATGATCTAGGCCCAAGCATTCTTGAGTTATATCCCGGAAACCGTTTTACTGTTCAGGTCACTGTGACCTTGACCTTTGACATACTGACCTCAAAATCAATATGGGTCATCTGCTGGTCATGACCAGCCTCCATATCAACATTCATGATCCTAGGCCCAAGCGTTCTTGAGTTATCATCCAGAAACCGTTTTACTGTTCAGGGTCACTGTGACCTTGACCTTTGACATACTAACCTCAAAATCAATAGGGGTCATCTGCTGGTCATGACCAACCTCCATATCAATATTCATGATCCTAGGCCCAAGCGTTCTTGAGTTATCATCTGGAAACCGTTTTACTGTTCAGGGTCACTGTGACCTTGACCTTTGACATACTAACCTCAAAATCAATAGGGGTCATCTGCTGGTAATGACCAACCTCCCTATCAACTTTCATGATCCTAGGCCCAAGCGTTCTTGAGTTATCATCCGGAAACCGTTTTACTAATCAGGGTCACTGTGACCTTGACCTTTGACATACAGATCTCAAAATCAATAGGGGTCATCTGCTGGTAATGATCAACCTCCCTATCAAGTTTCATGATTCTAGGCCAAAGCGTTCTTAAGTTATCATCCGGAAATGGATTGGTCTACATACAGACCGACATCTGCAAAACAATATACCCCTCCTTCTTCGAAGAGGGGCATAACAAACAGCGTTTATGTAAAAAATCAGGCCTTTAATATGTTAAAAAGAGTTTTCTAGATTTGACCCAGTTACCTAAGATAAACATCCTGACAAAGTTTCACATAAAGCAAGTAGAAAGTATGGTCACCAGAGTGCAAACAAGGCTTTTCTATATGATCTGACCTTGTTCTTGACCCCAGATATCCAGTTTAAACATCATAGACTTAATAAAGGTTATTATTTTAACCAGGTTTCATTTAGGTAATGTAGAAATTATGGCCTGTACAGTATTTACAGGGTTTCTCTATTATTTGGCCAATTGACCTAGATTTTACTCCAGATGACCCAGTTTCAAACTTGACCTAGATTCCGCAATTTTCACAAAGACAAATATCCCTTGTAACTTTGAGCAATAAAATTTTTACCTCTGGTACAACTACTTTAATTTATTTATGTTTGCAGAAGTTTAACTTTTCAAATTGAAAAACAAAAGCTAGATACCTTTAAGTTCCTCAGCAAAGTTGCTAAGTACATCAACAAACTGTTCCAAACTTCTTAATACTATACTCTCTCCTAACATGGTTGCAACTTGGATCTGAAAATACATACAATACCGGCATAATAAAACAAGCTTCAAGATTTACCATTTTTTAGACAGTGTTTCATAAGTTACTAACTAAATATGACATCATTAATATTCCTGAGGAACCAATATTCAAGGATTCTGTGGTTTCATCAATCCCAAATCTTAAACCTAACAAAGGAACAAAATTCCCATTCATTTTATTTCGATAGAGGTAATCCACAAATTAATATCCCAGTAAAATAGCCGTTTAGGGTAAAACCATGACTTCACAGCATTTATAAAAGCAGAGATAAAGTCTATAAAATATGTACAAAACCTCTCAAAAATGTTCAAGCAACAGAAATCAATTTGGCATGTATTTGAAACAAAGATGTGCACGTATTTGAAACAAAGATGTGAGTATCCTCAAACAAGAGTGCCAGACTGTCACAAAATACGCCTGTCATTGAACTTGGTCTAATTCAAAGGCCATGATCCAAGAGTGCCTGGGGTGATTTGAGTGGCTATCAAACTTGACCAATTCAAGCATTTTATGCCATAAAATCTTTTAATTAACAAATATAACAGCGATCATATAATTTATGGTTTTATTTGGTTCTATTCTATTCTATTCTGATAGTCAGAATGGATAAATAATTTGGTAAGCAAGATTTCTTCCCCTTTAATACTCTTCATAATGAAAGTCAAATGAATATTAAAAGTTACACATGAATAACTTTGTATTCATCCGCTGATAGTTTAAATCAGCTGTTTTGCTGGGACTACTTTACAGTTTTTGTTTGACACGATACTATACACATCGTTTTAGAAAATCTTTGTTGAATTTGGCGGTCTTCACTGTGGCCATATTGAAAATTGGATCACTTTAGAAAATTTAAAACAGAAATAACTTTTGATGATGGACTAAATTTTAAATTCTTGAGTGAGAGTTTCCCAGTGGGGAATTTCATTGTATAACATTTTTTAAAAAACGGCGAAATCCAGTGACTTTGTTCATGAAGAAAAGTGAAAGATCTTCCAGAAAGAAGATAGATTATAAGAAGATGGCGTCGGGGTTAAGCCCGGTTACCGAAGTGAAAGAGGAGAAGAGTAAAATCGCCGAAGTAACAGCTCCCGCTGGAGCCTCAATAGCAGATAAACTTTCTGAGCCGAAAGACACATCTACACCGGTAAAACTCACACTTCCGGTGAAACCAGGTGATGAAAAAAGTTCGCTTCTAAACAAGTTAGCAGAACTGGATAAGAAACAGAAACAACTCCAAGAGAAGAAAGAACTAGAAACGTTACGGAAACAGGTCGAGGAACGAGAGGAGGCGGTGCGTGAATTAGAGAAATCCCTCACCGAACCGGTACGTAAAGGTAAATCCAAAGAATCATCTTCAGGGGAATCAGGCGGTGCCAAGCCGAAAAAACACAAATCAAGATTAGCAGCTAGTTTTCAGGAAGGACAAACACCATCTACCTCAACAGAATCAGGACAATCAGGTACGAGTTTATTAAATATTGATACGTTGAGGCAGATGCCCAACCTCAGAGAACAAGTCAGAAAAGAACTGAAAAAACTAGGGCTTGAGATTGCAGACTCTTCTAGCAGTAGCACTGACTCTAGCTCAGATTCAGATAGCTCAGAGGACGAAATTGATGACACAATGGTAGAACAAGTGTTAAAACGTAAAAAACATAAAAAACACAAAACAAAATCTGGCATTACGTCCAAGTCATCAGATTCAGTGAAGAACAAACAAAAATACCCTCATTCGAATCTAAGATATGATTTTGTAAACAGGAACATCTCTTTTGAAAAAATCGAATTCAACCTATTTATAGCGGGAGAGTTGGAAATCATTACCTCCACAAAAACAGGAACAAAAGAAAAAGAAGCACGATTAAAACTGTTAAAGAAATTAATGTACCTTAACAGTTCTTATGAATTTTCGGTAGTTAAGTCATTATATGCCGCTGTTCTGAGGGAAATCGAATTAGGCCATAGTCAATGGGGAGATGACTTTCAGTATGTTGAATCGACGGTTTTACCCAGGTACAAAGTACGTTATAGTAGAAACCCAGAGCCCGTTTCACTAAGACCTAAACCGTTTTTTGAATTACCCCAGGAAAGCACAAGTACTGGTTCAAATGAAGAACCTAGAATATGGTTCTGCAGTAAATATCAGAGGAATAAATGTCCTCAGAAATCTTCACATATTATTGCACTAAAAGGAGGTAAAACTCGTTTTGCAAAACATGTTTGTGCTACGTGTTGGCAAACAGACAAAAAAGAATTAGTACACCTGGAATGTTCAAGTGCCTGTCCTCATGCCAATCCGTGACTCTTTAATGATATTCAGTCAATGTCTTCAGATTCAAAACATGGAAAAAGTTCAAATGAATTAGTTGATATTTTCTTACCAAAATTTTGTAAAAAATCTATGAATGCTCCAGATTCAACTAATAATAAATCTTGGTCAACTGATTGCTTCTGTAATCACAGGAAAGATTGCAAAGTTTGTTCATCTGTTAAAAAAGAATTATGTACTACGTCTCAAAGAAAAATTGAGATTAGTGAAACAGTAAAAGCATCTGGTAAATGCAATTTTGAAGGATGTAAAATTCCTGTAAATGAAAAGATTGATACTGAATTTCTTCGTAAAATGTTGGGTGGTTATACAGACACATTAGTATGTGATTTATTGAAATATGGATTCCCTATTGAAGTAGATCAAGAAGATAAAAAGGTTTTAATTTGCAAGTCAAAAAGTGTAAAAAATCATACGGGTGCCCTAGCTTACCCAGGTCACATGTTAAATTACTTAAAAACGGAAGCCTCACATGGTGCTATTATTGGTCCATTTACTACATGTCCTTTTCAAGAAGGTATGGTTATTTCGCCCCTCAACACAGTACCTAAGGCAGATCCTAATAAACGTAGAGTTATTCTAGATTTAAGTTATCCAAAGGATGGTACTGGAGTTAATGAATTTGTGTCAAAAGAGTTATATCTGGGTGAAAAAGTAGATTTGGTTTTTCCAAAGATAGATGACTTTGTGTCTTTAATTAAGACTAAAGGTCAAGGTTGCCTGATGTTTAAACTTGATCTTCAACGGGCTTACAGGCAAATTAGTATCTGCCCGTCCAGTTATAACTTGGTAGGATTTACTTGGAAACATCATATATTTTTTGACACTGTTCTGGCCATGGGTTTAAGGTCATCTGCTCATATTTGTCAGAGAGTAACTAATGCCTTTGCCTTTATGATGTATAAATTTGGGTTTTGTGTCTGCAACTATTTGGATGATTTCTGTGGAGTTGAAAGAAAAAAGGAAGCTATATTTGCCTTTTCTTTGCTCAGAGAACTGTTCGTTAGGAGTGGTATTGAGGAAGCCTTAGATAAAGCTTGTCCTCCTTCAGAACTAATGGTTTTTCTTGGTGTTCTTTTTAATAGCCGTACTATGACAATGGAGGTCACGGAGGAGAGACTTGAAGAAATCAAACAACTAGTTTCAACTTGGTTAAACAAAGAAACTGCCTCTTTAAAAGATATTCAAAAATTACTAGGAAAATTGAATTTTGTAGGTGCATGTGTTAGATCAAGTAGGATTTTCGTGAATAAAATTTTGAACTGGTTACAGGAATGTTATACTGATACAAAAAGTGTGTTTGTAATTCCAGTTGAAGTTAAAAAAGATTTATTATGGTGGCACAAGTTTTTGCCTTTATTTCAGGGGAAAGCACTCATTGATTATGGAGAATGGTTACAGGTAGATTCGGTTTTCAGTTCTGATAGTTGCATGACAGGTTGTGGGAGTATTTGTGGAAACAAAATTTTTCATAATACTTTCCCTGAATTTGTTCTCAACCAAAATCTGAGCATCACTTGCTTAGAAATGTTGACAGTTGTTGTTTCTGTGAAGTTGTGGTGTGATGATTTACGTGGGAAAAGGGTGGTTATCTTTTGTGATAATCAAGCAGTATGTATAGTTATCAATTCAGGTAAAGCCAAAAGTATCTTTTTACAGAAGTGTTTACGTGAAATCTGTTTCATTGCTTCAGTAAACGAGTTTCAACTCAGGGCAATACATCTCAGTTCTAGTGAAAATCGTTTATCGGACTGTTTATCCAGATGGGATTTAGATCCTATATACAGGAAGCAATTTTATGATCAGATTTCTCATGTGTCTCCTCTAATAGATGTCCCAGTATCGGAAGATCTTTTTAGATTGAACAATGATTGGTGATTTTGTTGTGTTTCAGAGTCACAGATTGGAATCTTGAGGCAGGACCTACAAAAATCCCTTAAATCAGCCTTTGCTGAAGGAACGCATGAAAATTTGCGTATTCAGTGGGAAAGCTTTATTTTATTTTGCATATATTTTAAACTTTGTTTTTTACCTGCATCAACTGCTACATTACAGTTATATGCTCAATTTTTGAGCAGATCCTTTAAATCAGTTCAAAGCGTGAAAAATTATATAAGCGGGGTCAAAACGTTACATTTATGCCTAGGTTACAATATTGATCATATTAATACTTACTTATTAAACTTATCCTTTAAAGGAATAGCTAGATTGAATCCGTGGTCTGTTAAACGGGCTGAGCCTATAACATTGGAAATTTTGATAAAGATATTTTCAATTTTGGATTTTTCTCATGTAGACAATATTGTTTATTGGTGTTTATTTTTATTTGCCTTTTTTCTGTGTGCAAGAAAGTCTAATTTGGTTCCCACATCTTTAGATGATATTGATAAAGGTAGATTTTTAAGCACTGATTGTGTTCAACTTTTTGACAATTACATTTTAGTACATTTTAATTGGTCAAAAACCATTCAATTTGGTGAAAGGGAAGTAATTAATCCATTATTAAGATTAAAGGATAAAAGGTTATGTCCTGTAGCTGCATATGAGCGTACGCTTGCATTAAAAATTCCTTATCATAGAAAGGTATTATTTACTTTAACCAATGGATCAGTAATTACCTATTATTTATTTCAAAAGAAGTTAAGGGACTGTATAAAAAATATAGGATTAGATGCTGACCAGTTTTCAAGTCATTCGTTTAGACGAGGTTTTACTACTTTAGCTCATCGTCTAGACATTCCACATTCACATATACAAATTCTTGGAGATTGGAAATCTGATGCTTATAAAGCATACTTAGAACTCAATTGGTTTGATAAAGTTACAATTCTCTCTAAAATGTTCAATATTGAAAAGTAGTCAGGGTTGGTCTCAAGTCCCTTTTTGTTATTACATGTGTAATGGTTCATATTATTTCGGATTCAATTGCCAAGGATGTGGGTGCTATTTGGCATACTAAAGTGATAGCCTTTCCTGGAATTGGTATTACTCGTCTATCAGCAAGTATTCAAAGTTCACCTTACTTAGTTTCTAAACCCTTCACAATTATACATGTGGGTACAAATGACATAAACCCTAGAAATCCCAACGAAGAATATTCTGTGGACGATATTATTAGTTTTTATAATAATATGATTACATTGATCAGAAATGTTAACCCACATACTCATATTGTTTTTTCATCCATTTTGCCACGTCCATGTGACTATGAACAGACTAAGGATAAGATCAAGCAGGTTAATCAGTTATTAGAAGTTAAGTGCAAAGAAAGATACTGCCAATTTATTCACTCATTTAGACCATTTTTCAAATATGGCAAACCAGTACGTGCTCTTTTTGCTGTTAGAGATAAAGGCCTCCATCTTAATCTGGAAGGTACTCGGCAGTTACGCAAGTTTTTCATTAACACAGTATCTCACTTACTTAAAGGTAAACTTGCAATGTAATCCTTAAAACATACTAAGGGTATCACCAACACATAGCACAAACAGATATATCCTTATCATTAAATATCAAATAAAAAATTTGATTCATTGGATAAGGACATAAAATGTGGTTACAATACATTATTTGATTCTTAGAATACGTTTTTCATTACTCATTAGATTGTACTGGAAGTTTTGATCGTTTGTGTGTGTTATGATTTCAAAGTTTTGGGACTTGATAGTTGGACTTACAGGGTTATGAAGGAAGTACTTTATTCCTTTAGACCTTTACACTTGTAATGATAGTACCTTTATATCATTCTAGTGAATTTCTCCTTCTGAAGAAGGTACCTTTACTTCTTTGAAGGTTTAAGACATGTGGTAATGGTAGCTTTCACGTTACTCATGTCTCACTAGGACTCCTTTGATGTTGAGATCATGGCATTCACAATCGACCAGGGCTTATATCTTGTATGGTTTTTTATTTAATATTGTTATTATAAACATGATGTATATAGTGTCATTAGTAACATCTTGTCATGATTTATTACTTTGCAGTTGTAACAGTATGCAGTCATGTAAGTGATGTTCAAGTTGCATAAATATTTAATAATTTTTGCTTCATTGACTTCCTTCAATTTAATTACCATGTTTTATTTATTTTGTCTTATTTGCTTCATTTCATTTGCTATAATTTCTTTAATTTGCTCTTTTTTTGGTTTGGCGGGTTTTGGCGGGATTTGCTCAGTATAAGCTCTTTGGCTTATTCTTGTTTATTGTTAACATATGATTTACATTGAATTTCATATGGTATTTATTAGTTAGTAATAATTGATTGAATATTACTGATTCATATAAAATAGTTTGATATTTGGTATCGTGTCATGCATTTAGATCTAATAAAATTCATTTTGATTATTTATTCTATTTGTTGTTTTGAGAACTGGTTATGAGATAATTTCAAGCATTTTATGCCATAAAATCTTTTAATTAACAAATATAACAGCGATCATATAATTTATGGTTTTATTTGGTTCTATTCTATTCTATTCTGATAGTCAGAATGGATAAATAATTTGGTAAGCAAGATTTCTTCCCCTTTAATACTCTTCATAATGAAAGTCAAATAAATATTAAAAGTTACACATGAATAACTTTGTATTCATCCGCTGATAGTTTAAATCAGCTGTTTTGCTGGGACTACTTTACAGTTTTTGTTTGACACGATACTATACACATCGTTTTAGAAAATCTTTGCCACACCCGCCCACCCAAATTTTGTTTAATCTTGTTGCTTATAGTTTTTGTCTTTGTATATTGTATTTGTCTTGCTTGTATTCCTATTTGTGTTGCTTGTATTGCTATTTGTCTTGCTTGTGTTCCTTATAAATAAGGACTTATCTGAAGTTAAGCAGTAGTGTACCCGTGATTCATATTAGTTTGATTGCTCAGTATAAGCTCTTTGGCTTATTCTTGTTTATTGTTAACATATGATTTACATTGAATTTCATATGGTATTTATTAGTTAGTAATAATTGATTGAATATTACTGATTCATATAAAATAGTTTGATATTTGGTATCGTGTCATGCATTTAGATCTAATAAAATTCATTTTGATTATTTATTCTATTTGTTGTTTTGAGAACTGGTTATGAGATAATTATTATGCCCACAAACATTGTCAGCAAGTTTGGTGAAGATCGGATGAAAACTGTTCAACTTAGAGAGTGGACATGGCAAAATTTGTAGTTTTTCTAGTACTTCAAGGGCCATAATTCAAGAGCGCCTGGGGTGACTTGGCTGGTTATCAAACTTGGCCGAGATATTAAGCCTACAAACATTGTAAGCAAGTTTGATGAAGATCGGATGAAAACTATTTGATTTAGAGAGCGGACAAGGCTAAATTGGCAGTTTTTCGAGTAATTCAAGGACCATAATCCATGAGTGCCTGAGGCGATTTGGCTGGTTATCAACTTGACCGAGATACTGTGCCCACAAACATTGTCAGCAAGTTTGGTGAAGATAGGATGAAAACTGTTTGACTTAGAGAGTGGATATGCTTTGGATGCCCACCGCCCGCCACGGGTGTTCACATAATACACCCCCGCTCTTTCAGAGACGGGCATATAAAAATCTTGCAGTTTGTTTTGCCACAAACTGTTCAAATTTTAAGATATACAGTTGGAATTTGGTATCTTGAACTCTCTTGTTACGAAATTCTGACTACCTAAAAAACTCCTTATATTTGTATTTTGAATCCATGACAAATGGCAAAACACGACACTAAACAGTAGTCCCGTCTGTCAAAATCCTACAATTTACATCTCAGTGTATTGCAGTAAGAAAAAGTTCTTATCTGATCTAAGCAGTGAAGACAGTAAAGTGAGATCATGCATTGCTTATTAACACTTTTTAATGTAAAACAATAACCAAGCTTATAATCATATATCATGCTTCTAACACATGGTAAAGATTGTGTATTAAATTGTTTTTTTAAAGGATAATCTGACAGAAAAATTTTGAGGCATGTATTAATTATGTTAATTTTTTCGAACAAAAAAGTATTTTTTAAAAAAATGGGCTCTTTCCCCTTGAAATAAAATCCTTGGTCCCTTGGAGTTCAAGATACTGAATTTGTACTGTATATATATTATTCTTACATTTTGTTCAATCATCTGGAAGATTATTACAGGTAAAGACGTGTTGTAGAAACCTTCTCCGTCTTGATCAGGGCCTTCATCTTTAAACCAGTCCTGAAATTTAAATAATCTCATTTAAAAGCTTTTCAAAACAAGCCATATTCGTTGATAAAACAATTAGAAAAAACAATAATTAGAAATTATTCTAAAACATTCATTAAGATTATTTCAGCTGTGAGAACTTACTGTGACTTTCAACAAACTAATGACACTTTGGTCAATATTTGATTAGCTCTATAAAATAAAACAAATCTGAAATTCTAACAGAACATAGAATGAATTCTCCCTAAAGCTAATGAGAACCAAATGAGATCTTGTTTACAAATGAACATACTTTCTTTTTAATTTACTTCACAAGTGTTTAGGTGTTTGATGTATTTATCACAGAGATATGAGATTTCATGAGAAAAATGGCAGATTTCAATATCATGCAGTATATTATATCTTTGATTAGTAGATCAAAGCCCACAGACTTAATGAATATCACCAGAAAATAATGAAAAAATGTAACATAATTAATGCCCCTACCTTTTGTTCTGTTTTCAGTGTGTTACCAGTCCATTCCTGGATGTTGGATTTCATGTTTCTCAGATACCTGTACAACAGATAGAGCAAAACTAAGATAAATTTATGACTTTATGTCTGTATATTGTTATATGTAGACTTTTTGTAATAAATTCAATTCAAGCACCCAATGGGCCATAGTTTAGGAAATTAAAATTTTGATAAAAATTTGAGGTGCATGTTAAGAAAAAATTTCACGTAACCATTTAAAACATTTACATGAACCAAAGAGACAATTTATGGCAGATAGCTCTTGCTACAAATGTAGATTTCCTATACTTACTGATAGTAAAATTTGTGCCCATTAATAATCTGTTGAGTAGCAGATATCAAAATGACTACTTACAGATGAATCATTGGTTAAAGCATGACTTACTGATTTTGTAACTCTTCCACCATGTTGTTATCTAGAAGAGGTCCAAGATCTTTTGTATCAATGTTGAGTGATGGATGTTTCATCAACTCAGGGGAACTGAAATATAGAACAAAATATACAGGTCTTTCTATGGTCCATTTTTCATTTTGGGAAAATCTGTACTACTACTAGCATCAAAATTTGAAATATTGAACACTGAATTCACAAAATCAAACATAAAACTGTTCCGAGGCAAAATGAATAACAGTGCACTGTGTTTTTTTGTTGGTTTAATGTCATATCTACACAGTTACAGATCATATGGCAACTTTATAACCTTTTATGGTGGAGGAAGATCCATGGTGCCATATAAACATTACTTTTGGCATGGCTGGGCAGCCAGCTTAATGGCTTCCTTACATGAAAATATTCTACACACCAAGAGAGATTTCAAACCCATTGCAGTGATGGGCAAGTGATTTGAAGTTAGCGACCTTAACCACTCTGACCGAGGACCCTCCAAGACTGGTGTATCACAAAAGGACTGGGAAGACTATAATTTGTCATTTACACACAAGTCGTTGATCTAAAGCAGTTAATTTTCTATGAAACTGTCAGAACTGATGAGAAAATCGTTGCCTTTGAGTAGATATTTTGCTGTAACAGAGATTATTTAGTGAAGTTTTTGTAATAATCTACATGCTACTTTGATTCAATCTACTTAATATATTCAAACTCACTCATAGCTGTTCAGCCACTGCAGCAATGTTACAAACTCATTGCCTTCTAACTGTTGCCCTATCATCTCTTGAATCTGTAACAACAATAAACATTTCAAAATATTACACCATCATATTTCACATTCACTTAATGTCCAAAACTTCACAATCTATAAGAAAAATCTTAAAAGGAACCATAGAATGCATCCATGTGAAATAACTGCAGACTTGATTTCATTGAGCATTTTCATGCAAGATGATAAATGTGTAACATCTATTTTGCCATGTAACACTGGCATTAGCAAAACTCTGTTATACAAATAATTTGAACTGACATTATGAACCCAAAGGACCAGGGAAGATAACAACAATGAGTCCAAGCACACAGGGAGTGACTTTTTTTACAGCCAACACAAGGCATCATAAGTCTATTGCTGAAGTTACTACATCAACTCTAAATTCATCTATCATCTTATACAGAAACAATCCTTACATGACAATATAATGTTGCAGGGCATAGAATCTATTGCTCAACTTTACCAGTACATTTCTATACCCATACATTTATACAGAGCAAAATACAATATGAGCCGTGCCATGAGAAAACCAACATAGTGGCTTTGCGACCAGCATGGATCCAGACCAGCCTGCGCATCCACGCAGTCTGGTCAGGCTCCATGCTGTTCGCTTTTAAAGCCTATTGGAATTGGAGAAACTATTAGCGAACAGCATGGAGCCTGACCAGACTGCGCGGATGCGCAGGCTGGTCTCGATTCATGCTGGTCGCACACCCACTATGTTGGTTTTCTCATGGCACGGCTCATATAAAGACTTTTGTACTGATTCAATCTAAGAACAAGTGTCTAAATGACTGTTTCAAATCTATCAATACCATGGTGCACTTTGAACCAAATAGAAGTAAGAAGTTAAGAAGAAATAACTTACATGTTTTGACAGGGCTTTATGGTACATCCAGACAAACTTGCTCACTATGTTATAGTTTGGTGGAAACACTGGCGGCAACAGTGACTGTGAACAGACAGAAGATGGCATTTAATGTTTAAAGATTCAACAGAAAATACTTGACAAACTGTAAAATTTCTTTAAAGTCATGTCCTACAAAAACATCAATATAACATTAAAGAGGAACATGCTCGCACAACAGTGAAACCTGTATATAAAGACTATGCTTTTAAAAGCCCAAAGAACAAGTGCTCTATATTCACAAGTTAAATACCACAGCAAATTAGTGGTCTTTACAGCCAGTTTTCTCTATTCATGCATGGTCTTTCACATCTGATGGACTGTATAATCACTCATCCCATATTGTAGGCTGGATAATTGGTGTGATACTGTACTCAACAGATTTTTAATTTTCTATAATTATAGCAATATATTTGAGCCACGCCATGAGAAAACCAACATAGTGGGTTTGCGACCAGCATGGATCCAGACCAGACTGCGCATCTGCGCAGTCTGGTCAGGATCCATGCTGTTTGCTTTTAAAGCCTATTGGAATTGGAGAAACTGTTAGCGAACAGCATGGATCCTGACCAGACTGCGCGGATGCGCAGGCTGGTCAGGATCCATGCTGGTCACAAACGAACTATGTTGGTTTTCTCATGGCACAGCTCACTTAGGGAGAACACTGACCCTGTACTTTCACAGAGTTGCTCAAAAATAGCTGGGAAGACAAGGCTGTGTGGGTAGAGTATTTCTGGTACCTTATAGACCAGCTACATGCACCAACTGATATTCAACTTTCAATGTGTGATATATATTTAACAATATCATAAGATTCTTACAATACACTGGTTAAGCCAACCATTGGCTAAGTTTGGAAGTCTTTTCTATACAAAAGGCATTGGATCAGAGGAGATGAAATCAAACACTAATTTTCAGTGGTCATAAGTGGTGAAATATGACTTAAGGAAATTACATGAAGAAGCAAAGTCAACAGCAAGATGACTGCGTTACCTTGGCAACTTTCAGATCTTCTAGCATGATCTGTCGTGTGACCTCTAGATGTCGTACCAGCCACATTTTGTTGCTACTTCTGTCCTCCATCTGATTTCCTTCTATCCTAAATTGAAATCAAAATTTCAAGCTTTAAAATTTGAGCACTTAACATTTTCCCTCCTGTGAATATATCAGGTCTCTCATAAACACAGATCTTACAGTTTCACATGTGACTATGTCACCCATGAAAATATTACATTCTGATGTTCACTGAGTGAAAGATATTATGATATTACACTGAAACAAACAAACATTCTCTACATTCTTTTTATTATAAGGAAACGGAGTATGACAAAAGCAACTAGTGCATATAAAATGAGATATGGAACAAAAAATCTGTATAATATGCCTTTTAGGAATAGAAACAATGATCTGTAGTCAAATTTCACTGCAAATGAGACTGATATCAAAGACAAGGAACCTTACAATGGATTAACAAAGTGTCAATTGAAGAAATATTAGAATTTATTCTGTAAAGACTGAAAATTTAAAACTGCTTACCTATTTGAGATCCATTCCTCTATTACTGAAAAGCACTTGTCTCTCCAACGTTTAGGTCTATCAGGGGGCATAAATCCTGTCTGTTCTTTTCGTCTTAATGAAATCTGATCCAGCCTGGCAAAAAATGTGAAAGATGTATACGAAATTTTAAAGCTAAAACTTGCTCAGCTCAAACTCTTGTTTACTTCTAGCAGAGATAAAATGTAAACTCTTATTACCTAATAGTATAAAGAAAGACAAGAGATAACAATTTCTGATGAACAGATTTAAAAAAAAATTATGAAATTTTCTGAAAAAAAAATCCCATGAATTCCTGGAAATAATACCCCATATCCACAAAGAAAAACATGATCATGTACATCTGTTTTATATTCACTGGCACATCACTAACTTGAGCACTGACAGCTTAAGCTCCCAGGCCCCTAAAATTTTCTGCATAGATTACTAAAAGCCGAACACTGTGCATATATTCTTGTGACCTACAGCAGTAATGTTTTGCTGTTACGCTAAATCTCCACAAACAGTCAACTCTTGTTATTAACTATTGCAGCTGAGCACTCATTAAAGTGTTTAGATTTTTAATACAGTGTATAGGACATTGTATACGCTTATTGAATGGCTTGTCATTCAATAGACAGAACTATTGCCAAAGTTCGACAAAAATTTCAATAAGCGTTTTATAACATGGCATTATAATATTTTTTTTATTTTATTCATCAATTTTGACTTAAGCCGCCCGGAAAAGTTGTATTGAATACATGCAGTCAAGGCATATATCACAAACTTATTATTTATATGGTCAAAAAATTTATATATGTAGTCATGTAAATATGTTCTTATAATCATTCCCTCTTTATCAAGAAATGCAGAGGAGCAGACAGATCACATCTACCACTACTATATCCCTTTTCCTTTGCCTGTCAATGAAATTAGAGGTGGATCAAGTTTTAACAAGACTGGTATATTTCTTTGGAAGTGTTTCCTATGTGATGCTGAGGGCTAAGACAAGTTATTTAATTAACTCTAACAGCAGTACAAAAGAACCAACTTTTCCTCTCTTTCTATGATTCTTAGTGCTGACACAATCAATGCTGGTTCCCGTCTCACAGACATTAAAACCCGCTGCAGAATTATCCATAACTGTTTCCCAAGGGTCACTGACAATTTTTCTACCTGGGCAAAATATTTCTGCAGAGTCTGCAATAAAAATTACAAAAAGTTCAGTCACTAAGGTTGTTAAACCGAGTTTAGAGACCAGTAAAAAATGCAGCATTTCCACTGATCAATTTAATATTTGTATTTTCATATACATCTGTTTCTGACATGACACTATGAAACATGAATGGTTTTACACAAATTCAAGCTTTTTTTAGTGGGGGCTGTATTTAACATCACACTGAGACACTTATCGGCCATATGGCGACTTTCCAGCTTTTGACGGCGCAGAAGACCAGGAAGACCCCAGCTGTCCTTCTGGGCATTATTTCTGACACAAGCAAGCACCTGGGTAGAACCACCAGCCTTTCACAAACAAAATCAAGCTAAAAGGTAATATCTTACATTATCATCAGTTGGGCTCCTGTGTGGCTGTTTATGTAACTCAAACAACAGATCATCTCTGGCCGTCTCAAGTTCTGTCAGGCTAAAACACAATGCATGTACACATGTATGTAGCAACATATTATACAAATCTCTTTTAATTCCGTATAAAAATCATGCAGTTCAAAATAAATTTGCTTTTATTGAATTTAATGCTGATTTTTTTCCAGATAGTTATGAAGAAGTCTGTATGTTACTCTAACCATGTTCCTACACTATGGAATCATTTACTAATGTGGGCACGGTGGGCATGAAATTTTATAGGATTATGAATTAATGAATTCCAACTTTTGAAGACTTGGGAATTTTACTATTTTTATGTATTTGTTTGGATTTACATTTTTTTGACACATTAAAAAACTCAAATCTTATTCGCCAAAGAAGTTTAGTGATTTCTAAACTTGTAATAAAAAACTGTTCTTTGCAAATAATATGAAATCCTTTAACTTTACTGGCATACAGTTTTAAGGTTTCACCCATGGTAGGGATTAGAATGCAAATTCTCTGCCACAATAAGAAACAGACTTTTTGGAATCAAATTTTAAAAATAAAATATGGGGGAATTTCTTTTTTTCAGTGGGATTTAATATTATGGGTTAACACAATCAGGAAATCCAAGAAAAGCATTCCCCTATAAATAAAATTATTAGATAAAACACTTGATGTCCCACTATAGACTGAACTCACAAACCATTAATGGAGGTCCAAACACACTACCTGATTCAATAGGTAAATAATCTAAACACTTAACACATGAAATTAAGTTCTGGAGAGAAACTTGGGTGTAAGTTTATGTATCTAAATGTATTTATACACGCTACTAAATAATAGGTGACTTCCCCAGAAGGATGTTTGTCATACGAGGTTTTGGGCAGATGGAGCAAATTACAAAATTGAATGATGCTTTTCCTGGTTCCTTTGCATACTTGGTCGAAAGTACAAATACAAAAATCCTAAAATTTTGGTTGGAGAAGTGGCTTAAACTTGTGACCACAAGTTTCTTAAGTTTTGTGTCTTACCATTTACTTCTTAAAATTTCAGGTTTATTTTAAGTCAAAATTTGGTATTTTAAGATTAACCATAGTTAACACTTACTGTTTATGTGCCAGTAGAAGTTTTCCTTCATCAATAAGGGCTTCGGTTTTACGTACACTCTCTGGTACAGTAAATATATGCTTCAAATTCTCCATTGCAGTTGCCAGCTGAAACAGAATAAACATACACTATGCAGAAAAAAAAACATGATATAAATACATTCTATAAACTTGATAATTCACAGACAATACAGTTTTATTGCAACTTGGGTAAATTTCATAAGGTTTCCTGGTGACATCTAACACAAAGGAGGAAATCTGGCTGAATCGAGCCCTATTCCTGACGAACAACTTTGTTAGAATTACCCACATTGTCAAATCTTGTATATTTTTGTTTGGTTTTGTTGGGTTCAAAGTCACACAAATAAATTTTCAGTAATCTTGCAACCTTCCAGCTTTTGATGGTAATAAAAGACATCATGTGTCCCTTAAGGCATTATACAAGTAGTACTGCACCTGGGTAGAACCACCATCCACCTAAAGGTTCTGAATCCATGTCATTAGCCCTTACCATGCTGGATACAATTTATTCTGCCTTTGTGGCCAGTGTACATCATGATCTGCTTGTTGCACATCCATGCAGTCTGATCATGTTCTGCACTGTTCGCTATTCAGCCAGTATCTTTTTAGTAAGCACCCCTTTGAACAGTTAATGGTACTGTCCAAATTAGAAGATGGACAAGTTCATCACAGAAATTCATCAGGGTTAGGGATATATGATTAGAAGTCAGTGACTTTGCCTATTTGGCCATGAAGACCCCTTAAAATTTTGATTTCTGGTTAAAATATTCAACAATACAAAATATGGCTCCCACTCAACTAGATGAGCTTTGCACTGCTTAATAAGTTTGTTTTATCAAAATGTGAGCTGTGCCATGAGAAAACCAACATAGTGTGATTGCGACCCGCATGAATCCAGACCAGCCTGCGCATCCAAGCAGTCTGTTCAGGATCCATGCTGTTCGCTAAGGGTTTCCCTAATTGTCTGGATCCATGCTGGTCGCAAACTCACTATGTTGGTTTTCTCATAGTGCGGCTCATATATATTTAATAGAAGTGTCAATGTACCTGACAGAAATTTTTGTTTTCTGCTCTAACTGTAGTTATCTTCTCCTGTAGTGGTTTCAATGACTTGTAGATCTCATCCACCTGGTCCAGACTGAAAATATGACACATTCATCATACTACAACATCTACATTCAATACATTGAGATAAAAAGATCTGAAATGTAATGAAAGCATCTGAAAAACAGAACTTTTTTATACAATTTGACATGGTGTAAGCTAGAAAAAATCCTCTTAGTTGCAAGCAAGATATCACACAATAACCTAGTTTTGAGTAATTTTTAGATCTATAAAAAAATCTTTTCCAAGTCGACCCGCTCTCATTTAGTAAAAGTCAAAGTATCCTAAAATGTTTAATTTACAGAAGTTGCAGCTACTTTTCTTTAAATTTTAGGAAGCTACCGTTAGCTTTATTTCATTTCTTATAATTGGCAGTTGTATCTTCCTATTTTACAAAAAAAGCTGTAAATTCAACAATCAGCAGTAACATCTTCTCAAACTTTCAAAAAGCTATACATGTAGTAATCTTTTGTAAATATTAGAAAAAGCTAAAGATACATTTCTCTGAAGTTTCACTGCACTGTTCGCCATTCAGTCTGTATCTTTTTGGTAAGCACCCCTTTAAACAGTTAATGGTACTGTCAAAATTGAAAGATGGAAAAGTTCATTATAGAAATTTAGCAGGGTAAGGGTTAAATAAGCTACAGTTACCTTTCCTCGATTCTTAATCTGCAACTGTAACTTTTCTTTGATTTTAATTAAGCTGCAATTACCTTTCTCTCATTTTCAAGAAGCTACAGTTAATTTTTCTGTTACTTTCATAAAGCTACTGTAACCTGTCTTTAATTTTCAAAAAGTTACAGTTAACCATTCTTTTACTTTCAAAAAGTCACAGTTAATCTTTCTTTTACTTTCGAAAAGTCACAGTTAACCTTTCTTTTACTTTCGAAAAGTTACAGTTAATCTTTCTTTTACTTTCCAAAAGTTACAGTTAATCTTTCTTTTACTTTCCAAAAGTTACAGTTAGTCTTTCTTTTACTTTCCAAAAGTTACAGTTAATCTTTCTTTTACTTTCGAAAAGTTACAGTTAACCTTTCTTTTACTTTCAAAAAGTCACAGTTAACCTTTCTTTTACTTTCGAAAAGTCACAGTTAATCTTTCTTTTACTTTCCAAAAGTTACAGTTAGTCTTTCTTTTACTTTCCAAAAGTTACAGTTAGTCTTTCTTTTACTTTCGAAAAGTTACAGTTAATCTTTCTTTTACTTTCAAAAAGTTACAGTTAACCTTTCTTTTACTTTCGAAAAGTCACAGTTAACCTTTCTTTTACTTTCAAAAAGTCACAGTTAACCTTTCTTTTACTTTCGAAAAGTTACAGTTAACCTTTCTTTTACTTTCAAATTGTCACAGTTAACCTGTCTTTTACTTTCGAAAAGTTACAGTTAATCTTTCTTTTACTTTCAAAAAGTTACAGTTAACCTTTCTTTTACTTTCAAAAAGTTACAGTTAACCTGTCTTTTACTTTTAAAAAGTTACAGTTAACCTGTCTTTTACTTTCAAAAAGTTACAGTTAATCTTTCTTTTACTTTCAAAAAGTTACAGTTAACCTTTCTTTTACTTTCAAAAAGTTACAGTTAACCTGTCTTTTACTTTCAAAAAGTTACAGTTAACCTGTCTTTGATTTTCAAAAAGTTACAGTTAGTCTTTCTTTTACTTTCTAAAAGTTACAGTTATCTTTCTTTTACTTTCAAGAAGTTACCCGTTAACCTTTCTTTTACTTTCAAAAAGTCAAGTTAACCTTTCTTTTACTTTCGAAAAGTTACAGTTAATCTTTCTTTTACTTTCAAAAGTTACAGTTAACCTGTCTTTTACTTTTAAAAAGTTACAGTTAACCTGTCTTTGATTTTCAAAAAGTTACAGTTAGTCTTTCTTTTATTTTCGAAAAGTTACAGTTAATCTTTCTTTTACTTTCAAAAAGTTACAGTTAGCCTTTCTTTTACTTTCAAAAGTCACAGTTAATCTTTCTTTATTTTCAAGAAGTTACAGTTAACCTTTCTTTTTTTCAAAAAGTCACAGTTAACCTTTCTTTTACTTTCGAAAGTTACAGTTAATCTTTCTTTTACTTTCAAAAAGTTACAGTTAACCTGTCTTTTACTTTTAAAAAGTTACAGTTAACCTGTCTTTGATTTTTCAAAAAGTTACAGGTTAGTCTTTCTTTTATTTTCGAAAGTTACCAGTTTTTCTTTCTTTTACTTCAAAAGTTACAGTTAGCCTTCTTTTACTTTCAAAAGTTTACAGTTAACCTTTCTTTACTTTCGAAAAAATTACAGTATCTTTCTTTTACTTTCAAAAAGTTAAGTTAAACCCGTCTTTTACTTTTAAAAAGTTACAGTTAACCTTTTCTTTTACTTTTAAAAAGTTACAGTTAACCGTCTTTGATTTTCAAAAAGTTACAGTTAGTCTTTTTTTTACTTTCAAAAAAATTACAGTTAATCTTTCTTTAAATTTCAAAAAGTTACAGTTAACCCTTTTTTTTATTTCAAAAAGTTACAGTTAAACCCGTCTTTTACTTTTAAAAAGTTACAGTTAACCTGTCTTTTACTTTTAAAAAGTTTCAGTTAACCTTTCTTTTACTTTCAAAAAGTTACAGTTAACCCTTTTTTTTACTTTCAAAAAGTTACAGTTAACCTTTCTTTTACTT
The DNA here is from genome assembly GCF_021730395.1 of Mercenaria mercenaria. Taxonomy (NCBI): domain Eukaryota; kingdom Metazoa; phylum Mollusca; class Bivalvia; order Venerida; family Veneridae; genus Mercenaria; species Mercenaria mercenaria. The sequence continues at coordinate 49,325,914 of NC_069376.1, forward strand.
TCGAAAAGTCACAGTTAACCTTTCTTTTACTTTCAAAAAGTCACAGTTAATCTTTCTTTTACTTTCGAAAAGTCACAGTTAACCTTTCTTTTACTTTCAAAAAGTCACAGTTAATCTTTCTTTTACTTTCGAAAAGTCACAGTTAACCTTTCTTTTACTTTCGAAAAGTTACAGTTAATCTTTCTGTTACTTTCATAAAGCTACTGTAACCTGTCTTTAATTTTCAAAAAGTTACAGTTAACCATTCTTTTACTTTCAAAAAGTCACAGTTAACCTTTCTTTTACTTTCAAAAAGTCACAGTTAACCTTTCTTTTACTTTCAAAAAGTCACAGTTAATCTTTCTTTTACTTTCGAAAAGTCACAGTTAACCTTTCTTTTACTTTCGAAAAGTTACAGTTAATCTTTCTTTTACTTTCCAAAAGTTACAGTTAATCTTTCTTTTACTTTCCAAAAGTTACAGTTAGTCTTTCTTTTACTTTTGAAAAGTTACAGTTAATCTTTCTTTTACTTTCGAAAAGTTACAGTTAACCTTTCTTTTACTTTCAAAAAGTTACAGTTAACCTTTCTTTTACTTTCAAAAAGTCACAGTTAACCTTTCTTTTACTTTCGAAAAGTCACAGTTAATCTTTCTTTTACTTTCCAAAAGTTACAGTTAGTCTTTCTTTTACTTTCAAAAAGTTACAGTTAGTCTTTCTTTTACTTTCGAAAAGTTACAGTTAATCTTTCTTTTACTTTCAAAAAGTTACAGTTAACCTATCTTTTACTTTCGAAAAGTCACAGTTAACCTTTCTTTTACTTTCAAAAAGTCACAGTTAACCTTTCTTTTACTTTCGAAAAGTTACAGTTAACCTTTCTTTTACTTTCAAATTGTCACAGTTAACCTGTCTTTTACTTTCGAAAAGTTACAGTTAATCTTTCTTTTACTTTCAAAAAGTTACAGTTAACCTTTCTTTTACTTTCAAAAAGTTACAGTTAACCTGTCTTTTACTTTTAAAAAGTTACAGTTAACCTGTCTTTTACTTTCAAAAAGTTACAGTTAACCTGTCTTTTACTTTCAAAAAGTTACAGTTAACCTGTCTTTGATTTTCAAAAAGTTACAGTTAGTCTTTCTTTTACTTTCTAAAAGTTACAGTTAATCTTTCTTTTACTTTCAAGAAGTTACAGTTAACCTTTCTTTTACTTTCAAAAAGTCACAGTTAACCTTTCTTTTACTTTCGAAAAGTTACAGTTAATCTTTCTTTTACTTTCAAAAAGTTACAGTTAACCTGTCTTTTACTTTTAAAAAGTTACAGTTAACCTGTCTTTGATTTTCAAAAAGTTACAGTTAGTCTTTCTTTTATTTTCGAAAAGTTACAGTTAATCTTTCTTTTACTTTCAAAAAGTTACAGTTAGCCTTTCTTTTACTTTCAAAAAGTCAAAGTTAACCTTTCTTTTACTTTCGAAAAGTTACAGTTATCTTTCTTTTACTTTCAAAAAGTTACAGTTAACCTGTCTTTTACTTTTAAAAAGTTACAGTTAACCTGTCTTTTACTTTTAAAAAGTTACAGTTAACCTGTCTTTGATTTTCAAAAAGTTACAGTTAGTCTTTCTTTTATTTTCGAAAAGTTACAGTTAATCTTTCTTTTACTTTCAAAAAGTTACAGTTAGCCTTTCTTTTACTTTCAAAAAGTCACAGTTAACCTTTCTTTTACTTTCGAAAAGTTACAGTTATCTTTCTTTTACTTTCAAAAAGTTACAGTTAACCTGTCTTTTACTTTTAAAAAGTTACAGTTAACCTGTCTTTTACTTTTAAAAAGTTACAGTTAACCTGTCTTTGATTTTCAAAAAGTTACAGTTAGTCTTTCTTTTACTTTCGAAAAGTTACAGTTAATCTTTCTTTACTTTCAAAAAGTTACAGTTAACCCTTTCTTTTTACTTTCAAAAAGTTACAGTTAACCTTTCTTTTACTTTCAAAAAGTCACAGTTAACCTTTCTTTTACTTTCGAAAAGTCACAGTTAATCTTTCTTTTACTTTCCAAAAGTTACAGTTAGTCTTTCTTTTACTTTCAAAAAGTTACAGTTAGTCTTTCTTTTACTTTCGAAAAGTTACAGTTAATCTTTCTTTTACTTTCAAAAAGTTACAGTTAACCTTTCTTTTACTTTCGAAAAGTCACAGTTAACCTTTCTTTTACTTTCAAAAAGTCACAGGTAACCTTTCTTTTACTTTCGAAAAGTTACAGTTAACCTTTCTTTTACTTTCAAATTGTCACAGTTAACCTGTCTTTTACTTTCGAAAAGTTACAGTTAATCTTTCTTTTACTTTCAAAAAGTTAGTTAACCTTTCTTTTACTTTCAAAAAGTTACAGTTAACCTGTCTTTTACTTTTAAAAAGTTACAGTTAACCTGTCTTTTACTTTCAAAAAGTTACAGTTAACCTGTCTTTTACTTTCAAAAAGTTACAGTTAACCTGTCTTTGATTTTCAAAAAGTTACAGTTAGTCTTTCTTTACTTTCTAAAAGTTACAGTTAATCTTTCTTTTACTTTCAAGAAGTTACAGTTAACCTTCTTTTACTTTCAAAAAGTCACAGTTAACCTTTCTTTTACTTTCGAAAGTTACAGTTAATCTTTCTTTTACTTTCAAAAAGTTACAGTTAACCTGTCTTTTACTTTTAAAAAGTTACAGTTAACCTGTCTTTGATTTTCAAAAGTTACAGTTAGTCTTTCTTTATTTTCGAAAAGTTACAGTTAATCTTTCTTTTACTTTCAAAAAGTTACAGTTAGCCTTTCTTTTACTTTCAAAAAGTCACAGTTAACCTTTCTTTTACTTTCGAAAAGTTACAGTTATCTTTCTTTTACTTTCAAAAAGTTACAGTTAACCTGTCTTTTACTTTTAAAAAGTTACAGTTAACCTGTCTTTTACTTTTAAAAAGTTACAGTTAACCTGTCTTTGATTTTCAAAAAGTTACAGTTAGTCTTTCTTTTACTTTCGAAAAGTTACAGTTAATCTTTCTTTTACTTTCAAAAAGTTACAGTTAACCTTTCTTTTACTTTCAAAAAGTTACAGTTAACCTGCCTTTTACTTTTAAAAAGTTACAGTTAACCTGTCTTTTACTTTCAAAAAGTTACAGTTAACCTTTCTTTTACTTTCAAAAAGTTACAGTTAACCTTTCTTTTACTTTCAAAAAGTTACAGTTAACCTTTCTTTTACTTTCAAAAAGTTACAGTTAACCTGTCTTTTACTTTCAAAAAGTTACAGTTAACCTGTCTTTTACTTTCGAAAAGTTACAGTTAGTCTTTCTTTTACTTTCGAAAAGTTACAGTTAATCTTTCTTTTACTTTCCAAAAGTTACAGTTAACCTTTCTTTTACTTTCAAAAAGTTACAGTTAACCTGTCTTTTACTTTTAAAAAGTTACAGTTAACCTGTCTTTGATTTTCAAAAAGTTACAGTTAGTCTTTCTTTTACTTTCGAAAAGTTACAGTTAACCTGTCTTTTACTTTTAAAAAGTTAGAGTTAACCTGTCTTTTACTTTTAAAAAGTTACAGTTAACCTGTCTTTGATTTTCGAAAAGTTACAGTTAGTCTTTCTTTTACTTTCAAAAAGTTAGAGTTAACCTGTCTTTTACTTTTAAAAAGTTAGAGTTAACCTGTCTTTTACTTTCAAAAAGTTACAGTTAACCTGTCTTTTACTTTCAAAAAGTTACAGTTAGTCTTTCTTTTACTTTCGAAAAGTTACAGTTAATCTTTCTTTTACTTTCCAAAAGTTACAGTTAATCTTTCTTTTACTTTCCAAAAGTTACAGTTAATCTTTCTTTTACTTTCCAAAAGTTACAGTTAACCTTTCTTTTACTTTCAAAAAGTTACAGTTAACCTGTCTTTTACTTTTAAAAAGTTACAGTTAACCTTTCTTTTACTTTAAAAAAGTTACAGTTAACCTGTCTTTTACTTTCAAAAAGTCACAGTTAACCTGTCTTTTACTTTTAAAAAGTTACAGTTAACCTGTCTTTGATTTTCAAAAAGTTACAGTTAGTCTTTCTTTTACTTTCGAAAAGTTACAGTTAATCTTTCTTTTACTTTCAAAAAGTTACAGTTAACCTGTCTTTTACTTT